>NC_138540.1:32140992-32740992 GCF_964234715.1 Podarcis melisellensis
AGGGAATGGGGTTAATTCTTTTCCCCACATGGCTTTCTCAATCACGGCTCAATTTGAGCTGCTATTTGCCTCATGTAGGTGGGTGGGGCAGAGGGGGGGGAACACAGGTACTGTATGGCAGAGTACTTATACGCTACCCTCACCTCCCAAGAGACAAATAGCAGCTCCACTAGTGGAGTGAGATTCAAAAAACAGATAATTGCTCCCACACTGCTATGGCCTCCATTTGAGCTGGGAGCCCCAGCAGCTGCCATTTGACGAGGAGGAGGAGATAATGCCAAAATTCTAACAGTGATGCTAAGAGAATCTGTAACTGTATTTACAGGACCTTTCTGTAGTTTTACATTACTCTATTATCTATAAAAAAGAAAGTACCTATGAAATCAAAGTTGGGGAACCTGTGGCCCTTCAGATGTTGATGGACTACAACTCCCAGAAGCCACACCCAGCATAGCCAATGGCCAGAGATGGTGAGAATTTAGTTCAGCAACTAGTAGGCCACAGGTTCCACATCCTAGCAGTAAATAAAGCAAGCCAGTGAGCGAGTCTTCAAAGTGCTTTCCTCTTCTGATACTGATGTTCAAACTACAGAAAATCTTTTTTAAAAGACTGCACTGAAGATTGCTGTCTGATTTTGTCACCTTTGATAATCTTGGGAAACAGTGGCCTGGCTTTCAGGTGGATTCTGTTGGCTCTGCAATGTTTTGGAAATCCAGCAAAGAAAATAAGCAGCTCAGCCTCACAGATGAGAAACAATGCTTAAAAATCAATTAGTTTAATTAATTAATTTCACAAAGCAGAAAAACTGCAGCATTGGCAGGACACCGATGCCTTTTTGTTTAAGGTTACTAATGAATTATGAAAGCAATGACGAAAGAAATGTGTCACAGTCTCTAGGCTTCTATTGAACTCATGTATACATCAAGCAGCAGAGTTCACTTCACAGGGCTGAAATATCCACAACCCTGATGGATTTTAATATGGCAACCCAGTCAATCCAACTGTGTTCCTACTTCACATGGCCTGCCTGATTCACAGGGCCCTAAAGCACAGCCCAACATGTTCAGTCCCACTGCATGAGATCTGTATTACAAACATTTGGCTTCACACATATATATCTAATTAAGAAGGAAATGTTGTTTGATAACTGTTGTAAGAAAGTAGCTAGTCACTGGTTCTCTTAAACTCATTTGCATGCTGAACCTGATTCTACTAATATACAGACCCTGTGAAAGAGTCCAGAGCACTGTCTAGTTTGGAATCAGATTCAGTTCAGCAGCCTGATGAGGTGAGCACAGTGCTTGGAAGAGTAAAGAAAAACTGTAAAAAAGAAGAAGACAAAAACATAAAATTGTTATACTACTCAACTTTGATCAATAGCCAAAATATAGTCGGCCTATAATTTTTAATCTGTGGAATTAAAACACAAGTCTTTTGATCAGTCCATCACGATTAAGGTTTTTCATGGGCATGAGACATTGCCTGTCCCTTGAAAACTTGAAAAACAGGGTGTAAATTCCTTAATTAATTAAATAAATAAATAAATAGCACCCATATCAGATCTCAATTAGTTAATAACTGCAATCGTCAATTCTGATACAGAAATTGTTTAAGAAAACTGGACTGGTTTTGCTTGCTTGGTTCTTTCCTTCTGAATATAGAAGACCTACAGTATCTGCAAAGTGAATTAAAGAGACATTACAGCGCGTTGGTTGAAAAACTTGAAATGTATGAATTTCCTCCATCAGAAATATTTAGTGTGAATATCTTATAGCTTCTCTCTATTTTATAATTTTCTTATGCAACTGGTATTTTGAGAATAAACCGTCCTCAGTCATGCCATTATACTGCACAAAAGAGAACTCACCACACACATCGTCAAGGCACAATGTATAGCGTAAAAACATGCTAATGCAGCTTTTGGCTGGAGATGCAATTGTGGTCTTCAATGAGAGTTGGAAAAAATGTAATGAGAGCATTGTTTACCCTAATATGTTGGAGGTGGAGGGCAACACGTCGTGGAGGTACTAAGTCATCAGCAAGAGCTGTTAATTTGACATGTGGGTGTTAAGGCACAGTAAAGAAGTTTCCTTTAATGCAACTTGTTATTTTCTTGCTTTTAAGGGATTGTGTAGGAGGATTTGGCACCTAAGTAACTTTATCTGGGTTTTAACAAAGCTTTTGTTGGGGGTCTTCAGTATACATTTGAAGAATATTAAAAGCAGTATTTACCTAATAGATTATAATTAGATACTGAGAACAAATACGATTTGCAAGTATGATTTGTAGCTTTGAAAGATTATTTGCTAGCACCCTTCTGTTCTGATCAGGCATTATATCAGAGCTCCACTCTGTGTCAAAAATCAAAGGAACAAATATTCCTTTTTGGATATTATGGAGAGTTTACATGTTTCTGAATGCACTAAGGATGATTTATTTGTCCCTTTAGAAGCAGTTTCTCTCTTTCTCATATCCATATACACACATACACACACACGTGGGGGGGCATATACAGTGGTACCTCGGGTTACATACGCTTCAGGTTACAGACTCTGCTAACCCAGAAATAGTACCTCAGGTTAAGAACTTTGCTTCAGGATGAGAACAGAAATAGTGCTCTGGCGGCACGGCAGCAGCGGGAGGCCCCATTAGCTAAAGTGGTCTTCAGGTTAAGAACGGTTTCAGGTAAAGAACGAACCTCCGGAACGAATTAAGTACTTAACCCAAGGTACCACTGTATGCATGCAGTAATGCATACACTTTTAAAAAGCTTTCTGATAATATGTTTCTTTTCATTTGCAGTGGACTAATTCCTTCAATTGTCATCATCATTATCCAGGCTTATATGACATTTGGAGTTTTCTTTTTAGTGAAATGTAAGCAAGTTTTACCCAAAGGTGAGCCAACTTTCACACATTACAATAAATGGCAAGTTCCATTACCTGAGAGATGGGCAAGTGGAGGTGGGCAGCTAAGAACATACAAAGAGCTCTGCTGTCCACGTAGCCTAGAATCCTGATTTACACAATGGCCAAAACAGATGCTTCCAGAAAGCCTTGCGGCAGGTCAAACAGATCCTGCCCTGCTCATTCACTTACAATTGTATAAGCTTACAATTCACGACATTCAAACAAGACAGAATTCAGGTGCATCTATAACTAATACAGTATCAAATCAGCAGACCTGTAAATGCCTCACCCTCCAGGAAACACACAGCATTGATGTATATTGCTTTTACAACTCTCACCACAGCATCACCTGCCATCAGCATAAGTCACTCAGGTGGCTCTTACACTACCAGGAAATTCCCTGCCCCAAAGTTCTCAAACTGGACCTTGCTCTCTGAGAAGTCTGCCCCCTCACAGTCAAGGGAACCTGAGTTATCAGACAGCAGAGGGGCCACTGTCACCAAATCTATTACTAGGCTTCCCTCCCCAGTATTGTCTAAACACTCCACTTCCATCCCAGGGGCCTACCTACCACTCCCTAGCAACAAAGCAACACCACATGTGGCAATATAAAAGCATTTACTGGAGACCATCTGGGTCAGAGGATCTCCTAAAAGGAAATGACAACATGTGTTGGATTGTTGGCTAGTCGCTCCAGCAAGATGTGTACCTTGGATAAGGGCTTGATAGACAGCAGTACAGCAAGTACAGTATTTCCCCCATGCTGGGGACTCTTTAACCAATTGTGCATCTCTGTGTCACAGGGTTTGTAAGGGTGCAAAAGCTGTCTAGAGCAAGTGGGCTAATGATCTCATGGAGCTGGGAGCATTTTGGTCACTGCTGCTGGTCTTAGTCAGTTAGAAAAGTAAATAGGATCACCTGAGGCTCTGCAAGTGTAGATGTCTGTTTCCTTCCTCCCCATGGGTTGTGGTGGACACTGGGTTCAGCTCCATGCACCAGGGCTGTGAGCCTGCACAGCCAAGGTATTAACAACTGTTTGACAAACAGTGGCAATGTATGGACTGGATCACCTGGCCTGTGCCAACAGAGAGCTTACCTGCCTGTGTCACCAAGTGACTCCCCTGCACTTGGGCACTAACTCCCCACTGTTGCTGGGGGAGGGGGGCATGTTAGAGGGGAAAGTTCAGAAGATGCTATTTTCAAACATATCAAAGGGGGGAATACATGCTCCCTTTCTTAGCTGTGTGGTGTGCTTCATCCTGACACCCACACAGATTTTGCAACGGCATGTTGGGGTTCTAAGATGAAAAGTATTTGCAGTGTGCTTAAGTTTCCCTCTGTGTTCTGAGACCAGCTGTTTGCTGTGAAGTATGTTTTCTGCATAGTTTCCTATAATCAGAAAAGACTCTTGGAGCTCCAAATGCGTACAACGTGGAGTCAGAGACACATAGCTCCATGCTGTGTGCCTTATCATCTGTGCAGTCACTTCCCTTTGTAGGGTTTATATACTGGTGGTGATGTGCTGTCATTGGGTGCTCCGTTACACCATATCCTATGCAATGTTGAGGCCAGGAAGCAGGATGGCTTTTCCCCCATTCATCCTGCCAGACTATTTGCACCAGGGCTGGTATAAACTGTTATTATTGGTATAAACTGTTATAATTGCCACAGAGGCTTCTAAGCAGTTTACAAATATAAAAACGATTACAAAAATAGAAACATTCAATTTAAAAACACAATAAAAGAATTCCATCAAAACATTAAAATAAACACCCACTGTTAAAATGTACAATAAAACAAGCCAATTAGAACAGCACAACAATTAGGACCAGTTGAAACAGAAATAAAAGAAAGAGGCTCAGATCAGTGGATGCTTATCTAAACAGGTATGTCTTCAAGAGCTGGCCGAATGCCAATACTGAGGTACCTTTTAGCACAGAGAGAATTTCACAACATTGGTGCGACCAGTGAAAAAGTCCTCCTCCGTGTTACCACAAGCCAATAACCACCAGCCTATGGCAAAATTAACAAGTTCCATTAGTGCCCTTAGCAAGCAATGGAGGGAAAGTCCAGGTCTTTCAGGTAACCTGGCCCAAGGCTGTTTAGGGCTTTATATGGAAGTAGCAGAACCTTAAAGCTGGATAGGTAGTTAAGCAGCAGCTATGCAGATCTGATTGCACTGGGATGTTATGTGCTTGCAAAGAGGCACCTTGACCATCTAAGCTGCAGCATTCTGGACATCTGACGATAAGATTGAAGATAAATAGGATACAATGAAAATGTTCCATCCTTGTACCACCCACGTTCTACCTATAATTCCATCCTGTTTCAGCTGTTCAGACTGTGTATCATTCATGCTAGTGGTATATCTCAAGTTCTGCCAGCACAGCAGGGCTTTCACAAATTCTGTTTTTCTGTTTGCCGGTGTGCTTTCAGTATAGGTTGTGCCCTTAATACTGTTATAAAACCATTATAAAGCCTCGTAATTCTTATAGTCTATAGACTGCTTCTTAAAAGAAGAGAATGTTAACAATGAACAATTCTTTGAGAGACAAAGGATCAAACTCAGGATGAAGAGATCAAACTTTTATCTGCCTGGAATAATTTTATTTATGGGTGAATTAAAAAAAACCCCAAACATTTCAATGCAGCTTTTCTTTAAGAGAAGAACCAAGATGTCCTACAAAAATTAAAACAATCTAGAATGCCCACAACCATACATAAGATACAGAAGCAGTATAATAAATAATAAATGAAAACAGACCATATAAAAATCCTATTTCATGATACTTCATTTTACGCCAGTCAATTTTGTGCAGAGAAAGGAGACCAAGGTGATAAAGGGTCTGGAAAAGGTTGGTGGCAGTGAATATGTTTAGCCTGGAGAAGACAGGACTGAGAGGTGACACGAGAGCTATCTTCAAATATCTGAAGCACTGTCACATAGAAGATGGAGCAAGCTCACTTTCTGCTGCTCCAGAGGGGAGCAACCAAACCAAGGGATTCAAATTACCAGAAAGACTAACTTTCTGGCGGTAAAAGTTGTTTGACAATGGAATGGACTACCTCAAAAGGTGGTGGACTCTCCTTCACTTGAGATTTTTAAGCATGGCTTGGATGGCCACCTGTCAGGGATTCTTTAACTGTGATTCCGGCAATGCAGGGGATTGGAATAGATGACCCTTGGGGTCGCTTCCAATTCTACGATTCTATGACTATGCCAATATTTGTATTGAAGGCTGCCTACTGTAATTTACAGTTGAGAAGTATTACAGTACTATATGTTAATGCAATCAGTACTGCCATTTCATGATTTCATTTGAAGCATTGCATCATAAGTTCATTCTGATGTGCACACCCTGAAGTTCGATTATGCAGTAATTTGCAAAGCTAAAGTTCTTTTATTTTAATTTGTTACATGTTAACACAATAAAGCACTCCTTTTTAAACTTTTCATTTAGACCTTTTCTGAACCACATCTCAACATGAGATTTTAATGATTTTCTCGATCTTAGTAAGATACTTACGTTTTTTTCTGTGCTCCACTAGACTGCTGGCCTGCTTTGCTGAACATTTTGCAAACCAGTTGTCTCCAAGAAGAACTGTGATCTCATTAGTGTGAACCAGTCTTCCTGGCATGAAAGCAAGGGGACCAAAAGGTACCTGTCAGAAGAACAAAGCAATGGTAAAGAAGATGAAAGGAAGTCTACCTTGTGCAATACTAAGAAACATCCAGTCCTATATCTCATCAATGGCTAGTACGAGAGCTTGCTGGCAGTCTTAAAGCTTCAGGATACCAATTGGCAGTCATGGTATAATGTAAGATTTTAATTAATCAATGACAGTGTTAATTAATCCCTAGCTTTCATGACTGTCTTAATTATTTTTCTATCCATGTTTTATCATTAGCTACCCTCACATTATTTGGCACCAAGGTCCAGATCAACTGCACCACAAATGTAGAGTCTGCTCAAACTTACAAAGTCAGGTCTATGGAGCCAATCATGTTCAGACATAAGAGCATAGTTAAGAGTCTGCTGGATCAGGCCAACTGACCATTTAGTTCTGACCAACCAGATGCCCATGGGAAGCCCGAAAGCAGGAACTGAGTGCAATAGCACTCTCCATAATTGTGATTCCCAAAAACTGGCATTCAGAAGCATGATATCTCCAACAGTAGAAGTAAAACATAGCCAGGCATGTTTGAAGTTATAGGAGCATCTACTTAGCCAACAACCTTTTCCACGCGAGAAAGCTGGCACCTAAAAGAGACACTGGTTTCTCAGAAACTGGACATAAAATTAACTTTTAAATGGATTCATATGAGCAAACCGTTTAATGCAGATCTACCAACATCCAATGTACTGCTCTCTTGAAAGGTGCATGACAAGAGCAAGTCAGGGGTCAGGGGATGATTGGACTTTAACAGCAAGGATTGGTCTGGGTCCTACCAATCACTCTTAAATCTTACAGGACAATAATGAAACTGACCAAGAAATCGGTGTGTGGTGGTGGGGACTCTTAGGGCCATAATAACTTCAGTTTATTTTATATTATCAAGCAAGCAGGTCTCAGGTTCAGCTAATTTTGTAGCAAACGAGAACAAAAGTCTTCCCATGGAAACTTCTTTAATGCAACACAAGTACAACAGCTCATTATTGTTATTATTGTTGTTATTATTATTTAAATATAGCTTGCTTTTATGTTCCCAGATGAGTTGCACCATAAAACCAGGAAGTAAACTAAGGACACGTGATGTGTGCACATTGCTGAGTCATGAAATTGACATTATCTTCTAATGTTCCATCCATTAGCATTTTAGTTAAAAATCTTCAAGGCAGAGAATGTTATGTGTCATTACTAACATCTTGAACTCTGTGATTACACTGAAATACTGAATTTGAAATCTTTGACAATTAGTCCAAATTCAAAAGCATATAGATCCCAACAAGAGTAAAAGTCCAAGTGAGATATCCTAGGAACGGAAGGAACAAGAAAATATCCCTTTGGTTTCCATGAAACAAAAAACTAGCTTTTTATACAAATCAATACCCACAACTTAAAACTCAGGAAATACGATTGCTTGCTTGCTTCTCCACCTCACAGGAAATTAGTGTGTATTGCAGGTTTAATTATAGGTTTCAATAAAATAAACAGGCTCTATCAAACGTGTTTGATTTTGTCTTAGTACGTCTGTCAAAAATTTGGAGATTATAATTTATTATAGATTTCAAGAAACAAGACAGGAATAGGAAAACATACATTTAAACACTGCCTATAATCAATCATTGCTAACTACAATACCTTCATTACTGTATTTATTTATTTATTAAACAGATCCTGCACCTTCCAAAAAAAGGAGCCCAGGGCAGCAAACATGTCAATACTAAAACAATTTCATTAAAACTTCTTTAAATACTTTAAAACCTTCTAAAAAACAGTTTAAAGACTCCTAAAAGCAATCACGTACTCCCAAATTAATAATTTCAGGGTGAACAGGGACAGAACTTTCAACCATCAAATGTCTGTGTAGACAGGAATGTTTTCAAATTTCTTCTAAAAGTTAATAGGGAGGGAAACTGGAAATCGACACACCTCACTAGGGAGGGCATTCCCTGTCACAGTTCTTCACCAACTGAACAATGCCTTACCTAATTGGTCCCCCACCTTTGCAAGGGTTGAAGTGGTCAGCCAGAGCCAATCCAAAGCAAGTGCAAATAGCTCTAGCACAGATATGATGTTCCAAATCTAACAACCTTTAGATAGTCACAAGCACTTCATGGGCTAATAGAATCCTTCTTGGAGCTAAGTGTAGTGCAATGCTATGTCTGCACCAGTGTTAACATTATACATCACTAGCTTAAACCATTGTCTGCAAACCCTAACCATGGTTGCATTGTACCAGGGTTGCCTATGGAAAGAGGAAATGTGTGAAAAGGAGAAGGAAAAAAGCAGTGTACAAACCACAGGACAACTCCTGGTTAGCAGTTTGTGCAACGCTATCTGCAGTGAGCCATAATAAAAAGGGCTGCCTATAATTCCACTGAACTAAATAGTACCTACCATGATATCATAAGACAGTCTGTCAGGCAATGTGCCAAGTCGTTCCTGAAGAGCTTCATAGTCACTCTCCACCTTCTTCCTGTTGGCAGAATTCAAACCATGTTACTTTCAATCCCAACAGACTTTAAGAACAAGTTTGCTAATTACTTTTCAGCTGGGGTTTGAATATAAAAGCAGAGAGAGAAATTGCCATGGTTCAGAGAATGCAAAAATGGACCCTGTTGTGAATACTTTCAAGGCATTACTAAATTCCCTATTGTAAAATGGGTGTGTGAAAATAATGTGAACAATACCACAAATGTACATTGTCCATGCAGGGAAAACGATTCTTAGAAGACAGCTATCTTAAATATGATAGTGTAAGACCAAGTTCTATTGGGCTGCAATCCTATACACATTTACCTGGGCATAAGCCCATAAAAGCCTCCATAAAAATAGGACTTACTTCTGAGTAGAAGTATATATATCTCGAGAGACAGAGAGACTTGTCGTTTGTGATTTGGGACTCATTTCTTAAGGATGGCATATCTGGCTGTTTTGGAGGTTTGATGTTTAAATCAATAGAATTACAAATGAATTTTAAAGGGGTTTGTGCAGGGAAGAGATAAAAGGTCTTCATTTGTGCAACTGTTCTCTTTGCCTGGCATGATCACAACACAGTCTGCAAGGCAGTAAGAGACAACAACTGCAGTGAAAAGATGATGCTTAGCCCATTCAGCTAAAACCATTTACCGTACCTTGAGCCATAGCTTTGTGGATGGGTGCTGGGCACAGTGCCTATCAGGTCAATAGATTCCTTACTCTATACTCGTGCTTCCCTACTTATAAATATTTTAAACAAATAAAATAAATAAACTGACCACCTAGGTTACTAGTCTGAGGGAAGAAACAGGCAGATCATGATAAGGCCTTAACCAACACAACACAGAACCAGACATTCCCAGAAAATCAG
This sequence comes from Podarcis melisellensis, assembly GCF_964234715.1. NCBI lineage: Eukaryota > Metazoa > Chordata > Lepidosauria > Squamata > Lacertidae > Podarcis > Podarcis melisellensis. The sequence continues at coordinate 32,150,917 of NC_138540.1, forward strand.
ATCTGTGACACTCCATCTGTAAAACTATGAGTACATTATTACAAAACTTAGAACTGAATACCTGAAAGGGATGGGAGTGGTAAGTTGCACAAAAGCCACAGTAACAGTGCTATGCCTGCATGTGTGAGCAAGGCCCCCTTACCATATAGATGAATATGTGGGGACCTTTTAAATTGTTGTTTTGAAAGTGCTTTTCAAAATATTTTATAGTGATATTTTAGCCTGAGAATATTTCTGGCTGTGTATGTCAAAATATTTGCAAAACTCATCTATCTTCCACTTTCTTCTGCATTTTGGTTGCCTGTTTGCATCCACTGTTGCCATGATCCACTACTGTTTTGAGTGAGAGATGGAGACCAGGAACTAAATCTCCTTCGCCCAAGCAACCATGGTGATGCCCCTGCCTTGTCACTTTACACTGGCAATTCCACTCCCTGATAGCACTGCATGGCAAGACTTTCATCCTATGTAACTCATTTCATGCAGCTATGCATAACCAGTTGGCGCAGCATAGGGATGCACATTCAGATGAGCACCCAATTTTAGAAATGAGCAGAGAAAGCTGCCTTATGGAAGACCACTCTATTGGTCCATCTAGCTCAGCCCTGTCAATTCTGAATGGATGTGACTCTTTCAGAGTGTCAAGCAGAGATCTTTTTATTTTATAGTGGACACCACTATAATATCCATCTTATTGGAAATTAATGTGGTTTCTGAATTTTAAACATTAGCAAAGCATAATAGTTTTAGACCATTTTCTACAAACCAATAGTCACAATTTAATATGATGAGGTGTAAAGATGGCCTTGATTCCCCCTTCCCCCCATTCTTCTTATCCATGGCTTGCAACTTATGTGCATTTAAACTATTTTTAAAAACCCAAACATTTTATTACACACACGAACTATAAATTATTTGCTCAGAGGTCTTTCGGGCATGAAGAAAAAGCCTCTTAAAATAAATTTAAAATATTATATGCTTGATGGTGTATAACCAAAGTTTAATCTCTCCACTAAAAGGGGCAGTTGCTGTGATTTTGCAATAACCCTGCAGACAATAATCAAGAAGGCTCCTGTTGTTCCCTCCGTAAAATCCTGGTAAACGCAGCATGGATGTAGCATAATTTGGTATCTGTTAAGATCAAGTGTTATCTCTCTATAACTCATACAAAATCGGTAACCATTAAATATACCTTTTCCTGTCAGATACTCATATGAAACTTTCATTTACCCAAGATGGTTCCTATTAACTAAAAAAGCATCACATTAAATGAGCAACAAAGACAGGCCAGGGATAATATTTTAAGGGATAATAATCTCTCTGAAGTCTCACGTTTACCTAAGGCTTTAAACTAATATATTTTCATTGCAATTGGATAAAATGGGAAAAGGCCATTATCTATCTTGAAGCCAATGGACCCCTTTATAAATTGCAGACCTGATTTTTCAAAGTTCTTCTTATCCACACGTTTTGGATACTTCCCAAGACCATTTCAGTGCCCAACCACACTGCATTTTACTGTCACTTTAGCTTTCTTGGAACAGAAACAAAAATATATAGTTGTGCTTTGTAGATTTATAGACTTAAGCCTTTCTATATGATTACTCTGGGTGGGGAAAGGGGGAATTAGTGTGTGTCTTTTTAAAGAGACATGCAGATTTAAAGTATGATTATATAGTGAATTAGAGCATCACAGAAATGCAGAGGGTGCATTTCAATAAGCCAGGACAAGATCAAAATTATGTACCAAAATATAGCATTATTTGAATTTGGTCAATTTTCCAAAGACTATACGCATTCCACTTTTCTAAAGACACACGTAGAATATTTTATTGGTATTTTAGGCATGCAAGCAAACATTTTTCACTTACCAGTGCTGAATTTTTTCTTGGCAGCTAGTGACCACCTGTCATTAAAACAGATAACTGCTCATGAAAAAACAAGGCTAAGCACACAGCTGCAAACTCAATGTTTCAGAAACTAGAGCAGACGCTTTACAGATCTGGTGGCGTCTCACTATACATTTTTATTTGTCAGCGCAAAGGCGCGCGAACGTTCGTTCTTAAGCAGCCCACTTTATCACAATGCTCTAATCCAAACTGATAACCATAGAATAAATTACACCTTCCCCAACTCATATTTTGATACAATGCATGCTCCATAACGACGAGATGACACATGATACAAGATAAAACCAGTATTTTGTACAATCTACACATCTGTTTTCAATGTTACATGCTTTGCAGAATAAAGCAAATATAATTTATAAGAGGAGTGCATGTTTGCTGTTTGTTTAAAACAGAATCACCCATAAAAACATTTTTCTTCATTAATACAACTCTAAACTGTAATCTGACCTTCAGCTTCACCCTGGTGCAATAAACATCTGATTAATCATATAAAAAAACAATGTGAACTTTGATTACAATTTGAGAAACATAATATATACACATACACAAAAGTGAATATTATAACATCCATCAATTTACAGACTTCTGGGAAGAGGAATATTATTTAATCCAAAATACATTAGAAGACCAGGTTCTTGTCACTATTTAAACAATAAAAAACCCCCACAGAACACATGAAAGTTTTAGATCCCACTATTTACACTACCAACATTTTAAAGCATTCAAATATGATAAACACATTCTGGGCTTTGAACACTAATAATAAATAATAATAGTAATGACAATACCCGAGTTCAAAACTCCCTCATAGTGACAAAGGAATCTATTCATAAATACAAGGTATGGGAGGAGAGGGTTTTACCATTCCCTTTATTGTATCTTGGAGGTATAATGTATATATAAGAGCTGTTCCAGTTGTTCTCAAGATAGTGGGACACATTTGTGGAAGGAGAGAAGAGCGTTTCTGGCATTCATCTAGCTAAATGCACACACAAAACCATACTTAAATTGTTAACAGTGTAAAGCTGCATTGCCTCTGAATAGTTTACAAAACAATGTGAACACAGGAGACGGAGTTACGATACTTGTTGGACAGTGAGTCATTATCTAATACAGGGGTTGCCAATGTAGTAACCTCCAGATGTTTTGGACAACAACCCCCATCAGGTCCAGCCAGCAAGGCCAATGGTCAGGGATGATGGGAGTTGTAGTCCATAACATCTGGGGGACACCACATTGACTACCCCAATCTAATAAATGCCTGTCTCACATAATGGTGACAGCAGCACTTTCTCAAGTACAAAATATTATATCATGTGCTCCTGGGAAATGAGCTACTGTATCTAAACAACATAAATACAACTTTGAAGGAAGTTGGTAAGACTATATGCAACATATGAGAAACAATAGGTAATCAGTTGTGCTGAAAGGTCTTTGGCCCCTTAAAATGTGTGCATGCATCTAAAGACGCAATCAGGAATGGGACCACAACATGTAAGCAAGGGGCTTTACTCCCCCCCGCCCCGCACGGCAGCCTCCATAAAAATAATTTTCCCCATCTCCCAAACTGCTACAGTCAAACCTCGGTTCTCGAACGGCTCTGTTTTCAAACATTTCAGTTCCTGAATGACAAAAACGCAGAAGTAAATGCTCTGGTTTTTGAACCTTTTTTGGAACCTGAACATCCAACGAAACTTCCATTTTGAGTTTCCCTATTGAATTGAGGCTTCCGTTTTCATAAGTCGAATGGTATTCCAGAACGTATTACGTTTGAAAACCGATGTCCCACTGTATTTTCACCCAGAGGGAAATTACAGATTCAAATAGCTCCCTCAACTATTGTCTGTTAGGAACTGCAGGTGACACTTCTGAACATGGATAGGGACTCTTCAGCACTCTGAATCTCCTACTTTCCATCGCAGTTCTTGTACCTCCACTCCCAAAATGCTTCTTCATAAGGTAAGAAATGCTCCAGTAGCCAAAGCAATAAAAAGAAGGTATGTTCAGTAGAGGAAATACAGAGTGTCCCAGCTAGGGAGCAGAAGGGTTTGCATATATGCAAATAGCTTTATGGACCACAGACTGTATATCAGAAGCAAACATATACCAATTTTACTCTGAGGATTGTGAAACCTCTGCATGTAGAAGGAACTTAATAAAGTAACTCATACTTATTTCCGATCTGAATATAGGGTTTCACAAATCATCTTTACAAATATTTGTTTCTCATGTACCCACAAACAAGCTAACATGTGAAAGCAACTACTGGGAACATTTGCCAGGAAGATAATGTTTTATCTTCAATGTTCCATGAAAGCACAGGTGCAGATGGTTTCTTTGTAAAGAGGGACTGATGGGGCTTGGCAAAACTATGAAGATTTGGCTTATATTCAGATACTCCAAGGTAGATTGTAGACTCAACCTGAGTGAAGTTTGCACAATCCACTTAAAAATGTAAAACAATATTACTTTCATAAAATCCCATCAATTTGTTGTAAACTTGTCATTTTTGTACATGAAGAGGCAGAAAGAATCATCCTATTCTATGCCATACACTATAAAAATTGTGTATCTGAAAACAAATGTAGCTGACATAGATGTGTTCTACTGTATTTAATTTTTCCCCTTCTAAAATCAGAGTTCCTTAATAGATTTTTTGGAAAAGAATGAGGCAACTATTCATTACTTCCAGCAGAATAAATCAAAATAAGAATTTAATGTCCTCAGATAAGAGCTGTTGTAGCTCATTGGTTGGTCTAGCATTGTTGCCAAGATAATAAACTACAATCTAGGAGGTTGCTGGTTCAAATCTTGTCTCAGTTGCAAGCTACTGACTCCATTTCAGACACCCTGTAAATGGATTTTAGGTTTATGCATTTCCTCCTCTCTCTCTCTTAGTGATTCACCATAACTTCTTCCATGTAGTCAACCACAATATCGAAACTACGCAAACAATGGTTACCACAAACCATAGTTTGTCATAGCTAGTGCACAAATTGTGGTTTCAGATTTGGATGGGTGGGGGAACTAGGGCGAACAATACTTATGGCAAACTAAATTCAGAATCAGGAAGTAAGGGACAGAATCAAAGTGCATGAAGAAATCAGAAAGTAGGTAGCATACAAACCCAGGTTTGAGAAATACTGATGCCACTGACTGGCAGTGGTTCTGCAGGGATTCAGGCAGGAGTCTCTCGCAGCCTCACCTGGAGATGCCATTGGGGACTAAGCTTGGGACATTCTGCATGCGGGATGGAAGCTCTGCTAGTGAGCTGTGGCCCTTCCTCCCTACCCTGCCTGCTCCTCCTCTTCCTCCCCCCACTACACTGAATCAGCTCAGCCACATGGGAGCACACAGTAATGTTTTCTTGCTAGAGTGGCTTTTTCTTGCTACAGTGGTGATTCCAACTAAATATCAGGAAGAACTTTCTGACAGTAAGAGCTTCTTTGACAATGGAAGAGACTCTCAGAAGAGGTGATGGACTCTCCTTCCTAGGAGGATTTTTAACGGAGGGTGGATGGCCATCTGTCATGTAGGATTCCTGCATTGCAGGGGGTTCGACTAGATAACCCTCAGGGTTCCTTCAAACTCTACAATTCTGTGATTCTATGAAACTCAAAGTATATTCATAGCATGAATGAACTGGCTGATTTCTCAGCATTATGTGGGTAGTAACACTGGCCTACCTTACAGGACTGTAATAAGGATTATTAGAATAATATGCTACATAAATACTGCCATTACTACTACTACTGTTATGGGCTGTACAATGAAAAGGTTTGGGAAGTTGGCATTGAACAACACTAAAAATGTTCATGAAACCTTTTAAGAAAGTTCCAGCTCAAGTGCCCCATTTCCAGAAAGGGAAACAGGAAGCTTTCCATTCCCAATGCTTGACTTTCCAAGCATGAAGTGAGCTAAAGGCACAAAAGCAAAAGCCCTGCAAACCGTGAAGTGCAGCGTGTTCATTAACCTCTACATGATAATCCTTTCGTAGCTGCATATTAACTAGTTACATATTCATAATCATTTACATTATTTAGAAGACCTTCTATGAAAATTTCCAGGCGATATCCATTAGCTACAATGTTAAAGGTTACTCAAGATAGTCTGCTTAATGTTTCCAGGAAGCTTTTTTTAATTAGTAAATATGTAAATTGGAAGCATATGCTTTTTTTGCTTTTTTTAGTATTTTTTTTCCTTGGAAGAAAAAATGGGCCATCAGTAGAAAAGCACATGGACATATGCTGTTTTCATCAACCCTTAGCCCCTTAAGACAAAAATCAATAACACCAATCTATTTTAAAATTCATATTCTTCCTTTTGATATTTCCCATAAAGGGATATGGAAGAGCAGTCGGAAGAAAAATATGCCCCAGCCCAATCATAGGAGGTTGTCTTTCTACCAAGACAGAAGAATGGTTCATCTAGGTCAGTGACAGATTGGTGGTGGCTCTCCAGACAGGACTTCTTCCCGGGTACCAGGATTAAACCATGGGTCTTTTGCATGCAAAGCACAAGATCTATAGCCTTTCCCAAATGACCACACTCAATAAACTAATTCAGTATCACTTGAACAGATATGAGGGGGGGAACACTAGTAAAGCAGCTTGAGGCATGTTATTCAGCAACTATGTTGAAACTCTGCAGATCCAACTTCCTGGTAGAAAACACAAATGGCAGACAGAGGCTAAAGCAAGATTATCCTCTAATAGTGAGTTCATTCACCAAGCATTGAACCTTACATAGCTAAAGCAGAACCATCCAAACCCCAAGGTTGGTAAAAGTACAAAAAAAAATTTAAAGTGATAGGGAAGGAAAACTGGTGCAGGGTTGGGAAACCAGTGGCCTTCCAGAAGATGCTAACCATTGGTCATCATGGATGAGGCTGGTGGGTAGGGGTAGCCTGGGACACTTTGCTGCTCCAATTCCCTCCCACACACATAACTGCCACTCTGCCATAAATCTGGGCCTCCACCCTGCCCTCGTCACTGTCCCCTCACTGTTGCCAGCCCTGCCACCTTAACTCCACCCCTGCCAGTGACTGCACCCCATGCTGCCGCCATGACACAGTGACAGCAGCAAGGACACAGTGTTAGCAGTGCTGTGATGGAAACAGTGCATCAGTGGGTGTGGGGCAGAGAGTGGTTCAGCAACCTGACACAAACAGCTTCACTCTGCTTCATGCAAGTACCTAAAGGGCCACTCCCCTAATGCGAGATAATATCCTCAAAACAGTAAGACTAAGTGGCAATGGAACACTGGCTGGGGGATGGGGAAAAAGAATGGAGTATTCAGGAAGAGCATAACTGGGTGGCATCCTGAACAGCAGCACTCTGCATTGCAATATTTTGTTGCAGGTCCCACTTGTAATATATGCCTCACAGTGCAAAAAAAAAAAAAAGGATGTTTCAGGCTGTCATCTATACACAGTACAGTCATTTTCTGTGATGCATATCCCACTGAATTCAGTAGGGCCTACTCCTAGATACCCCTAGATAAGTATTCATAGGACTGCAGCTTTGGGCATATTTAGTGCCTTAACACTATCACTACTATCACTCAAGTATGTACATAAAGAGCAAATTAAAAAGCAATGGGTAAAGTAAATAGCAAAAAGCAGGGAGCAGCTACCATAGAAGAAAATGGCAGCTACATTTCTGCCCAACCCATCAGCTATCATGATAGCATGGACACAATAATAAATTATATTCTGACTGGCAGGGTTCCTCCCTCCTGTAAAATGGCTCATGAAGTCACACTTGCTGAAATGTATGAAGTGATTTATTTGATTTTTTAATTCTACCTTTTCCTGAGGATTCAAGCACAGATTGCCTTAAAGGAGGAATATGAATTCAGGAGTCAGTACCCAAGAGTCCAGCCTGATCTGTGACATACTTAAACTGAAATAGTGTTATACACATAGCCAGGGTTATTTGGTGGGGTGGGTATAGAAAAGCATTTCGAACTCCTGAGACAATTAGTGACCTCCAATTATCATGGTGTGCATGATCATAAAATACCTAACCATAACTTCAAATGAAATTTGTGATTGAGTCCCAAATAAATCTCAACTAGTTTAACAGCTTGTTTTGCGGATAAAAGTTCAGTTTGGTGCCCAGTGTCATATCCTTTGCTTGTAGGACAGCCTGCTTGAGAATGATGTAATGTAAACCTTGGTTTTCAAACCATAGTTTTACCTAATGGTACAAGATCAAGTAGCTATTCAGAAATAGAAGTTAATGCTCAAGCATTGTGTTTGCAACAGAACCTGACTTATGTCTCCTCTTGGTATAAATGATATACAGTGGTACGTCCATTTTCAAACAGCTTAGTTCCCGAATAACTTGGAACCTGAATGCTGCAAACCCAGAAGTAGGTGTTCCGGATTTCGAACTTTGCCCCAGAAGTTGAACGTGCTCCTGAGCTTCCATTTTTACTGTTGCGCAGCCCATTTGAGTCCCCACCATTGTAATTTAAGCCTTCCGTTTCTGATTACAGTGTTCTGAGGTGATATTTGGTGCTTTTGTTTTTGCTATTTTTTGCGTTTTTGTTTGTGTGACTGTTTCATTTTTGTGACTGTGGCTTGTTTTTTTATGACTATCATCAATGCAGGTAAGAAAAAAAATAATTTTAATTTTTATCATCTACAATACTGTTATTTATTTTATAGTACAGAACATTGACTATTGCTTTCATTTTATGGATCAGTGGTCTTGTTAGATAGTAAAATTCATGTTAAATTGCTGTTTTAGGGGTTGTTTTTAAAAGTCTGGAACGTATTAATCCATTTGGCATTACTTTCTATTTGAAAGTGTGCCTTGGTTTTGGAACGCTTTGGTTTTGGAACGGATTTCCAGAACGGATTAAGTTTGAGAACCAAGGTACCATTGTATGTGCTTGCAAACATGAGATTATAGTGCTATATTTGAATACTGACATCTTTAAATAAAATGTAGATTACTGTATTTACGCATATCTGATGCATCATCAAATCTAATGCACACCTAAATTTTCAAAACCTTGAAACCAAAAAAGTATTTGCTGACAAATGTAAATGCGCCATCAAATCTAATGTGCACCCTAATTTCTGTGATGTAATTTGGCCGAAAAAGGTGTGCGTTACATTCAAGTAAATACTATACACACAGCAAACCTAGCATTATCCAGCACTAAACCAGAGGTAGCCACTGTGGTGCCGTCCAGATGTTTTTTGGATTACAACTCCCATAAGCCCTGACCACCAGCCGTACTATTAAAACAGAATACTGTACATGTTGATATGCATTTGAATGTGCAAATGAAACAAAACCAGATAAGCATTTCTGCTCTGGGCCAACAAATAATATAATGAAATATAATTGTTCCTTCAGGTGTTGATTCAGAACAATATTCTTGTCTATACAGCAACTGCATCCAGAGTTTTAAACATATCACTCTCTTTTTATCTATATTAATGATGTTTAGGGGCCACAAGGGGGCACCATCATGTGAATCACCATCAATATATGTAAGCAATTGCCCTAATCTGTGTAACAACCACAATTTATCATCCAACTGCCCATGCTTTAATGCAGTTTCAGTTCTTCAAATTCAAACTTTCCACATAACGAAAGCAAGGTGGGTGAGGTGGAATAAACCACACCAATTATACTTTCAGGGGGGAATGATAAATGTATCCTTTTATAACTTGCAGCTCTAGAAGTTAGAGTTGGAATTTATCAAGTTCTATTCACTGAATTAAATGGGATATACTCCCAAGTAACTGTAGGCAGAATCTCAACTTTAAATTTGAAATTAACCCAAGAGAACATAGAATTTGATGCAGTTAATACAAGACTGAAAGGCTATTCGATTTCTACTTCAACAATGAAATCAACTTTTTATTTTATCATTTCCACACAAGGGGAACTCACACCAGTGTTTGAAACTCCCATTGTTCTAGGTGCATTTTGTGACTGGGAATTCCATTACCACAAGCAGTTTCTGAGTTCTGGGTGCAGTACTGCACCTAAGATTTCAGTTTAAAACTGCAGAGTGGAAGGAAAGAAGGACCTTTTTCTGCCTCCCCACTTTCAGCTACTCTCTGAAGACCCTCGTAAGAATATTAGGGGGGTAGGCAGGAAAAGGACTCGTCCATGTGAAAATGAACATAATATTTTAGCTGAAGTTCATTCATTTTCAGGTTTGTATTCTTGTTTTAAAGAAGTGCACCTAGACATTCTGCTATTGCGCCCATAACCTAGGTTTAAGGTGTCATTTAGCTCCTAGCTTTCATATCTCAGTTTCTAACACTGACTCACATGAATATGTTTCATTTAAAAAAGAACTATATTCCCTGTGCTGGACTTTTCTTGAATGAATAAAAGTTATTCCTTAATTAGAAGTCATAATCAACCTTCATAGAAACTTTCTTAAACATACATTGGCAATGTTATCTTAGGATAGTAGAATGTCCCAAACGAAGCCATGTGTCAGGAGAGAAGCACTTTGATCTGCTTCCCTGGATCAGCTGCTGCTTAAAAAAACCATGGGACGTTTTTAACATTGGCTAAAACAAAAAAGGATAGGCAAAACATCAATAGATTTTAGTGGTGCACACTTAGAGGATGACCTCCAAACCATCCTAAATTTATTCACAGCTTATGAAAAGCTTGGCCTATCACTCAACATCCAAAAAACCAAAGTGTGCTGCACCAACAAGCACAAAGCAACCCCTCTGCAGCACCACAAATCCAACTCAATGGTGTAACACTGGAAAATGTTGATCACTTCTCCTACCTGGGCAGTTATCTTCCCACAAGGACCAACATTGATGCCGAAATCCAGCATCACCTGAGCTCTGTCTTTGAGGATCAGGACATTCACAAGGAAACCAAAATGCTTGTTTACAAAGCTATTGTACTACCAACCTTACTGTATGCTTGTGAAACATGGACCACTTTAAAATGCCATCTCCAATTCCTCGAAAAATTCCATCAACAGTGCGTCCGGAAAAAAATTACATATCACTTGGGATGACAGGCAAACTAATGCCAGTGCACTTACTGGAAGAAGCAAAGATCACCAGTGTCAAAGCAATGATTCTTCAACATCAACTTTGTTGGACTGGTCATGTTGCTCGGATGCCTGATAATCGTCTTCCAATGCAACCACTCTATTCTGAACTTAAAAATGGAAAGCGTAATGCTGGTGGTCAACAAAAGAGGTTTAAAGACTGTCTCAAGCCAAATCTTTAAAAATTTAGTATAAACACTGACAACTGGGAAACACAGGCCTGCGAGCGCTCCAGTTGGAGAACAGCCTCTACCAAAGGTGTAATGGACTTTGAAGAAACTCAAAATCAGGATGAAAGGGGAAAACGTACTAAGAGGAAGGCATGTTTGGCAAACCCTCACCATGATTAACTCCTTTCCGAAAACCTATGACCCCAGTGTGGAAGGATGTGTGGATTGAGAATTGGCCTCCACAGTCACTTATGGACTCATTGTTAAAACCGCATTCATGGAAGACAATCTTACTTGGCTATGAGTGATTGCCAAAGAAGGTGGTATGCAGTTAAAATTTGGAATTTGTTTACCACATTGCAGGTGACACTATCCTAGAAAGAGGGCTATTTCTGTATAAATTCTGAAATGATAAATACTGTACATTCATGGTGAATTTCAACCCTGGTTTTGGTGAGATGTGTATCATATATTCAACTCCCTAACTTATTTCTGAATGTTCAGTTTGCTTTGTTTGCTCAATCTGTATTTTATTTTTGAAATGTTAGTATACTGCTTTGAGCAACTAGAAAAGCTGTAAATCAATGTTTTGGGTTCAAAATAAAGAGTTCAAAACATGAAACTGAACCGACATTATTACAGCATTTATACATAGGGATATCAGTCTGCAAACAAAATTTCTGAGAAACTAAGATATGCAGGTCAAACTAAGCATATTTGCTCAAAAGTAAGCCCCAGTGCGTGTAATGGAACCTATTTCCCTAGAAAGAGCTAATAGAATTGCAACTTTAATGGCTTTCTGGAAAGCTTGATCTAACTGTAACTCTGACAACTTTTCCTAAGGCCTGCAGCAAAGCACAAGCATTCAGCATAAACTTCCTCATCTATAAAATAGGAACAAGTGGTTCAGAAGTATTATGTACCATTAGAAAAGTTACCTAATTATGAGTAAATAGCACAACTTGAGGCTGTTTAACCTTGAATTACACTCCACATTAAGCATCTTATTTAAATCATGCTTCCATTTATTAACAGAAAAATGAAGGCAGTGGTAGCACTCAAGAATGTGATTACAATTCCTTAAATTTCATGTGCATGTGAATGTTGGAGTCCAACTACAGGATACCTCTTGTACAGGTGAAGGAAGTAAATGTGGTGTTAACACAAAGTATAAAATACACTGAAATATCAATTATTTTCCATTAGGAGTACTGAGAATTGATATATCTTCAGTATAAACATTTTTAACACCTGACACCAAGCCTTGGTTCTTGCTGAAGTGCTGGATTTGTATCTGGGCTATATCACCTCATACAGCCAGAGGGGGCTTACATGACACCCATCTATCATAGAAAACAAGGCTAATTTAGCACACTTCTTCATGTAATGAATCATTTGTGTACTCAAGAATATTCAGCCTGCAAGCCCCTGCCAGCTGTATAAAGTGGTATTGCCTAGATGTAATTACTTCAGGGAAAACTGGACCTAAAGCAAAGCATGTTAAAGAGCTAAGATTTGACATTCTGGCCACCAAAATAGTACAAAATGATAAACTCCAACTACTATATGCAACATGATGATAATAAGTTGAAATAGTATATACAGCATACCAGAAACACCCACATATAGATAAGTTGTTCTCAGGTGGGTCAAATATTTGACGCTGGTAATGGCTATGTTACAGGCTGCAACCCAGTCATGTGCATGGAACTGTCCATGTTCACATAAGGGCTTTTTGACTCTAATGGTTGTTCTAGTCTAGTGCTGTTTAATATATACATTTCAAAGGGACTCAAATGTTTAGAGCCCTTGTCTACCAAGATAGAAAACTATAATCTATCACACTTATACTGAGCAGGATGCCTCATTTTAGTTGGTGATAAACTGAGATATACAGCTCAACTCCATGCTAATCATTATTTTGACTAACATACAATACTGCTTATCTATGTATCTCCAGACCTGGTATGTATGTTCCATCACACTCTCATACACACACATAAAAGCCCACCTACCACTCAAACAGATGTTTTGTTGGAAATGTGTTTATTAGAATAATCTTGTGCTGGTTTACCAATACAGAGGCACTGGATTGCTTCCAGTTGGTTCTCTACAGGACATCCTTACCTGCCCGACACCCAATTGCATCTGATGGCAGATGATCATGGCTTGTGAGGGACAGTCTCATAGGTTGAATTGGGAACTGTGCCAAGCCAAATAGTTTATTAGGCCCACAGGCTGGCAGTTTGCAATGCTGCTTTAAATCTGATGCTTTCCTTCTCATATGCTGGGGTAGCTAATGTGGTACCCTCCGACTATTGTTGGATTACAACTTGCAACAGCCCTGACCATGCTGCCTGGGCCTGATGTACATTATACTTCAACGACATCTGGTGGACGCCGCATTGCTACCTCTGCCATATGTCCTGAAGAAGGGGAGACTACTGTGCACTTTTTTGAATAAACTGCAGTTTTCCATCATATCCGAACTCTGAAAACTGTGAGTTAAGCTAAGCTAATTTTTGAACATAACACTAAACTACAACATTTTGCATTTGAACCAATACAAGTCTTGGATTTATGCATTCTGTCCACCAAGTGCAGCTGGAAGGATCAGCTTTTAAACTAACCAGATTTCCTATAGTCAGCTGAAATGAAAGGGTTTAAGAACTATTTATAATCTTGGTTTGTTCACCAATCATAGTTTATACTAACCAAAGTTCCATGAGTTCAAACATAATGGAGACTCTTACTAGTTTAAAAGCAAATGTTTCTGATTTCTTCCTCACAGCCTGCCAGAGAGGGAGCAGGCGAGTCCAGGCCAGCTAACACACAAAATGCTGAACTGCAGTTTGAACATAATGCTAAACTGGGCCCATGGTTAGCTTACAAACTAGTATCTAAAAGTACAATTGGATCCTTATCTGTGAAAACAATTAGGATACACCACAATTTATCTCATCTGGATGTAAATAGAAGGTGCAGTTTATTCAAAATGGAAAGTGAAAACGTTCAGTCTATTACCCTGACATGCACAAGAGGGGGGTTGACTGAGTGAGTTCAAGGCTTACCACAGCTTGTTTTTGTAACTGTTGTTATTATTCATTCATTTCCAAACAGCAAAGGGATAAAATATATCTACACTATGTACAGAAACAAAACAAATAAAACTGAATCAAAATACATTAAAGAAACAGAAAGAAGTACAGATTGGGTCACCCGACAACAAGGGCATAAAAACAGTAAATCATTTTCATAAGGCGACTTGCTGAAATAATGAAGTCTGAAGTTCATGCCTAAAACAAATTACAGCTGGTGCCAGATTTGATTGCACTGGGTAGAGTTCTCTAACCCTAGCGCTACCATACTAAATTCATGCGCTCTTGTTGATGGTCTGACATGCCAGGCACCTCCAGATGTTCCTTGGTAGCATATCACAAAGATCAGGGAAGTGCATAGAGACTAAGGCAGCCTTTTACGTACATAGGCTCCAGGTTGTTTAGGGGTTTATATTCTAACAATGTACTGGCAGCTCTCTTAACACAGGTGTTATATGTTATCAGTTCCCCAATGCACAACAGCAACCAGACTGCAGCTTCCAAACCAGTCTCAAGGGCAACAGCAAACTGGTTTATTTTATATATGAAGTGAGTCTGCAGCTCTTACTTCAGTAAATAGACTTAAGTACTGGGCTGTGAAAGATTCAAAATCCTGAAGAGAACTAATATATTTTGTGAAATTCTCCTATTTTATTTTTTTTTAATCCCTTTAAAATCCCTTTTAAAAACAGCACTTCAAAATGTAAAGCTACACATACTGATGACAAAGAAAAGCTTTCTGACCTATAAATCAGCCTTTTCCTCTAGCTCCTCAATGGACAATATTGGGGGAAATGCAGTATGTGTAAGTTACCAGTAGTTTAACAAACATGAAGATTCACAGATCCATGTCCTTGACCTTATATTTTTCATATGCAAACCAGTGAACTCGATGTTCCAAGAACGCAAACTATTCTCCCAAGTTTCTCTCTGCAAAAAACATAAGAAACTTTTTAAAAGTACAAGTACTCTCAGGTAAATGTCATTACTAGATGTTCTCTGATAATATATTTCTGTCTCTGAGCTGAACAGTGAAAATTAAATAGAACAGCTGTACCTAACTATCCTCTCTACAAATTATCACCAGATTTTTCCAATAGGTAAGCAGTCCTTTTAATAAACATTTGAAGCTGCTGAACACCAAAAGCTCAACAGTGAGACATTGCAACCCATCCTAAGACTGGAATCAGTCCCATTCTGTTAGAAGGGACAGATAATATACCAGCTTCTTCAATGACTGTGCTGGTGGAAGCTGTAGTCCAAAACATCTGGAGGGCACCTGGCTGGGAAAGCTGCCTGGGAGGGGGGGGGAATTCACACTGTATATGCATAAAACTGCTGTCCAGTCTGCAATCTGCTACATTGGGTAGATGCCTTAAAGCAGCAATCCTTCCATATGCAGGCTGTCTACTAGCCTTAACAAGTTACAAAAGTATCCCCAAGACCATAGTTCATTTGAGTTAACACCACAGCAGTTAATTTTAGTGGAACGCTTCTTCTGAACTAATAACCTACTCTTATTTTTGCTCCCTCTGGTTTCTTTTCAAATAATGGTATCTCACATGCGTGTTAATCACTTAATTATTGCAGCAACCTAAGTTAGTAGTTTGTATGTGTGAAGAAGAGCCATGTGATAATCCAGTTCTACTGACAGCACCTCAGGCATTCTGCTTTTTACTGAAATCCATTCATACTTTCTTCAAGTCATGAAATGATTAAGAGGCATCACTTCCAGGCGTGGGGGTAGGATGGGGTAGGTTCACTCATGAGTTTTGGATCAAATTTAATTTGACTCTGTGCCTCTATATACGGACTCAACATTTTGGAGAAAACTGTGCATGTTTGCTACATATTATGGAACTTATTTACACAACAGATTGTAATGACCTGAAAACAGCCCAGATGGTACAGCAGTAAGCATATGGGGAACCTTTCCTTAAGTGATTCTGAAGTGATTTGATTTAAAAGAAATAAAGCACAAAAATAGCATATTAGTGATTTTTAGTTTGGATAGAACTCCAGTGAGAAGTTAGACCATTTATGCCTATAACTGAATGTCAAGGGGTCATGATAAATAAATGAACCTTCCCATTAACATAGGACAGATTTCTTTTTTAGGTGCTAGATTTTTTTATTAGAAAAAAGTGAAAAAGCTGGTGAATTCTTTTGTTTTCCCCCTTTATCTATTTTAAAAGATTTATACCTTGCCTTTCAATATAAATTAATCCCCAAAGCAGCTTATAAAAGATTATACAACTCAATACATAGCTATTAACCCATCTTGATGGTGGGACAGCTAAAAGCGACACAGAGAGAACAGAAGGTTAAAGACTTCCCCAAGCTCTTTGGCATTCCTGCCACTGCCTGTAGCAAGCCAAGGGCAAATGCACCTCGCCAAGAAGTGAGGGCATTACGTATCACTTGGGAGTGGGCTTCTCACACAGAGCAGATGGAAAAGTGACCCCTGGAGTCAGGTGCTGGATTGTCAATGGATATGCCAGTGGAAACCATGTTAAACACTCTTCTCAGCTCTCTGGAATTCTTGCTACTCTTGTCTAATTAACACCTATTTCATGTAATAACTTGTAGCCATTTTGAGCATTATGATAACACCACAACTATAGCTTACTATTGTTTAATATTGTTAATGCTAACATTTTAAACTGTAACAGAACAAAATAACCCCAACTATATCAGATCTCTATGATTAAACATAGGGGCTCTCTTCACCATTACTTGTACAATGCTGGGAACAAGAATCTATCCTCTTGCAAGACAAATAAAATGTAAAAATTTTCCCAACGTTATCAGTGCAATACAAAACCAAAACCAACCAAAAAAGTCATATTTTCACCCCATCCAAAGTGTCTTATAAGCATCTCATAGAGATAGATAACTAATGTATTCTGCTCACCTCACTAGGGGTTGTGGGCAGGAAAATAGGATGTAATAGCACTTCAACAGGAGACACTAAGCCATCTGCAAATGCTGCTTTTTCTATTATTTCTGCTGCATTCTCCCACACTAGCTGACCTGGTGTTTGTCTATACAGTAGTCCTGTACAACATGCAAAGGGATTCAAAGATCTGTAATATATACGGAGCTCCTCTGCTCCACTTAAGTTACTTTTCAGTGTTTGTGCAAGCACATGTAGAAAGTACAAAAAAAAAAAACAGCCACCCTATGATGGGCGAGCCAAGTCCTATTCCTATAAAACACACTTAGTTTCCAGGGTAAACCACACTTTCTGCAGAAAAGGCCAGTCATGCGGAGGCCCAGTTGATGTTGCTTATCCCATATGAAAGAGGTGAAAAGATGATATGAACCAAGCCTGCACATGACTGATGATCATGTGGGTGGTTCAGTGCACAGTCAAGGTTGTGCAATGGAGTGAAGCTGCTTGCACCACTTCACCACCACACTGTACCACAGCAACTTCTCCCACTGAATGTATGAACCATGGTAATGTCTTCCAAAGTAAAGTGGTGTGCTTTTTCTGCCTTGTTCCCCATGTGGTAGTCCTATCATACCCTCACAGCAGGTTGTATGCAATTTCCTGATAGCCAGAATAAGCAAAGGACTTCCACTCTGTCCAGCCTGAAGACAACCATTGGTCAGTTACATCATCCAGCTCTGTTTTACTCCTAGAGTAACATGTGAGATAGGCAACAATATATTGCTGTGTCCTCACTTTCAAACAGGAACACTCCTGTTCAGGGTTCCAGTCAGTCAGCCAGCCATATCACTCCTACAGAATACCCTAAGTCAGAGGTTTTCAACCTTTCTGAGTCCCTGGCTCAGTCCCTTGACATTCTTTCTGCTACACCCCTGTAGGGCTCAGGACCCTAGTTATGTCACCCCTTGCATGCAGAGCTGGCAGCCCCTCACCCTTTCTCGAACACCCTCCCTTGTAGAGTGTTCCCTCAGTCACCTCTCCTTGGGATTCCTCTGGGCAGCCGCAGCTGCCGCCCCTGGTCTCTGAGCTGCCTCCCCCCTGCCCCAAAGAGAGGTGCCTTCTCACACTGCCCCACAGAGACCTGGGAAGCACCCCCTGGCCAGCTCCAGAAGCACCATTCACCCGCAGAGCCTGTAGCCAGGGCTGCTGCAACAAATAGCTGTGCAAGCCTTTGGGAGGCAGAGATGCGAGAGGGCATCAGAGGAGGGAGGGAAGGAAAGAAGAACAGAAGCCAGTGTTGCCCCAGGGTGCCACAGCAAACTGGTTTCAAACCACTGCCCTAACCCATTCTGTGGCCCCCTTTGTGCTTCTCTTTCCAAACTGACACTCAAAAGTTCTGTAGCTACTGAACATGCTCAACTCTCATAAACAAACCACATACTTGGAAGTAAGTTTTACCAATTTCTGTGGACTCACTTCCAAATAAATGTGTCATTGCAACTTTCAAGAGGCTAAATAGTATGCTTCAATGTCTTTTTTCTTTTTAGTATGTAGCACTATTTCAGCTCTAGTTGCAGTCAAGAACTGAATGCAGGCCAAGTGAGCAAGTGATTGCACCCAGCACAGAAACCAAACACTACTATTCCTCTGTAGGCTTGTTTTAAAAAAGTTTTTATCGCAGGCCAAAAACTTTTGTGGGCTTATCTACAACTCTGGCCTATTAAGAAGCCAGTCCTCTGAAGTTCAACGGAACTTACTCTCAGGTAAGGTTTGCATTTTAGCCTACAACTTCATGCACAGTTGCCTGGACATAAACCCCACCTGAAGCCCGTGATTTGTATCCAATGTGAGTTCTACTCAGAATAGACCCATTGGAAGTACAGTGGTACCTCGAGTTAAGTACTTAATTCGTTCCGGAGGTCCGTTCTTAACCTGAAACACCACTTTAGCTAATGGGGGCTCCCGCTGCTGCCGCGCCGCTGGAGCACGATTTCTGTTCTCATCCTGAAGCAAAGTTCTTAACCTGAAGCACTATTTCTTGGTTAGCAGAGTCTGTAACCTGAAGTGTATGTAACCCAAGGTACCACTGTAATGGATGTAACTTTTGGTGGTGTCATGAGACAGTATTTTCTGAGGCTCCTCCCAGATTCCCTCCCAAAAGATGTTAGATTGGCTCCTTCTTTGCAATCCTTCTTGGCAGCAGGCTAAGACCTTGTTCAGACAGGCCTTCAAAAACTAAGATGCTGATCACTGGACTGCTGATCAAGGCAAACTGTACTTTAATTACTGGTTTTAAATGTCTTGTGGTGTATTTTATCTATTGCTTTTTACTAGTTTTTTTTAAGCGAGCTTCCTTATCACTTTGTACTGTATTTTATAATGTTGTTTTTAAATGTTGGAAGTCACCCTGAATTCCAACTTGGGGAGACAAGAGATAACGCAGTGTCCAACTAGGGCCAATGAGAGACCAGAGCTCAAATCCCCAACTCAGCCATGAAGCTCCCTGCGTGACCTTGGAGCAAGCCCTACCTGGGGCTACCCTGTTTAGGGAAGCTTTTAATGTTTGATGGATTACTGACGCAGGTGGCACTGTGGGTTAAAGCCTCAGCGCCTAGGACTTGCCGATCGAAAGGTCGGTGGTTCGAATCCCTGCGGCGGGGTGCGCTCCTGCTGCTCGGTCCCAGCGCCTGCCAACCTAGCAGTTCGAAAGCACCTCCGGGTGCAAGTAGATAAATAGGGACCGCTTACCAGCGGGAAGGTAAACGGCGTTTCCGTGTGCGGCTCTGGCTCGCCAGATGCAGCTTTGTCACACTGGCCACGTGACCCGGAAGTGTCTCCGGACAGCGCTGGCCCCTGGCCTCTTGAGTGAGATGGGCGCACAACCCCAGAGTCTGTCAAGACTGGCCCGTACGGGCAGGGGTACCTTTACCTTTACCTTTAATATTCTGTTGGAAGCCATCCATAATAATAATAATAATAATAATAAGGGGCCAGGCACTGCCTTTCAGCCTAACCTACTTGACAGGGCGGTTGTTGTTGTTGGGATTAAATGAGTGGGTAGAATTATGTGTGCCACTTTCAAGAAAGAAGAAGGATATAACTGTAGTAAAATATATAAGTAAATATACATTAAAACAGTGTTGTAAGAATAGCAATAACCACCACGTTACTTTCAAGGGGTTAAGCCGAGTAGAACCAACACTGGGTACCATCCAGATGAACTCATTTCCAAGTAGGAAAGGTTAAAATTGCACTGTCAACTCACACTACGGTTTTTTTGGGGGGGGGTACCAATAATTGCAGTTTAAAGCGCGCGCGCTCTCTCTCTCTCTCTCTCACACACACACACACACACACACACACACACACACAGAGGAAAGTCCATCGTACACACCTACATGGGGAAGTGGAAAGGAAACCCTCTGCCAAACAAACCCTCCACATGGCACTGCCATGACACAGGCAGCGTGCCTGACACACCCCCTGACGGGGTCCCCTTCCGCTGCCCTACCAGCCGACCGTCGCGGGCCGCGGCCCCCTCCCCAATACCAGCAGCAATACCCGCAACCTACCCCCACCCATACCTCACGAGGTGCCCCCGACCAGGCCTGAGGCGCTGGGCCTGGCGTCATAACACCCCCTTGTCCTCCTCACAGCCACGCGGCTCCCCACCAGGAGGGCGCCCTCCGTTCCTCGCCCCCTCCCCTCCCCAGGCCCACCTTCCCCGCCCCCAGTTTACCTTTCCATGCTCGTCCCGCAGGCGGCCCAGCTGGGCGGCGCTGAGCGGCGGGGCTCGGCCGGCCGCCTCCATGGACCTAACGGGGCCCCGTGGGTGTGAGTGTCGGTGCCTGCGCGTGGCGTGAGCGGGGGGGGGAGCCTTGATGAGGGGCGAAAACTAACGGCCGCTCGGGAGGCTTTAGGCCTCTGCCTGCCTCTTACTTCTCTCTCTCTCTCTTATGAGGGGAGGGGGTTCTGTTTTTGGTCCTGCGTATGTGTTTCTCTCTCCTCAATATATATATATATTGAGAATATATAGATATATATTCTCCTCAGCAAGGCGAATGAGTCCTATAGAAATGTTTGTGGAGGGCGAAGCGCCGGCTCCGGAGTCGCATCCGCCGCGCGGGGCCCGCCGAAGCCGCCTGGGCCCAGTCAGGAGCCGCTGCTGCTGCCGACGACAACGGGCGAAACATCTCACACTCGCATGCTGGGCCGCGCCGGCGCCGCTTCCTCAGCCGGGGCCCAGGGGTAAGTCGGAGTAGCGGGTGCTGTCGCCGCGCCGCCGGGGATGGAGCGTCGCCCTCGCCCCCAGCCTCTGGTAGACTCGGGCCCGCAGGAGGAGGAAGAGGAGGAGGAAGCGGCGGTTGAGGCCCGTTCCTCGCGCCTGCCTGGCCGTGGCTGTGCAGCTCTCTGGGTAGCCGCCGCCGCCGCCGCCGGGAGGAGGCGAGGAAAGGGGAGGAGGCAGCGGCGGGAGGAGGAGGAGCTGCCGCCGCCGCCAGTTTCCCTCACAGCTTCTCTCGGACGCGCCGCAGGATCAGGCCCGGCTGGCTGCCTTACCTGAAGGCAGCTGTCCTAAACCCGCTTACCTGAAGGGAACAAGGTCCTTTGGCTTCAATAGGACTGACATCTTCTCTCTCATATATATTTATCAAATTTTCAATTTTATATTTCCAAAGAAGCATCTTACAAACTTTTTAAAATATCCAGTAACTTCCCTTCTTCTCTTTCCATGGTTCATTTTACATATACATATTTTACTATAACAATTCAAATCAAAGTTTTCCACTTTTACATCCATCAAAACTTACTTACTCTGTTGGATTTATCTTAACGCTGCCAGCGTTTTCAGCTGTATGCAGTTATTTTCCATATATTCAATAAATGTTTCCCCGTCTTCTTTAAATGCATGTTCTTCTTGATCTCTTTATAAAGTCTGCAAGTTCTGCATATTTTGTCAGCTTAAGTTGGAAGGACCTTGCTCACTTTCCATTTTTTGGGCTAACTATACATGGGCCACAATTGTTGCATACATAAACAACCTTTACTGACACCTAGGAATTACCGGTAGTTACAGTATATCCAACAAAAAGGACTCTGGATGGTTTTTTTTTTCCAGAAAGTAGTTTTAAACATTTTTTCAATTCATTATAAATCATTTCCCAATACACTTTTACCTTTTTACATGTACATCACATGTCAAAAAAAGTTCCCTCTGCTTCTTTACACTTCCAACACATATCTGATTCTGTTTTTTAAATCTTAGTCAACCTATTCAGAGTTAAGTACCATCTATTAATCATTTTCAGGTAATTCTCTTTCAATGAATAACATGCTATAAATTTCAGGTCACTTTTCCAAAGTTTCTCCTAGAGGTTGAGATCTATATTGTGTCCTATATCTATTGCCCAGTGCGTCATTGAGGCTTTAACAAATTTGTCTTTTGCTTCCCATTCTAGTAGAAAATTTTACATTTTAGACAAACGTTTATCCTTATTTTGTAAGAGTTCTTTTTCAAATTGTGAGCTTTGGTCCAGAAATCCATTCTTTCAATCTAATTTAAACATAACATCTTTTAAAAATTGTTTTAATTGAGGGTTTTCTTGGCTTACAAAAGTACGTATGTCGTCTCTTTATTTTCAGAGACCTGTTCTTTCCAGTGTCAGAAATCTGAATAGGACTTGCTTCTGAATAGGCATGGATAGGGCCTACTGCTTCTGAGGCTGCTCTCATGTACATGCAGTTTTTACTGCGGCTACTCAAAAGGTAAGCTGCAGTAAGAAGTGCTTGCTCACAATAGGACTTAGTTGGAGCTTTCTATGTGTGTTGCAGTGCAAGCCCTACCTGGGGCTACCCAAGAGGTGATCTGAGTGATACTTCTTGAGAAAGAGGTTGAATTCAGGCCTCATCCCACTGACCTGCTGGGAGTAAGTCCCCTTGGGATCAATGGGATTTACTTATGAGTAGGTAGGATTAGGGTCACTGCTTTTTATTTATTAAATTTATATAGCGCCCTTCTTCTGAGGGTCACAGGGCAGTTTGCAGTACAGGCAGGCAACCACCCATTGACATGAGGAATTGCGTTCCAAGGCACTGCACATTTAAGTGTAATCACATATAATTGAAACACCATTGAGAAAGCCTGCAAACACCCCCTTCCATAATTTTTTGTGAAGTTTTTGGGTCACTTTGGGTTTGGCATGATGCGTTTGTGTGCTGTCATTCACGCACCTATGGAATGCACATAAATGGGGTTGCCTGTATAAAACCACAAAAAAGAAAACATAAAATTCTTACGCCATACCCATGTATGCAATAAGCTTTAATGCTTATTGCAACACAATCCTACCCATATCTGCTCCGAAGTAAGATGAAGCAAGAAATGCTTTCTTAAGAAAGATGAAGGCTTTAGGCCTTGTCTTACCTGCTGGGAGTAAGCCCCCTTGGATTCAGTAGGGTTTACTTCTGAGTAGGATTACCACCCAACAGTTCTGGCATTTGTAGAACCTGAAATATGAGACAGAATTCCTACTCGGCATAGGCCCATTAAAGTTTATTAATTACTAACTTGGGTTCATTAATTTCAATAGTTGTAGTCTGAGTAGAACTTACTTGAATTCAACCCTGGGAATGAATCTTACTGAGCTCTATGATTTTTAACTACTTAGAAGTAAGTCCAATAATCCAAGAACCTGTGTCAAAATACAATGGCTATCCAGCTCTAAAATTGTGAACTTTAGGTTGTGACTTCTAAATCTGAGTCTTATCGTGAAATAATTGTTAACAGAATTTGAACCAAAATATTTAAAACGTGTGGCAAAACGCAAAGAAATACACACTATTGCAAGTGTGTTGTAAGAATAATAATTGCAAGCCAATCTCCGGGAAGAGTTTTTCTCCACTGGCAAAACATTGAGCTATTAGATTTTTGCTGCCTTGGTTATCATTCAAATTGAGCTAGACTTGCTCTTTGCTTTTTATCCATTCCCTAGAGAGGAAGAAATCATTTCCCTAACGGGGTAGGCTAGACTTGTAAATCTTCACAAAAGGACTGGGGAAAGAAAAGAACACATATACCAAGCAATGGAAGACTACATACATTGAATCCATATTGTAGGGGTTGCCAGTGCCTGCAGAGGCCTTCCCTAGCTCCGACAGGGTCCCCTCCTTTCCCCCTCAAAGTGCTTAAAAACATTCTCTTACAGGAAATAGAATAGGCTGTTGTTTGTATTTCAGCACTGGGTGTGTTTATGTGTGTGTGGTGTCCGCAACATTTGCTCTGATTTGCAGATGTCCCCTTCGGCTCCCAAAAGTTGGTGACACTTGTTACATTTTTTATATCTATACATTGTTTCATTTCTCTATCCTACAAATATTTGAGAGTGTTTACAATGCCATCAGATTGTTGTTTCAGCCATGGCTTTGTCCCACAATCTGTTTTGCAAGTGACTGGTCTTAGATCTGGCATATACGAGGTGATAACAGAGACATGCTCCTCTGAGTAGGTGTGGTGCCTTCTTCCATCAAGTGGGTAACCATAATTTGATAAGGGGAAAGGTATCTGTTATAGAATATGCTTTTTAGGCAAGGAGTAAGCATGTTGCTTGTGGGACGCAGGTGGCGCTGTGGGTTAAAGCCTCAGCGCCTAGGACTTGCCGATCGAAAGGTCGGCGGTTCGAATCCCTGCGGCGGGGTGCGCTCCCGCTGCTCGGTCCCAGCGCCTGCCAACCTAGCAGTTCGGAAGCACCTCCGGGTGCAAGTAGATAAATAGGAACCGCTTACCAGCGGGAAGGTAAACGGCGTTTCCGTGTGCGGCTCTGGCTCGCCAGAGCAGCGATGTCACACTGGCCACGTGACCCGGAAGTGTCTTCGGACAGCGCTGGCCCCTGGCCTCTTAAGTGAGATGGGCGCACAACCCCAGAGTCTGTCAAGACTGGCCCGTACGGGCAGGGGTACCTTTACCTTTTTTAAGCATGTTGCTTACCATTGTAATAACAAAGCATTGGGTTAGACTGGAAACCGTGGTGTCTGTAAAATCCAGATTTAAAAAAAAAATTATACAGGATGATTTGTTATTCTAGAATTGTGAAGTGTAGGTACGAAGCAATGTTCCTTCAGGCTCTCAAAATAAAATTTGTGGTCAGAGCTTACCCAAAACAAGTTTTTCAGGGCTCACTTAAAGGCAGGGGGAACAATCCACCCCAAGATTAGACACATTACATTCATTCATGTATTTAATATCCTGTCTAGTTTGGCCCCAGGAGGTGGTATCATTTTCTGATGAATAGAACAGAGGTCCTTCTTGCAGCATTGTTTGCCCCATCACCTACCACAGGGGTGGGGAACCTGTGTCCCTTCAAATACTTTTGGACTATAACTCCATCAATGATGGGAGTTGTACTCCAGTGACACCTGTAGGGCCAAAGGTTCCCCACCCCTGACCTACCAGGTTACCCCTTAATTGGATATTTGTTGTGAGGAAGTATTGTATTTAAAAAAACAACAATCCAACAACTGACATTTCACTACTCTTGTCTCTAAGCTCTGAAACATATAAAAAGCTTGTTGTCACAACCATTATGGTTACCTAAAATAGAGGCCTCATTTTTAGTCCAATTGAAATGAATCCAAGAGTACAATTCTATGGAATTGGGTGAATCTTTGTTAAGGTTTGCATACTCCTTAGGCAGGGATGGTAGGATCAATCAATTTTGGTTCTTTCAGTTTCTTATTTTTCCTACATTCAGTTCTCTACATGTTTGCAGCATTTTTCCCCCTCTTGAAAATATGTCAATGATTTAGTGTGAATGTCTCTTAATAAACATATTTTTATATGGAAATGTACACATTTTTGCAAGTATTTTCCCATAATATGGTGTATTCTTGTGTGCCTTTTTCACTAATCTCATTTTTATGCACATGTTCGCCTAATGGATGCATTTTTGTGGACATTATTTCACTAGAGAACTACATCACAAAATTCGGATGTGTGACTTTAATTATTATTATTATTATTATTATTATTATTATTATTATTTATTTATTTATTTGTAACCCCCCCCCAATCTGGCTGGGTTTCCCCAGCCACTCTGGGCGGTTTCCATAGAAACCAAAAAACACTAAAATATCACACATTAAAAACTTCCCTGAACAGGGCTGCCTTAAGATGTCTTCTGAATGTCAGGTAGTTGTTTATTGCTTTGACATCTGATGGGAGGGCGTTCCACAGGGCGGGTGCCACTACCGAGAAGGCCCTCTGCCTGGTTCCCTGTAGCTTTGCTTCTCACATTGAGGGAACCGCCAGAAAGCCCTCGGCGCTGGACCTCAGCGTCCGGGCAGAACAATGGGGGTGAAGGCGCTCCTTCAGGTATACTGGGCCGAGGCCGTTAGGACTTTAAAGGTCAACACCAGCGCTTTGAATTGTGCTCAGAAATCTACTGGGAGCCAATGTAGGTCTTTCAAGACCGATGTTATATGGTCTCGGGGGCCGCCCCCAGTCACCAATCTAGCTGCCGCATTCTGGATTAGTTGTAGTTTCCGGGTCACATTCAAAGATAGTCCCACGTAGAGCGCATTGCAGTAGTCCAAGCGGGAGAAAACTAGAGCATGCACCACTCTGGCGAGACAGTCCGCAGGCAGGTAGGGTCTCAGCCTGCGTACCAGGTGGAGTTGGTAGACAACTGCCCTGGATACAGAATTGACCTGCGCCTCCATGGACAGCTGTGAGTCCAAAATGACTCCCAGGCTGCGCACCTGGTCCTTCAGGGGCACAGTTACCCTATTCAGGACCAGGGAGTCCTCCACACCAGCCCGCCCCCTGTCCCCCAAAAACAGTACTTCTGTCTTGTCAGGATTCAACTTCAATCCATTAGCCGCCATCCATCCTCCAACCGCCTCCAGGCACTCACACAGGACCTTCACCGCCTTCACTGGTTCTGATTTGAAAGAGAGGTAGAGCTGGGTATCATCTGCATATTGATGGACACCCAGTCCAAACCCCCTGATGATCTCTCCCAGAAGCTTCATATAGATGTTAAAAAACATGGGGGAGAGGATGGAACCCTGAGGCAACCCACAAATGAGGGCCCAGGGTGTGAACACTCATCCCCCCACCTCCACTTTCTGAACACGGCCCAGAAGGAAGGAGTGAAACCACTGTATGACAGTGCCCCCAGCTCCCAGCCCCTCTAGACAGTCCAGAAGGATGTTATGGTCGATTGTATCAAAGGCCACTGAGAAATCCAGCAGAACTAGGAAACAACTCTCACCTTTGTCCCTAGCTCGCCGGAGATCATCAACCAGTGCGACCATGGCAGTTTCAGTCCCATGGATTCAGTTTCAAAGGATAGCTGTGTTTTGGTTCTCATATAAGTTTTGAAAGTGCGAATTGCCTTTTAATGTGAACTGAATCAAATATCTTCCCTATTCTTAGATCAGTAGTACATTTAAGAATATGAGCCTTAGATATATGCAGCCTCACTCTTCCACAGAATGAAATTATTACAGTAACTTTGCATTGAATACAACTCTTGCATAATTCTCAGCACACCCAGCAAGAAGTTTATAGTTTTAGTTCCTGATCTGTTATGTAAATCTATTATTTTTAATGCTCTTCTTACTAAATAACTTCCTTTTGACACTCTTACTTCACTTCTTGAACATTAGAAACATCCTAATTAAGTAATCAGTCTTATAATCAGGAACTTGCTAATATGTGGCATTCAGATGCTATGGATACTGAAAGCTTTACAAAATGCCTGTTTGTTTCACAAACTGTTGGGAAAGCCAAAAGACAGAACATTGAAGCACCGCCGCCCTCTAAAATTGACTCTGCTGCCATGATAGAGCACAAACCAGCATGAAGTAAACAAATGAGACATGGTGCAGTAAATTTATGTCAACAAGCACCATTTTGCATCTGTTAAATTTGGTGAGAAAGCACACAAATGGCTCCAGTTGTGTCAATTTATACAACTTTTCACCAGTGGGTATGCCACTAATCTTTGCTTTAGTGACTAAAATACACCGCATCTGCAGTCTAGTTCAATGCCGGCAATTGGCAACATTTCACAATGTACGTCATTTGTCAGAGTACTGACTATATTGCCGTTAATATACAAACCGAACTGTGGGGTGGTTACTGAACTGTCTACATTTAATCTGCCACAGGAAAAATATTCTAACCGTGTCAGGCAGACACTTCCCTAGAAGAATATGATACATCACTTTAGGCAAAAATTCAGTGTGTACTTAGTTTAACCCGTGAAATTCTTACATGGGAAGCATGTAGGGATGGGATATGCTTGGTCTAAAATAAAGAAGATTAAGGACGGGACTTAATTTTAGCTTCTTATTCCTCCTTTGCTAAGAAAACCTCACACAAAGCAGAAACAATGAGGCTTCAGGAGTAACACAAAGCATGCCAAAGTATTTTCATTCCCCCAGCTCAACAACATAATTAGTGGCAAGTCAGCAGAAGAAAGAGGAGAGTAGCTGGTTGTCACCAGCTGATCAGTATATTCCTGGGAATCAGATTTCAAAATCTGAAGAAAATGTCTAAAATTTACCTTTGAATTGAGATTTGGGGCTAAAATGAAAAAAGGAACAGATCACACTAGTAGCATGTTCCTCAGTTCCCATATCACATGGATACCTTATTGAATCCAGTTCTTATTTGCTGTTATTGTAGAAACTGGAGGGCTAATTTGTATGCTTTCTAGTTGCTTCTCTGCTGGGTCTGATTAGCATCACCTGGAAATTCCAGCTTTTCTGCATTCAGTCTCATGCGGGAGAAAATCTTCTGGCTTAAATAAGATTAGTGTCACTTTAGTGGACTTTCCCCATGTTTTCTGTGTTACGGAGGTAAACTTTTGAACTTGTCAATTTTGAACTTTCAAAGCTAACCAGATACATACCTAATGGATTCTGACTCTTTTTTACTTAAGGTAGAACTACAAATCACGTATAGTTCCATGATTCTTCTGGGAGAGACAGTTTTTAAAAAACAAAGCCACAACGCAGTCACTACACCCGCAGTTTATTGTAGACTTATTGCCACCATCTCCTGTGTTTATTTTTTTGCTCTGTGGATGCTTGAGGGCAATGATTCATAGCACTTGGGGCAAGAGCCTAGATATACTGGAGAGCTGGGGTGTTATGTTGCTATTGTCTTTACTTGTTGATCACTCACTCTTGCTATCTGGTCCCCTTTGCCGGCCAACATGCTTCTTCCAGACTTCACTGTAGGTTCACTGTAGCCTCACTCAGAATCAGGGATACCACTTGAATAAAATATGGGGGGCAAGTAGGCCTCACCCCACATAATTGTTCACATGACGTGGCACACACACACCATTTGAATGGCAATGCCCATCAACTGGGGGGGGCTTCAAATATTTTATGGGGGGGGAACAAAGGAACCTCAGCCCCTAGGAGTTCACTCCTATGCCCAGAATCATAGAATTACATGCAGCTCTACTGATAGACTGTATTTAAAACAGTGATATCAGTTTATGTCACCTGTTGAGAGTTAATTCGAATGAAAAGTCAGGTCTTGAGTTTCTCACTGAGAACAATTTTAGCATCCTACAAGCATAGACTCTGCAGGTGCATTTTGTTATTGGGATTGCTTGGTTTAGAAGATGAAGGCTAGGTGTGCAAGTTTGCTAAGCAAATAGCCTTTAGTCTACTTTTAGAGGATGGAAAGAGCTTTTACCCAAAAGAAGATGCAATTCCAGCTGTCACCATATTTAAGACTTCAAAGCTGGATTTAAAAAAAACAACAACATTTGAACTAGAACTGAAAGTAATAGTCCATGTGCTATGCTTATGGAATGCCAAGTGGAAACCCAAGAGATGAATCTAGCCCAGGACGTGGGTGTTGGTGAATATGGCTAGTCATCATCAACTTCATCTCAATATCTTATAATTCCTCTTTTCTCTCTCTGTCCTTTTATGGCATAAAATGTTGATGGAATAGCTGCAAGGCTGTTCTAAACATCAAAACTATTGTTGTGATATATAAAAAATCTATAAAGTCTGACCAAGGTTGCAGTTAATTCTGAAACCAGCCGTTACAGATCATGCTGGGGTATGATCAAAACACTTCTACATCTACAAAGCATGTTAATCTTGAATTTTGGTTAGGAGGAACTTTGCTATTATTACTGTTCTTTCTCTTATGCACTCAATTTGGGGCTACCCTCAGGCTGCAGCTAGCACGGAACGCCAGTGCTCAAAAGCTTGCATTGGTTACAGGACCAGGTTCGAGGTTCTTGTATTAATTTACAAGGACCTTAACTTGGGCCCAGGATGCCTATATAGTTATATCCCTGCCCAATCAATGAGGTCAGCGATTTTCTCCGTAGCTTGGGTACACAGATCATATCCATCAGGAGCCATCCTGCATTCAGCACTGAGGATCCAGCTTTGTGGAACTCCCTTTCCATTGAGACCAGAAAAGTTCATTCCCTGTTGAAAACCTGACACCTAATGACAACCTATTTACGGTATTTCAGTCTGCAGTTTAAGTGACAAACTTTATCTGGATGTGTTTTTTTAAGTTTATTGTACACTGCTTAGAGGTACTTTCAAATAAGTGGTTTATAAATTGCGAGAATCAATCAATAATATTGCTAGTTATTAATTACTAAATATGCTTGGGGGTAACATATTTTTTTATTTAAGCCAGACTGCTGCAGCACTCTGTGGTCAAAAGGTGCTTCAAGTGAGGAGTATTTATCTACGGTATTTTGCAGTGCTTTGTCAGTTTGGAGCATTGAGTTGTTGTAGCCAAATAAAGCCTCCTCTGTGTAGAGATAGCATTGCATATAACTGTTTAAAGGTAAGATGTCATAGTATCAGAGTTATTCCAGCCTGCAAATATTTGCCACAGATTACATCAATAAATCAAGGCTTTGGGCTTCCATTGTCTCTAAGTTAGCTGGATGGATTTAAAGTTGAGCAGCTTGCCCAGTATACACACACCCATGCACACACAATGCCTCTTTACTATTCCCATACAAATGTCTAATCAATGTAATAAGCTTTCAATGTTGCATCTCTCCATGAAATTTGTGCCTGAGATGTCAGCTCTGAACCATGCAGCTGCACCAGCACAGCAGCTTGAGGGGACTTGCTATTTTTCAGAGGAACTTTGTGAAAGTGGTTGCATATCCTAGGTCAAGAAGACAAGAGTTTGAACTTTTACCAGGTGCAGCAGAGACAAAACACAATACTTCTTAGGGCCTTGCTTTTGTCTTCAGACCAGAGGAAAGCAGATCAAAGGGAAATGGAAAGAATGGGGCTTGCACGCTTTACATTTCCTGTTAGAAGAGACCTTGGGGAACAGTTGAAGTTTTGAGAAAGTCATGATTGTGTGAAGTTCTCTGGAATTATTCAGAAGTAAATGGGTTCTTTAGGGCCCTTGCATGCTGTAACTAAATTCCTTCCTTTCTAAACTGCTTCCCAGTCTGGAATTTTCCAAAGTACTGATCTATTTATAGAGAATAGGTCCACCTGGTTACTGGATGAGATGATAAGAAATGTTTCATTCTTCTAAGAGCATAGTATGAAAGTACATGAAGCAGCAACCTTCCTGAAGCTAAGCAGATCTGGTCTAGTAATCACTGCCAGGTGAGGAAACAGCTAGACAATATAGTTTATACTGTCTCAAGATCCCTGGATAAAAACCATGATCTATAATAAAATAAATAAAAAATAAGGCTCAGAGAGTTATTTGTTCTATTTATTAGTTGCTTTTTTCAGAAAGGTGATTTCAAATTTACCAGTACTTTTAAAAATGAGGAAAAACAACCCCTAAATGCTCACCAATTACATATATAAAAGAGCAGATCCAACAGAACCCCACTAAAAGATAAGGAGAAAATTAAGGTCCAAAGGCCTTAGTGTAGTGATGCCCAAACATGGCCCTCCAGCTGTTTTGGGACTTTGTGAATAAAAATGTTTTGCCAGGTATCTAAGAACAAATAGGTTTGGTGGTGGGCATGAGTGGGTAGAGCATTTCACAAACAAGGAGCCACCACTCTTCTCTTATGTCACCTTCTCTTATGTCACCACGCTCCACGCTATTCAGAGGAAGCACACAGAAAAAGGGTTCAGATGACAAGTACAGGATCTGGGCTGGTTCATATGAGAACAGGATGCTGGACTAGATGGGCTATTGATCTGATCTAGTAGGCTCTTCTTACGTTCTTATGTAAGCAACAGTAGTGGATCCAGAAGCAACCCCAAGCTTTGTACCTGCTCCTTCAGAAGGAGTGTAACCTCACCTAGAGCAGGCCATACCACATCCCACTAGTCTAGGGAACAGCGCCTCAATCTTACAAGGATTAAACTTCAGTTTATTGGCACTTATACAGTCCCTGAGGCCAGACATCAATCTAGCACATCCACTGCCACATCTGCAGATGTAAAAAATGGGCCTTCCCATTATCTGTATGTTCTCTGAGCACCTGCAGTTGAGCTAGATTGAGCCAGTGTGCTATCACTCCTAAGCTTGCGATCAAGACTTACAAATTTCTTGTACATCCTCATAGCCCAAATTTTCAGCTGCACTCCACAAGCCTCCTCCTTTCCCTTCCTCTGCTCCAAAAAGGAGGAATTTTGTGATCTAATCAACTGCATCTGGCTGCAATCTATTTGCAAAACAGGACACTCGGTTCCAAATTCAGATGGTTGTGACTTCACTTTAAAGGCAAGCTGGAACAAGATGTCCTCAATAAATAAGGTAAACCAACCCGTTTGCCTGGGACGTAAGTGACTTCACTCTAGTACCTCACCCACAAGAGGGAACAATGGAACATTACCAATTTCCTTGCCTTCAGGCAAGCATGAAAAATAAGCAGCTTCACTGCTAATGTTTCGTTGTTACCCTGTTTATTTTTAAAGTCCTTACCTATCCTTTTATTTTCACGTTTTGTTTCACTCCTCACAATGACACAAGCCCTTTGTATTTATTTTCCCTATTCATTTTGATATAATATATTCATTAACAAACTCGGTGCTTTTAACAGCTAAAATTCAATCTATTTCCCTTAGTGCCCACTACTCCTTTTATTTCCTTCACCTTTTGTATTGTTCCTTACCATCTGTTCTGTTCTAACAAACCGTATTCTCCTGCCCAAGGCATCTCCTATTTACTGACTCCCCACCAGTTTTGTTTAATTCTTCCCAGTCAACTTCCAAATGCTACTGAGCATTGCATTAATCTTTATTAAAAACAGGAACTGTAGTGAGGCTGTGAAACAAATTGAGAGAAGCCACAGACTCTTATTCTTTATGCCAATACTGAAGCAGATCCAGTGGGTGGTAGATATACATTTTTTAAAAACTGCCTAAGAAATGGTTTAAGGGCACAAATCCTTTCAATCTTTTATAAATTCTAAAGTGGGAACCATGTACATACACATCACAAAAAGGATTTTGCAACATTACTAGCTTACATGGCAAAATCATGCAAAAGAAAACCCAAACAACCCCTTTCTGAAGGCAGCTCAGTGGACTTTGATGGGGGATAGCCACTGTGGCACTCTGAGAACAGGATAATGGACTTGATGGGCCATTGGCTTGCTCCAGCAAACTCTTCTTACATTCTCATGATACTGTAACTATACAATTGAATGTACATTTAGTAGACTTTGTGCATCCAGACTGCAAAATGGGGGAAGGGCCATAACTCAGTGGTAGAGCATTTGCCTTTCAAACAGAAGGTCCCAGGTTCATATCCAGGTAGGGATGGGAGAACTTCCTGAAATCCTGGAGGCCCGCTGCCATTGAGTACAGACAGTACTGAGCTAGATGGACCAGTGGTCTGACTCAATATAAGATAGCTTCTTATGTTTCCTATGTTCCAAAATCAGATTGACCTGGGATCTGAAGGATGTTGGCCTGCCCTACTCTGGCCAGAAGAAAGAATTGTGGAGAATCTAATCAATGTAGTCTTCTTGCACCACAAGCCAGAGCAGGTCAGGCAATGTCCCAACCAAAGCTTCCAGGTGAGGTTAGGTGCACTTGCTGCTCTGTGCTACTGGTACACCTGTCCCTAAGGCAGGGCTGGGGAACTTTTGGTCTTCCTGGTGCTGTTGGACACCCAACTCCTATCATCCCTGCCCATTAGTTATGCTTGTTGGGGATGATGGGAGTCCAATAACGCCTGGAGGGCCACATGTCCCCCAGCCTTCCCCTAAGGTTACTAAGTTTTCACCACACCCCAGCCTCAACTGCAGAGGGGATGGGCCTGACAGGTGCTGCCCATGCACTCACATGGATAGGTGAATATTGGGGACTTTCTGTACATGACACCCAAATTGCAGGATACCCTAAATTATGGACTGCCATCTGGCCTCACAATGGCTTGCTTTGCAGCTAGCAGCAAGACATTATTCCTACATGTAGTATCTCAATTCATGGTGCAGGAACGAACACACGTCTCTTTCCTCCCCAACATCCCCACATGTAGCTGCTTCACCCATGGTGAGCGGAAAGGTCTTAAGGGGGATCCTTAGCGTGTTGTGAACCTTTTTGCAGACAGGAATCCTGCAATATTGGGGTTTCTGATCACAGGGAGGCTTGTAACCATGTTCAGGAGAATATATGACATTCCTATTCAATGTGGAAAGGGTCAGGCTAGGAGCAGGGCTTGTGTTCATGGCCCTATTGGGTAGCCTGTTCAGGAATAACACCCAAGCAAGGTTATTGTCTTGCGTGTCTCAGCTGGTGTTTGAGCCATGTGTGAACTTACTTTGTATCCGGTTTCTTCCCTGTGAAGTCTGCATCTGTTGTGGGGTTTTGTTGTTGTTGTTGGAAGTAAAGTGATGGTGCTTGCAAAAAGCTACCTCAACTACTGGAGGGAAGGTAGACAAAAAGGCAACCTGTTCTTTATTCACTATTTATTTCTGTACTCCACTGCTATATACACACCTTCTTCGTTCTGTTGTTTTCAACTATTGTCTTAGGATTGTTTCTGCTTCTTTGTGATCAGCCGCTGAAAGGTAGGGATGCTGGGGAAGAGATGCAGTTCACACTTGATGGCCACCCTACTGAATTTGCACTTTCCAAACCAATGCATTAACTGAAGCACACACACCCTTCAAAATTCACTCTTCTCCAAATTTTGCAGCCAAGCAATGCATACAGAAATGCATCTGTGGGGGGTAAAGAGTACATTAAAATCAAAACAATTAATGAAGTTCAGAAGGCGATTTACTGCATTCTGGTTCCTTTGAAAGCAGAGTAGACAAATATTTGGAGAATACAGTGATCAATAGCTGCAAGTCCATGATGGCTCTGAATTCCAGCTGTTCGGAATTGTAAGCGCAGAGAGTGCTGTTGCACTTGGGTCCTTCATAGGCATTGAGCTGGCCACTGTCAGAACAGCATGCTGGACTAGATAGGCTTTTGGTCTGATCCTGCAGTAAAACCAAAATTCTTACACAGGTATGTTCAGAGGCAAACACATGACTATATCTGCACTGAACTGATCTTCTGTTGCAGAATCTGCATTTAGATATATTCTTAATGCAATTCCTACATGCATTTTTCATTCCAGTATTTCCGCTCACATAATTTCTCCATATGCACAGCATTGCAGCAAACATAGTATATATATATATACATTGAAAAACCAATAGCACCAATACAAATATTATGAAAGAGATTCATTTGCCTTTTAGCCCTGTTCATTTTCTTTGAAATGACCTGTCCTAGATTTTTAGATTAAAAATAACAAGTATGTAATTCATAAATACCACATGAATTTGATATAAAAAAAATTAAAACCTTACCTACGGTACTTCAGTACCTGACTTGTATATTTATGTGACTATTGTTAGAAGTGACTAATTGGGTTTGATTAGCTTCATCATTAATATTCTGTCCATAATTTAACATGCTTCAATAAAATACCCTAAAGCAGTATAATGATTAGATTTCAGGAATATGTGTTTTGCAATTAAGTTGCTCTTGATTTTGATATGCAGATTAAGAAATGGTGGTCTCGTCTAAAAAAAAAATACTGCCCTTATTAACTCAGCAGTATACTCTGAAGATTAGGTAAGAAATCCAAGATTTTCTCTTTGTATATACTAGTTAAAATGTATTTCAATCAAGCATATGTGAGCAAATCAGATTTGATTAGTTAAGTTCACAGTCATTCTATCTAAATGAATAATGTGTCACCTAACATTGCAAAAATTTGATTAATAGTTTATCAGTTAATTAAAAATGTGGTTTAATTTTTCTTTTCTTTCTTTTTTTTAGGATAATGCAAGGTAGATAGTCCTTGCGTTCATCACAAATGCAAATAGCTTTATCTTGAATCTATTGTTCTTCTTCATTCCATAGCCAACTGGCAGAGAAATAAAGATCTGAGAGTGATCTCTGTAAGAGCAAAGTAGTAAAACTTTTGTTTGCTTACACATATGGCTGCCAGTTGTCTTAAGTTCAAGAGGAAGAGACAAAGGTTTTTCATCTATGTCTGGAGCCGACAAAAATTGCTCTTCCTTTCCCCTTGTCTCTTTTTTTGGCCCAGCTCTGGTGACCTTTGAACATTGTCCTGACCACATGGGAAGCACTCGTCTGTGAGCCAGCACGATGGGGTAGGGGGCTGCATCTGAATGATGCAGGCCACCTAGTCAGGGCTGATCATATAGAATGGGGACCTGGTGAACACATGCAATCAGCTTCATCCACATGCTTGAGTCATTGAAGTTGCATCATGCCACAGCTGGAAGAGCCCAGCTGTTAGTGGTGCATAGGACCCAACTAGATCTGGGGGTGAGGGTGATCCACGTGGGTGGGGCTGATTTCTTGTGTGCTTCCCAGGTGCTTATTCCTCTGGGAGACACCCCACATGATCAGCCCTGTGGTTTGGGTTTGCTCAAGGACAAGTGGTTCCCATGTATTCAGGGAAATGTTGAAAAATCAGCAAAGCCCGGCCCCCCAAAAATGCAGGATAAGGGGAAGACTCCTCGGGAATCACAGTCTCCTCACAAATAGCTACCAGTTTGCTCGTGTATCACTTGTTGCCTAGCATGTATGTGATAAACAAACCAGGCACCCTTGGTGATTGTGTTACCTTCAAACCAGGAGTTGTGGCTTGTTGCTCCCTAACAAATCATGATTGCTCACCAACTTGTAGCCATGGTTTGTGGTTGACTTGTTACAGAGGATGAACCATGATAAGCTTGTGGTCAGGGGAAGAACTAAGTGGGAGTAATATTGTAGTGTGCACAAGTACACAGCTCATTCCTGATACATCATGATGAGCTGCCAAGTCTAGCTTACAATTATGTACGAAAGTGGTCAGTGTCTGCAGAAATGGAAACAGCTGGGAGTTGCAGCTGAGTCTTATAAAAAGTCACAGCTAGGAGGTTCCTTCAGAACTCTGAAGGCAGTTATGGACAAAAATTTGGTGCGTCTCCTGCCCCTCACACTCCGTTCTAAATCATTGTTGTGGTGCCCAGTGCAGCCAAACTGGTTGCACTACCCAAAAATTGTTTTTCTGAGGGATCCCTGAAATTTCATCACATATAAAACAGGAGAATGCATAACAATACAATTTTTTAGCAAAACTGTTTATTAATTTTTGTATCTTTTGTACATTCTTATTCTATACTTCAACCCATAAGGGTTTCCAGAGCTTCTAACAATTCATTAAAAAATGGTCAGTTAAAATCTAAGCAAGTATAGACATAATAAAGTTAAGAAACTACCGAACAGCAAAAATAATTACCACAACCCAATAAAATCAGGTCCAAATAAATATAAAACAGTTGTTCAAAAGCTATGAAAAGCTAGAAATGAAACGTGCTGAGCTGTGATAGCGAATCCCATAGCTTTGGCAAACATGTTGCTTCCAAAGTTATGTAGCCCTGAACCCAAAATACGTTCCAGTAATAAAGAGTAATTTAGCACATGGCCTACATCTGGCCAATGTGGAGCTATCCAATGTAAAATGAAAGGTCTTTCCAAAAACTGGGTAAGTATTTTTGGCTGATGAGCACTGTCACTCAGATACAATAACTGGCATTTCTTTTTAGAGCAACTTGAGAATTGGATCATTCTTTTTGGTAGGTTTATGAACTGTACATCTATATTTGCATGCACACACATGGAAGCAATCGTGCGGTTTTCCAAATTGTTTTCTTCTTCTAAAGGTGTTTTATGAGCAAACGCTAATATTTTTCATGTGGTTGGATTCTGTTTTTGCTGCTTCCATGAAATACCACCCAACTGTTTTTGTTTGTTTGTTTGTTTTTTGGCAGATCTATATTTGACATTTGACTCACTGTTGAAACAATACAAAGTGATCAGTGGTCACCTACAGAGCCCAAACCACCTTGGGTCAGCTCAATCCAAATGAATCCAAGGCTCATCAGTAATATCATAGTTGCATTGAACTGTAAACTGGGTGTATGCTATACACTCTAAAAGAAATCCAGAGTGATCCATTGTACCTCTTTCACAGTTAGCCTTGTAAACCTATTCTGTCCAATCCTATCTAGCTTCTGATGAAAATACATGCACAAAATTAGATCTTTATCTTCAGCCATGCTAGACCAATTTTGGTCAGCAAGAAGTGCAGCTCAAAATGGTTCCTTAATCTATGTTGATTGTCTCCAGCCAGGTCCTATCCAGAGTAGATCTATTGGAATTAATGGACCTAAGTTATCATTACTATAATTAATATATTAATCACATTTTACAATACTTTACCAAGGTGATTGACACATAAGACAATTAAAAACACAAAAACTACAAATACATTTAAAACAAGATTACAATCCTAACAAAAGGACGCTCATGGTAAAGACCCATTTATCCAGTTGGAAAAACCTGTTGGAACAAAACAAAAAAAGTATTCAGCTGCTAGTTGTGTGCATTAATTTCCATGGCTCTACCTTAAGTGGACTAACATTGGACACAGCCCATCTTTTTTCTCACTATTCTAGAGAAATTGCACTCTCCTCTTGCCTTCACTTGTAGGAAATTATAGCAAATCCTTTTTTGTGCACGCACACACACATCAGTGATAGATCTGGCAAGATTTCCACTTGATTTCAATCTTAACTGTGAGTGTCCAGCACTTTGAAAATGCAGGGCCCCTAATGACTTAGCTCTAGATGTGTATACCTGCGACAGATAGCAACTAATTGCTCATGGATAATGATGTAATAGGTTTCCCATCCAACATTAATATGTAGCTATATTAATATATCACAACCTGGTAATGTGGTATGACTAGGATCTATATCAAATGATTATGTCAATGGGCCATTAAGCAAATAGTATATTAAACCCAGAGTACAGCAGGAGCCTCTGAATAGAAGTGTACGTCAAGAACTTAAGTGAGACTCTAAAAAACACAGGCATTAACATGCAGATGGAAAGAGGGTCACATGATTGTTTTTGCAAGTCCTACAGACAATTGAGTTTGCATTCTGTCTGTATCCCATCCAAATTTTAGAATGCCATGAGGGTGGGAAGGGGAGGTTGATTGGGCAGGATTCCTGCCTGGTACATTGTGATGTGTAATTATTGGTATAGAAACAGACCTAAGATCACCACGTCCTGGTGAGGTCGATTGTTGCAGGACAGCAAGTCTCCTAAGGTCCTGCTTACCCAACAACAAGGAATCAGAAGCTCTCGTCTCATCCTAGCATTGACCAAAACGGTAGATAGCTTTGCAGGCATTAAGTTTTGTGTGTGTGTATATGGAGTGCAGGAATAGTCTGGTAAGATGGCTGGTTGTTGGAATAAGGAAACTTAAGGTTTATTACTCCTGGGAGACAAAACCATTCTGAGCACAAGCTTACATGTTGCTATCATGGAGTCATGAGGTTAACAAGAGGAAGCTCCAAGACCAAGGCATACAGAGAAAAACTAGCTGGACAAGAAAGAAAGAAGGAAGGAAGGAAGGAAGGAAGGAAGGAAGGAAGGAAGGAAGGAAGGAAGGAAGGAAGGAAGGAAGGAAGGGAAGCCTGAACAAACACACTCTAACATGGCAACAAGTGGAAGGAATCAGTGACGGAAGAAGAGACTACATTGCCCCCCGGTTCAGGTGATTTATTGCAGGTGTTGATTTATTACAGGTGTTTACTCTCAACAGCTGGATGATTGAATGGCGGGAGGAGGATGCAGGTAGGCTCATTTCTGCACCCTTTCACACAGTCCTTACCTTTCCATCCAGACAAGCAAAAGTCATCAGCAGAATTCAAGACTCATTCAAACCAGGCAAAAGCAGTCAAGGAAGACGCAATGAGGTATGGGGCCATCATACCTCCTGAGGGCCACAACCAGCCTTTGGTCCTAAGGTCCCCCACTCTAGGAATATGCAACAGGGAGGAGGAAGAGGAGATGGGTGCAAACAGGGAGGGGAGTCCAAGGGCTCCCTGCAAACCTCTAACCAGCCCTTAATAGCAGCTCCACACATGACACCGATGCAGAAAGTCAAATTTATTTGAACCCCTTATAACCTGTTTCAAGTGTTCATTTGTTCTTAGCATTTATATCCTGCCCAATGAACCATGCCTCTGGGTATTTCACAGATTTAAAAAGAAATGCAATACAAATATGGTCAAAATAAAAACAATCAATAAAAGAAACTTGCATCGCCATAATTCATGCGAAAGCAGTGTAAGATCAAGAACATTAAAAGCAGCTCTGATAGTCGGCATCAGTGTGTGTGTGTGTAAACTAGCACAAAAGGCTTGCAGCCAACTACAAGGTCGTACTTGGAATAGACCCGATGAAATAACTGACCTTAAGTTAGTTGTGCCCATTAACTTCAATGGACCTGCTCTGAGTAGGCTTAGCATTGGACACCACCCAAAATAACCATCGTTTTTAAAAAGTCTGGGAGAATAAAAATTCCTTCACCTGGTGCTGTCAGGCAAGCTTCTTTGGGGACAGCATTCCTTCACTAGGGTGCCACTACTCAGAAGTAAACACAGGAACTAAAACAAAAGAAGCAGCTGCGTACAGAGTCAGACCTTTGTTCAATCTAGCCCAATACTGTCTACACTGACTGGCAGTTGTTTTCCGGTATTTCAAACAGAAGTCTTTCCCATCGCTACCTGGAGACACCAGGGTTTGAACTAGGAACCTTATGCATGAAAAGCAGACGCTCTACCACTAACCTGTGGACCTGCCCTGGAGCATCCTCTCTCCTCCTAAACCTACATTGCAGGGAGCTGAGCTAGATAACCCTTTGGGTCCCTTCCAACTCTACAATTCTATGATTCTATTATTCAAATCAGGTTGTGTCTTTCTTATAGCCCTTTTAACTTGATGTGTTGACTTCTCCATAATTAATCCGAGGCCCAGACATCATGGTCAGATGTGATTTCACATGGCTGAACTTTGCTTCATTTGAATCTTTTCCCTATGCATCATTAGAAGTTATAACTGTAATAGGATGACGATATTACTGCAATACTAATATTGTGCTGTCCGTTCCTGCTCCGAGCAGTGGTCTTAATGGGCATTGGAAGCAGTCATTGTAAAGATGGCATGTGACGTACCTGTGCGTTTGAAATCTATTGCCTTTTAGAAAGAAGATGAATAGAGGAAAAGCAGCAGGTCCAGATGGCTTGACCAACTGTACTCACTGCATAAGCTGGGAGGGGAAATGAGTTAATTAGCAAGCCACTCAGGCCTTGGTTTTTCAAAACTATCATTCAACATAGTGGGCTTAATTTGAGGCAGGGCTAAGCCCTGGAACCCATTTTAATTAATGTCAGGGCCCCATCACAGAGCAAGTGATGAGATGATAAAGTGTCCCAAAGCACATGTAGAGCTAGTTAATTATATGTACACTCATAACTCATGAGTTGTATCATGCACCAAGGAGCCAACACAGATTAATCACCGTCAACAGAACTTTTATACTACCCTATGTGTCATCTGCAATGCAATGGGTTGGACCCAGACTAAGTTAACTGGATCTGGTTCCTATGCTGTCATGGATGCTTTAGTTGAGATTCCTGCATTGCAGGGGGTTGGACTAGATGACCCTTGGGATCCCTTCCAACTCTTGATTCCATGATTCTATGAAATCAATGGAACTTAGTAACATTGGAAGTTGTCTTCTGCCAAGTCAAACCATTGGTGTATTGTCAATGTTGACTGGCAGTAACTCTTCGGGGTTCCCAGCCCTACCTGGAGATGCTGGTGGTTGAGCCTGGGACCTTTTGAACGTAAAGCCACTGAGTTATGGTACCTCCCCCTTAAATTAAGTCATGATTAATTTGTCACATTGATTTCAATGGGACCTAAGTTCCACTTAGTTGGGATCCAATTCAATGGGTTGAATTCAAATGTGTGGCTGTTTTGGCATGTGGAACAGATCTGAAATCTTATGGAAATACTGTTTTGCATCTTAT
The DNA here is from genome assembly GCF_964234715.1 of Podarcis melisellensis. Lineage (NCBI taxonomy): Eukaryota > Metazoa > Chordata > Lepidosauria > Squamata > Lacertidae > Podarcis > Podarcis melisellensis. The sequence continues at coordinate 32,193,448 of NC_138540.1, forward strand.
CCTAGAGAGCTATCCAAGGAAAGCAAATCTAAACCCAAAAGAGAAGTATGAGAACGATTATCATCCTCTTTCCTATTACTGCAGTGCATGGACTCTTGAACGAGGCTTTGCAGAGCAGCATCAGTGACTGATTTTCCTCTACTCGCCATTATTTGCATCCCGGTGAATGCTTTTTCAATGGAGCCAGTTGTGGACAGTTTTGGTCTCCTCATCCCAAACAGAATGTTGCAGAGCTGGAAAAGGTTCAGAAAGGACAACCAGAGTGATCAAAGGGCTACTGCAACTCCCCTATTGGGAGCTTCCCCCCCCTAAACTAATTCTTTGAACGATTGACAGAGATGCTGTTCAACCAAACTCTACATTGATTTGAATCAGAGTTGCACAATCTGAACACTTTCAGAAACCGAGCTGCGAAACTTTCATAGTCAATTAACTTTTGTATCTTAGGATAGAAGGTAGAAAAAGCAGCAAGCTTCTTGAAGCTAAGCAGGTCTGGACCTAGCCAGTGCCTGGATGGGAGGCCATATGTGAACCAGCTTGAGCTGGATGATGTAGCAATAAAATCCACCCATCCATCCATCCTGAATCCCAAAGCTGAACTCAGATGAACTTCAGAATCCAATGCCTGAGGGACAGTTCACACACACACATTTTCCCTTGATAACTGCAGCATGTTTGAATGAGCCACCAAAGAGCGAACAAATCTGATATAACATTTGCACCACTTCACACAACCTTGATGCATTTCATTGGAGTCAGCTCATGGGTTCAGGTAAGGCTTCAAAGAAGACAAGAATCACTGCCTGCCAGTTTTCTTTCAAAGATGGAGAAGGGGGTGAGGAAATGAAGCAACTCATCTTATTGCAGAGTATGATTAAAAATGGCATAAGTAAATATTTCTGCAAGAATAAAGTCTCCAGTTAGTTAGAAGATAAGGTCAGGATCCAAAGAACAAAGCAAGTAATTCCATATTTCCCAAAGGGGCTTTGGACTTGTGTTCCTTAAACAGCAGACTCCCTCAACTACAAACCCCAGGCTGAATTATTTCATTTCTATGCTATCCTTTCTCTAAGGAAGTGGTGAGGAACCTCAGGTCCAGGAATTAAATACTACTGTACAGCCAAATACTCTCCCCCAGGGCATACCTCTCAGTACCCCTGCTTCACACACCAGCTAGTTTTGCCTTGCTGTGCTGTGTTTCTGAACTCTGATAGACCACAGTAACTTAGCCCAACACCCTGACCACTACACCATACTGTCAAAGTGCTTTTGTAATGGAAGGTTTCAAAAGCAGTTTATGGTATAGCCAGGCACAAGGTTAGTTTAAACCAGTTGTTCCCAACGTGGGTGGTGCTGCCCCCTTTCAGGGCTGGGAAAATTACTCAGGGTGGCGCTATGGGGCAAGGGGGAAGCAGGAGGTACTGGCATCACTGGATCAAGTTCATCCATTTTGCTGAATTAATTAAACTCATTGGTTTTAATTGAATTTTGAATAAATGCGCAATTCATTGTTACTGTTTTGAATTGTATTGTGTTGTTACCTTCCTTAGTGGGTTGTGCTAACCATTGTTCTGAATGTTGTTTTTTTTATAGGGTAGGCGGCACCGGGGATGAGCTTATGGAACCAAGTGGGTGGTGGCCCCAAAAAGTTTGGAAACCACTGGTTTAAATCATTCTGTTAGAAGATTCAGGAGCTTTTGAGTGTGTCTAAAGTTGCTCTATGGATCCTGGCCAGAATGAATGAAATTCCTATTAAAAGATGAAATCAGAACAGGAAAAAGAAAAGGGAGCACTAAACTCAAAAGGGAGGAGGCAGGATGCCGGGTAATTCTAGAAAACGATATAAACTTCTTTGGAACAATAGAAATTGGAACGTTTCTCTCATCTCCAAGAATGTTCATACACTGATAATATATACAATCTAATATATGCTTTCGTAGATTTTCACGGGTACAGGAATGCAGGTTTTGGTGTCCTCGGGTGTCTTCCCGTGTAAAAGTTGGGGTGTCTAGGCGACGTTTCGACGAGGTCTCACTCGTCATCTTCATTCGTAGATTTTCACGGGTACAGGAATGCAGGTTTTGGTGTCCTCGGGTGTCTTCCCGTGTAAAAGTTGGGGTGTCTAGGCGACGTTTCGACGAGGTCTCACTCGTCGAAGTGAGACCTCGTCGAAACGTCGCCTAGACACCCCAACTTTTACACGGGAAGACACCCGAGGACACCAAAACCTGCAATCTAATATATATATATATATATATATATATATATATATATATATATATAATTTTCATAGATACCTGTTCAAGGAGAACCCTTCCACAAGCATTGCAACTTGCCATTTCCTTCATGACACCAGGAGAAATTCATAAATCTGGAACATTTGGGACAAAACCATCTGGCTCAGAGACCACCCGCCCTACATCAGCGCTTCAGTTGCAAGAGATATAATTTCTCATGGAATAAAATCCAGACCTCAAGCCACGAACGGCATCTGGCTATGATAAAGCTTTTATCCACCTAAGGGTATATGGACGATGCTCAAACCTCCCAGATAAAGCTGGAGACTTGGGTTAAATGAAACCAACGACAGCTGCTTCATACCAAGCTAGATTTTCTTTTGGTCCATCTAGCCTGGTATTGTCTACTCTGACAGATAGTGGCTCTCCAGGCAGGAGATACCAGAGCCTAGATGTCACACTCCAGGGGGGTCCTCCAGGGGCTAGCACCCCACAGCTCATCCACACTGTTCTTTGGAGAGCATGCTTCCTGCCCCTCCATTAGTTCTCCATCATGACTTTCTCCTCTGCATCGTTGCCTTCCCACACTTTCCCCTCCCACAATCTGGATTTTCTCATACCCTCTCCTTTTCTGCATTATCAAGACTTTTCTCTCTGGACTCCTTACTTAACTGACTGCTAACACCTGGTTGTTAAAGATCTGCACAGGAGACTCTCTTGGGAGACAGAGGCCTAAGAGAGGGTGGGCTGTGGCAGTCCCTAAATTCCCTCCCCACTGAGGTGTGTCCAGTTATCTTTATTGTATTTTGCCATAAGCTGAAGACGCACCTCTTTACCTCTTACAAGTTTGTTTTGTGGGACCCACCTCTTTTGTGTTCTGTTCCATTTGGAAGAGTTGGACACATCTTATCATTGTAATGGTTTCATCTGTTTTTATAACTGTATTTTTCATGATTGTAACTCTCCTTTGGGCCTGGGAAAAAAAAACCTTAGAAAGAAATAAAACAGGGTTAGTTTAGGGAAATATTTCAGCAGGGTGATAATAAACAACCTTTGCATTTTCGTATGTTAGAAGCATAAGAATAAATAAAGGTGCCAAACATTAATAGTAGAAGACTGACAGCTTCTTAGAAAGCAGTGGATAAAAAACTCCTGATCTTAACAATAGAAGACCTAAGAATGCTTAGGATAGGGATTTGCAACACAAAGAACTCGAAGGGAAAGGATCTTGCAAAAAATGGAGGTGTCAAGACTTCCTTTGTGATACTTTCATAAAGAAAGACCCAGTTTTGCAAATTAAAAAAAAAAAGGTTTTTTAGGATTCAGCTTACTAAATTCTTCTGTGCCATTTATGGACCATTTCTGCATGTAATACAGGAAATTAGGGCCATAAAAATGACATATGCCCCAAATTAGTCTGTTTTCATACTCACAAACTCCCCAAGCAGCTGTATTTAACTTTGACCCAAACATTCACCTCGGGGTGATTTCCTTGGAGGAGCTGGAATCAGATGGAAAAGTGCTCATGATTCTCAGGAGAATATTTTACGTGGTTACCCAAACTGTTTCTTTTCTTCCCAAAAATATAGGTTCCCCTCTGCGCTGTTCAGTGACCCTTATAGACAGCACCCACAAAGGGAGTCTCAGTGCCATTTCATACGATCATTTGGCGCTTCTTAAATGCATCTGGTAAAAGCATAGGTCATATAACATTATTTCCTTTGACCCTCCAATTATCAGTGGCTTTAATTGACACCTCCCCTCCACACATAACATACTTCATAAACTATGAGAAAGCCTTACCCCACATAGGCCCGCTTGACTACCTAAATCTGTGGAACTGGCACTGTTACAAGGTGCCACATTATACCCATTCCACATTGGTAATAAATCTTATCTTTTACTGTGGCAGCACCTACACTTTGGAACTCCCTGCCCATTGACATCAGGAAAGCGCCTTCCCTTTTTGTTTAGACAAGCCTTTAGAAAGTTGGTGTGAGTTTCAACATGTTTTTATTCTTTCATTATGTTAACTTTTTGAAAGTCTTAAAATTATTGTTGAATTTTCTTATTATTTTACCTCTTTGTAAACCACTTTTAGCTTTGTTGGTATTTTTACAATCAAGCTATGTATAATTTTTATGAAACAACAATAATAATAGATAAATGAACTCATAGAGCTGCTGCTGATCAGTGTAGTCGAGAGAGAGCTAGATAATGATAATTTTAATGATAATTTATTATTTATACCCTGCCCATCTGGCTGTGTTTCCCAAGCTACTCTGGGCGGCTTCCAACAAAGTATCAAAATACAGTGGTCTGTCAAACATTAAAAGATTCCCTAAACAGGGCTGCCTTCAGATGTATTCTAAAAGTCTGGTAGTTGTTGTTCTCTTCGACATCTGGTGGGAGGGCGTTCCACAGGGCAGGCGCCACTACCAAGAAGGCCCTCTGTCTGATTCCCTGTAACTTGGCTTCTCTCAGCAAGGGAACCGCCAGAAGGCCCTCGGCACTGGACCTCAGGGTCCGGGCAGAACGATGGGGGTGGAGACACTCCTTCAGGTATACTGGACCAAGGCCGTTTAGGGCTTTAAAGGTCAGCACCAATACTTTGAATTGTGCTTGGAAACGTACTGGGAGCCAATGTAGGTCTTTCAAGACCGGTGTTATGTGGTCTCGGTGGCCGCTCCCAGTCACCAGTCTAGCTGCTGCATTCTGGATTAATTGCAATTTCTGGATCACCTTCAAAGGTTGCCCCACATAGAGTGCATTGTAGTAGTCCAAGCGAGAGATAACTAGAGCATGCACCACTCTGGCAAGACAGTCCGCAGGCAGATAGGGTCTCAGCCTGCATACCAGATGGAGCTGGTAAACAGCTGTCCTGGACACAGAATTAACCTGCGCCTCCATGGACAGCTGTGAGTCCAAAATGATTCCCAGGCTGCACACCTGGTCCTTCAGGGGCATAGTTACCCCATTCAGGACCAGGGAGTCCTCCACACCTGTCCGCCTCCTGTCGCCCCAAAACAGTACTACTGTCTTGTCAGGATTCAACCTCAATCTATTAGCCACCATCCATCCTCCAACTGCCTCCAGACACTCACACAGGACCTTCACCATCTTCACTGGTTCTGATTTGAAAGAGAGGTAGAGCTGGGTATCATCCACATATTGATGAACACCCAACCCAAACCCCCTGATGATCTCTCCCAGCAGCTGCATGTAGATGTTGAAAAGCATGGCGGAGAGGACAGAACCCTGAGGCAACCCACAAGTGAGAGCCCAGGGGTCTGAACACTCACCCCCCCACACACCACTTTCTTAACACTGCCCAGGAGGAAGGAGCGGAACCACTGTATGACAGTGCCCCCAACTTCCAGCCCCTCTAGACGGTCCAGAAAGATGTTATGGTTGATGGTATCAAAGGCCACTGAGAGATCCAGCAGAACTAGGAAACAGCTCTCACCTTTGTCCCTAGCCCACCAGAGATCATCGACCAGAGCGACCAAGGCAGTTTCAGTCCCATGATGAGGCCTGAATCCCGATTGGAAGGGATCCAAGAGGTCTGCTTCTTCCAGGCATGCCTGGAGTTGTTCAGCAACCACTCGCTCAGTCACCTTGCCCAAGAATGCAAGATTTGAGAATGGGCAATAGTTGGCCATATGGGCCAGGTCTAAATATATATTTTTTAAGAAGCGGTTTAATGACCGCCTCTTTCAGAAGATGTACCAATGGTCTGTAATATCCAAATGCAGTCATCCACTTTCTAAACACCATATTACGATAGGCTCTAATTTTTACTTTCCTACAGGGCAGCGGCTCATGTATCATTAGGTTTCAGTAAAACAACCCCAGGAATCTTTGGAATCCTCTCCCATTTTTGCCATCTAATAAAAATATAGCAGAACTAAGAGGGAGATGTTAGTGGCTTAATACGGATGTTGCCATTTAACTCTCTTCGATCTGGTGTCGATGTCAAACCTTTACCACACAGAGTATAAAGTACAGCGGGGAAAACTGAGAGAGCTGGATAAGATAGAAGAAGAAAAAAAACTAGATTTTCCTAAACCAAAGCAAGCAGAACCTGTTTGCCAATCAATTTGCTGAACCCAGCAGAGATCAAACCGTTTGATCTCCAGTTGAGAAGACCTGGGTATAATAGCAGACACTGAATGCCATGGCTAATTCCAGACCAAAGGGGGAAAGGGATAAGAGGAAATTTATGTGTAAGCTCTTGAAGTAATGAGACAAAAGTAATGTTGATTGGCCTCATTTATTGCAGTTCAAATGCTGGTTATCGTAGCTGAAATAGCGAGCAATGGCCATTCATATCACCAAGAAATTGAAGCTACCTCAAGGAGATGAGCTCAAGTGAATGGAGAGGTCTTCAGGGCTCTGGGTAGCCAATTTCACAGATACTGGTTTGTGGGTAGGAACAATGGCGAAAGCGGATAGAGAAAAGTTGTTTCTCCCTCTCAACACTAGAACTCGTGGACATGCAATGAACCTGAATGTTGGAAGAGTCAACTATGGTATCACAGCAATTTCCCAGACCATCACTGAGTACTAAAGCCAGGCTGATCCACTTTCTTGTAGCGCCTATATTTTGAAGGATAGAACAATTCTTCCTTAGCAACACTCAGTGGAGCTAGGCATGAGACCAGAAGGGCTGGAACATTCTGATGTTCTTATGATTAGCCTAGAATGCATGCAGGATTGTATAGGAGAAGGTATTCATTTGTGTATTAGCACTTTGAGTTGGGCTCAGAAGCAAACAGGCAGCTTGTGGATTTCTCTCCCCCGAACATTGGCGAGATATGATCCAAATATGCTGCGCCAGCCAAAATCTTGGCAGCCATAATCTGGACCAGCTGATACTTCCGAACCATCTTTGAAGGCAGTCCAGCATGTAAAGTATTGCACCCATCCAATCGGGAGGTTACCAGCAGAGCACGGAGGACTCTGGCCAGAATGCCTCTGCCCAGGAGTGGCTGCAGCTGTGGCAAAGCGGCTGGTGCTGGTAAGAGGCACTCGGTGCCATGGAGGCAACTTCAGCCTCTGGTGATGAAGCTGGATGCAAGAGAACTTGTTACTCCCACCAGCTCTTAATAATCAGCTAAGTCTGTGCCTTTGCACACTCCAGCCCCGCACAGTTCAGCAAGCATTCAGATGACGTGCAAAATCACATTCTGCGCTTCTCAGAAAAACCATGCCGTCATATTTTAAGCTCAAATGAAAAACTAGCTGGCCTGTCCCAAGGACAAGCACTGTAGTGCGGTTTGACCTTTAGGCTCGAAGCACGTGGCCCAAATTAAAGGAAGATGTATGCTTGTCCACAAGATGGCAGTAGAATCTTTGAAATCTGCTTTCTGAGACATCAATAGGTACCTGGTGCCTTTTAAAGAGGGACAGCAGCTTTTAAAATCTGTTTCCTCATGCTGTTAAGAGCACACCACGCTTACACTGAAGGGAGCGTGCCATTTGACAAATGCATTTTTTCTGTGGATTCTGAAAAAGCATTTTTCTTTTGTGGTGGAATGATGTTCAAGTTCAGCATCACAAGATCATTTGCCAGTTTTCAAAGTGTTCCCACCAAATAAATAACAAAACTAAATAAAGGAGATGCTTCAGTCCCTCCTGACTTTCTGTGGGTCTAGTTCAGAGCCTCAAATACTCATTTGGCGATGCTCAAATCTGATGGCCCTCATGTGTCGCTTAGTTTCAGCAACATGCAACTTTCTAAAGAACAGGTCCTCCCTGAGAGCATTTTTCCCAAGGGACCCCAGAACTGGAAGCCAGCTCTGGTGGGAAAGAAGGTTTTCTGGGAAGTTTGTTTCTTACTACTGATCTCCACACCTACAAAAAAAGAAGCCCAGATCAAAGGCCCGTCTAATCCAGCATTCTGTTCTCACCATGGTCAACCAGATGCCTGTGGGAAGCCCCCAAGCAGCACACGATTGCAACTGCGCTCTGCAATTCCCAGAAACTCATATTCAAAGACATCCAGCCTTGGACACTGGAGGCAGAGCGTAGCATAATAGCTAGTAGCCCCTGGGAGCTTGTATCTTCCAGGAATTTGTAAAAATCCTGTTTAAAGTCATCCAAGTTGGTGGCCATCGCTGCCTCCTGTGGGAGTGAATTCCATTGTTTACCTGCATGCTGTATGAAGAACCACTTTTTTTTGTCTGTCCTGAACCTTCCAACATTCAGGTTCATTGAAGAGAAGAAGAAGAAGAGTTTGGATTTGACATCCCACTTTATCACTACCCGAAGGAGTCTCAAAGTGGCTAACAATCTCCTTTTCCCTTCATCCCTCACAACAAACACTCTGTGAGGTGAGTGAGGCTGAGAGACTTCAGAGAAGTGTGACTGGCCCAAGGTCACCCAGCAGCTGCATGCGGAGGAGCGGGGAAGTGAACCCGGTTCACCAGATTACGAGACTACCGCTCTTAACCACTACACCACACTGGCTCTATACTGAATGCTCAAATATAGCCTTTCAGGTGGCTATCATGTCACCTCTTGGTCTTTTCTTCTCCAGTCTGAACATATGCAACTCCCTCAACCATTCTTTATAAGGTTTGGCTTCCAGACCCTTGAAAATCATCCTCACAACCTTTTGTTTTGTTTTGTTTTAACCAGGGCTTTTTTCAGATGGAACTCAGTTCTGGCATCTCTTAGGTGGGCACCATTGCCATTCTAAGAGAACAAGGGAGGCATTTGTGGTGAGTTCTAGCACTTCTTTTTATAGAAAATAGCACTGGTTTTAACCATTTGGAAGAGTTGGGTGTCATCAGTAAAACTGGCCACCTCACTGCCCACTCTGAACTCTGGGTAACTCATGAGCAAGTCTAAAAGTACAGGTCTCAATAACAATTCTTACATCCCACCTGTGTGAAAACTGGACCCTCTCCACTTTGCCTTCCAGCTTCCTATTAACCAGTCCCCTTATATGTGAAAAGTCAAAAGTGGCTGTGTTTAGTTTTCTTGCCAATTGTTCACATAGAGGTAGAAAACCTTCTTTCAGGGCTGTGCTGGGTTGTAGACAACAAATTGAAATGACACAAGTCCAGCCTTCAATCAGGGCCAAGGAGTAGGTAAGTCAGAACTGGAGCACAGTTCAGGAGTAAGGACTAAAGACCAAATTCAGAGCTCAGTAAAACCAGATTGGTCAAAAGGAGTTCAAAGGGAACAGAAAGGGAGAAGTTACCAACTGCAGTTCAGTGGCTCACCACATGGCACAGGTGTGGAGAGATCTAGCAGTTCCTGGTACCTTTGAGAAGCTTCAAGCATACCTCAGGTCTCTCTGGAATGAAAACTGACTTCTTATGTGTAAATAAAACCATATATCCTCAAGACACCACAGCCTCCACTGACCTTCATTCCAAGGAAATTGAACCTGGATAAGCACCTAGGACCCCTGGAGTCTCTTCCCACTTGGAGATTGGGGTGCATTTAGAGGACACATACTCACTGAAAATCCTGGGAACTGTCGTTTGTTAAGGGTGCTGAGTATCATTGTGCCATGTGGGGTAAACTGCAGTTCCCAGGCCTCTCTGAGGCAGGGGTGGTTTAACTGTGCTTTAAATGTGTGGTGTGTGAACCTTGGTCTCCTCACCGCTAATCCAACATTTCACAATGTTGCTTTTCATTCTGTGCCAGTTCTGCAGGTCCAAGTGGCTGAGTGGGTCTTGCAGGTAAAAATCCCAAGACGTTATGGGATTTATATACTATAATACAGGTGGCAACCATTTAAGGCACGTCCAAATGATGCACAATCGCTGACGTGTGGGATGGGGGGGGCGTAACAGGGGGAGTAATGGGGCAGGGGGCGGGAACGTTCCGCTGACACGTGTGGGAGCCAGGAACGTAACCCCCATGTGGAATGGTCGTTGCCTGTAGCAACACCTTGAACTTGGCCCAGTAGCAAACTGGCAGGCAGTGTAGATCTCTGAGCATGGGTGTCATATGATGATGAGGCCTCCCTCCTGTCAGCAATTGTGCTGCAGCATCCCATGCTAGCTGCGCAGCATAGTTGTGGCTGGGTCGCCTTTTCCCACAGATTTTATTGCCGTCGCCACAATTTCAGCTGCCCACCTGGCCAAAAAAGAAGAAGAATCCGTTGTTAGCGCTGAAGGTATAGGGAGGGGAGAAAGTAATGTATGTCCCCCTTTTTCCCCTCTCTTTCTGTCCCTACCTCACATCCCCCCCTTTTTTTGCATAATGTGTGCTGGAAGAGCCGGGATGGCTCCAATGGCATTTAATTAAATATTTGGCAGTGTTTAATTAATTAAATATTTAAACATTAAATACTAAATAGGATGTGATATCTGCTGCGAGGACATTATGTCTCAATAGCCATTAGTCATTTAATAGAAGTCAAATTGGTGCTCGAAGGCTCCCCTCAGCTAAGTGAAGTCTAAAGTGTAGGCACTTTGCGGCTTCATTAATAAGTAAGCAAAGCTGGATTCAGACTCCGTCGCGGTACGGCTAGTTCCTATTAACTGAAAATGTTAATGTTTCTCTGGTGGAGGCAGGCGTTTCTCCTCTCCAGGCTGGGGAGAGAGACGGAGAGACTGAGAGGATGCACGCAGGATGAATTCATGTGCCCCTCGTCGGTCTGGAAGTTATGTGGCAAACTTTCTAACCCCGCTGTGTACACTGCAAAACTTTGGGAATATACTGTGTACAGGATATTCTGGTTGCTTCACCTCAAAAAAATGATATTGTAAAGTTGGAAAAGGTTCAGGAAAAGGCAAACAAAATGATCCAAGGCAGTGGAGAGACTCCCCTGTGGAGAGACTCTCCTGTGGAGAAAGGTTACAATGAAGGGGACTTTTTAGTTTAGAGAAAAGGTGAGGAAGAGATGTGATAAGTTTATGAAATTATGTGTGGAGTGGAGAAAGTGGGTCGAGAGAAAAAAAATCTCCTCCCACAACACTAGAATTCATAGACATCCGATGATGATGATGATAATCATCATTATTTGTTTGTAGCCTGCCCATCTGGCTGGGTTGCCCCAGCTACTATGGGTGACTTCCAGCATATATAAAAACACAGTAAAACATTGAACCTTAAAAAGATTCCCCATACAGGGCTGTCTTCAGATGTTTCCTAAATGTTATATAATTACTCATCTCCTTAACATCTGGTGGGAGGGCAATCCACAGGCTAGGTGCCACCACGGAGAAGGCCCTCTCCCTGGTTCCCTGAAGCTTCACTTCTTGCAGTGTGGGAACCTCGGTGCTGGATCTCAGTGTCTGGGCTGTATGATGTGGGTGTTGAATGTTGGAAAGCACTTCTCCCGGTCGGTCATTACCTGGATAGCTCTGTTAGTTAGAGCATGGTGCTGAGAATGCCAAGGATGCAAGTTCAATCCCCATATGGGACAGCTGTATATTCCTGCATTGCAGGCAGTTGAACTAGATGATCCTCTTCTGAATACCAGTTGCTGGGAACCACAGGAGGGGAGCGTGCTCTTGTGTTCAGGTCCTACTTGCAAATTTCCCACAGGCATCTGGGTGGCCACTGTGAGAACAGGATGCTAGACTAGATGTGCCACTGTCCTGATCCAAAAGGCTTTTATTATGTTCTTTGATGCCCACTATTACCTTACCATGCTGAAGATACCTTCTTCAGTGTGGGGCCTGAAGTTGGAGTAAACCTGGGCCAGTCACAACCTCATTCTGGACAACATATGAAGATCAGCAGATCTTCTGGGTCAGGCCAGTGGCCCACTTAGTCCAGGATCCTGTTTTCACAGTAACAAACCAGATGCCTGTGGAAATCCCACAAGCAGGACCCCAAGCACAAGAGAGCCCTCCCCTCCTCTGGTTTCCAGCAACTGGTATTCTGAATCATTATTCAGATCATCCTGGTACATGTTGCAAGCTTTTTTTCCTACTGCTAAATCTTCATGCATGGCAGAAAGGAGGTTTTGAACAAAAAAGAGGTGATGCGGTGAACAGCAGCAACCGAAATAGCAAGGATCCCACATGATGGCCGGCAATCCTAACCTACCTTACAGGGTCGTTGGGAGGATAAAACCAGGAGGGGAGAACTATGCAATCTACCTTGAAAGGTAGGACAGAAATCAGAATTTGTACAGATTCCTCTAGTCTTTTAAATCTCCCGTTTACTGTTTCATCACCTTATGCAGGTTCTTCCAGTTGACTGATGCCAAAGGGACCACTTTCTCTGCTGATAGGGATTTGAAAAGAGATTAATTAACCTTGGGAGATGGGTGGAGGTAGAGGGGAAGTTTATTGGCTGCATTAAAGCATCTCTTTGCTGGGGTATTTTAAGCTGACAGACCCAAGCATATGGTATTTCAAGAACAGCGAGGTCTGTGCATATGCATCCTTTCACAGACAGAGCATTAGACAAAGAGTGTAAGTATTTTACTAAGCCTGCATAATTGTGCATATGTGTGTATGTACGGGAGAAATAAGCGGAAATGAACTTCACACATAAGGGGTGGGGAGAGAGAGAGAAATAAATGAAATGACACAGATTTATTTTCATCTCTCAGGCAGGCTGCCTCATAGCAACCGTGAAAGCTGCGGAGATGTAAACTTGAGAAAACAAGAAATATTTTAGCAAAATCTTCCTGAATGTATGGCAAGAAGCTATAAAGTTTGTGGCAGCTTTGGATTCAGTGGGAGGAAGAAGCAGAAGGAAATCAGACCCCTGGCAGGTGGAAGGCATGCTGTACATTTAAGGCATTTGACTCCCCCACCAAAGACTCATGGGAACTGTAGTTTGTTAAGGGCGCCAGGAACTGTAGTTCTGTGAAAGGTTAGCTACGTTTCATGGGAAGCTATGTCCATTGGCTATGGAGGCGGTAGATTGAATCAGAATGGGGACCCCTACCCAGCCAAATGGACAGGAAGGCAGGTTTACTGCAGTTTACTGTCATTTTAAATATGTCAATAAGAGTATCAAGAAAGCAAAGGCAAAGCCGGTGCATTTAGGGTGTGGGTGCAGGAAATTTAGATCACATTTGATTGAGGGTAAAAACTGAGAAATGGGTCTCCCCAAAATTGAGAGCAGTTCCTCTCTATGGCTTGCATGAGGAGTGGGGAGAACCGTTTACACCACCTTGGGCTCTTTGGAGAAAAGGTGGGCTACAAATGCAATAATTAAATAAACTAATTTAGTTTCCGGGACGCAGGTGGTGCTTTGGGTTAAACCACAGAGCCTAGGACTTGCCAATCAGAAGGTTGGCGGCTTGAATCCCCGCGACGCGGTGAGCTCCCGTTGCTTGGTCCCAGCTCCTGCCAACCTAGCAGTTCGAAAACACGTCAAAGTGCAAGTAGATAAATAGGTACCGCTCTGGCAGGAAGGTAAACGGCGTTTCCGTGCACTGCTCTGGTTCGCCAGAAATGGCTTAGTCATGCTGGCCACATGATCCGGAAGCTGTACACCGGCTCCCTTGGCCAATAAAGCGAGATGAGTGCCACAACCCCAGAGTCGGCCACAACTGGACTTAATGGTCAGGGGTCCCTTTACCTTTACCTAATTTAGTTTCCAATTGAAATTAGACAAGGAACCAGCATTCATGCTTTTTAGGCAGCTATTGAAAACTCATCCATTTCATAACCTATACTGGATTTGTGCTTTATGTTTCCAATACTTCCTTTTAAATTGTTGTGTACTGAATATACATCTCCATGACTGACAGATATACAGTCATGGGGGGATAGAAAGTGCATCCTCTTTGAATTCTGTGGTTTTACATATCAGGAGACAATAGCAATCATCTGTTCCTTAGCAGGTCTTAAAAATAGGAAAATACAACCTCAGATGAACAACACATGACATATTACTCCGTGTCATGATTTATTTAACAGAAATAAAGCCAAGATTGAGAAATCATGTGTGAAAAACTAAGTAGACCCTTACTGATTCCATAGGAAATAGGAGGCTAAGTAGCAGGAAGGAGCTGCTAATCAAATGCCCTTGCTTAATTGATCATCAGCAAATGTGCCTGCCTCTATAATATTTTGCTGGTCTGGAGCATTCAGGTGTGCCAAGGAGGAAAGATGACACAATGGTCTTAGAGAAGCAAGTGCTGCTGCCAGTGAAACTGGGAAGGGTTCTAAGGCCATCTCCAACCATCATTCTACAGTGAGAAAGGTTATTCAAAAGTGGAAAACACTCAAGACAGTTGCCAATCTTCTCAGGAGCGGACACCCCAGCAAATTCACCCCAAGGTGTGCAATGCTCAGAGAAATTGCAAAACACACACACACACAAACTCACCGAGAGTTACATCTCTGGCTCTACAGGTCTTGGTCAGCATGTCAAATGTCAAAGTTCATGACAGTACAATTAGAAAAAGACTCAACAAGTATGGTTTGTTTGGAAGGGTGTCCAGGAAAAAGCCTGGTCTCTCTAAAAAGAACATAGCAGCATGGCTTTGGTTTGCATAGTTGCATCTGAACAAACCACAATACTTCTGGAACCATGTCCTTTGGACAGATGATACCCAAATGGAGACGTTTGGCCATAATGCACAGCGCCACGTTTAGCGTAAACCAAACACAGCATATCAGCACAAGCACCTCATACCAAATGTCAAGCACGGTGGTGGAGGGGTGATGATTTGGGCTTGTTTTGCAGCCACAGGACCTGAGAACCTTGCAGTCATTGAGTCGACCATGAAATCCTCAGTATACCGAAGTATTCTACAGTCAAATGTGTAGCCATCTGCCCAGCAGCTGAAGCTTGGCTGAAATTGGGACATGCAACAGGAAAAGGAACCCAAGTGCACCAGCAAATCTACAACGTAATGACTGATAAAGAACATAATCAAGGTGTTGCAATGGCCCAGTCAAAATCCAGACCGCAACCCAATTGAAATGCTGTGCAGGACCTTAAGAGAGTTGTGCATAAATAAATGCCAGCGAACCTCAATGAACTGAAGCAACGTTGCAAAGAAGAACGGGTCAAAATTCCTCCACAACGTGAGACAGATAAAGTCCCACAGAAAACAGTTACTTCATGTGGTTCTACAAGCTACTGAATCATAAGGTGTACTTAGTTTTTCACACATGGCTTTTCCCATTTCGGCTTTATTTCTGTTGAATAAATCATGACACAGTGTAATATGTCATGTTTTGTTGCTCATCTGCGATTGTATTTATCTAATCTTAAGACCTACTAAGGAACAGATATTGTTATTGTGTCTTCATATGTAAAACCACAGAATTCAAGGACGGTGCACTTCCTTTTCCCCATGGCTGTTATTTGTTGTACGCTGCTACAGAAAGCAGTTTAATTCTTAAATGAGAAATAAACATTGATAGCCTGCAATCATCGAGGATACTTTCCCTACTGTCACTCTCACTCTGCCAACACTACTATTTGGGAACTACTTCGTTATGTTGAACTTAATTTATTAATTTATTTTATGTATATACCACTTTTTTTCCTCCAAGGAGCTCAAGGTGGTGTATGCATCCTTCTCCCCCTCTTCCATTTCAACTTAGCTTATATCAGAAATTTTCTCTTTTGAGCTATAGAATCATAGAACGTAACGGTGTTGGAACACAGGAGCTGATCTGCATATTACACGCTGCAATTTTGACTTGCGGTTAAGAATTGCTTGCTCGGGGATGAGAGCAGCTCAGAAATGGGGTTGTTGTTTAGTCATTTAGTTGTGTCCGACTCTTCGTGACCCCATGGACCAGAGCACGCCAGGCACTCCTGTCTTCCACTGCCTCCCGCAGTTTGGTCAGACTCATGTTTGTGGCTTCGAGAACACTGTCCAACCATCTCGTCGTCGTCCCCTTCTCCTTGTGCCCTCCATCTTTCCCAACATCAGGGTCTTTTCCAGGGAGTCTTCTCTTCTCATGAGGTGGCCAAAGTATTGGAGCCTCAGCTTCACGATCTGTCCTTCCAGTGAGCACTTAGGGCTGATTTCCTTAAGAATGGATAGGTTTGATCTGCTTGCAGTCCATGGGACTCTCAATAGTCTCATCCAGCACCATAATTCAAACGCATCAATTCTTCGGCGATCAGCCTTCTTTATGGTCCAGCTCTCACTTCCATCACTACTGGGAAAACCATAGCTTTAACTATACGGACCTTTGTCGGCAAGGTGATGTCTCTGCTTTATAAGATGCTGTCTAGGTTTGTCATTGCTTTTCTCCCAAGAAGCAGGTGTCTTTTAATTTTAATGGGGTTAAAGTGAACTAATCCACAGAAAGCAACTGAGTTTAATTAAACCTGGCACAATGTGTGCAGGAAGGAGGCCTGGTGAAGGGACACCCCTGTTATAGTTCAGAACTTAACTGGTTAAATTCCCTGGTGTGTGTCACCTGCTGACGTCAGCTTACAGAAGCTGGGCGGAGACAGAAGCTTTTAGAAGCCAAGGAGGAGGAGTTTTTTCCCTGTACTTTCACTTCTTCTCTCTGTGTATCTGTGAGAGAGAAAGACGTGCCTTTGGACATGGCTGAAAGAAGCCCCGGACTTTGATGCTGTAATGTTTTAATAAAGAGCTGTAAATAGACAAACCTGTCTGTGTATGCTTGCATCGAAGCAAGACTGCTTTACACCGCTGTTCAACTCTGCTAAGCCGTGACCTGAAGGGAGCAACAGTGGCGCAGCTGTGAAGTGTGCCGGACCCGTTATAAACTGCTGATTGACGATCATAAAGTAATCAGGTGTCACGGCAGATCGATCGATCTTCCCAGAACCCCCCCCCCAGCCACGCAACACAGGCTGCATATGCACCGACCCATTTGTAGCACAAAGTTTCTAGTTTTTCTCAATCCAGGGCCAGTCCAATACATCATGCTGCACAAGGCAAAACAAAAAATGGCATCCAACTGCCCCCTTCATTTGCTAGAGGCAGCATGCCCATGGTAACGAGCTGTAGGGAATCTTAAGGGGGAGGGGGGAGTTTGGGGCTTCCCATAGGCATCTAGCAAGGCATCACTGCAAGAAGGATGCTGGATGAAGTGGGCATCCATCAGGGCTCTTTTTACATTCTTGTTCCTATTAACCATAGTTAAGATTAACCATGGTTTGCCTGTGGTTAATAAAGACAGAACCCACAGCTTCCAAATTCCTTTTCATAGTCATGCTGTAGGGCTGAGGGAGGCCACAAATGTAAGGCTGAAGCCAGCCCACTCTTAAGGGACATGCCAGTTTTCTAAATTCCTAGTATACAAGGTTTGCACCTCCACATGTAGCCAAACAAAGGTGGTGCTTATGTATCTTTTCTTAACGCCAGTAAAATAAGACCCAGCCATTTTTACATGCCAACTTTCTATTTTCTTGCTGCGGTATTTGGAAATATAAGAAATATAAGGATTTTTAACCCATTCTTGCAAAGTTTACAGGTTCAGTAGGTGATCCTTCCAGAAGGATTAAAACACCTGTACTTTGTGCTTAACCCATGCCAGGAGATGCACGAAAACATCCACATTACCTAAACTTTTATAGCCAGGCCACGGATTGTTCTGCAAACCTTGCAGAGTGCAGCTGTTGCTGCCTCTCCATTTTTGAAGACGTAGAAGTGCTTTGGCTGCCACCAGTGTGGCGGTGAGTGAATATCTAATTCCCAGCCAAGGCTATACTTAGTTTTATGCCAGCCTTCTCACACACATTTTAGAGGCTCCAGCTGCTTCGGCTGAGAAAAGCAACTGAGCCTCAGCCTACAACCCTCATAGTGTGCCAAATAGAAATGTAAGTTCAGGACTGAACCGCCACAAAGATGGCAGTGAAAGGGCTAGAACAAAACACACCTCAAGGACACACCTTACTACTTATCCCACCAAAAAGAAAATAGTTTAAAGATGCATGATGTGGTTGTATTAGGGAAGGTCTGGCCCTGTAAGCTATTCGGATGGGAGGTCACCCAGGACACACAACATTGTGAGCTGATGTGCAAACTGCAAAGTACTGGTTTGGCGATGGAAACTGGCCAAAATAGGCATAGCGGGACCCACTTCTCTCTTGCTTATTTTTATTTGCCATCTCAAAATTATTTGTAAATCAAAAAACAATTAATTTGTTGGCTTACTAAAGTTTGGTTGGAGGACTTCTTCATTCACACCATGCCTAAGTGGCATCCTGTCCTACCCAGTGTAGGATATTAGGCCAGGCTTGTTAAAAGTCCAAAAGGTTTAAGGGCTGTTTAGTGGAGATTGGAGGGGAGGGGATCCACTTGGTGGCGAGAAAGAAAAAGCAAGAGTTGGTTGTGGCTCATTTGCTTTCATCCCTCTCTCATGGTGCAAGCTACAACCCCTGCTTTCACAACTGCCTGCCACCAACATCTTTCCTGCTGTGCCAAATCAAGCCAGGCTGTATAAGTTCTTTTGTGGGGAGAGGTGGCTAGAGATGCTTTTCTCACATTTACCCAGTGGGAAGCATGGGTGTAGCCAGGGGGGTGCAGCTGGCCCACATAAAGTAAAAAATAATAATTGTAACCTAACCAACTGACCCAACCCCCAACGTAAAGCCAGCCCCCTCCAATAAATCCTGGCCACGCCCATGGTGTGAATTCTACTCTTGCATATTAAGTGAAGAATAGTAGGAACTATGCTCAGACCAGGGTGCTAGTTGGGGCTATGAGGCTGCCTTCTTTGGAGAGGAAGATACCAAATCAACTATTAAATCAGTTTTCCATAAAATCATAGAATTGGAAAGGACCCCATGGGTTATCTAGTCCATGGCCTTGTCCACAGCTGTCCCTGGATGAGCTCAAACCACCAACCTTCGGGTTAACAGCCAGACACAACTGACCCATTGTTTTAAATAGTTGTTTTAAACAATAACATTATATTATTCTTTTTGTCAACCACTTTTGTTTTGTCTTTTTTACACTCAATTGGCATACATGTTATGACATAAATAAATATTATTGTCCAATAAAATTTTGAAGGGCAAGTGGCCTGTTTCTGGAGCACCAAGAAGTAATTCAATGTCTTGGAGTCATTTGAGTTAAATTAGGGATGTGTAAACACCTCCCCCTGCCCTTCCCAAAAAGAGGCCACTGTCAATTATGGCAGCATCTTCTGCACTACAGCCTAATAGATTTGAATCTAATCAGATATGAATCCAAGGATAATACAAGACCAGTCTTTTGAATACATAGCTGCTACTAATCTGTAACAAAACAATCAAGCTGTCAGCTTTACACCATCAAAGTTGATATTTACACTCATTCTGTTACTGTCCAATTTACAGCCGCCTTCTGAAAGTCTGATATTCGTAAGACACAAACAGGATAGACCTTGTAGTGTTTCAAAAAGCTGTCTGAATTAGGAAAACACATGTTTTCTTCATCATAACCTCCAGGGCATCTCCAAAACACAGATTGCCAAAAGATATCTGAGATAAAAAAACATAGGCCAGGCCCCCAACCAATATGGATGAGGGCGGTGGCGGGGGGAAGAGTCCAATTCTCCATCACAGCCCTGATCCAAACATTCCCCTCCCCTAGAGCTGCTATGTAGCTGTGAATGGGAGAAACCTTCCTGAATTCTGTACGGCAGCATGTACAATGACAGTACCAAGTATTTTCCTTAACTGTAATTGGAAATAAAAGTTTTAGCTGTCTTTCACCTTCCAGAGTTATGACATATAAAACCAAGACTGCATAGGACGCAGCTGATAGCATTTTATTTAAAAATTAAGACACATAAGACCATTTATACAAAGTGTTTAGTTAAAAAAAGGATCAAGTTGTAAACTAGGAAGGTCTGAGAAGGAGCTTGCCATCCACAGCTAGCAAAATCCAAAGCATGGTTAATGCCCCAGAAGTGCAGAAGGCAGAACCCCTTTCTCTCTTCCCACCCCCTTTTTGAGTCAGCACAACGAGTATCGCCCTCCTTAGCAGCAATCCAAGCAAATGCTTGTTGTTTTTGGGTGGCTGGCGTACCCCATCAGTTCATTTAAAAATCAAAGTGTCCCATAAAAATAATGCAGGTTTCCTCCATCATAAAAAAGTGAAGACTTTCCTCTTTAGAATACATAAGACATTTGGGTAAGTCATTGGCAGCATCTCACAGTAAAGAATCAAGAATTATAAAGGCGTTTTGGCCAAGAGGTCTTCAGGTTGAGTAGCTTGTGAAAAAGTTACAGCTGTTTGGGTGTCAGAGACAATTTCTTACTGCTCTGAGGTGGGGTGAGGACACCCAGGGGTAGAGGAGAACTCCTCCTCTTCTTGGCCAACGCAGCTTGTTTTTCTTGAACTTTGTCCTAGAATAGAAGAAAGCCGAGAGTGAATGATCGACTGCTCATTCATGTGTCCAGAATCCCTGTGTTGTTTTTAGGTTTCAAGAGCAAACTCATGACACATACTCAGAGAAGAAAATATACAGAAAGCTGCATCTGGACACAGAGACCTAGTCTCTGTGTTTGTGCACTTACAACTTTAAAATATATGAGAAGGACCCCTATCCTCTGCTGTGTGACCATGTTTTAAAATGACGAGTGCCAAAGCATACATATATATCATATGTGGTGGGCATTCCAGCACAAAACTGAGAATTAGTTATGAAAAGTCAAATCTGTACATGAGCAGGCTTAAGAATTCAACATTACAATGAGGGAATATTACTCCCCATTGCTACAGCTCAAACATTATTTCTAGAAATCACTAACATTTGCTGCATCAGGAATGCGATTTAAGTTGCAAAACTGGCAAGAGTGCTTTACAACCCTTTTCCGTTAACCGGAAAGGCAAGTCACTAGGTTCTAAGTTATACAGGCTAATGGGACAGGATTGCAAAGCTTCCTACATCTGCACTGGCTCTGAATGGTTTTTATATATTAAATTGTTTTTATATATTAAATTGTTTTTATATATTAAATTGTTTTTATTGTTGATGTTACTGCTTATTGCTTTGAGACGATTCAGGGAGATTCAAAAATGGAATTAAATTTTAAATATGCTCTCCTGATCTAATCACTAAATCACACAGATCAAGTCTGTTATCAAAGTCAGTCTCTCAGGTTTAAGTCCAACACTTTAGACCAGGAGTGGGGGACCTTTGGCCCTCCAGATATTGCTGAACAACAGCTCCCATATGCCCTAGCAAGCATGTCCAATGGCCAGGAATGTTGGCAGCTGTAGTTCACCAAGAGGGGCTAAAGGTTCCCCACACCTGATGTAGACAAACAGGGAGAGATGAAGCGATGAGACTTTCCAGGCCTCACTTCATCACAGCCCAGCTGTATATGCTTGAGGGCCAGGGGTCGGGAAGGTACCCACCATGCCACACTGCTGTCCTCTTGCATTTAACACTTTTGAGGGAGTTCCTGAACATTTAGTGTTGCATTCAACAAACTTTTACTCAGTAAAAATTAATGGCCGGGACTAACTTGGGTCTATTAATTTCACTGGGCCGACTCTAAAAGTTAGTTGAATACAACCTTCTCTCTCTCTCTCTCTCTCTCTCTCTCTCTCTCTCTCTCTCTCTCTCTCTCTCTCTCACACACACACACACACACACACACACACACACATTTTACCTTTTATTCTCATGCTCTACGAAAGCAAAGTGTGGCGCTGTGGTCTAAACCACTGAGCCTAGGGCTTGTGGATCAGAAGGTCAACAGTTTGAATCCCCACGACGGGGTGAGCTCCCATTGCTTGGTCCCAGCTCCTGCCAACCTAGCAGTTTGAAAGCACATCAAAGTGCAAGTAGATAACTAGGTACCGCTCCAGTGGGAACGTAAACGGCATTTCCTTGCACTGCTTTGGTTTGCCAGAAGCGGCTTATTCATGCTGGTCACATGACCCAGAAGCTGTACGCTGGCTCCCTCGGCCAGTAAAGCAAGATGAGCGCCGCTACCCCAGAGTCATCTGCGACTGGACTTGACAGTCAGGGGTCCCTTTATCGTTACCTTACAAAAGCAAAGAGGCCTTTGGCCACTAAGCTGTATCTATGAGAACACTTACCAGCAAGTTAAAGGTGTTAATGTGCATCTGTATATTGTGCAAATCTTCCAAAGGAACGCCTCTGAAGTGTTTGAGCGGCGAGCTCCCCACTTCCTTGATGGCCACAGCAAAGGGAACCATCCACTTCACACAGTCCTGTATTTCCCATAACTGATAACCTAGAAAATCAAGAAGACACCCGCCTTTGTAAGTCATGCCTCCGCTTGACTTAGAACTGCTGGATTTCTTCTCTTTCGTTAAAACGCAGCTTACCCGAAACCTTCTGCATCAGCTCACAAGAGGAGAAGTGATATAACGCAGAAGCAGCTAAAGCGCCATAGGAGTAGTCCAAACAGCCAACATCCAGCACGCAGAGATCCAAAAGCTGGAGAGAGGGGACAGAGAGCTTGAAAGGAAACGTTTCTAACAAAAGTGGTGGGTGAAATGTTTAAGGGCAGAATTCGTCCTTACCTCAGCTATCTGCACAAATATCTC
This sequence comes from Podarcis melisellensis, assembly GCF_964234715.1. Classification (NCBI taxonomy): domain Eukaryota; kingdom Metazoa; phylum Chordata; class Lepidosauria; order Squamata; family Lacertidae; genus Podarcis; species Podarcis melisellensis. The sequence continues at coordinate 32,216,077 of NC_138540.1, forward strand.
CTGGGGGTATTGCGGTAGCAGCATCTCACAGATTTCATTTAGATAAGCGACCTGCATGTATATGTTTAGCCAGGACACAACCGTGAGGGGACTCAGATTCCAATTGAGTGCCTAGAAGAGAGCATGCACGTCAGGAGGTAAAGTGAGTTTCCTTAGCACCCACAGGGTATTTGCCTGCTCTTCTTTGCAAACACAACTGAACGTAGTTACGGACTGACAACAGTCGTCGACTTTTGTAGCAGCTTTGATACAAAACCGCAATGGGGCTCATCACAGCAAGCCTAGAAAGCTCTCTCCTTCGTGGGCACCAAAATGGGGGCTAAATAAATAACCTATGGGGCAAGAGTCTATGCCAAACATGTAACAGAGGAGCAGATCAGGCCTTGATTCCACATACTAATGGTAGTACGCACAGGAGACACATGTGCATTCATTCTAATGCACTGAGCCTACAATTATGCTTAGCACAGAATCACAGTCAGAAGTGATTCCCAAGTCCAACCTCCTGCAATGCAGGTATCCGACATTCACTTTTACATCAGAGTGCAGAGGCAGGGCATCACTGGAGTACTTCTTCACACAACACATTGTTAAACTATGAAATTCACTCCCTCAAGAGACAGTAATGGCCACCCACTTGGACAGATATGAATTAGAGTCTTGTTGCACTTGAGTCCTGCTTGCGGGCTTCCTTGGGAACCTGATGACCAGTGTGAGAATACTGGACCTTTGGCCTAATCCAGAAAGCACATGTGGCAAGTGCAATCCTGCTGCCACGCTGCACATTCATATACAGTGGTACCTCAGTTTAAGAACAGTGCTGTTTACGAACGATTTGATTTACGAACCCCACAAAACCGGAAGTAGTGTCTTGGTTTACGAACTTTACTTCAGTCTAAGAATTTGAATCCAAACGGTGGAAGGGCACCGGCAGCGGGAGGCCTCCTTAGGGAAAGCGCGCCTCGGTTTAAGAACGGTTTTGGTTTAAGAACAGACTTCCGGAACGGATTAAGTTCGTAAACTCAGGTACCACTGTACACACTTATGAAAAAATAAATACGAGAGCCAGTGTGATGTAGAGGACAGGGTCTTTGCCCAAGGCGACTGGAGTTAAAATCCCTACTCAACTATGAACTTCCATAGGTGACTTTGTGCCAGTCACTCTCACTTAATCTTACACAGGGCTGTTGCAATGATTAAAGAGAGGGCTGGGTTAGAAAGAGAAAGAAATCCCATGCATTATTACTCTGAGGTTGCACTTACACCTACTTGTAAGCACTACTACTACTAACAAGAACATACTGCAAGTTACAGAATTAGTACACATGGAATTTGGGTCACTTTCACCATGGACTTACAAAATGCACTACTCTATGTCAAAATGCACCAGCAGTCTTTCATGCTGAGCCAAGCTGTTTCAGATGTCTCAAAATGGACAGGAGATTTTTATCTACAAAGCTATAAAAGATTCACTGATAATGGAAGATAAAGAACTGAAAGACAGACATGCCACTGATTAACTAACATGCTTTTGGCAACAAAAAGTGCTGCCTTTTCACCATGGCTGATTGCACTGAGTGGCTTGGGAAAGGCTTTGCTCAAGGTACTGAGGATGCGACTTTAAAAAAAGCAGAATGCAATTTTCCCTACAATCCATTCCAAACACACACAGAGAGAATCACATTTACCTTCATAATGATGAGTTCCATACTAAGAATTTCTTCTTCGGTACAAGCCCCATCTGTAACATATGCAAACTGCTGCAGCTTTGGAGGATAGATTTCCTGAAACATGGAAGATGGGACATCAATGCATTGTCAACAGTGGTAAATGGCAAAGCCAGATGGTTCCAGACACTGACAGCTATCAATGCCTAATTTGGGGGGTAACAGCACTGTTCTGATGTACAGGGATACTTCCTGAACTCAGATCAATTAGGCCCAGCAGCAAATGTAATAGCAACTTTATGGCTGCTGTTAAGAGCACAAGATCCATCAAGGATCATAGCCTCTTCAATCAAAACGGCCAAGACGGCAGGTGACAGAGCCTTTTACTTTGAAATGTGTGTGAAAACACAGCCTTGCTCTCTTCCTGCAGTTTGCAGCCCCATATCTGTTCATTTCTATGATATTACCAGCTGCAGTGGGGAGGGAAATACAAAGGACTTTGAGGAACCAGGATTTGTACACAAGAGTTGGTGTTCTTATCAAATTTACAAAGATGTCTTCTACAAAAAAGTGCTTAAGGCTTATCACACATCTGCCAGTATGTCAACGTCACTGGTGTGTGTCTGATTCATCTTAAAACAGTGAGGCAAGTGAAAGGCAACTTCAGTTTGGTTTTACTGAACTTTAATGACGAACACACAAATTTTAGTTATTAATATTAAATAGTAGCTTGAGTGCTTTCAGGCAGAGTGGCAACCTACAAGTACCATAAAACGTAAATAATTCTTGGAAGAGTAAAAATGTTTAAATGTGGCATTTCACTGCAGGATTTAGACCAGAGGTCAAAACTGGACTGGAAGGTGGAAGAATGTACTTCTGATAACATGGATTGTTACTAAAGTAACCCATGCTTTGAAACAGACGTGTTAACCTCGTAAGGCAGCTTTCCCCAGCTGTTTCAATCAGAAGGTTTTGTGCTCCAACTTCCATCAGCCCCAGCCAACATCACCAAGGATGATGGGAATAGTACTCCAACATCTGCAGACTACTAATGATTCCTCCAAGCTTAAAAGATTATGTTTTATATAAAAATAGTATTGTAGGAGCAGAACAACAAGGCCCAAACCATTTTCAATCCCAGATTGCACTCCATCAAAAGATGGCTCACAAAAGAATAGACATCCAATTTCTTTTACTTTAAGAGTGTGATCCTATGCATATTTACTTGAAAGCAAGTCTCACCACGTTAAGTGGAGATTGCACCACAGAAAATGCATTTAGGTTTGCAGGGCAAGACTCATTTTACCTCAAGCTTTGCGGCTATGAATAAGGATGAAATTCCAATAAGTTGCAGAAGTGTCTTTACAATGTTCTGTTGCGTGGCCATGAACCGATCGAAAAAATCCTGTGCCAAATAAAATGTCTCTCTATGAAGCTTGTAGACTTCGCAAACCTGCAGGAGACAGAAGGGTGTCATTCTACTTCTCAGCTGCATAGCTCCATGATGAACCAGGGACCTTCTTAATGTGTGCCTCAGTGGAACTACAGTTGTACCTTGGTTTTCGAACAACTTAGTTCTTGAACGTTTTGGCTCCTGAACGTTTTGCGAACTATTTTTTGAAGCCAAACGTCCAACACTGTTTTCCAATTGGCTGCAGGAGTTTCCTGCAGTCAACTGGAAGCCGTGCCTTGGTTTCTGAACATTTCGGAAGTTGAACGGGCTTCCGGAATGGATTCTGTTCAAGAACAAAGGTACAACTGTATAGTGTTTCCTAAAGATGAGCTGATTTAGCCTATGATATAGCTATGCTTTCCTGCCCCAAAATATGTTCCTTTTTCGTACTATAAGCAGAGCTGATTCAAGACATTTTGCTGCCCCAAGCAAAGGATGCTGCTCCCTGCACTGCAAAAGAAGTACAAAACCAACCTAACTGGAAGTTGAATCTTACTTCAGCAGCCACCTCACTTTGCACTGGGCCAGCTGCAGCTGCAAATAGAATGAACTACTTGCTAGCAGAACATCATGAAGTTTTCCTAGGATCTGGAGCACCCTGGGGCCTTTGTTTTGGAGGCGTTGGTCTGACAATATGAATACATGCTGCATGCCCATGACATGAAAACTGAAGGGAAGCCCCTGTGGCACCAGCAAAAATAAATAAGAAGTCTCCCTGCACTGATAAATGCAAAAAAATGGACTGGAGTGCAGAAAAACGCCTGTTAGAGGGAAGAAAGGATACAGCAATGTTTGCCACAATAAAAAGATGGGATAGGGACTGGAAATATTTCCCCTCGTTGCCCCTCTCTAACATTTTGGCAGAGAAACATAGAGGTGAACCAAAGTACAGTAAACATTTGTTTCTTCACCGAAGCATAAAGCCTACAATGAAGAAAAATTTGCTGAAACTAGAAGAACGTTTTCCTTAAGTGTTACTGTCTTTGCAGAGAGTATTTGTTTTCCTATAAAGAGCAACTGCCTGACTTCCAGGCTATGACAAGGAGAGTCAATTCATGATTTGCGAAGGGGACTCCTTTTTGCCCTGCCTATGGCTGTTGTACAAGGCAAAACAGCTCCAAGAAACTGAGGCCTGATTGTAGGGGCCGGGACCTACCCTCAGGATCCGTCCATTGAAATGGAAACGAGCATCCTAGGACTTGTATGGGCATGAAAATGGCTTATCCTGCTTGGGAGATCCAATCCCTACCATGCCCAAATGCACACACTGACTGACAATACTGAGAGCCCTGGGCACTGTTCTGGCTACCCAACTGCTATCTGCTTAGCTATGGAGTGCCCCAACACCTGTGTCCCCTTTCATTTCCCATGCCATCCTAGCGCTTTAGTTTTCTAAAAATCCCAATGCTTCTGAGAACAACCTTCCGAGCATCCACTTTTACCAGAGTGCCTTTTTGAAGCTGTTGTGTGCATGTCCATCTCCGAACTCTCCCCACCACCTTCCTTCCCTATTAGCAACTCTTGATATTCCTCACCTGGATCTCTAGTCCATTCTGAACCAGCTCTATCAGACGGGCAGCAATCTATCCTATGCTAGGAATAGAACTAGGAGCAACTGAAGGAGGAAGTTCCCCTACTACCAGGGTAGTAGTTCCAAAACACACTCTGCTCCCAAGGAAATTCCAGGCAGACTATGATAACAATCTCAAATCGATGTGTTCATTGTTTCAAATGTTAGCATAAGAAGACAGTCTCACCTCCATTAGCCAGTCTAGAAGAATCACCCGCATTTTAGGTTGCAAGAGTGGATGCCTTTGCAGATATAGTTTATCCCTCACATATGCCCGTTCTTTTATTATCATGTTTTTCCACACTTCATCCCTATTTGCCCAGCTGCAGGAGAGAGAGAAAGAACAAGAGGGAATGTGAAAAAAAAGTGTAACAGGCAATAATGGAACAGGAGGCCATGAAATTAGGAAAAATTACCCCAAAACAGGCAATGGCGAATTTCTAGATGAAGCAAGGCTTTGGTGCATGAAAGGAGAGAAGTTTGGGCTTCCCAGCTCATCATCTTTCTCTGGTGTTGGGATCAGCATATGGGGATGTGCGCACACATCATAGTTTGAAAACGGCTATTGAAGAAAAAATAAAAAGGGGGAACCATTAAATCTCACAGTTATAAAGTTCAGTGAACAGTTGATTAGTCCTCCCCACAACAAATTCAGAAAGAGTTAAAAGGCAAGTGTTTTTAGTCACCGCGCTCGAATATATGGCAATTTACCTTTCATATGTTTGCCTCTGAAAAAAGCTATTGTTGCTTCAAGAGAAGAGACAAATGGTCACCAACTCAGCAAGCGGTCTTTTTAAAAGAGCACTTGTGACACTGCACTTGCTCTGCCAGGCACAAAAATATTCTGCATGAAGGAAAACAGGCTTTCAGTTTCAGAATCCCATCTGTTTATTTTCCACCTGATGGCAATATCCTTGATAGTAGAAATCAAGAAACAGAGGGATTAGGACTTCAGGTGGGGAGGAAACAGATGGAAGTCCCAAACAGTTATCCTGTTTTCTCTGAGTTCCTGTGGTAATGAACACAAAAAGAAAAACAATGCTGGCTGCTTTTTAAAAAACAAAAAAGGTTGTTGCCCCCGCAATGCATGCACAAGAATAACGAAAAGTGTATGAATTTAGCTGTTTTGGGATTACAATACAACTAATCTTAACAGAAAACTTTGGATGCCAAACGCAAATTGGCACACACAGCAGTCCTCTCATTCTGGAATTGTATGCTTTGGAAAATTATACTCATGTGAAACTAGCGCATCAAGAAGAAACTGAAGTATGTTAGCTATATACAAGGGAAGGAATACAAACTCCCAGCAGTATATGGAATCTTCAAGCTGATAACTGATGTTGCAGATATTTTGCAGAAAGGGTTGCATTAGCAGTGCACCGGAACACTTTACTCCAAACCCCAAAAGTGATTTCTAGGCTTCAAAATTCTTTTACACACACACACACAACTCAACTTTTTCTGAACAGTTGCCTCTTCTTTAACACCTTTAAAAACCACAGCTCTCTGTTTAATCATAGTGGGCTTACATGAAAAACAGCTCAAAACTGCTGGTCTGTTATAACTAGATCACTGAAAGTCACCACTGGGATGAACGTAAACGGTGACTCAACATGAAACCAACATCTTTACCAGACAGTGTTTCTGGACTCTATATGTATCAATTAGTTTTCGAGCAAAAACCCAAACGATGTCAGATGAAGCAGAATGGTACCAGTTCCATCTGTATTCTGACCTGGGCCCACAAGAAATTCCTTCAGAAAGTTGTGCTACTTTCCTCCTCTTGCTCCTTGCTTTGCTTTCTCCTCCTCAACATGTTTGTTTGACATTTATGCCCCTAAATCATCTATACTGAAGTTACAGTGGACATATGGCTGGCAGGAAGCAACAAACCCAGAAGGCAGCTTGGAACAAGGCTAGATGCCTAATGCTTACAAGTCATTTAGCAACCTAGAATCTGGATTCACATCCAAAACCTACACTACAACAGTACAGCATAAGCAAAACCTTGTGGGTACAGATCTCACTGTCTCAAAGCCTTTTGAGAAGAAAGCCACAAGTAAGTGCATGTTACTTCTTAGGGCCAAGGGATCCCCATACCTGTTTTAAACATTGTCCATTTTCGCAAATCAGCTCTAAATTATTCTTTGTCCTACTTAGGCTGGGAGATGAACACACTCCTTCCTTATTCTGAAAGTACCAGGTCTCACAACACAGCAAGTGCCAAAGAAACAAAATGGCTAGTTCTGCAGCAATCACAGCACACAAAGCGCTGCTCTTTGATTTTTTCCATCTTTGGAAAGCAAGAAGAGTTTCTTTATCATCCCCTTCTCAAATGAAGGTGCAACATGGAAAGCAACACATCACTTCTACAAAAAGCACCATCACCAGGTAAGGGTATGGGGACAAAACAAGATAACTGGTATTCAGCAGGTGAAAAAGCATGTTGAAGGGAACAAAATTACAGCTCTTTTTCTAGCTCAGCTTACCTGCATAGGCCCATAAAAACTATGTTGATTTCAGCTAACATACCACAATTTATCACAAGCTGCTTCTTAATCAAGCTACCTGTGCATGAGTTAAAAGAAAGAGGGCTAGTTTGAGAAATAGCGAGCATTTTTAGCTATGGCACAATCGTCTTGAGAACCACATGCTGAAAAAATCTGCTTTTGCCAACTGGGCAATATAACCACACTTTCTTAATGTAAAAAGGGAGCTGTGTTGCAATTAAAAGCTCTAGCTTTATGTTAGGCTGATAGTACCAATGAACTCTGTTTAATCATAGCTGAGTTCATTGGTACTATCAGCTATGATTAAATGGGCACAAGATATCGGTCATGATATTATGTTTGCTGACTGGGAACAGTTATGGACCACTGGTGTTAAATTTACGGCATGTAATGCCTTAAAAGAAAACATAATGAAAATGATTTACAGGTGGTACATGACCCCAGTCAAGCTTGCAAAGATCTATCATTTGCCCAATAATAAATGCTGGAAATGTAATGAAACTGAAGGTACCTTTTACCACCTTTGGTGGACCTGCCCAAAGATTAAAGCCTTTTGGGAGATGATCTATAATGAAATTAAGAAGGTCCTTAAGTGGACTTTTCCTAAGAAACCCGAGGCTTTTCTCCTGGGCATGGTTGGCCAATTGGTGCCAAAGAAGGATAGGACTTTTTTTATGTACGCCACCACAGCAGCAAGAATTCTTTTGGCAAAGTATTGGAAGATGCAAGAACTACCTACTCTGGAAGAATGGCAGACAAAGGTGACAGATTTCATGGGACTGGCAGAGATGACCGGCAGAATCTGAGACCAGGGGAAAGAGACAGTGGAAGAGGACTGGAAGAAATTTAAAACATATCTTAAAAACTGTTGTAATATTGAGGAGTGTTAAGATGTCAAGGGGTAAGAAGTAGAGAATTACAGCTGTAAATAATAAGTTTAAGGAAATTTAATGAAAGGGAACTAATAGACAAATTGACTAAAGGGTTGCTAAAGAATTGCAGAATAAGGATGCAGTGAAAGGGAGGTATGGGGAAGTCGGAGGAAAGAAGGTGTATGAAATTAAGGTTATGAGGTTTTATATGTTTAATGTTTTGTATGTTTTTGTTTTGTGTGGTGTTTGTTTTTTATTATGTGTTTAAAAAATGAATAAAAATTATTTAATAAAAAAAAAGATAGTACCAATGAACTCTGCACACTTTAAGTGGGACTGACCATCCAGTCAATGGAACAGTCAAGCATATTTCAAGTCATAATTCACTGGGTTTCTTTTTTTTTAAGCTTCTCTTGTTTTTCCAATAGCTGGGTATATGGTGTTGATAAAAGATCCATTCTCATTAGTGACAGAAACCAATTCATACCAAGAAGTAGCTTATGCAGCTGTGTCTAGTTTTTGATGCCACAAGTTAAGGATATTGACAAGATAGGTGTGCAGAGAAGGGTGACCAAGATTATCAAGGTTCTGGAAATCCAGGCCTTACAAGGAACAGTTGAGGGAGTTGGGTATGTTCAGCCTGAAAAAGAAATGACTGAGGTATGATAGCTATCTTCAAATATCTAAAGGGCTGTCACATGGAAGGTGGAACAAGACTGTTTTCTCCTGCTCCAAAGGTTAGGACCCAAGCCAATAGCTTCAAGTTACAAGAAAAGAGGTTATGACTAAGCATCAGGAAGAACTTTTTGATAGTAAGAGCTGTTCAACAGCGGAATGGACTTCCTCTGAAAGCGGTGTAGTCTCCTTCCTTGAAGGTTTTAAAGCAGAGGTTGTATGGCCATCTGTCATGGGTGCTTTAGTTGAGATTCCTACACTGTAGGGGGTTGGACTAGATAACGCTCAGGGTCTTTCCAACTCTATAACTCTATGATTCTATGAATGCTACACCATAGACTACAGAGCTGCTGTTGAGCTGTCAGATGATGGCTTCATAAGCCTTCAAGATAGCCAGCACAACATATTGTTACAGCAAAGCACTTTCTCCATATAGGAACAGATGCTGTGCCAACAGCTTTATTGCTGAGCAAGAGCTGCAAGGCCAATGCATTTTATGCAAACTTTTGCTTTGGAAATGTAACCATGCAGCTGTTTGAGCTTTCTTCTACACACTATTGAAAAGGAAAAGGGTAGGAAAAACAGTTAACGTAAATTATTCCTACGATCTCCACAATATCTAAAATATTCTGCAAGTGCAGGCAGAATATTGCAGTTGTACATGATGCAAGGCAACACCATGTGGAACACACCTAAGGCAATTAAACACACTGTGATGAAGGGCTGGGAGAGATTTGGTTTTCAAAATCACGATATCTCACCAGTTAAGTATCACAATATCTCTCTATATATCTGCAGTAGCAGAGGGCTTAGTTGCGCCTCCCTGCAGCGGCAGAGGGTCCTGCCGTATCTCTCTATGGTAGCGGAGACTGCACTTCCCCACAGCAGCAGATGGCCTTGCCATGCCTCCCTGCAGCGGCAGAGGGTCCCGCCATATCTCCCTGTGGTGGCAGAGGATGTGCTACGGTTCCCTGCAGCACCAGAGGGCCTTGCGCCTCCCCGCAGTGGCAGAATTTCCTGCCATACCTCTCCATGGCAGCGGAGGGTGTACCGCACTTCCCTACAGCAGCAAAGGGCTTTGCTACACCTCCCCATGGTGGCAGAGAGTCCTGCCATACCTCCCTGCTGCGCTTCCCCGCAGCATAGGGCCTTGCCATGCCTCCTCATTGGGGTGGAGGGTGCACCATGCTTCCCTGCAGCAGCCAAAGGCTTTGACACAGCTCCGTATGATGGTGGAGGGCCATTGAATTCAGTAGGGCTTGCTTGTGAGTAGACACGCGTTTGCTTGCCCTGCTTACCGAAAAACACCCTCCCCATCAATTTCACATAGTATCCAACCTCCCATTTCAGCATAAGGCAACCAGCTAAATCTTCTTCTCTCCATTACCCACCCCGAAGGGTCCTCATCCCACCAGTCTCATTTAAACAAATAAATAACTTTCCTTTTTTATATAGCGGAAAGTTATTTAGGGCGAACCAACAACATAAACACCACCAGAAAATAATAACTCTTCCCCCTCTGTTTTTCCACCGGTTGGGGTGAGTGTGAGAGAAGAAGCGCTTTCCAGTTCTTTGTTTATGTTCAACAATATGGTGATTTATCACACAGCCCTACTGTGATGTGGCATAATTGAGTTAGCAACCACAAAAGCCCTCATGAAGGAGCCATGATCTAGTTCTGAGTAGTGGACCTAATTAGATATCATGTTTTCTCAACCATCTTCTTTTAGAAATATGCATGGTTTGATTTGTAAACTTAAATTTAGTATTTAAGGAATCTTAAGAAACAAGTTGGTCACTTATTTCCATCAAAACTTTGCCAGGTCAGTTGATGGATCTCACCTCTGCAAAATGGGGGAAAAGACCAGACAGTGTGGTGAAAGCCAGTTAACCCTCCCTGGTCAAACCTGATTAGTTAATAGTGTATCTTCCCTATGATGACAAAAGGGAAGGAAACTCCCTGCTCATAGGGAAAGGTCCAGAAAGTGAATGCTGAACAGGCTGACCAACAACTGGAATAGGGAGTTGTAGGAAGCAGAGTCCACAGCAAACAAAGCCCATTGCTATGGTAGCATTAGCCTCTAGATCTCCAGCTGCCTTAATTGGGAAGGTATACCACATTTTGGATTAGCCTGTGGACAAAAAAAAGCAAAAAAAAAAAAAAAAAGCAGCAACATTTCCTGATCACTCTTTCCGCAGTTTAACTACCACCCTGAAAACTGTCACAATAGACAAAGGAAGCTGATGCAGTCTTTTCAGCTCCAGCCAATTTCATCTCTGTACACAAAGATTATGCAGGCTCATTTCAACAAAAATGGAGCTCTTCATAGTCCTATGTATCTGTGTATAGCAAAGTGATGGAAATGAAAAGTGAGACTTTTTCTAAAAAAGATGCAAAGCCCAAATATTTTTGGTTTCCTTTTCAAGGGACTCTACTGCTCACTGACAAATCTGGGAGTCCAGGGCATCTAGTGATACGAGAATTCACAAATTTTGTCTCGAACCTTCTAGTTAAGATTGTGGCTTGAATAAGAGCAATTCGTACATTCATAGGTAAAGCTGAGCTAAGACATCCATACGAGAACTCAAAACACTTGGTCACTACATTGCAATTTATTGCACCCTTCCAACATTTCACAGCTTAAAGATAGAGACATGCCACCTACTGGGTTCTACTGGGTTACATTTACTTGGCAACAGCCTGTCCTCTTCCAGTGGAAAAGCCTGGACAATGGGTGATATTCAACATTAGTCCTACTCTGAGTGGACCCATTGAAGTTAATGGGCATTACACACTTAGGTTCGTTAATTTCAAGGGTTTCCTCTGGTTAGGATTTAGTTGAATGTAACCCATTGTGTTTATTTCAGTTTGGTTAAACGTATTACTGGGGAAAACATAGTCTAAAAATACTGTATTTGAAGCGTATGAAAAGGTACCCTATTCATGGCATGATGCCTTTGTGTTCGAGTGAATATGCATCAGATGTAGGCAGCATCTCCCACCCCTCTCTGCTCAGAAATGCAGAATCTACAGGCTCTGGGAAAAGCTGAAACCTTGAAAAGTGAGAACTTCCAACAACTCCAGCTAACATCGCAGTCCCTATTTTGTCCTACCACAGGTACACGGGACCAATAACAACAAATATGCCTCTGTGCCTGGGAACTAGAGAAAGTTGGAACTGATCGTATCCTCTAAGACTCATAGGTGTGATGCAGGGATGGGGAACCTGTGACCATCCAGATGTTGCTGGACTCAAACTCCCATTATGCCTCAGCCAGCATGGCCAGTGGTCAGGTTTGATGGAAGCTCTGCAAGAGGTGGAGGGCCACAGGTTCTCCACACTTGGCTTACTGCTTTAGGACCCAACAGAGCTATACAAATTAAAACACTATCACTGAAAACCAGTCCAACGCCCAAGTAATTACCTGGCTCTCATTCTGTTTCTTCTTGGTCATTTCTGTTTTAGCAACTTCTTCATCTGGATCCTGTAAAAACTACATGGAAAAGAATGAAGTGAGGTTTACCAGTCTGCAGGAAATGGGGGGGGGGAGGGGGAGAGTGAGAAGTGGCTCTGGGATTATATGACTCTGGCCCTGCTTGTGAATTTTCCACAGGCATCTGGTTGGCCACTGTGAGAACAGTGACTAGATGGGCTTTTGGCCTGATTCAGCCGAGGTCTGTCTATGCTATAGTCTTAAGGCAGTTCATGAACATTAGCTATCATAACAAGGAAGTTAAAATATAGGCTTTACATATGAGGTGGCTGTTCACACGGGTTTCTCTACTCATTTTGGATATAGTTACATGAGCACAAATGTACAGTGGTACCTCAGGTTACAGATGTTTCAGGTTAGACTAAGCTAACCCAGAAATAGTACCTCGAGTTAAGAACTTTGCTTCAGGATAAGAACAAAAATCGTGCTCCGGCGGCGCGGCAGCAGCAGGAGGCCCCATTAGCTAAAGTGGTGCTTCAGGTTAAGAACAGTTTCAGGTTAAGAATGGACCTCCAGAACGAATTAAGTTCTTAACCCAAGGTACCACTGTACTACCATCTATTCTGCGAAGATAGAATCCACCAAGATCTACCAGCTAGCACATGTCTACATAATTATGTTTTACCTTTTGCCTTTAGCCAAGGTTAAACCTATGTGTAAACCTTAAGGAATTCGTAGTTTCCACCATGCACATTGCAACCCTTTTACTTATGTGGAGGTGGCATGGGGGGGGGGGCAGTGTGCCTGCGAAAAGTCAGCCATTCAATTTTCTATGAAAGTTAGGAAAGGGATTTATTTAGGTGGGATTGAGCATAGAATCTCTCAAATGAGAATTGAGCAGCTAATCAATCAAGTAACAGTCAAGTATTTTGAATGCATTAAGAATGAAAATAGATACTTTTATCACTGTGCTTGATACTTTTGCTAGCTACAATAAAATAAAATAAAAATAACCACTATTATGAAACAAGGATGTTAACTTTTTAGAAGTTACTAAGTTTCCAAACTAGTGTTCAATTCTTCTCAGAGCAGATGACTTGATGTGGAGAGGGTACTTCCTGGTTCTTGCAGCAAGAAAGATGGAGCCATAGGTGGTGCTGGGCAGCGGCCCTTGCCCCAAACAGCTGTTTGTGTACCTGTTCAGAGATACTTGCTGTTATCAGCAAGTAACCCATAGGAGAATATATGTTCTGTAGTAGAGTACATGCATTTCATGCAGGTTCAATCCTGACATCTCCAGGTAGACCTGGGAACATGTTCTGTCTAAACCACTGAAAGCCACTGAGCTAAATGGACCAGTAGTCTGACACAGACCTGGTTCGTGTAACATGGTCAATGAAGTTATGGCTTAGTAAGAAGACTCTACAATCAATCTTTAGCTACAGTGTGTGGCTAGTCAGGAGAGAGTGCGGCTGCAAGTCCCCAGTCAGGAAAACATGCTAAACGAAACCTTGGCTTAGCACAGTGTGGTGCAGCAGTAAAAAGGGCTCTTCTTTGAGAACACGCCAGTTTGTGTGGGCTTCGTAAGCCACAGCTTGGCTTACTATGGCGAGCAAATTAGCCTCAGGATAAGGCAGCTTCCTTTGCTCCTAACCTTTCCTGAGACTTACCATGCAGAGTGACATTCTTCGCTTTACAGACTATTTAACCAAACTAAAATAGGCAATCAACTGATCAGTATGCTAATCCTATCTTCAGGAGTAGATAATGTCATGAAAAAGGTTTTGGGTGAGTGTGAGTCATAACACTGTTTTTCCTTTCAAATGGATACAGTTGCTAGTTACATGATCTGATTTGGGCAGTGCTCTTCGATGACTGGAGTCGTTCCCCCACAAATACAGGCACTTACTGTGGCGACATCAGCTTTTCTCTTGCGGGTTCGAACAGTGAAGTCGGTGGGAGCTTCATCTTTCGTGGGAGTGTTCTTGTCCTTGCGATCACTGCAGAGAGTGGAAGATTCAGTCCTATGATGCCATGCATTATAAAAACATGTTTTCACTGAAGAAAACATTTATGAGGTGCACATGAGTGCACCCTTTCACCCACTTGCCAACACGCTTGTTCATACATGGTGTTGAGAGTTTCTTTTGTATTTGCTATACAGGGAGTTCCAGGCTTACAAGTTCCTCCTGAAACAGGATTTGCAAGGGGGCATTCCAAGTCTACAAGCTGCCTTTAAAACAGGCCTTGCTAAAGGTTAGAGCAGTGGTTCCCAAACTCTTTTCATTCCCCAGACCACCTTGGAAATTGCTGGTGGCCTTGGCAGACCTTAATTTTTCTGCCTGTTTCAGCAACTGTAAAGCAGTGAGCTAGATGCTACTTGATTTTAAACTGCATTTTAACAGACATGCCAAGGCCCACCTAAACGAAGTGCTCCATGGCCTGCAGTTTGGGAACCCCTAGACTACAGAGGTGCATACAACTCACCTGGATTTGGACATGGTAGTCTGGAGAGATCAAGACTTCAACCCTGGGGTGGGGGAGAGAGAGAGAACTGCAGTGATGAATCTGCAAACACTTTCAGTTCATATAAATATCTCAGTTAGTGTGGCTTACTTTTAAAGAAAAAAGGTAAGATGGAAGAAAATGTATAGGAGGAACGGATGAAAATTTAGGATTGGTAAAGGCTTAGAAAGGCAAAAGAGAAAAAAAACACTGATATGAATCTCAAACACAAAAAACGAACAGAAAAGCCTCCAAAAAATGTTGCAGGCCCAAATAAGCCTTCTGCAGCAACAGCATGGAGATGAAACAGTTGCACATCTGGGGGATTAAGAAACTGCATGCAAACCCACATTTTGGTAAGTTTCATTGGGGAGTGTGTGTGTCTTTTCACCCAGAAAAAGAGGCGCCGGGTAAGGAAAAAGGGGCTATCCCTCTTAACACCCTGTTAACTGCACCCATCCAAGTTACTCCATGTGAAAGCAATTAAGGGAAAACTTGACCCAGCCACCTCTCAATACCCCCCAAAAAACCCCAATAAATCCAAAATAATATAAACAAAATAACCACCTACATACAAGGCAGCATGCTAACTCCCCCCACCCTATATTTATAACGGGGTTAAACACCCCCCCCCCAAAAAAACACACCCCAAGACAAAGAAAATGCAAGAATGGAGAGAAAATGCACCCCTCTCGCCTCGTTTCAAGGTGCCCGAGAGTAGAAGGAGAGGCTGTCATTTCACACACCCCCCCCCACCAGTGCCCCTGGAGAAATGCCTGGGAAACCCCTCTGAATCCAGATCCCCTAACTGTGGGCAAGGGTGAGGGGCTCCTCTTTCCTCCCCCCACCCCCCACTTTACCAGGAGCAGAGGTCGGCCAGCCGGCCGGCGATGGCAGTGTGGCTGGTGGCTTCGTGGGCGGGCCGGCGGGACACAGGAAGGCGGGCTCCTCCTCGCTGCTGCTGCTGCTGCCGCCGTCCTCTCGCCTCCTCACGGCGCGCCAGCTCCCGTGTCAGGCCAGCGCGGCCTTTTCTCTGCGCGCACAGGGCGGGCCCAGGCCCCGAGCGCGGGCATTTCTGCCGCCTCAGGGCCGCCGCCGCCTCCGGCTTGCCCCATTCCCCTCCGCCCTGGAGCCAGGCTAAGGCTAAGGCCGGGCTCGGGCAGGTGGAGGCGCCTCCGCGGGGGGGGGGGGGCAGAGGGGGGCCCTCCAGGTGAGCACGAGGCCCCGGCCCAGGTTGGCTTGGGGGGTCCCGGGGGCGGGGCCTGCGGGTGGGCGTGGCCGGGGCGGGGCTTCTGCGAGGAGAGGCGGTGCTGCTGCTGCTGCTGAGCGGGAAGGAGAAAGGGCGGTCGCTTCCTTCCTCTGCTTGGGGCGGGAAGAGGGCGAGGAAGCGCTTCTCTATACGGTCGGCTATTCCACCCCCCTTCGGGTCTCGGTGCCTCTGAGCATATACAGAATGCGGCTGATTCATTGAGTGGGAAGTGGAGATATTGAGAGGAAAGACCAGCAGGATTTTTGATGGGGGGCGCGCGCAAAAAGTGGAGTTTTTGGGGGGAGATGGCGCAATAAGTTATTGAGCTTTCTTTGGGAGATGGTGCAATGAGTTGCTTTTAATATGTAAACAAACATACATACATACAAACAAACAAACCTGGGGGCCGGGCTTTCGCAAGTTTAAGTGTTTCTATTGCTTTCTAATACTTTTTTGAGTATGGGAAAGGCTGGGAGGAGTCTCCTCAGGGAAAACGCACCTGAGCATGTGCAGAGTACCTTTTGCTGATAGCAGTGATTACAGCACAACATGTCTGAGTTCAATGAATAAGGTTTCTCTAGAGCAGAGGTTTTCAACCTTTTTGAGTCCATGGTTCCCTTGACCAACTGCATTCTTTCTGCCTCACCCCTGTGGGGCTCAGGAGCCCAGTTATGTCACCCCTTGCCTGCAGAGCTGGCAGCCTCTCACCCTTTTTCAAACACCCTCCCTTGTGGAGTGTTCCCTCAGCCTCCTCTCTCCTCTCATTGCAAGACCTCTGGGCAGCCACTGCTGATGGCCCCGGTCTCTGGGCTGCCTGCCCCTAAGAGAGGTGCCTCCTCACACTGCCCCACAGGGCCCAGGGACTTGTCTGTCCATTCCGGACATCAAGGGCTGGTGGACTAGTTGGCTGGGCTCCCTCACCCACTTGCTTGTTTGCTTACTTCAAGGCCGCCTCAGCTACTGGCAAACAGCAACACCTGACCAGCCCCAGAGGCAACATTCACCTGCAGAGCTTGTGGCCAGGGCTGCTGTAACAAACAGCTGTGCAATCCTTTGGGAGGCCGAAATGGCAGAGGGCATCAGAGGAAGGAGGGACAGAGGTCAGTGTTGCCCACAGCACCCCTGACTATCATTCATGGCACCCCGGGGATGCCACTGCACACTGGTTGAAAACCACTGTTCTAGAGGACACAAGAGAGCCTTGGCGTAAGTTTGTATTTTCTGTTTACATCATTTGTACTCCGCTCTGCTGCTAAAAAGGCTCCCAGAGTGGCTTACATACAGTCAGTTAAAGGAAAGCAGTTCCTGCCAACACTAACAGTTTACAAAAGCAGGACACAAATGAGGAAAGGGCAGGGAGGGAAGTGGAGGTTGGGGAGTCAAACTTCGGAACAAATTCTTAAAACTGTTGTTCTTGTAATGACCAGCTTGCATTGTTCAGGAGTAGGAGGTGTCTGATGGAACTGGGCCTCCAGCAAAGCTGATGAAATGAGCCCTGCTTCCCATCTCTCCCACTGGCGAGGACATTATAAAGAAATTATCCATCATTACAACTTACTTTTTCTGTTAAGTAGTTTTAAATATGTGTAAATTGACTGATGCTGCTGTTAGAAAATGGGACTGCCCAAGTGATGGAAAACCTGGTAAGATATCCTATAGATAAAATTCCTATTCTGTATAAAATGAGGGCCCACAGATTTAAGAAGGTTGTGGATATTTTGAAAGAAAGTAAAGAAACAAAAGCAGACTGTTCTCATTTGCAAGATGTTGCTTTTGGGGCCTTTTACTTGATTAAAGAAACCAATTAGTCATATGCTTATGAGGATCTTTCCATCTCTCTAGATGATGAAGTTTTTGCAGCTTTTCGGGCAATTACGATCAGTCATCATTGGGATGGTCCATGTGAAAGCGCTGCCAGGTGAATGCCTCATTTTTTAATTGTTATTTGAAACAACAGGATAGGAGAGAATATTAACAGGTGCTAGGGGGGAATTTATTATGGCAAAGATGTTCTGCGCTTCAAAAAAAGCCAGGCACTGCCAGGTACCTTGGGATATGTAAAAGGGATGCATGGCTAACTGATGCTTAGTTAGTTCAGTTATCCAAATGAAATGTGTTTATGGATTTCATACATCCTAAAATATTGCTGTCAGAAAATCATATACTGTATATTAATGTGATTTTTATGAATGAATAGTTGTATCGACAATGTTCTTTTTAACCTGCATTTTACTGGGTTAGCCCAAGACTATGTAGGACTTGTTCCCAAGACAGTATCTTGTTAAATTATCCAGACACTAATATAAAGGAATATACAAAACTGGGATACTTTGCCTGACTTTTAAGTTTAGTGAACCTTTCTATAGCTTCATTAGAAGAACAGGCTTTGGACCTTCCCTTCATAGGCATGATGCTGGTGAGATCAGAGGTATTTGCTTCCATTTTTAATTAAACACAGTTTAGTAACCCTAAACTGTGCTACATCTTAACTGTGGTCTGTTGAAATAAGCCAGCTTCCTAAAGCAAGGTCTGAAGTTGGCTTTTTTCAATAAACCATAGGTAAGATCAACCACAATTCTTCTGAGTTTGGATGTAATATGAGCTGCAGTTAATAAAAAAATGGAAGCTAAAACTTATGATCTTTTCAAAAGAGGAAGGCAGCATCACTGTGGCCTGTTCCTGTAACCGTATTTTATCATTGCATCTGAATAAATCCTATACATGTATTATTATTATTAATTTTTAATATTACCTATTACAGTCCATATGAAGTCCTGCCATATAAATCATATAAATAAGTGCCTTATTGTTCACTTTTTCAGTTATGGTACTTAAATGGTATTAATTTGTAAGAAAGGATTCTGGAAGGGCTGATAGCCAATATGTGAAATTTGTTCTTGTCACTGGTTGATCATATGACAAGGGAAGTTAATTTGTCACTCACCACAGTACAGAATAGCCATAATCTTGACGGCATTAAAAGCTAGTGTGTGTGTATGTGTTTGTGTAAGTGTGGTGACAACTTTATATTTGCAGGAACCCCAAGGAATACCTTGCCATTGCCTCAGATCATTGAAGAAGCCTGTCAGGAAGCTGAGATTTACAAGGCTGCAGGAGTTGTAAGAGCTATCTCTTCCTTTCTCTTTTGTTTATTGGAACTTCCTAGTTAATGTTTTACATAGTTGAATGTTGTGCAAAATTCTGGATTGAAATAAAAAGTGGTGATGGTGCATTTGAAATTCAAACAAAAATTTATGTTTTGTAAATAGTCTGAAATAGCAATCCACCAGCTTAACTGGAGTGCACATTTTTAAATATATATTTAGGTTCCAATTTCATTCTTTTGATGCTTATTTATTTATTCTGAGTACTTATAATGCACTCTTCAATATTTCCCAGAGTGGGGAACAATGACACTAGACAATAATAAAAACATACAGAAAAGATGTAGCATTATACAAAAATTACACAGCACTCTGTTTTCAAGTTGGTTACAGTCTGCCAATCGCCTTTTCTCATGGTATCAAGGAATTTAAGATGAAGCAGGTACAAAAGGAGGGCCCATATTTCAGTGGCAAAGCTCTGCTTTTGCATATATAATGCTCCAGGTTTGTCTAGTTAAAGAACCTTGAGCAATGGGAGGAAAATTCCTCTGTCTGGGACCTTGGAGATCTAGTTTTGGTCAAGAGCCAACAAATTGAGCTCCATGGACCAATGGTCATGCACTCTCTACAGCACTGCATGTGTTTATTCAATACATATCATATATGTTCAAGCCGTCGTCTTTTTGTCATTCTGGTGCTCACTTTCCTGGCTGTTGTAGTTAAGGTTTTTGAAGAGCAGCGTAGCCTATCTTATTAAAAGGCAATACAGCAAATGCAGCTTGCACTTGTCTGTACTGTTGCCCACCCACAACGTCACTCTGATACATCTGTCGATGGAAAGCAGTCTTTGCTGTGTGTATTTAGAAGGCAAGACCTGAAAGGCCACTTTGAGCCAGAGGCAACAACAGTCAGGTACCAATGAATTTCCATTGGTCCTCAGGTGTTGCAGTAATTTCCATAGGTCAGCAGATTTTTAACGGGGTGCATGTCCTTTGAAAAGGTCACGGTATGCTTTACACATTCCATTGCACCCTGTATTCCTGTGCTGCTTCACACTTCTCCATCAACCTGCCTGCAGTGAATATATAAATTCCTGGCATGGTGGTGATGTGATGCCCTGGTAACCAGCCTTCAAGCAGAACTTAAATGAACCATAGTTTTGGGTCCGGTGTTATTTCTCGACTGATTTCTTTTTTTTAATTAGAAAAGATTGGGGTTTGTGTTTTTTTTCAGTAAGCATTCTGTATGGCTTCATAAAGTCGCACCTCTTTACAGCCAGAGTCAAGCAAGGGGTCTAAATTTAGTTCGTCAAAAGAGAAAAGGACCGAAGGCCAAAAAATGGAAGAAAGTTCAATGGGTGTATTGATAAGAGTTGATGAAGATATGTAACAGGAAAGATTTTTGGGACAGGTGGGTGACAGAAATGGCGTATAAGGAAGGATGGGGAAAAAGCAGGATAAGTCAAAGATGGGAATGCAGTAGATTTACATGTGGCCTTGAAGTACAGGTGGAGAAAGGGTTATATGCATAGATAATACAGTAGTGGCTTACCTCGAGCACCGTGCACAGCGCTGGTGGCAAAACCTCAGAAACACTATCGTTAGAGCAGGAACAGATTCCAAAGAGGCTGACCCAGTTGATCATGATACTGAACAACCTCCCTATTTGGGGGCCTTTTTAGTTTAGTAAAAGAGGTGAGTAAGTGTGGGACATGAGAGAGGTGTATAAAATTATGCATGATACGGGGGAAGGAATCCTAGAGAAGTTTTTCTCCCTTCCTCTTGATACTACAGGCTGAGGTCATCCAGTGAAGCTGAATGTTGGAAGTCTCAGAACAAAGGGAGTACTTCTTCACATAGTGCATAGTTTAAAAATGGATTCTCCCTACCCCAATCCAAGATGTTTTAATGGCCAACAACTTGGATGACCTAATTTTTCTCAATAGCCTGGGTGCAACAATTTCTTGCACCTTGAGATATGAATCCAATTAGGTCTGCAAACGTCTGCCTTCCGTAAGGTTGTTATTATAAGTTGTAGATTTGGGGAGCAGCAACACCACAGTCTCCTCTCCTTGCTCCCTTGTTTTGTTTAACAGCCTTTCTGATGAAAAGTTCTGGAGAATTCAAAAGCTGGCTTGCCCTTACAATTTTTGACTTACTGTGCATTTTGGATTTCACCAAACCATTATAGACTGTAGCATTTTAACGCTCATGCATTACCACTGATTTGAGGGGATCTATGCTAATGTGATTGTTCTATCCATTGCTGCCTTTCTTGTAGCTATAACTCTTCCCTAGCCCCTTAAAATTTTTTTTGCTGAAACAGTGGAGTAGAATAGAGAGGATTACAAGTACATTTTCCTGTCTCAAAGTGGTATGCAGACATGACTGATGAAAGCAGATCCGCAGGGTTTTTTTCTATATAGAAGGTGGCTTGTTTGATGCATTAGTGCTTTTTTAAAAGAACATAATAAATATGGAAGATTTATAATGTTGGAGCATATTAATGAAAACAAGTGAATGCTCAGACATGATGCCATCTGTGCTGAAAAATTGTAGCTGCGATATGCTTGTTTTGCCAAACACAATCAAAATTGCCATGACAAGATTATATGCAGTGACAGATTCCAAGGAGTTTAGAACCCTCTCAATTTTGCCATGTTCGGCTTTCATTTTTACAGAGGATGGGAAATATACCAACATTATTGCTTTTAATAGATCACTGAACTTCTTGCCTCATGCGTGGCCTTTTGTAAAACGTCAGTGTCACTGGAGAGGTTGCACCCTCTAGATTTTGATGATGCCTTTTCTCCTACGTATCTTCTATTGTCTTCTAAATTTTTCAAACAAAAATTATGAATGGTACAGAGAGAAGTAAATCTTCCCCCACCCCATACTAGAATTCTGGCTGCTGAACATGCTCAGTACTTATTTGGCTGTTTTCAGGGAAGTGTGATTCTCTTAGGGCCAGGTTCTATTAAGTAGTTGCACTAATGGAAGCCAGAACAAGTCCTGCTAGTGCAGTATCACCTCCCTCCTGCCATGCTCCTCAACTGATTCTGGAGGTCTGGAAAACCAACAGAACAACACACAAGGGGAGGAGGGGAGAGATATTTCCATGTGGCAAACTGAAATGTGGAAAGATCAGAAGAGTGTGGTGTTGACTTCCTGTTTTTTTTAAAAAAACTTTTGCAAACCTTTGCACACTTATTCAGGGTTATGATCATTCCATGTCTATTTATGTGGGGAAATGAAAATAGTTTTCCTGGACATTAGAGTACAAGTCCTTGCTCAGCAATGAAGCTCAGGATGGGTGACCTTGGGCCCATCATAGCCTCTCAGTCTAAGCTAATTCACAGGAGCTGCATATACGCTACACATTTAAGGTGCATGGCTATGCACAAAGAATCCTGAGATCCGCAGGACCCCCTTAGAGCTACAATTCCTGCATTGCAGGGGGTTGGACTGGATGACCCTCGTGGTCCCTTCTAACCCTACAATTCTATTATTCCAAGCACCCTTCAATAAATCCTATTTGGGGAGCTCCCAGATGTGATAGTTTGCTGATGTGGTTCTTTGGGCTGATGTGGTTTCTTGCCACACTGTGTGGTGTGTGTGTGTGTGTGTGTGTGTGTGTGCTTGTGCAGGCATTCAACTTGAAAGCTTTGCCATTTTTGCTAAGAGTGGAAGCATTCAGCTTAAAAGATTTTATTGTTTTAAATATGGTCCGAGTGGGCAGCTACAGCTTGCCCCTGTAAAAAGACTAGGAACCCCTTCTGCAGCATGTTCTTGACACAATCAGAGTGAATTTGTGGTAGGTTTCTTCTGCGTTATTGGTTGTTCTGTGATGCTTCCACAATGCTACCAAGTTTTTGCTGTTTGGAGGGGCGACAGCACAACAAAAGTGGAACAATGTTCCCACTCCACTGTTAAGTTGTGGGTGAACATATCAGACGACACAGTGATTCTTCAAACAGCTCTTGTTTATTCACAGGCCAGAACAGAACTGAACTGAAGGGTTCAGCCAATCTGCTTATATAGAGCTCCACTAGAACGCAACAGTAACCATTTTCTGTAACTATCCAATCACTGAACGTCACTTTCAATTCCTTATTTGCATATGTGGACCTGAACTATCTACAGTATCCCCCTGCTGGCCCAGGGTGAGAACTTGAGTACATAACATCCACCCCACCCCGTATGATTTGAATTTTGAATTTGTGGTATGAAAAGTTACGGGAGTTGATCAGGAAGTTACAGGATAGGTACTGGTTGGAAGTGAAGCAGTAAGACTGCCTCGAAGCTTCCACATGCACAAATAGTACTGAAAGACCACCCTGATAACATCATGAACTTGGGGTGGATTGCATGGTATTTCCACCCCTAACCCCATTAATCCTCACAAGAGGCCTGTGAGTTTGGTTTGGCTGAGGAAATAGTCACTTGCTTCTTTTCTGAATCTCTCAGTAGAAAAACAGGTCAAAAAACAGAACCACCAGCTCTTCTCAACAAGCATCTCCTCTACTGTCTTCATTTAATTCCTTTCGGTTATCAGATCCCTCGATTATTGCAGTTGAGCCAAGGCCCCTTGTTCTCTTGGGGAAAGCTTGACTTGGTGAAAATGAAAGTTACAATTTAATGGCTTTTGCACTTCAGATTCATTTGAAAGGGATATGCTGTAATTGAGCACAACGTTAATTTTTTATGATTGTTTTACAAAAATCATGCTGTTGGGTCAGCATTTAGCAAGCGGGGGTTTGTACAAGCAGAGTCATTCTCACTTAAAATTATCTTCTGCAGAGGTATTTGAAGGTGTGCAGGTTTTTTTACACCTTAGTTTGTTTGCTGCTATTATCTGCAGGGGACCCTAAAACTCTTTAATGAGCTTGGCTACATATACTGGCATTGTTAAAGTAGTATTCCTTCTTACTCCTGCATGAATTACTGGGGGCGGGGCATAGGAGGGGTCCCAGCTACCTTACCTCTTGTGATGGCTCCCTTAGCTATTTTTTTTTAGAAGGATATGACAAAGATGGGAATTGGCTTAAGCAAAGTATATGGATTGCAGATTTAATAAAAGCTCACAAGTCTTTTCTCCTGTAACTTAAGCACTTTTCTGGCAGTGAAAACTGAGAAGTCTTCGAATACTGTATAAGGCTCCAGATTCTGTGCTAGGAAGGCAGATTCTGCACTGTTGTGCATGGCTGCAATGCAAATTCCTTGAGCGTTATCTGCCAGTCTATCCACTGTGTGCAGAGCCCTCTGTTTATTTCTGAGCAGCTCTTCTGATTTCTAATAGCTCTATATTAATTCCAACAGGATGGCTTGATTGTAGAAAATATGCATGATCGGCCGTACACAGTTGGTGTGGGTGCAGAAATCACTGCAGCCATGGCAGTCATTTGTGCCACTGTGAAACAGACGTGCCCCCGTCTCCCAGTGGGTGTTCAGATCCTAAGTGCTGCAAACCAAGATGCTATAGCAGTCGCTCTTGCTGCTGGTAAGTGAACTGACTTGGGATTGCTTTTTGTATTGGCATTCTGAGACCTAAACGCAGGCTGCTTACCAGATTTTATGTACGGTATATTATCATTTCTAATTGCATTTATATCCCACCTTTTTTTCTGACGAACTGAAGGTGGCGTATGTCTTTTCTGCCCTCTCCTCATTAATCCCCAGCAACAGTGAGGTAGGCCAGGCTGAGACACATTGACTAGCCCAGGGTCACCCAGTGAGCTTCAAAGCTGAGTGGGGATTTGAACCCTGGTCTCCCAGGTCCTAGCCCGACACCCTGACCACTACACCACACGGGCTCTCACGTGCTTGCTCCAGCTCACCACACTTTTCTGCAAAGCCAACATGACTGTTTTATTCCCTCAGCAGCGTGTCAGGAGGTGGGGGGAGTTGACATTAGTATACCTGTGGAGTAAAGGAAAAGGTGGACCTCAAGCTGATGGCAAAAGGTACTAGTAGTAGCGCTTCATTTTATACAGGATGTCTAAAATGGCATTCCTAACCCATTTACCTGGAACTATGCCCCATTGAATTCGGTAGTACTTCTGAGTCTTCCGCTGCATAAAAGGATTTCATGTGCCTTCCTATAGCGCATTCAAGTATTCTTACCCTTTGCCCATGAGGAAGACCAATGGTTGAACACGCTGGATATTCTTCATAAAATAAATCACTTGAGGCGTACCTCTTTTTAGTGGTTTACCTTCTCCCATTCTCAACTGGCATAAGCTTACCTACCAACTTTTTCATATCCAAGAGAGTGAGGTTCAGGCTGTACACCCCTCAAGTATGTGTGTCCTATTCACAAGCCCTAAGGAGGCATAATGTTCTCATTTCCCCAAACCTCCTTCCTTCTCACACATGAATTGCTCTCTCTCACACACATACTTTTTCAGAGCTAACAAAGGTATGGCATTATGCATGCACCAGTGCTGATGCTAAGCTTGGTTAGCTTTGGCCAGGGTGTACAAATTGGCTTCTACCCTCTTTGTAAACTGCAGCTAACCATGCTTAGGCGACGGTAGGAAACTGTGTTGTTCGGGTGGATATTTTCTGTGCTGTAGAGTAAAGCACATTATAAGTTCTTGTTCCCCATAACCGTATTAACACCTGCTTTATGCCTCTTTGTGATAAATATCCATTGATGGCTTCCTTCCATTTAGTTCTATAAAATGGTATAAGGGATTAATTTAAATCATTATCATTGCTCATCAAATTCCAGTTACACCTCAGGATATCACGGTAATCTGCTGTAATGAACTATTATACCTCTGTTGAATTAATGAAATTCACTTAAGAATAAATTAAATTAACCTGAATTTAAGGAGAATAACTGTAGGCCAATGGCTAGTGCCCATCCTAGGTTTTGGATTCAAATTTTAGCTCATCTATGCAACCATTAGGTGTTCTTATAGCTCACCTTTGGTCACCTTTCTCTGAAATGCGAACAGTAGCGGCCGCCTCCAGTATTAGAAACTGAGAGATGAAAGCTAGGAGCTAAATGGCACCTTAAACCTAGGTTGTGGGTGCAACAATGGAATGTCTAGGCATGCTTTTTTATAACTAGAATACAAACCTGAAAATGAATGAACTTCAGCTAAAATATTATGTTCATTTTCCACATGGTCTAGTCCTTCCCCTGCCCACCCCCCTAATATTCTTAAGAGGGTCTCTTATCCGGTCTTCAGAGAATAGCTGGAAGAGGCAGAAAAAGGTCCTCCTTCCTTCCACTCTGCAGTTTTGATCTGAGATCTTAGGTGCAGAACTGCGCCCAGAGCTCAGGAACTGCTAGCGCTAATGAAATTCCCTGTCGCACAACACAATGGGAATTTCGAACTTCCATTCACAGGCTTGTTGAGGAGATGATGGAAACCTGCACAGTTACACACTGTTGTGCTTAAGCGGCATGTACAGTAAGAATCATTGTGGGCATACTGTGACTTGGTTTATGAGTGAGTTTCAGACAAAAGCACAGAAATTATATTTAAGCAAAAAGTCAGTTTTGTTTATGGCACGAGCATTAATAATACAAATTGCTCTAATGCAGCCTTGTTTTTGCCTGCTGGAATGCTCATATAAAAGTTTTAGCATTTCATTTATGATATGTCTGATTCAAGAATGATAGGTGATTAATGCTAAAAACATACATTACTTTTACACAACCCCTTTAATGTATCTTGATGCAAACTGTGACAGATGAATAGTCTATTATATCTAACATCTGTTTCCTAGATTGGCACTACTTTTACATATTGCATTTTATTTTCAAAAAAATGATAATGCCATTTTTTTCTACTTCACTGTTGCAGATGAATGCTTTAGTTTACTTAAACTACTAGGATCTTCAGTCAATATGCAGAATTGATTAGACAGCAGATATGTCTTCATATTCAGGTGCACTCAATAATTTTAACTATTTCTTCTCCTTTCTCTTTCACATTCTTCCTATGATTTTAGAAAAGGCTACTTAGAACAATTTTCCCCTTTTCTGCTTAGGCATAACACTCTAATCTTCATTTATATTAAATGAAGTCGCTGAATTATCTTTTCAACTTCATTCAGAACAGTTTCCTAGAACTTAGAATTATATACAGATTTCTAGCAATTTACATCACCCTTGGATCCTGACTCTATGCATATTTAGCTGGAAGTAAATACAACTGAACCCAAGGGACTTACCTCTGAGTAAGCGTGGATAGGCTCTGGCAGCTGTTAGGCATGCATAAGCTGACAAACATAATTATCAGTTCTCTTCACACAGCTTACCACAAACTCAATTTAGCACAGTCACTAAGGCCCAGTGCAAATGCTGTTCCCTGAAAGCCATGGTTTGCTAATCAGGGGCCAGCTTGGGGGCCATACACTTCAATTCTGGCAAAAAGACTTATCCCCTTTCCTTATTTTCATTATATCTGCATTGATGTTAGCCATGGATAATACTTTAAAAAGGCACCCTTCTTAACTAGGGTTTGTAAGCAACCAAGGCTTACAAGTCAGCTGGTTCGTGTTGACTGGCTAGCATCGGTTGTGGATGTAACACGAAACCATGGTTAAAGATGACAAAGAAGAAAGAGCGGAATTTGTGTTGAAGTTGAGAGGAGTGTGCATTCTGAAGGCTGGCTTCTCCGCAGGAGCCCAACGCTACATTTGCAAGCAGACCTAGGCAGGGGCTGAGGCCGTGACAAATATACAGAAATCAGTCAGTAACGCTGGTTTGGATGGTTTACCCAAATAGTGGGATAATGCACATCTGTGAGTTACAGCCTTTCCTGCCATCCCACAGGAGATGTACCCACTGTTGTGTCACCTGTGGTGGCATGTCCCCTGTGGGTTGGCAGGAAGAGCCACAGCTCAGTGCTTTGCATGTAGAAGGTCCTGGGTTCTATCGCCAGCACCTCCAAACAGGGCTTGGGAAGGAGAAGTCCTGGAGAGCCACTGCCATTCAGTTTTGACAATTCTAACGAGCCAGTGGTCAGACTCAGTGTAAGCAGCTTCATATGTTTCTCCTTCTGCCTTTAGACTGAAATGCAGTGAATAAACACTTTGTTTATTCTAAACCACTGAGCCTCTTGGGTTTGCCAACCCGAACGCGGTTCAAATCCCCACGACGGGGTGAGCTCCCATTGCTCTGTCCCAGCTCCTGCAAACCTAGCATTTGAAAGCATGCCAATGCAAGTAGATAAATAGGTACCACTGTGGCGGGAAGGTAAACGGCGTTTCCGCACTCTCTGGTTTCCATCACGGTGTCCCGTTGCACCAGAAGTGTTTTAGTCATGCTGGCCACATGACCTGGAAAGCTGTCTGTGGACAAACGCCGGCTCCCTCGGCCTGAAAGCGAGATGAGCACTGCAACCCCATAGTCGCCTTTGACTGGAATTAACCATCCAGAGGTCCTTTACTTCTCAGGGTGGCATCTCAAATGGTACTTCAGTCATCTTTGCCCAAGGCTTATATATTTTTTAAGACTACAGGTTTTTTTTGTAAGTAGATCTTTACTGAACTGTAATTTGTTCCTATATGCAAAACTGCCAGTTTAAAGGCTGTTTTAAGTGGAGAGCAAAGCCCATCTTCATTGCTGTACTGAAGGTTCAATGTAAAACCACTAGTGTAGTTTGGTGCTTTTGCTTGGTGCGAAACAGACTCCCTGTGCCTTTCCATAGTTGCATCTAGTCTTCATGTGCTTTTATTTTTTTATTTTTAAAATTATTCATATGCAGCCCTCTTAAAAGGTCAGAGCTATGTAAAAACACCATGAACATTTAAAAGCAATACAGAGTGTTTCTAGATTACACACACATTCTGTTTCTCAACTATTGGATTCTTCTAGGGCTGTTGATGGTGACCCTAGACATACAAATACGTTGTACCCCTGCTCCTAAAAAAATAAAATAAAATCTGTGCAAAAACTGATCTGAAGGAGGTTGATGGAAGAAAAATAAGGGTGTAAGGATGCTGTGAAGAAATAAGAATGGATACTTAACACAAAATTAACATCTAAGAGCCAGCATCCACTTTGAGGGATGAATGTTTATTTTATTCATTTATACAGTTACTTAAAGGCTGCCTTTTGGGACTTAGGCCACTCAAGGCAGTTTTCATAGCGTAGAAACACAACACACACAAACACACAAAACAAAACAAAACAATAGCAGCATTAGCAATCATTTTTTAAAAGGCCAATTAAATAAAACAATATAAAAATCCTGCTATCATGAAGCTATCTATCATCATATAGATCTCCAAGAACAAAAGCCCCAAATATATGGGGGTTTTTTTGTTTTAATGGCCTCAGGTTTGCAGTGGTGGGCCAAATGCACCCCTACGGGGAGCGAGTTCCACAGTTTGGGGGCTGGCACAGAAAAGGCCCCTACTCTTACTTATCCTCACCTACTGACTCTACAAAGTTAACCTTACATCTCTGCTAAAGAGTTCAGCATTATTGTCTGGGGTTTTTTTATTTGAGGCATTGCTTTACGGCAGAACATCTTTCTTTTTAACATCAAAAAGCAATTTATGTCATTGTCTTGGCAAAAGCTGCATGCCATCTTGATTATTCCTTTCTGAGGGGGAATGGCAAGAGTTCTCCCATGTCTGAAACGGCTCACCAAGCTTTGTTCACAACTGCTTCATTATTAACAGGTGTACCATGTGTTCTTCAGTAGTGCCTAATTTCCTGTGCGTAGATCCTGATTTAATTAACTACATCTGTTTGAGGCTGCACAGAATGATGCATATTATTGGGTCTCTGGAACATTTATGGCGGCGATAAAGATACAGGCGCTGCCTACACTGTAGCTATCATTTCCCCATCCTCTTGATAACATTTGGGAACACTCAGTCCACAAGTCTGGGTTAGATTGACCCCACCTGAGACCTCATTGTATTTTTTTAGTATCTGATGTAATAATTAGCATTCATTACATGAAAGTTAAACCCTGGTCCTTTGCTTTCGGTGCCCTCCTAGCTTCCCTGCTACAATTCTGCACAACTGACTGGAGCGTGGTGCTAATAATACCCCCCAAAATCACGGATTTGATCCCCGTAAGCCAGGATTTCTATTTCTTTAGTGGTATTGTAAGAGTTCTGTCTTTATATTGCAGTGGAGTGCAGAAATATATATGGGCTGAACGAATTGAGGAAGCCTAAGGCAAGCAAAGCCATTTTCATTTACAAGCTTACATGTGGCCATCACAGAGACATGAGGTTAATGACAACAACAAAATGTCTAACACTGAAGAAGCAGCAGGAAGGAAGTAGTAAGTTTTTACTCAAGAAGGAAACCAGTAAGGGAACAACAAGTTGCCTTCATCAACCCCTTCTGGTTCTTGTAACTTATTGCAAGCATTATTGCTTTACTCTGGACAGGTAAAGCAGTGTTTGTGTGTGTGTGTGTGTGTGTGTGTGTGTGTGTGTGTGTGTGTAGAAAGTCCCAGATTTTATGTTCAGTTAAAGATCTGGTAACAAGACTGGGAAAAGTCATTTGTCTGAAACCTTGGAGGGGCACTGCCAATCGGATTGGATGATACTAGGCAAAGGAACCAATAGTTTTGATTCTTGTATAAAATAGTTCCTTAGATTTCAGGGCAAAATCCATGACTTTAAGGGAGAACCTGGCATCGTAGTGACTGATGGTGGAATTGTCTTTTCTAGAGGCAGAAACAGAGCTGCAGAACTAGCACCCATATTATCCTTAGTACACACTGTTAGAGGAGTGCATTGGCTAAATGGTTGGATTAATTTAATCGCATCTAGTTCTGGGAGGCAGAATTGACTAGGTAGCCTCGTAAGGCAAGAGCGGGAAACCCTTTCCAGCCCAAGGGCCACATTTCCTTCTAGATCACCTTTCAAGGACCACATAGCAGTGTCACATATTCGGTAGGGCCAAAGGCAAAAGTTGGTAGAGCAAGAGATTTAATTTTTTCCCTTTACACCCCTCTCTGCCTTCCATTCAGGCAAGTAAGGGGGCATGATCAGAACTCAGTGACACATTTCTGCCACACAAAGAAGGACTACTGAGGGGTGTGGACTGGAGAGAGTTCTGAGAGCCAAAAAAGGGGTCCTGGAAGGCTGCATTTTAGCCCTAGACCTGATGTTGAGCACCCTGCTCTTAAGGGAACTGGAGTCCATCCCAGAAGACCCAAAGTGCACAGCCCCTTGATGAAGAGACCTTTGATTAAGGTTCTTGCTTTTTCCAAGGTACTGTACTTGACGGCTTACGAATCAATGAATTGTAATGGGGGATCAAATCAGGGCATCAATGTTCCAAGACACAGCGACTTGCAAACAGTCACCTAGCAAACATCACAGCCGAGCGGTGATTTAATTTTGGATCTCCTGTGTACACACTCTGTGTGCTAATGGACCACTGACCTTTCGTAATGTATCCCATTTCGTGCTGGGATACATCTGGTAAGTGACCGTGATTTACAGTTCCTGCCTGGCCCTCAGTCAGCTTTATCACAGTATTCTTGTCATTTGCAGGTCTTGACTTCATTCGAGCGGAAGGCTTTGTTTTTTCTCACGTGGCGGATGAAGGGATTCTGAATGCCTGTGCTGGCAACTTGCTCAGATACCGGAAGCAAATTGGAGCAGAACACATTCAGGTTTTTGCTGACGTTAAAAAGAAACACAGGTAATTAGGGTTCACGCCAAAATGTGTTAGAAACCTATACTTGCCAAACATGCGCTGTCAGTGAGTCGGCTTTCGCCTGCATTGAATTTGTATGGTTACCACTCACAAGTGACAGAAGCCCTAAGTTTTACAACAGAGTCTTCCACCAGTAGACCACTGGCTCTGTTACTGCAGCTACATATATTCTCACTCCCAACTTAGCCTTTTAAAGTAGTGAGAATTTGGGGGATTTTACCACTTGGAGGAATGCACAGTGCTCAGGTTGTGCTTGCCATGATGCTGGACTAGATGGCCCACTAATATAATTAATAATAGTAATTGCATTTGTTACTTGTTGAATAATTGTATTTCTCACAGAGTAACCCTAATGCAACTTGCATTAAAAATTAACGCTTGATCCAGCAGGCTCTTCTTAAGTCCTTAAGCATTCTGGGATATAATCTGGGAATGTGTGGACTAAAAATATTTGCTATATAATTACAACTGGAGAGATTGAATGTCTGAACACCAGCTACACTGATGTGAGTGTAGAATGTCATTTGTGAGTGATTTGCTCACTTCCTTGATTTATTACATTATGATGGTGCTGGAAAGCTGGCCCTCCACTTCATGGTGGTGGTGGTGGTGGTGGTGGTGGTGGTGAGCTTCAATAACTTGGTATGGCTGCCAGAAGTAAACAGGTTGGGTTTCTGTTGTTGGCAGTTCTCATGCTCTGACAGCTGATGTCAGTGTAGCAGAGACGGCTAAGGCTGCTGAATTCTTTCTGGCTGACGGGGTCATATTGACTGGAGTTGCTACTGGATTGGAGGCAGATCCCAAAGAACTGGAAGGTGGTATGATTATGACGATTATATTTATTGTATTTACTTCTATCCTGCCTTTCCCCCAGACTCAAGGCAGCTTACAGATAAAATAGAGTGCACAAAATGCAAAAAGCCAAAAAAGCACAAGAAAGAGCATCATTAAAAAGTAATTAAACTACAATGGAATTAAAACATTGTAAAAACAAATTATTAAAATACAGATAATGAAAAGAATAAAAACATAGTGCTATTAAAAGCCCTTTCCTGGAAGAAGAGGAAGAAAAGTTAGTTTTGAAAGGCCTGTTGGAATAAAACAATCTTTAGTTGCCAGTGGAAGAACGAGATGAAGGGAACCCAGTCTAGCTTCTCTGAGAAGGGAGTCCCAAAATCTGGGATCAGCCACCAAGAAGCCTGCAACGGCACATGAAGTATACAGATTCACTATTGCTAGAGAGATAGTGTTCCCCTTGCTAGATTATGAACTCGGATGAACCCTGGAAAACCAAACATGACTCAAAATTCTATTGAGATATTGCTTGCTTACGTACATTGTATTGTTTTTTTTAATCAGTTCGTGCAGATTTGTTTGTTTCAAACATGACATGTGTCCATTGTTTTAGCTCTTACACAGTATAATGCAATTGGACATCATTTTCTCCAATGTAAAGGGTGTATGTTACCAGAAGCATCCTTTCTCTAGCCAGTTGTGGCAAATGTTTCAGTTCCCGTCAGGTATAAGTAGCTGTCGTATTAAGCAGCTAGCCAGGAAAGTGGATATGTACATACATATTTCTCATTTCTCTTAATTAAAAAAAAGAAAAGACGGAAAGTCTTGCTTTTTGATAGCTGTTGCTCATGAATGATGACATTCTTCATAACCTTTCTTAAAAGGTTATTTCTAATGAAGGTAAATTAAAAACATAACTCTTAACATGGCAAGAAATAGGAGATTGCACTTGGGTCTGACATTCCAGCAGGAAGAACAACATCTGACAGAGTGGAGTATAAATAATAGTGACTGGACACCAGTGGGAGTTTGATTTTGCTAGCTGGTTCCAAATGCTTGATGTATGTCCTAGGAGAAAGTAGCTGGAGCAATTAAGTGCCTGATAGGTTTGGGGGCAAAGATGCTATCCCTGATGTGCTTACTTCAAATAGGCAAAATAGTCTGTTTTGATCTCTGATTAGTTCATTGATTCACGATGACAACCTCTTGAAATAAGGAAGAGTCCTATATATCATTCTTTGTCAAAGCTCTCCGGTCTTCTGAAATGGGCACTTGTTCCTTTAAGAAGGCTGTCTAGCCAACTCTGCCACCAAGGGCAAGATCCAGCCAAACTAATCCAGCCATTTATCCAATCTGCTCTTCAAGACTCCCACTGATTTAAAAACAACAACATCAGAAGAGCCTTCTGGATCAGGCTAATGGCCCATCTGGTCCAGCATCCTGTTCTCACAGTGGCCAACCAGATGCCCTGTTGAGAAGCATGCAAGCTGCGCATGAGGATGATAGCGTTGTGCTCACCAGTGGTTGAGTCCCAGCAGCTGGTGTTCAGAGTCATACTGCCACCACTTTAGGCAATATGTTCTAGTGCTCCAGTGCTCTGCCGCATTCTTCCTTCTATATAGCTCAAATCTTCTCAGCTTCAGTTTTAGCCACTTTCCGCTTTAATAAGTTTATATCTACACCATACATTTAAGTAACTCTTATGCCACTTTAACCACCACAGAGAATCCTGGGGACTGAAGCTTTGTGTGGTCAGCACCCTTTACAACAGGCACCCCCAAACTCGGCCCTTCAGATGTTTTGGGACTACAATTCCCATCATCCCTAGCTAACAGGACCAGTGGTCAGGGATGATGGGAGTTGTAGTCCCAAAACATCTGGAGGGCTAAGTTTGGAGATGCCTGCTTTACAAGCTACAGTCACCAGGATCCTTTGGTGGAAGCTATGACTGTTAAAAGTGGTGCAAAATAGCCTGATGTCTCCAAAACCAACGTTTTTTGGACTCGCAATAGCTACAGAAATGTAGTCTTGGCCAATTTACTGTCTACTTTCTTAACCTAGTTGCCTTTTACCATCTAAAGTGTTAGAAATGCTGTGAAATGCTACAGGGTGGCATTCAAGGAATGTCATCTGTAATATGTCTAACAGGCACGATTTCTTCAAATCGGGGATTATTATTATTGTTGTTGTTATTTCCTTGGCGTAGAGTTCAGATGTTTCAAGCACAGAATATAATCAACACCGACAGTTTTTTTACTTCTCTTTTGAAGGGGGATAATGGAAGGGATGACCCAGGTGGCGCAATGGATCAATGTGTCTGGCTGTTAGCCAGAAGGCTGGTATTTTGAGCCCGCCCAAGAACAGCTGTGGACAGGATTCATGCGTTGCAGGGGGTTGGACTAGATGACCCTTGGGGTACCTTCCAACTCTACATTCTGTGATTCCAAGAAAACAATACATCAGAGGTTTCTGCAACACACCTACACGGGGTGTGGATTCTTTGCTGTAATTGCTCCTGAGTGTTTACTCAGTGGCATGTGTGGCCTCACAGGTAGCTAGCATAGCTCATTCTAGTGCAGCAATTCTGAATGGTGAAAACGAAGCAAACAAGCTTTGTGTTTGTGTGTGTGTGTGTGTGTGTGTGTGTGAGAGAGAGAGACAGACAGACAAGACAGATAGAGGGAGAGAGTGCTTGTCTATCTTCTAATGGAGATCTATGACAGCAAATTGAGCCTGTCTCTGCCACTGGAACCCTGCTGCTGCTTAAGTGTAGACACAATTGGATTCCTTTCATCATATTACAAAATAAACCCATTGACAGCTTAAGCCAATTTGTGTTTTGATCTGATCACTTGTCTCTTTGAAAGCTGAACTGAAAAGGGAGGAGAGTGAGATTATATCACATTTGCTTCCAGCATTGCTATGCTTCTCTTTTTTTGATGTTGGTCATAGGAAGTGGGAGTTGTATGCCTTGTTGCTGTGTTTGCTGGCTCTTTCGAATTAATGGAGCAATTAAAAAAAAAAAAGACAGTGTGCTACACGGCAGTTTAATGACAGCATTTCGTATGGTGCAGTGGTTACTGAATACATCTTGATATAAAGAGGAATGTTAACACTTAACAAGTCAGCCCAGGAATAGAGAAAGGCGGAAGTAGTGGAGCAAACCAGCAAGAGCAGGCATAGGCAAACTCAGCCCTCCAGATGTTTTGGGACTACAACTCCCATCATCCCTAGCTAACAGGACCAGTGGTCAGTGATGGTGGGAATTGTAGTCTCAAAACGTCTGGAAGGCCAAGTTTGCTATGCCTGAGCAAGAGGCAGAGTGCAGAGGGACTCAGCTCTGCTAAAGTCTGCTCATAGGAGTGAGGAGTAATCTTCAGCCCATGGGCTTAATTAGGTCCACCAGGCCTTGTAGGTTGGTCTCCCTGGCTGTTTTGAGTGAACTACAGCCATCTTTCACATGCTTGACATCATGTAACATTGGGTGCTGGCAAGTTCACCCTGAGGCTGCACAGAAAGACTCGTATATATGCTCCCAATCTGATGTTTTTGTTTTTATTTGGCACACTTTTCTGCTGTCCTGCACGGCAACAGAAAAAGGTACCTTAAAAAAACAACCACCTGGCTGCAAAGGAATAAATTGGAGCACACTTTAGAGTGTAGTCCAGATTCTTTCTTTGCAGCCATAGCTTGAATTCAATCCAAGTATGCCGAGGAAGAAGCTTGAGCTTTGCATCCCTTGACACAGCAGGTGGACAGCCTTGCCATCCAGTCAATGGAGCCTATGGAGAGTTGGCCACTTCTGGGTCTGGCCCTTGGACTGGATCCCTTTCTCCAGCACTGGGCTACTTGAGACCAACTTCAGCAAAGTTTTTGCTGTTGATGAAGCAAGGTCAAAAGCCCTAGTGCATCCTGGTATTTATGCCTAGAGAAACCAAATGTTGTTTGCTATCAGAGCAGCTGAAGTGAGGACACTGTGAGTCATGGGTGGTGGATAGGCGTTGTTCATTCAAAAGCTGCCCCTAGTGCTTTATTCCTTGTGTTCTGAGTTCATAATAGGGAAGGACTTTCCTTAGAACGCTCTTCTATGTCCTGGTTTGAATGTACACATTCCGCTTAATAGACTGTGCCTGCCACAAATGCTGTCCTTGTGCTTCCCAATAATAATAATAATAAATTTTATTTATACCCCGCCCTCCCCAGCCAAAGCTGGGCTCAGGGCGACTAAGAACAATCAAAATAATCCAACATTCCAAAAACCTTTCATTATAAAAAATAATTAAAATCAAATTGATGGCAACCATTAAGCAAAAATCTGTGCAGATTGCCAGAGGAGGGGGTCAGGCTGTGCCCTGACCAAAGGCCTGGTGGAACAGCTCTGTCTTACAGGCCCTGCGGAAAGATGTCAGGTCCCGCAGGGCCCTAGTGTCTTGTGACAGAGCGTTCCACCAGATTGGAGCTGCGGCCGAGAAAGCCCTGGCTCTAGTTGAGGCCAGCCTAACCTCTCTGTGGCCTGGGATCTTCAGGATGTTTTTATTTGCAGACCGTAAGTTCTTCTGTGGGACATACCAGGACATTCCCATTCCCCAATTTGGATGTTACAGGAAACCATGGCCATATGAAGATTTTCTGGGTTAATCACAACATAGTGGTCAAGAAACCCAACAAGTCAGAATCTTAAACCACAGAGTGAAGTTGGTTTAAGATTCTGTTTGGTTTTTGTTTTTGTTTGTCCCAGGAACCACAGCAGGATGTAGCGTGTGGGCCAAAGCCTCATGCATTTCTTAAGAAGATGTATGATAAATACATTTGAACTGGACCTTTGTCTCTTAAACCTTAGAAGTATGTGAAGCTGTGAATTGAAATGCACACTTTAAATAAGTATGTAATACCCAGCCTCCACCGTATGTGGCCATTGCCACAGCTTGCCTTCATTTATAGGGATTTTTAAATCAGTTTCCCTACCTAATTTTCTCCAGAAGTTGGATGTGCTGTGAAGATACCAGTGTTGGTTGGATCTGGAGTGACTCTGGAAAACTTGAAGAACTACTTGGGTGCAAATGCTTTGATCGTTGGTTCATATTTCAAGAAAGAAAGCTATTGGGCAAATAACATTGACCCGGATCGTGTGAAGCGGTTTATGGATTACGCTGCTGAACTGAGAGTGTGACATTGTTGGATCCTACGGTAATCATACACAGCCCTTATGCCACTGTGTATCATTTAGTCCCAGCACCTTATCTTGTAACTTGAAGCCTTTGGTAACTGCTCCATCTTGTAACTGCTCCATCTTCCATGTGACAGAATGTTGCAGAATTTTTTGAAGCACCAGTTACCTTGTTGTAAGGGGATCCTGTGTTGGACTCCAAATCCCATCATTCCTGACCATTGACTGTGCTGGCTTAGGGCGGGTGGGAGAGTCTTAACAATATCTTGAGGGCCACAACTTAGCCACCTTTGCTGTAAGACCAGAAAGAAGTTCTAAGTCTGAAGTCTCTCCCCATCTTCCACTCACCCCTGCTGCCCCAAAGCAGTCCAAATGTTTCCTTTGTCATTCTACATTTTCCCCCTAATGAAATCAACACTAGCTTCAAAGGCACACTTTTAGATTTCCTTGCCATTAGAACCCAAGACATCAGCTAATAAAACAGCATAATGTTTTTCAAGTGTTATAAACACAATTCTAGGAAGCCATTTAGAAACTGCATTAAGAGACACCGATAATGACTGTTTAGGAGTGGTGATAGTTGTGAGGTGGGTTTTGTGTGTGTGTGTGTTTCTTTTTACAAATACTGACTTGCTAGAAGTCACATTCATTCATTACTGGGAAGGTGAAGCTATAATGTGTTACTTCAGTGATGCACGTTAACAAGGGGGGGGGGAGATAAGATTACTCGATTCGCTCCTTTATACTCATCTAATTCAAAGTGTAATCATTGCTGGTGCTGTTGGAGCTCTGTCCAGACAAAACTGCTTGTGTGGAAGCCCAGCATCTTAACCATTGCTGGTTATTTGCAGTAATTACTGCCAACTGTGCCAGGGTCCCAGCGTTGTGCCCATACTGCAGCTGCAACATACGAAGTGCAGCTAAATTGTTCATCGCTTGATGACTCTCTGCTGAATGTGCAGCACTGAGGTGGGCTTTATCACCGATAGCACCAGCCTTGTAGAATGACCTCCCTGTTGAAACGCGAAGAGGCCCCATCATTATTGGCATTCTGCCGGCTCTTGAAGAGCACACCTGTTTAGGCAGGTATTCCCCTGAACTTGAGATCTAATTATGCGTTTTTTTAACTGTTCTAATTATTAGAAATTTTAACTGACTTGTTTTCTTGCCTTTTTAAATCATGGAAGCTTTTGTTGCCTTGATTGAATTGGTTTATTGTGAATTTTAATTGCTTACGGATTTTATAATTGAGTTTATACTTGTAAACTGCTTGGATGGCATATAGGCAGTATATACTTTAATAAATAAATAAGATGCTAAATAATCATTTGTGAACTGTCTTTGGTGAAAAGTGTGCTTGAGATGTTGTCTCATATATATTTTTCCTCCCTGTATAGTTGCTGTTTCACATTCACAGCTCAACACGAGTTATGGCAGGCCTTGTGTAATAAATGCATGCATGACTAAGCTCAGTCTTTCAGAGTGTTTTCAAGATGGACCATTATACAATCTGGTATGTTCCTTGAGGCTCAGTGATAAGTGACAGTGGTCACTTATCCTGGCACAGGATCAACCTGACACAGATTTACTTATTCACTTGTTTTGCTTATGTATTAATGTATTGAATTTATATGCTGCCTTGAGCTCAATGGGCATTTCAGGGTCTGAAGCACAAACTCCTTGGAATCCCAGGGC
The DNA here is from genome assembly GCF_964234715.1 of Podarcis melisellensis. NCBI lineage: Eukaryota > Metazoa > Chordata > Lepidosauria > Squamata > Lacertidae > Podarcis > Podarcis melisellensis. Next base: position 32,255,434 of record NC_138540.1, read on the forward strand.
ACAAGTCTGAAAGTATGTGGCCCGTTTTGCCACTTAAGGGGAAACAGAAATTGCCACTCGGCTCTGCCATGCCGCCTGCCACTGCGTTGCCTGCCACCTCTGCCGTTGGCAGACAAGCAGCACCAGCACCAATTTATGGTGAGAGCTCTCGTGAGGTCTTGCACTCCATGAGATCTCATGAGATTACAGCAAGATCTCGCCATAAATCAGCGCCAGTGCCTGCACTGTTTCTCCACTGGTGGATCACTGCCTTGGGGGCTTCCACTGCCTAAGGAAATGCAAATGCTCATAGGGACAACATGGGGGGGGGGAGTAGCAAAGAAGCACAGCCAAAGCAATGTTTTTTATACATCTCCAGATTATGCAAATGACTTCTATTCAACCATCAAAGGATTGCATCAGCCTTTGTAGTTGCAACCCAAGTGGAATCTACACACATATTTTTTAAAATGCTGTGAAAAAGCTTTTTTAAAAAACGTTTTGAAAAATACATTGAATTTTGCATAGCTCACAGTCGCCATCTAGTGTCACGTTTGTATATTGCTCTTTATAAAACATTTATTTGCAGCTGTGGAGATGAGTCCCCTCCCTTCATGGATCACTGCCTTGTTGTGGCGAAGGGGCTTGAATAACTCCAAGAAGCTCTGAGCTATGCCATGCATGGCCACCCAAGACGGAGAGGTCATAGCTGAGAGTTTAGACTAAATGTGATCCACCTGGAGAAGGAACTGGCAATCTACTCCAGTATTTTGCCAAAAAAACTCCATGGACATTAAAAAGGAGAAGCTTTGAGAAGAGTTTCCAAGGCATGGTCTGGTTCTTTGGGTCATGGAGAGTCGAACACGACTAAGACGACTAAACAACAACAAAGATGAGTCCCCAATGTCACCATCCTGAGCCAGTCAAAACCATTTAGCTCTCCAGATCAGCCTTCATCATAACATCATGTGATTCCATATAACCATTTATCAGTGTCTTTCTTTCTTAAGACTTTGACTAATTTTCCTATTCATTAAATGTCTCCCAATATCCTATTTCACCTACCTGCGAAACAGTTCAAGATTAATCACAGTTGCCATGCCTAGCCGATTCTCTTTTCATGCGTACATTGGCCACCATAGATTTCAGGGTTTTGGAGTGAACATTCACTACATACAGTTCTGTACTATGAAAGTTTAGGCACAGGCCTTTTCAGTTTAGCTAGGCCATAGGCTAAAATAAAAATAAAAATTGGAACTATCAAAATGATACAGTTTTATGAAATTATTATTTTCTGCAACATCATTTGTTTTAGTCCTTTAAAATAATAAAATCACCTTGGCAGAAAGGTGGTATATAAATGAATGAATGACTGGATGAATAAATATGCAAATTTAAGAGTATGGTTTTTTACACAGATCTGTAGAAAAAACAAGCATTCGCATGCTGCAACTATGTCCCAGTGAGCTGCAAAAGAGGAAGAATACAATGCACCAGGGGGGGGGGGGGACATCCATTTCCTGAATGTGCACACTATTTAGAACATGCATCAAAAGCTTCATGGCGTCTCTGTTTAATTACTGCAGCTCCACGTACCAAGTCCAAGCACTTTAGAAGCTGCAGAAAAGCCCATAATTTGGCCTTAAATTATGAGGCACCAAAAAAAAGGAACTAACTCTGGGATTTAGTGGGCTAGCATCAAAGTAAATCTGATTTTAAAATCCACAGGGGAAGATTGATTGCCTCCCCTTTATCATGTTCACCGCTGCAAGTATTTGTGTAGTAGCGTTAAGCATCTGCTTGTCTGTTGCAAGCAGATGCTGTAAGTAGGATTTGACCTTTCTGTTTTGGAAAATTGCTTGAATGTTTAATGTTAAAATATTAAGTTATCAGAGCAGCTCATCTCTTTGGGAGAAAGGAATGCTCAATTTTACACCATGCGGGTTCTCAAAGTAACCATAAGAAGCATGAATAACTTCGGAGGAGAACAAAGCAAGCCATGTTAATGTGGAGGAAACTCTGGAAATAAATAACAGCTGTTCAAGGAGACATCTCTTAAATATGTATTAATTAATTTGAAGTGCATCGCTTAAATATGCAAAGAGATTATCTTGCGTTAATTTACATTAAAACACTACAGCACTTGCCAGGTTCGTTATAGTATCCTAAGCTATCACTCCAGCCTACGCAACAGCATTTTGTTGGGTGTTGATTGCTTTCGATTTGCCCTTTTAAAAATGTCAGATAGCTGCCTCTTGTCTGGTAGGATCTGTCCTTATGCACACATTTCAGGCTTCCAAAGTTACTGCAGTTTCTATGTGGAGCAATATGGGCTTAGACTGTAAAGAGAAAGGACCAGGTAAAGGAGGGGTCAGACTTAACACTCCACAGTTTTGCTAACTGAGGAGTCCCCAGTCCTGAACATGTGGTTAAAGGGACCCGAGATTCCTTATTCTGAATCCTTATTTCATTGTATGAAATCTTGTTCTTTTTTTATCCAGGGTGGGGCTTCCATAGCTAGACTTAAGATTACATTTCATTGTCCAGTCTCTGAAAATGGTAGCAGGATAGTCTGTGTTCAGAGAAGTCTTTAGTGTTTGATGTTGTATTGTGTTTTTACTATTTTTTGTTGAAAGTTAGTTGTTGTTTGTTGTTGTCATCGTCATCCCTGTCATCACTTATGAATGGAAACCTGTTGCAGCAGGATCTTTAAAGTTCTCCCTCTGCTTTGCAATGCAGACTTTACAGCCCAATCCTTTATGTGTCAACTCTGTTGAGCTTAATGGAATTTGTGCCCAAGTAACTGTGTATTCCTATACAGTGTATCTGAAGAAGTGTGCATGCACAAGAAAGCTTATGTAGTACCCAGAACAAACTTATTTGGTCTCTAAGGTGCTACTGGGCAATTTTTATTTATTTATTTAGATTCATTCATTCCTGTCTTCCTTCCTATACAGCCTTAGGCAAATCTGCACCTGAAGGCAAAGCAGTACACTGGTACCTCGGGTCACATACGCTTCAGGTTACATACGCTTCAGGTTACAGACTCCGCTAACCCAGAAATAGTACCTCGGGTTAAGAACTTTGCTTCAGGATGAGAACAGAAATCATGCTCCGGCAGCGCGGTGGCAACGGGAGGCCCCATTAGCTAAAGTGGTGCTGCAGGTTAAGAACAGTTTCAGGTTAAGAACAGACCTCCGGAACAAATTAAGTACTTAACCCGAGGTACCCCTGTAGTAGAAATGAGGAATCTTCTTGTTTCAATCATTAATGGTCCACAATTGGACATTTCCATGTACCAGAATTTACTTATGCGCCCACAATAATTGCATTATTCTATTTTAGTCCTTTCATTCTGAAATTGATCTGTTCTATTGAGCTGTTCAGGATCTCTAACAGCACAGCTCACTTGAATCTGGGGGACTCAGGTAAGGGATTATGGTGGTGATGTCACCCTTTGCATTAGGCAGAGGCTAGATCCTTGTATTCAACGTGACCCCTGCTCTCCTGGACTAAGACAACAGCAGTGAGATGTGGGGTTCTTAATATTTGCTGCTTCGTTATCTTGGCCTTTTCAAGCATACTGTCCTCAGTTTCTTAACCTTATTGCCACATTAGTCATGAGGACTAGAAACCTAAGAGATGAAAGTTTCAGTACCGCAGGTTTCTGAGCTGCGGTACAGAAGGGGCAGCCTTCATTTGTCCTGTAGTTTGTGTATCGCCACTTGCAGATGCAGAATGCAGTTTTTTTGCCAGTATATTGCTGGTTACTTCTTTTAATTGAAAGCAACAGATAACTATTTCTAGTAAGACCTGACTTTAAAGATAATGCAGGTCTGTAAAAGATTCGTATGTTGCTAGAGATTGGTGCTGCTGGAGAGAGAAACTACGACACTTTGTAGCACTTTGCATTTTCAACAGTTTATCAAGGTTTGAGAGTGCAGATTTCCTTTGGGGGAAATTAGTTCTTAAGTTTACAAAGTGCCCCTGCCATAAATACTCGTAAAAAGGACAATTTGGTAGGTTATGTTTATTTTTAAGCAGGTCAAAGGACATTAGTATGTTCAACTACATAAATCTGTCTGGTACAGTACAGAAATCCACATGCCTCTGTATCTCAAAGGGTTTTGCTTCTAGGTCTGTAGAAGTGCAAAATTATTGCTACACAAAGGTAATAGGTGTGTGGGTGTTTTCCTCCCATCCAACACTGATACTTGTGTTTATTGATTTAAACCATTGATAATAATAATAATAAATTTTTATTTATACCCCGCTCTCCCCAGCTAAGACCGGGCTCAGGGTGGCTAACAACCAATAATAAAAACATTAAAACATTAGGATTCAGCCACTTCACAGGAGGAGAAAGGAAAAATAAAGAGGGGGAGGGAATCAAACTGATTCTAAGCCAAAGGCCAGGTGGAACAACTCTGTCTTACAGGCCCTGCGGAAAGAAATCAGATCCCGCAAGGCCCTGGTCTCGCTCTGGTTGAGGCTAATCTAACTTCCTTGGGGCCCTGGATCTCTAGGGTGTTGCTATATATGGACCTTAAGGACCTTATATACTGATTAACTACAGTAGTCTTGCCTCTAAGTAGTTTACAGAGTCACCGTAAAGTCACCACCAGGTTTGCACCCAGAAAACTATTTTGAATGCATGAGCCTTCTTGTTGGTGGCTGATATTTGCACTGAAAACTAGAGCTTTCAACCTGGTACACTGCATTATAATTTATATGATGATGATGATGATGATGATGACAACTATAGTGGATGCAACAGTCAAGGGTCTGCCTCGCAGTTTGCTGCGGCTCTCCCTTCATTCACATTCATGTCTGTTGTCTAGGAAGCAGTCAGGAAGCAAGAGAAGCAGTAACACACATGCCTCTCCACCCCACATGCAAAATAATACTCATTTGCCTTGCCATCTATCTGCTTTGATCTAAAATACAGAACCTGATGGATGCCCTAGGTAAATCAAACGTTTTCCGTCTGCCAAAAGGGTTTTGCAAAAGCTTATTTCATGCCATTACCATTTTTCTGTTTCTAGCAGTAAATCAAAAAAGTATCAGCCCATTCATCCACTTTAAAAAGTAACGCCGTGCCTTTGTGTAATTACCCAGGCCCAGTGGAGACCTCCATACACAGTAAATCTGTTCATTTAAAAGGTTTCACTTTTAAGTACAGCGGTGACATAAATTGGTGGAGAGCAAATTTATTTATTTAATAGGTTTATTCTGTTAACTGGCCTGATAACTGTTAAGACTTCTGCTGCTGCTTCATATGGCAGGGCTCTTGCTAATGTCTCTGATTTATTTCTGCAGCGGATATTTATGTACGAAGGTCTAACTCCATCTAAGAGTGGTGGAAATTGGTATGTGGTTATGATTTATTCTCATTACTCGCCTGTACTTAACTGGTGTTCAGGGGACCTTCATTGTCTCTACAGCAGATTTCTGAGAAATTAAGTAGCTTAACAAGTAGCAAGAAGGGAAGCTGAAGAGAATATGGCTGAATTCAGAGATCATTTTGTTCCATTTCCCCAACTTTTCCTTGCCTGATAATTTCCATGTTTTATGTGATCTTTCACGCGACGTAAAAGCCACTTGTGGAAATCTAGTGGAATCCAGCAGATGTTTTAGTGCTCATTTCCATGTTAATTGCTTCCAGGGGAAAATCCTACTGCAACCCCATTAACCTAGAACAGGAGTAGGCAACCTAAGGCCCGTGGGCCGGATGTAGCCCAATTGCCTTCTCAATCCGGCCCGCAGATGGTCCGGGAATCAGCATGTTTTTACATGAGTAGAATGTGTCCTTTTATTTAAAATGCATGTCTGGGTTATTTGTGGGGCATAGGAATTTGTTCATCCCCATATAATCCGGTCTACCACATGGTCTGAGGGACGATGGACCGGCCCACGGCTGAAAGAGGTTGCTGACCCCTGACCTAGAAAATCATGGGAGCTTTCCCCTGTTTTATTTATGTTTTGCTGTTTTTGTGGATCACGCCGTGAGATGAAACCTGGGGCTGTACAGTTCTTTCCTGACATTTTCATGGGTGAATTGTTGGGGGAACAAAATAACACTTGTAAGGAAAGGGTGGCAACACGTCCAACGTTGCCCAGTTTTGCATCACACCACGAACACTGGTTTGAATGAAACTTAGTGCAACATGGTATATTGATCAGAAACCCACAGTTCCATGATGCGACAGGAATGTTAAAAACTGGGACAGAAGTGCTAGTGTTATATCTGGGAACACAAATGCACCAAGAGGTGTAAGGCTGTTCCCTCCAAGGGCCGACTCATACTTGAACCATTGCCCCGTAATCAGAGGTGGGTGGAAGGAGAGAACCAATTTTTTCATGGTTGCTACATCAATGCCAGATTTATTGGACGGCTTTCTTCCTCTTCCTCTTCCTTTATGTTGCTGCGAGTAGCACTGTACTCAGCATCGCTCTGGAAATCTTAAGAAAACAAAACGCACCAGTGCAGGTTTGAAAACAGTGGTCAGATTCAGGCTAAGGAGAAGACCTTGAAGCTCCTTGCTAGAGCATGCAGTTGGCTGCCAAAGATCTCCGATTCAGTCTTTCATATTTCCATGTGGGGCTGAGACTCCTGCCTGAATCCCTGGAGAGAAGTTGTCAGTGTTATACCCAGGATGGGGAACCTGTGGGGCTCTGGACAATGTTGGACCCCCAGCTCCCATCAGCCCCAGCCAGTGCAGCTGGCAGTCAAGGATGATGGGAACTGTATTCCAGTAAACATCTTTGGAGATCCACAGGTCAACTGCCACCGCTGCAGACAATCCTTGGCTAGAGAAACCAAAGACCTGGTTTGGGATCAGGAAGCTTTTCTGTGCTACTGTGCCTGCAGAATTAAGCCTGGGCTCAAATTAAGCCCTGCTTCTTCATTCGTATAAAGTGGGACCTCGGTTTTTGAACGTAATCTGTTCTGGAAGACCGTTCGAATTCCGAAACGTTCGAAAACCGAAGCATGCATTTCCGGAAGCATTTACAGTGGTACCTCGGGTTAAGAACTTAATTCGTTCCAGAGGTCTGTTCTTAACCTGAAACTGTTTTTAACCAGAAGCACCACTTTAGCTAATGGGGCCTCCTGCTGCTGCCGCGCCGCCGGAGCATGATTTCTGTTCTCATCCTGAAGCAAAGTTCTTAACCCGAGGTACTATTTCTGGGTTAGCGGAGTCTGTAACCTGAATCGTATGTAACCCGAGGTACCACTGTACTCAGGGAAAACTCAATACGGAAGCCGCGTGGTACCTTCGACTTCCGAAAAGCGTTCAAAAACCGAAACGTTTGACTTCCGAGACGCTCGAAAACCGAGGTTCCACTGTAACAGAACAAGGAAAAGGCCTGCTGAATACGCAACACCATATTAATGTAAAGCCTAATAAGGGTAGTCTGAAATCAACTATAATTCTGTGACATGCCCCTCCCTGCCCCCGCCCCGGCCCCCCTTTCCCTTTACCCAGTCAAAGAAAATGTTAGGGAAATATAATCAGCAGTGAAACAATTAAAATAATTGTCTTTCGCAAAGAGGGTTCTGCACAATATTTTTATAAATTGAAGTCGGATGTGTGGTTGTGTTTTTTTCAGGGATATATATGTATGTTTGTCATGCTCACAAGCCATCTCATTCCTCCCCCCACCCTTTCTTCTTAAATCCTATTTGTAAATCTCAAGGGTGTCAGTTCTAAAGCAAGACAGGCCCAGCTGGCAGAAACTTGCAAGTGAAAGGCTGAATTTTTTAGCAGCTCCGAAGTTATTTTTAGAAAACATCTTTAGCTTTCCAATAAATTAAGATTGAAAGGCAGCGTCTTAATAAAAACAGAACAAGGAGGAACAATACCAGAGCAATCAAGCGGCGAGCTAAAAATATTGTGCTCAGGGACGGTGTGGAGCCGTTCTCCTCCTTTCCCATAATCCCTTGACACTTTTACTCTTGGTTTTAGCATCACTGTCCGCAGGTTTCTGCACTTTCTCCCATGAATATTAAGTCCAGAAATTTGTTCTTTGTGAGACGAGAACTTGGGTATCTGTAGAGTAGGGCTGCCACCCAAATGAAGAAAAGTTTATAATTGATGAATTGTTTAAATGGGCATAAAGAATACTTTAAAGAGATGGGAAAATCTGTGGAAGAGCATATGGGTCCCCACCCACAGTTCAAAGTTGCAGTAGTCCAGTTGGAGTGCTGGACTAGAACCTGGGAAACCAGGGTTCGAATCCCCCACTCATCCACAAAGCTCACTAGCCACTGTCTCTCAGCCTATCCTACCTCACAGGGCTATTGAGAGGATAAAAGAATCATATGTGTTTGAGCTGTTTGGATTGGACATACATATCATAGTAAATAATAATAATAATCTTAGGGAAGCTACTGTTCTTTCAAAGTCAAAGGCCTTTGAGAGGAAGAATCAGTGGTGTTTTTTTTCCCCTGGGGGGACACATACCCCTAAACATTTTGTGAATCTAAGTTTGGCCTCATTGAGGGGCAGTATTTCAATATGAGTAGGAAAATGAGAGTATCCCTAAACATTATTTTTAGGGGGGGGGAGCACTGTGAAGAATAATGGATGTAAAGTGCTTTGAACACTTAAACATGCTATAGCTATATATAATTGCTTTAATTTTTAGAAAACTCCAAAACAAATGCTGTGTAGACTAATAAATACAGATCTCCTCCTTTTCCAGATAACATGCGTCGTGTCAAATGTGGGTATTTGTTCACTGAAGTTGATTTCCCCTAATTTAAAGCACAGGGTAATGTGGCAAAAATGGCTTATTAAGAACGCTACCTCTGTGAGATTTCATGAGCTATAGCACACCCTAGTGATATCAAGAAATTAGAAAACAGAACCAGGTGGTTTAGGTGCCTCACAGAAGCTGACACACTAAAGAGTTATTGCGAGCTGGCAAAATTCCTTTGAGTACCTTGGGGAAATGTGTTTGATTTCCATTTTAAAAAGGGGGGTGAGCACTGTAAGAGCTGTAAAATTGTTGCAGCACAGCTGCATTCATATCATCAGATACTGCAAGGAAAGGGGAACCCAAAATGTCAGTTTGTGGGCCCACTCTACCACAAACAGGATCACAAAACAGGCCTGAAAGGTCACATAATAATAGTCACAGTTGTCATATCCATATTAACTCATGGTTGTTGTTTTTTAAAAGTTTGGAATATTTAGGTACATTTTCAAAGTGGTTGTTTGGGAATTTAGAGGGCAACAGGTGAGGCAAAGAGGCATCCTTACCACTTCATTGGTTCTGTGCTTGCAGCCTAAATGTTATGGACTGGCTGGATGCGGGGGGGGGGGCAACAGCAGGGGAACTCAGAGCCGGGGTGGGGATTGGTGGTGAGACGGTGTTGAGTGGTCCCGTAGGATATCCCCAATGCATTCTCCCTTCCTATTCCAGTGACTGACTGCAATATTTTGAATTGGGAAAGAGACAAAAATCTTTCCTGCAATCATAATGGAAGGACCTGTTTTGTGTGTTTATGCAAATAAAGTTTGCCATCGTGTCGGGTATTTATTTAAATGCCATGCAATTCTTCCCCTCCACATAGGCAGACAACCCTAAGGGGGGCAGCAGCGGGGAAAGGAGCTTCACCCCGAACAAAACAAACAGAATTGTTCCTAAGAACAATTTCGTTTCAAATCCACAGAACAATATTTCATTCATCCTTAATTATCTCCCCACTGGTAAGAGAAGCATCGCAGACTCCTTTTGTTCTCCTGATTTTGCATGCAGTGTGATTAGGTAGCAGATTTATTTATTTTTTGTTTTAGTTATATATATAGATGCCAGTGTACTACCAGCCCTTACACATGTGGGGTTTGGCCTCATTGTTTGACTGGTAGAGCAACAAGCAAGAGGAACACGCGTCCTGCCAAATTTCGCAGCCCCCCAAGGTGCACAAGTTCCAGGCTCCCTTTTCACTGCAATCCCCTCCCGTGCACTGCTTTGCTACCGGAACGGCAACCCCATTGTCTTCCGCTGCATTATTGTGAAGCGGCTTTTCTCTCCTGCTGTTTGTCCCCTGTAATCCGTTCGGTTGCTGCCGCCGTCCTGAGAATCTCCGCTTGAAAGGAATCACTTAGTCCTCACAGATGCTTCTCTTGAACCTGCTGGCAAGGATGCAGGCGTTGACTAAAGTACCAGGCCTGTGATCCTACTGATGGGGAAGAAGGGGCAGAGTGAGACAGCAAAAAAATGAAATAAAATAAATGCCGTGAATCTCTCTTTGGTGGAGTTTATAATTTGTTGCTTTCATGGTGCTCTGTTCTCTGTGCTTGTACTCAGTGTTATCTGCTCTCCCCTGTGGATTTCTCTACAAAGCATGATGGGAATGTTAGCATGGGAAAGGAAAATTAATACTGGCTGGCAATGTTTGCCTAGCGCACATGCAAGGCAGATCACACAGCCACAAGCAAAGGGAGACATCTACCGTTTGAGAGATAGTAAAGGAGGCACATGGCAGCACTGCAGGCTTGGTAGGCAATTTGTCCAATGCTGAATACCACGTTTGGGAATTCTGTCGTAAGGCAGGCTTTGTATAAAAGTGAGAAAGTTTGCAGAGGCAATCATGGTTGGGAAAGCAAAATCTGTGAGGAAAAAGCTGAAATAACTGGGGTGGAGTGGGGGTTGTTGATGGATGGCTTAACCATAGCAAAGGATCTGAGACAAGCTGTTCTCTGAAGTTCTGCATGCAGGGAGTTTTTCATGGGGGAAATCATGCAAAATGTGATATCCTACCTACACCCTGGGATTGGTAGGGCAGAAAGCAGGGAGACTGACAGTAGAGGGCACCAGAACCAATGACCAGCGGAGCCAACTCATTCCGACTTTGTCCCATCTGCCTTCTCCCTGCTGAGCTCCACAAGGGGAATACTGAGATGAGGAAGGTGATGGGCAGTGCCATCCCCCACTGGACTGAGTGGAAGTAGGCAGGCAGGCTGGGTGGGGGTTGGCTGAAGACAGAGTGTGGTTGGGTTGGTGGGGCAGTGCCCCATTTGCCCTAATGAACCAGTCTCCAATGGCTGTATCCCATCATTCTGCTGCACTTGGCTGGCCCAACATTTTGCTGCCTGTTCCATGTAAAAAAGGGGGGAACTGAATCTCACGTCAGCACAAGAAATGGGGCAGGTTCTTCAACTGCACTTGAGGGCTGTTACCAATTGTTTTGGCGCCAGTGTGCTCCCACTGCTGGTGATTGAAGCCTAGTGCACATGCCATTAGCCACAGTCCATATCAATCCTGCAGTTTCTTGAGAAACCAGTCTTCCTCCAGTTGAAAAACGTAAGCCATACTCACTGTGCAGTTAAGCTGAGCAGGGCACATGTGAGACAGTCATTGCACATGTTGCAGGGGGAAGCTGCAGTCACACATAAACCAAACAGGTAATGCACATCCGATGAAGATATCCCCACCCCTCCAGTGATGTGCAAATATGACTTGAAATGCTGCTGGGAAGGTGAGACAACCTTGCTAGGGTTTAAGTCGCTAATGTGTACGTAGCCAATTTATTTTAATTTTTTTGTTTATTTGAATATTTATGAGCCACACATTCATAAAATATATGCAGGTGGCTTACAATGTAAAATACAATAAAGTTAAAAGCAATCAATAAATATTTATACAAATATAATTTAAAACTTCAGTATCCTGGTAGGTTAGAAAGGGGGGGCGAATAAAAATCCTGAAATTCATATATAGGATGGGATACTTATGCCTTCAAATGCCCCAATCAAGCATAAACCAGGATGGGCAGGCAGTGGATGCAATCTAAAGCACCAAAGAGGTTCACAGGCATGTGCTTTTCTCATCTGCCATCTATCCCTCCACCACTCTTCCTTCACGCCTCCATCACTCTCCCAGAGCTCATCCATAATGCCACTTAATGTGGATAGGGAGTTTCCTGTACCTCCATTTATTCTCTGTGGTTCATACGATGCTCTCCTCCTTGCTACACCCCCCTCCTGCAATTCAGGTTTTTTTATATCAGTGGTACCCTGAAAATCTGGACTAAGGAGGTAGAAAGTGTGGGGAGGCAGCTTGTTGGAGGAGAGCATCATATGGACAATGAAGGCACAGGAAGTTCCCTATGCTCATTAAACAACACTGTGGGTGATGCCCTAGGGATGCTCTGATGTGGCATCAGAGAGCCAGTGTGGTGTAGTGGTTAAGAGCGGTAGACTCGTAATCTGGGGAACCGGGTTTGGTCTCCGCTCCTCCACATGCAGCTGCTGGGTGACCTTGGGCCAGTCACACTTCTTTGAAGTCTCTCAGCCCCACTCACCTCACAGAGTGTTTGTTGTGGGGGAGGAAGGGAAAGGAGAATGTTATCCGCTTTGAGACTCCTTCGGGTAGTGATAAAGTGGGATATCAAATCCAAACTCTTCTTCTCTTCAAAGGGAACCTGGCTCTGGGACAGTGAAGTGTAAGAACACCAAGAGGAAGGAAGACTCCTATCCATTGCCTGTACTTTCCATCACATCCTTGTCGTTCCTGGAGGACAGCTGCATTTGGAGATACAAGTTTCCCATGACCACATGCAGATTGATCTTCAAGTGTCCTTAAGAGAATTTCTACTAGCCAAATACTGCTGGGCATGTTACAGGGCGAAATTTTAATGCAACCGCCAGATGGGGCTGTTTATGTAATAAAAGCAATTTCAGAGGCAACCTCTCACCTCCTGCTGTTCTGACCTCCCCCCCAACAAAATTAATCAACATCCTTGGTTTCCTGGTGTGCTCCCCGCCCTCCATTTTTTTGTATGCGAAGTGACCCAGCTACATCTGCGGGGGGGGGGCAGGGGCGGGGGCGCATCAGGCCAGCAAAGACTCCAGGTCACATCCTGCATAATAGAGCCTGCATTTAAGCAGCAGGAGTTGGACTTGATGATTCCTCAAGGTCCCTTCCAACAACTCTCCAGTTCTATTGAAGGAATGAAGGTGAGGACAGGTGACCTCACCTAGGCCCGAAGTCACCCCCCCCCCAAGCAGGCTCAAAGCTTCTCAAAGCTTTTCAAAATCATTTTCTCAGCAGCTAAGCATCAGAAACATTCCGCTCTGCTGTAACAAAGGTAGAGAACAGTCCATTGTTTCTCAGGCCTTTCTCATGCCTTCTGGCCTTGCTAAAGAACCACATTGCAACTTGCTTTCTGTCTGGGACCATACCAGAACAAGAGATTGAAACATATCTGAACACTCTGAAACTCCCCCCCCCCCTTTCCTGGGAAGGGCGCCAAGAGTCCACAATAGTCCCAAGACAGCTTTCTGTACATGCTCAGGAACCTCAACATGGGGCAGGACTCCTGAGGGAGGAGAAAGGGGGAGGGAACTAGAAGGGTATATATGCTTGTGCACATGATTGTGAACTCGTGCATGCTTTTTGTGACTTATCACACTTGCTCCTTCTACCAGTTCATGGATGGTAGAAATAAAAGCCTTTTCTCTGAAATTATTCCTTGAGTGTCTGTTGACTCCCACTTCCCTTTCCCGGGCGCAATATTTTTCCCACCCGAGGGCAAAGCCTCATAAGGCTACATTTCTTGGTCCGTTTGGCTGGGAAAAACAGATTCCCTGAGGATAAGGGATGTGGGTTCAAGGCGTCCCTGTGGTGAACAGCTCGGTTCGTGTCAGCAGTTCCAGTGCACATCCTGCCAAGTTCGTGGGAGGAATTGCCACCCGTTCCTGAGTGGACACACTGCAAGGACCGGAGAAAAAGCAACGGCAGCGCAGAAAGAAGGTACCTTGAGGAAAAAGGTAAGCTCCACAGGGATAAGTGGGAGCAAAGAGAGTTTGATCAGCTCCACCAGTAGGGCAGTAAAAGGTGCCACTGGTTTTGGTTTTGCCCAAAAAAGCAGCAAAAAGGGTGCTGCTGGGCTCCGGTCGAAGTCTAAGCGCTGCCGGTTGGTTGTTGGTTTTGTGCCCAGAGGAAGCAGTAAAAGAAAAAAGGTGCTCTTGGGCGCCGGTCGAAGTCGTGAAGTGCTGCCGGTTGGTTGTTTGGTTTTGGTGAAAAGGGATTGGGGGAGGTGCATGGGTTTTTCTGAATGTGCGTGTGGGGACACTCCAGTGAATGTTTTGAGTGTGTGAGACGTTGGAAGCAACGTGTGGTCTGTGACTGAGTGAGAGAAATGACGTTAGGAGGAGGGAGTGTCCCAGTATCCCAGTATCAAAAACCTGAAGAAAAAAATAGACTTCAACACTTATGTGAAGTTCCTGACCGTCCCCCATGGCTTAGGAAAAGTAGAACTGGGATTACCCTTGCCGTGCCAAACTGTGCCCAGTATGGCAGCAAGTACAAGTTAGGGGGGAAAAAAACAGCAGTTTTGCCAGACCCAGGAAAAGAAAAGGAGGGAGGAATACTTAGCCCCCCTCCACCCTATGCAGCAACTGCACCAGGGCTAAATGAGGTTCCCCCTACCCAACCCCCCATGCAAAGAGACTGAGGGAGAAAAGAAAGAGAAGAGGAAAGTGAGGAAGAAGGTGATACGGAGAATGAAGAATGAAGAATCAGGTGAAGTGGACAAGCAGACAGTCTGAAAGAGTTCCAGTATGTAGAACCTTTTAAAAGCAGAGCTGGCTAGAAGCAGCACAATGCAAGAATGTGAATTGACAGAAAGAAACAGAAGGGAAGGCTTAAAGAGCCCTAGGATTACAATACTGACCATTGAGGAAATCCGCAAGATAAATGCCCTCAGGGCAGCGGACAATACTGATGTTGCAATTGAGGCAGCTAAAAAACTTCACTTTGCTGGCCCCACCCCACCGAGTGTAAGACCCCCCTGGAGTCATCCGACGCCCAGGACCACAGACCTCCAAGCACCCTAAATCTTGTCTCTCAGCAGTTCCTGATCCTTGTGATTTAATAATGCTAATATGTGCGTACCTTGCAGGGCCGTTTTAAGGATCAATAAGATCATGTATGTGGAAGGTTGCTAGATACTACAGTATATACAAGCATAAGCAGAAAGAACGAAATTCGAGTTGCTTGGGAAGGTAGGAGGAGAGACAGCTTTAAAGGAAGAAGACAAATGGAAACACGTTTATTCATACTGGAATTTTAATTGTTGTAAACTTCCCCTGGGTTTGCTGATAAAGGGTGGGCAAGACATTAAAAACAACAACACTTATCATATGTGTGTGTTAATATACTTAACATATTTAAAGCTAATATATTTATTGAATAAATATGTATTGCCTATCTATAATAAAGTATTATTATTTTCCAAAGGGGAGGGGAGACGTCCACCCTAAGCATTTCCAAGGCAAAACGAGGAAGGAGGCGCGCGTGGAAAGCGGACAGATTTAATCCTTGCCCGCAAAAGCTTTCCGCTTCTTCCGGCGCCTCTGGCACACCGGGACTCAGGAGGCGCAGCCGCAAAGCTCTTCACCTGCAGAACGCCTGCCTGTTAAAAAGCAGCTGTTGCAAGCACAGGAGCCCTGACAGCGGCGCAGGAGAAAGACACGCTAGCCCTATAGTTTGCAGCTGGGGCTTCGGTGCCCCAGACCCGCCATTTCGGAAACTTGAGCAAGCTCGGTGCAGCTGCAACCGTGGCTGTGCGTCGGGACGCAAAGCGAGGCCCAGATCCGCCCTCTGTGATCCCCCACGGGACCCGCGGCTGGGCGGGAGCGACCTCGGAGACCCGGCTGGGCCGAGACGGAGTTGTGCGCGCAGACCCGGGCCGAGGGAGGAAGGCTTCCGGATCCGGGAGCGAATTGCATGGCCCCGGGGCGGAGAGTAGGAGTTTGCAAAGTGGGTTGGGGAGAGACTCGAGGAAAGCACCCTGTTTGCCTGCCGGGGCTGGACGGAAGGGGCTCCGAGGCCGCTTTGCAAAGGCGCCGACTACATCTCCCATCACCCCTTGCTCACGGCTTTGCGTGCTGGGAATTGTAGTCCAAAAATTAAAGAAGCACATTCGCAAGGACTAACGGGTTTCTAGGGCAAGCCTTTCCAGGCTGCTTAAAAGGGCTTCATCTCAGGTAAGTGAGAGTTTAGTCTTCCGTGGACTGGGACCCTCCTTTGCAGGAAGCGCGCAGCGATTCTGAACGATCAGCTCTGCTGCTCTGAAAATCACGGCTAAACACTACGGATTTCTCTTGCTTTGTCCCCGCTGATGACAACAGAAAGACCGTAGCTAGCAATGCGTGGCCACTTGTCTGTCCGCTGCTGGAGGCTGTGGACTGAAATGCAGGGAGGGACTTTTGCCTGATACTTGGAAGGGGAGGGCGGGGGCTGAACGACAGAAGCCCCGGGCGTGGTTGTTTTGACAGGCAGCGTGGCTCATGCAAAATCTCTGGCGGGGCGAATAAGAAGGAAGCCAGAGCGGTTTCTATCAAACGAGAGGGGAAACCCCCCAATATGCAGGCAACTGGTGGGTTCTTAATCCCTGCAAAAATCAAAGGAATCTGAATCCGCTCTGAAGGACCTCAGGTGTGACTGGGTTTCAGAGCAGATGTTCGAATCGCAATAGTCTCCCGTGGTTTGGGAGTGAGATCACTTCTGTGATCATGCCCGTGAAGCAATCTTTTGTGTAAGGGCATCAATCCCACGAACTCTAAGGTGTGTGTGTGTTTTTTTGTGTGTGTGTTTTTGCAAAGCTGGGAGTTTCTGGATTGCAATGAGAATGATGAAACCATGGAAGGTTTGCTCTGTCTGCAAAACCAGGAACAGATCAGAACTCCTATTTTGCAACCACAAAAAAAACTTATTCTGATAATTTTTAATTCCCCTACCACCACCACTTCTGCAGTCATGAGAGCTGAAAACTTAAGATGACAATGAAACTTTTCTCCCCCAGGAGGTAAAGCCCATTGACTTGCTTGCAAGTAAATCTTCTTTGTCTCGCAGACCATTGGTTTACCTACCCCAGTGCTGTATACGCCAGCCTGGTTTCCCCACAACACTAAATCATGGTGTGATGTTATATGTGAATCCTGCCCAGCGACTTAATGATGGTTTCTTTACTTCTAACAAATGATGATCTGGAGCCATGGTTTGTTGTTGACTTAGGAACCTTGGTTTATTTTAACTGTGGTTTAGTAATGCACATAAACCTAGGAGCTTTTCTGAATTGTGATTTGTTTGACCACCCCAAACCACAAAGGCACAAGGCAAGAGCAGCTGGGAAGCAAGGCAAATTTGGGAGACACTAGCCATGGTTTGTCTGAACATCTGTGGGACAACTCAACTATGGCCAAGTGTTTTGTGCAAACTGTTCCTCTTCTAACAGAGAACCTCTCTCAGCAGGGATGAGAGAGGATGGGGGGAGAGGGCCTTCTTGGTGGCTGCTCCCAGACTTTGGGACTCCCTTCCTAAAGATCTTAGACCGCCTCCCTCCTTGTTGCCCTTTCACTGGCAGGTGAAGGTCGATTTATTGCAACAGGCCTTCAGGAACTGACTGTTTTTATAAAGGTCTGGTGCTGTTATGTTTTTATTGTTACCTGTATTTTTAATAGATCTTTGTTTTGATAGTATTTTGATTGTCTTGATGGTTAATTACTATTAATGATTAGATGTCAGGGAACTGCCATCAGTGCCGGAGGGAGAGAGCAAGCTCCAGAGGGATTCCAGAGAGCGTCCCGGGATGGGGAGAGGCAGCCCAGCTTCTGGGGAAGAGAATCAGCGTAGCACCAGTGGAGAAGGGGGGCAGATGGGGAAATCGGCGAGGCGGTTCCATGACTCCTTGCCGGGGACCAGCGGGGAGAGTAAGGGTCCTCCGCTGCCTATGCCCTCCTTGCGCAGAAGGCTTCCGCGCAGGGAGAGTAGGAGGAGACTAGGCGTCAAAGAGCTTCTTTGCTGTAAGAAGTTTAAGAAACGCCCACTGACGGATTCTGCCAGCGATTGAGACAGCCACGGGTGAGTGGCTGTCCGGACAGAAAAGGTTCACTCAGGCAACCCAGCCAGGTGTTGGCACCGGCTTACGCACGAGCAACCCCTAGAACCATTACATTTTCCCCCTGTCTGGGGAAAAGGCATAATAATAATGATAATGATAATGATAATGATAATGATAATGATAATGATAATAATAATAATAATCTTGTTACCCAAGATTGCCTTTATAATTAAGGTGTGGTGGATTGAACTTGCATCCTACATTGAGTATAGGAAACCTTTGGCCCTCCAGATATTGCAGAACTATAGTTCCCCTCAGCCCCAGCAAGCGTGGCAATGAAGCAATTAAGAAAACATCCTTTCACACTGGTTAATTGATATCTGGTGCTGTAAACTGCTTTGATATTTTTTAATGATAAAGCGCTATACAAATATTTTTGTAAATAGAGATGGGCAGCAGCTACATGGGGTATAAAAGAGCTCTTAGGTTAGGGGTTGGGAACCTCAGGCCCAGGGACCAATTCTGCCCCTCCAGACCTCTCTGGCTGGTCCTCGGGGTTCTCTCAGTGGTCTACCTCAGGTGCTTTTTGCCTGGTTGGAATGTGCCTTTGAACTGCGACTGCGCCTCTTTGCTTGCTTGGATGGAAGCATGTGTATACTTTTTCACAGTTGCCCGCTGCCTGCTGTACAGAGGTCTGAGGCACATCCACTACACCCCACCCACCATTGGGGTGCACCCCCACCCAGAGGAAAGTTGCTTGTGGTAGAATGCGGCCCTTGAGCCTGAGTTAGGTTCTCTCGCATTTCTATTAAGGTGTTGTACCTTTCCATTATAGGGGTGTGGGTGGCGCTGTGGTCTAAACCACTGAGCCTAGGGCTTGCAGATCAGAAGGTCAGCTGTTCGAATCCCCGCAATGGGGTGAGCTCCCGTTGTTTGGTCCCAGCTCTTGCTCACCTAGCAGTTCGAAAGCACGTCAAAGTGCAAGTAGATAAATAGGGAGCACTCTGGTGGGAAGGTAAACAGTGTTTCTGTGCGCTGCTCTGGTTCACCACAAGCGGCTTTGTCATGCTGGCCACATGACCCGTCTGCGGACAAACACCGGCTCCCTCAGCCAGTAAAGGGAGATGAGCACCACAACCCCAGAGTCGTCCGCAACTGGACCTAACGGTCAGGGTTCCCTTTACCTTTACCTTTCCATATGCTTTCAAGGTGTGAGCTACGCAAGATGCCTGTCAGCGTGAACGATGTCATGCAGCTCCTATGCTATGTGTCTGAAAAGCGGAAAATGAGGGCGGCCTTCAAGCATTCGGGGCGAGGAGCAATCGTGGCTGGGGCAACTGCTTTCTTGGGAGGCTTGGTGGGCGGCCCTCCTGGCATAGCTGTCGGTAAGTGAGGCTCTCTTTTTGCAGAGGGTCTGTAGAAACTACCTTGCTGTTTTGCTTTAGAGCTAGCGATTCCCAAACTTTTTCGGACCCCGCAACCCAACTTGGCTCCATAGTGGTTTGCATGGCACTATCAAATTCAAAACGGCAACAACAAATTGCACATGTATTCAAAATCCAATTGAAACTATTTGTTTTTGGTTAATTCAACAAAGTCCATGCCCAGTGATACCAGCTTTTCAAAAGTCTGATAGTCTTTTACTCTTCCAGTGCTGCCCTGCACTTGCCTCTTAACAATTCCTGGGGGAGGGGATAGTACTGCCCGCTTTGGGGAACAAGCGAATTAGAATGTTAACATCCTGATTTTGCTCAAAAACAGGAAACAAAAAACCAGCCCTGCAAGATGGGGTGGCAACAATAAATCCATAGCACAAGCCTAACCACGTCTACTCAAAAATAAGGCCTGTCAAGGTCAATGGGGCTGACTCCAAGGTAAGGGTTGCAGCCTTAATAATATGCCACCAAAATGCAGCAGCAACCAATATGTGAACACCCTAAAGCTAAATTATGGTCTTCATCCCCATCAGGAGGTTTGCACCCTGGATTCTGTGCATCTGCACATGATTTGCCGCATGGGGGTGTTTGGCATTGGTGAGCGACCTGTGGCTTAAAATACATTTCTGTGCTGCTTTTCTAGGGGGCGCTGTTGGAGGCTTGCTTGGCGCCTGGATGACCTCTGGGCAATTTCAGCCCATCCCTCAGATCATCCTGGAACTGCCTCCCGTGGAGCAGCAGCGGCTGTACGACAACGCCTACGCCATCATTGGGAATTTAGACTGGACCGATACAGCGCAGCTCATAGCCCTGGTCATGGGCAACAGAGCCATCCAAGACCAGCTGCTTTGCATGCTGACGAACTACGTCACCAACGAGCTTAGAGCCGAAATCAAGTATGAAAACTAGGGTCTGATGTGAAATTGAGCGTGCTTAAGTAACATGGAGAATATCTTAAATCTGTTTGGATCAATGATTTGCTCATTGCAACTGGAGATTGTGACACTCTTATCTTCTGTTCTTCAAACCAATCTCAGACTAGTGTTTCCAGTGGTTTGATTAGCCTCTGCCTTTCTATATCGTTATCATCGCTTTAGCTGCTGTGGATACCTCCGTTTCAGGCCTCGTGTCGACTCGCGAGAGCACATGTATGCGCACATAGAGAATTATGTTCACTGGAAGTTGACCACTTGTGGCTACTAGGACCGGCAAGTGCCTGCAGCAGTCCTGCCCTGTGGTAGCTGGTTGTGTGTGTGTGTGAGTGTGAGTATGGCGGTGTAGTGCTGATCTATCTGGCGTCCTAACTGAATAATGCTGAGAAAGGGATCATCCTGGTTTAGATGTCTCTGGTTAAATGGAGCTCACAAGAGAATTCTGTTGGCTTGAATGAAGCTCGCTGCTATTATGGGATAGGCCATTCACACTGCATAATGAAACACTTTGCCGTGTAAGCTGGGTGCATCAGAGACATCCACAGAAGTCCGAATCCACGGACACACCCACACATGGGGGAAAAACTGGCAACCCACCCATTTGTTCTATGACACAGAGCACCTTCTTTGGTAATGCTAATGGTGGTGCTTAACTAGCTAGCCTAGGCCATTACCTTAATATAGGGGTTCGGCAAGCTTGCCCCCTTCAACCCACACAGATACGGGATCCTAAGAACTGGAAGGAGCTCAGGGCATCATCCAGAGTGACCCCACCCCACCCTACACCCACAACAACAAATATAGGGATGGCTGCCTGTTCTTCATCGGCATCTCACATTGATGCTGAAGGTGCTACTCTGCCACTATGAGTAGTAACTATTGATACTCCTCCATTAATTTATCTAATTCTTTTTTTTTATGGTCATTGTTACATCTCATGGAAGTGAGTTCCACAGATTAACTAGTTGCTATCTGGAAGGGGGGGAACCCATTTTCTTTTGTCTACCCTGAATCTTCCAATTTTCATGTATTTATTTCATAAAATTTATACACCGCTTGATTGTAAAACCTCAAAAGTGGTTTACAATTTTTTTTAAATCAAGTAAAAATTACAACAATACTTTAAAGCATAAAGTCAAAATAGCAAAATGCTAATATTCATCTCTACTTTCTAAGCACCTTTATTATTTTAAAATATTTTAAATTATTTTAAAATAATTTATTTTAAAAATAAATTATTATTTTTTAAAGCAGGCACCGAATACAGTACAGTAAAGGTGCCTGCTTGATATCAAGAGGCAGGGAGTTCCAAAGTATAAATGCTAAATGATAACGTTCTTGCAAATGCGGAATGGGTATTATGTGGCACCTATTGTGCCAGTTCCGCTGATTGAAGTTGACGATGGGGAACATGGGATAAGGTGATCCAGTAGGTATATGTTCAACTTTATCGGATGGTTCCCTGGTTCTAGTATATGAGAAACAGAAAAAGCTTCTCGAAGAACGTAAGAAGAGCCTGCTGCACCAGACCAGCGGCCCATCTAGTCCTGCGTCCTGCTCTCACAGTTGCCAACCAGATGCCTCAAGGGGAAAACCCACAAGCAGGACCCAACCACTAGGGCCTTCTCCCCTCCTGTGGTTTCCAGCAACTGGTACCCAGATGCATTGCTGCCTCTGTCAATAGAGGCGGAGCAATCATGGCTAGTAGCCATTGACAGCCCTCTCCTCCTCTCAATCAATTTTTTCCAAGATGGAGGTCTGGCATGGCCCCTGGTGCTGGAATCCTAGGACTGTGCCGTTAGGGACTTTTGCTACTTTAAAAATCAATCATGTTTCCTTTTGCTGTCGGAGAAAAATAAAACTTTGAAGCCTCAAGGTGCCTTTTTTGAAGCTGCAACGTACAGAGCCAATAATGTAGCATTATCTTAGTTTTATGTGTGTGTTGGAAATAAATAAATTATCATACTGAAACTCAGAAGTAGATCTGGTTTTTTAAAACTATTATATAGCGTTTGTTTGCATGACAGCTGATTTACCTGCCTTTGGAGACAAAAACACACACTTAAAAGCCACGTGTGAAACAGATCTATTTGAGTCTGCCCTGGCTCGAGATTTGGGTAGAATGCACACAGCCTCACTTTCAATTCTAATTGCATAGGAACATAGAAAGCTGACTTACACTGAGTCAGACTATTAGTTCATCTAAATCAGTATTGCTTACAGCTCTCCAGGGTTTCAGACAGGGAATCTTGTCGTTATGGAGGGTGCCTTTTCCAAAGGCTCTCCTAAACCTGGAGCCAGATGCTCGGATTGAGTTCTAAGCAGACTGGGTTAGCAGTAGTGTTACTTTATCCCCAGCTAATGGACAGTTGTGGGGGCATGGCAGAACAGCCAGGGAGTGGCAGTCATCCTCCCATCGTTGAGTCAACAAGCACCCATCCAGTGCATAGGATTAGACTGGATTCAGGTCCTTTTCTTGTCTATTTGTGGTGGCCATATTTGGCAGAGGATCAAAGGCCCAAAGCAACCCATTGAGTCAATTGTTTTCAACATCACACTTCTGGATAATGGCTCCATCAACATGCAGTCAGCACCAAGCTGCTGATGGTTGCAGGAGCTCCTTTAAGTAAAGCTGAAATTCTGGGTTCATTTACCTGGTGGTAAACCTCACTGAAAATACTAGAATTTCTGAGTAGGGAGTGGGGGAGAAATTCAATTCAGTTTGCTTTGAAAGGTGAAGTTGCTTCATTCACACTTTCCCCAAAACAAGATGTGAACAGAAATGCAGCCATCATTTGACATTCACACTTCTCCGAATTTTCCAGTGCAGTTCTCTATCCAAGTACAGTGGTACCACGGTTTAAGAATGATTTGGCTTACAAACTCCGCAAAACCGGAAATAGTGTCTTGGTTTGAGAACTTTCCCTCGGTCTAAGAACAGAATCTGAATGGTGGAAGGGCACTGGCAGCAGGAGGCCTCATTAGGGAAAGTGCGCCTCAGTTTAAGAACGGTTTTGGTTTAAGAACGGACTTCCAGAACGGATTAAGTTCGTAAACTGAGGTACCACTGTAATGTGCACAAAAATACTTACACTGGGGTAAAGCGTGCTTTACAGTTAGTGGAAATAACCCCCCAGTATGTGTTGTGCTAGGCAAAATTGCATGCTAAAATGTGTATGTTTTGGAGAAACTGGCACTCAATTGCTGGGTGTGTGTGTGTGTGTGTTTTGAGGGGGAGCTTTATTTTTGCAAACTGTTGTGGAAATGTGGACAGTTGAATTTAAGATGGGGAAAGCAATGAACTGAGAAAACTGATATATTCTCTCATCCCTACCTCTGAGCAAACATGCTTTAGGTTCACACTGTAAGCCTTTCTAATTCTAACACATATAGCAGGTCCTTCTTTCGAAACACCCTATTTCACCAGCCCATCCATAAAACGAAATGTTTTGATCATCTGGGGCCTGCAATTATGTGAGTGGCTGTTGTGAAATCACGAGGCTGTAATGGACTGGGGAGGTGGGAGGGAGAGAACCACCTAATTTAGGAAATACTGAGCTAGATGGACCAGTAGTCTGACTGGAATAAGTGGTGGTGGGTTACCCAACAGACCTACCAACCATGAGCTTAGTGCACCAGCAAAGCAGGGGCTCCCTGACCCCACCAAAAAAAACCCCCAACGTTCTGAAGGAATTTGGCATATGATATTTCAAAGGGAGGAAAGCACCAAAGTAATAATTGGGAAAGATTTATTACACCTACTAACACGCCACTAGATTTTTCTGTTCTCTTTTTATTACGTATCCCACCTGTACCAGGGACTATCCTGTCAACACAGATGGAAATAATGGGAAGAAATCAAATCCTGTCAAGCTTAGTAATAAATTGTTTTATTATTAAAGATTTATTCTTATGAGTTATACAAACTTTGTTTCTTTCCCCTTTCTAATC
The DNA here is from genome assembly GCF_964234715.1 of Podarcis melisellensis. Classification (NCBI taxonomy): domain Eukaryota; kingdom Metazoa; phylum Chordata; class Lepidosauria; order Squamata; family Lacertidae; genus Podarcis; species Podarcis melisellensis. The sequence continues at coordinate 32,279,589 of NC_138540.1, forward strand.
TATATATGCAGAAAAACAGAATACGCTGTGTAAGTTGTTTTGTTTATTGTTTTTATTTTGAATTGCATATGGAGAGCGGGGAGAGGCCATGATCTTTTCAGCGCTTAGGGCTTCAAAAGGCAGTTTCCTGTGTTACACCAGAAGGATGGAGATTGGGCAGTTAAGCAAAAGGCTCCATGGGTCAGGTGAGTCTGAGGAAGTACTTGATTAGGCAAGTGGGAAAAGGGTGGCACCATCAAGGTCTTCTGTAAGATAGTTCCAAATCGGCAAGACAGGGCTGGTGGGATTGCTTGAGGACGGAAGAAACCTCTGGACTGAGGAGCCTGGTGAAGTCTAAGGAGCAAAGGTAAGACTCTAGAGACCAGTGAAGATATTGGAAGTGGGGGAGCTAACAGCAGCATGGCTGAGGACTGAGTGGCTCCAATGTAAGGCTGAAGACTTTGTGCTGGATGCAGGAACCGGCAAGAAGTCAATGCAGGGTTTGATTTAAGGAGGCGGGGCTTTCTACAAAGCTGCTCAGGCCCAACCTTGATTGGGTCAGCAAAGAGGAGCACCTGTTTTTGAAAAACTGAATGTGGGGTTTTCTACAAAGCTGCTCAGGTTCATTTCCTCATTTGCATCCTGAATTAGAAGAACCATCTGCTGAAGTGGTCCAGTTTGTGGAAATATTGTAGCCAAAGAAGTTTTCTTTAGGAGTCAGGCAATTGGGTAAGTGATATTGTAACCCTCTGAAGCTATTAATATTGCTTTTGTGTTTCCTAAACACATTTACTTGGAAGTGAGGCCCTCTGACTTCAATGAGGGTTTCATCCCTGTAAATGTGCTGCTGTCTTAGCTATTGACCTTAACCTCTTTAATGGGCTTTCTGTTAAAGGAAACAAGATAGGATTTGTTATTTATTGAGGCACAAAGGGGGAAGGGAGATTTGTTTGGCTTAGTTTCACCTTTTCAGATTATATTTCTTTTTGAGTGTTCTTGATTATAGCAAATAAAAACACGCCCATACCCTGACAACTAATTCTCTTACTAAATCGCAAAGGTTGCAGTCTTACCTGCAGTTGGGCGTAAGCCCCCATGAACTGTGTTGTAAGACTGTAAATTAAATGGAGGCATGGGGTATGAGAAGCCTCGAAAAGATGAGAACCATAAGGCAATATACACCTTTTTTGGCACCAGTATAAATGGGTTATTGTCTGCAATGTTGGGTTTTGTGTGCCAGTCTAAACAAGGGATGGTATTCAGTGCTTGTCCTGCTCAGAGGAGAATCATTGAAGTTAATAGACATGCCTCACTTCATTCATGAAGTTCAGTGGGCCTTCTCCAAGTAGGACTTAGTTGAGTACAATGCAAGAAGCAGATTTCTAGGTCTGTGGTTGCGAGAGAGAAAAGCATGGCAAATATGACCAACTATATTCATCCCAAGCAATGTGGTTCAGTACCACATTGGGAAGAGTCATGAGACTTGTTCAGCAGCAGATACTGTGGGGTGTCTAGAAGAAAAAGGCTCTCATTTTAGAGGGCTTGCTTTGCATGCAGAAGGTCCCAGATTCAGCTCCCAGCATCTCCAAGCAGGGCTGTGAGAGGCTCCCTGCCTGAAACTGTGCAGAGCTGCTTCCATTAGGAGCTCTATTCTGCCATATACTATGTCAAGTCATTCCTAGATGCGCCAAATGGCCTGACTCTGTATATGGCAGCATCTTGTGGGCATGCTCATTGAAGTGGATCTTCCTTTCTGCTTTCAAGGTATAAGCCAGTCATGTCGCCGATTGCCGTGAATGAGATGATGCAGCTTCTGGGCCGACTATCTGATATATGGGGAATGAAGGCTGCCACCAAGCAACCCAAACGAGTTGCCCTTGCGGCAGGTTTGGGGGCCCTGTTTGGGGGCTTGTTGACCGGACCAGTTGGCATTCCAGTAGGTAAGTATGTGCTTCCTTATGAACCGGAAATCTCAGCGCAAAATTGCCTTGCCTATTTAATTAAAGCGGTAGTGAATGGGTATGGAGGCATACATGTTATGGTTAGCGCTGGGGAAGGGCCATGGCTCAGTGGTAGAGCATCTGCCTTGCAGGCAGAAGGTTCTTGGTTCAATCCCTGGAAACTCTAGTTAGGGCTGCCCGAAGCCCTGGAGAGCTGCTGCCAATCAGTGTAGAAGATGATACTGAGCAAGATGGGCCCATGGTTTGACTTAGTATAAGGCAGTTTCCTGTGTCCCTGTCCAGGAAGGAGTCTTAACTCCTTTCATGGACAATCACCCAGAATTAATGGCAGTCAAAGACCTGGTTCACACATCACAGTGAGCCCAAACGATTATCTACTCTGAGTGCTGCTTGGTTTCTCCCTGGTCCTTTTAGCTTGGCAGCTAAGCCCTGCTCAGTGTGTTGTCCTAACCCAGGATCATGGTTCATCTCTCTCTTCCTTACCCACAATCTGTAGCTGCCCGTGGTTCAGAAGGAAAGTGTGCCACCGTGATTCTGGGTTTGGACAACATGCTACGCTAGGGCCAGGGAACCTTTGGTGCAATGTCTTGTCCTTCTGAGGTTCTACAGAGTGAGAGCTGTAGCTCAGTGGTTGAGCACTTGCCAGACAGAGAGACAGAGACACCCCATGTGCAATATCTAACATTGGTGGTTGAATTCTGTTGGGACTGGTAGAGCAGAATGCAAGGCAATCAACAGCAGGTGGAGTCAGAGACAATGAAATGTAGAGCCATTCCAGGACTGGTTGAAAGACTGGTGGATATTTGCTGGTGGGACAGTGCCCCATTCTCCCTAATGGGCCATCCTCCACTGTACCCCTTCTGTTAATAGCCTAATGGATTGGCTACAGTAGAGTCCTAATCATGTAGACCACTTAGAGAATCTTTTCTTCTTCTTCTAATTAAGCGGTATATAAAAATCTTGCTAATTTCTTTTTTTAAATGAGGGGTTAACTCTTAAGAGCCAAGAAGAGAGAATCCAGTTCGGGGTATATAGACCCTCAAGGAGATCAGTGTTAAATATGCTAATGTCTCCTTCACTTTTAAGGAACAAACTTTGCAAATGGATGGTCTGCTGAGGACCAGATAGCTGTTATTCCTGAATTGCAGGGGGTTGGAGTGGATGACCCCCTGGGTCCCTTCCAACTCTGCAATTCTATGCTTCTATGACCTGGGCGAGGGCTCCAGTGGGATGTGTAGGTCCCTGCTGGAATTGGGGCAGCCTGAGAGTGAGGATCCTGGGGAGGGGAGAGATGCTCCTTCAACCTGCTCTCTCGCCCCACCTCCTTCTCTGTCACCACTTGCCTCTCTACAGCTGTCAGATCCTCTCTTTGGCACTTCCACAATGCCTGTTGCGCCCCCAACCCCAGTTCCATTGGACACTGGGAGGGGCCGGCCTCTCCAGAGAGGGGTGTTCAGTTGATGTAGCCCACTTCTGATGGGGGCAGAGACACCTCCCTCATCACCTAGATCCAGAAGGCACCGAAAGAGGAAAGAATAGATCAGGCATAGGCAAACCCCGGCCCTCCAAATGTTTGGGACTACAATTCCCATCATCCCTAGCTAACAGGACCAGTGGTCAGGGATGATGGGAATTGTAGTCTCAAAACATCTGGAGGGCCAGAGTTTGCCTATGCCTGGAACAGATGAATCCACCTAAGTGAGAGATTGCAGAAACGCTTGCTACACTAAGCTGAGCCTGCCTCATTCCTATATATAGGATAGCAAGGGCGTGTGTCAGTATCAGAGCAACATTCAAAGCTTTGGGAGGCAGATCACCTGCCCTTGTTGTAGATGCATGCAGAATTAATTATGTGTATTGCCCTGTATTAGGTTAAGCTAGCAATTTGCATGTATATTGTGGTGATCTAAACATTAAATCCTATTGGAAGGCTCCTCCTTCAAGTCCTTGTTCCTCAGCAACTGGGAACCAAGACAGAATCCTTGTATGAAATGAAACATTACAAGGCAGGGTCCTCTGGGCTCTGATCTTCACCTATACCAGAAGACAAAGGGGTGTGCATTGTGTGTACTTGTGCATGTGCAGCTGGGGCAACCCAGCCAGATGGGCAGAATATTTATTATTATTAATGCATAGATGTACCAGAACTCTTGAATCTGCAAAAGATTTTCTGGATTGGGCTGCAAAGTTTTCAAAGCAGGATGGCTTACAAAACAATACTTTTCTCTGTGTGGCTTTTCTAGGGGGTACAGTTGGTGGCTTGGTCGGTTCCCAGATGACAGCTGGACAATTTAAGCCTGCCCGCCAGATTATTCGGGAAATGCCTCCCGCGAAGCAGCAGCAACTGTACAAGATAGCCTTTCGAGTCATCCAGGACATGGAGTGGCCGAACGTGGTGCAGCTCATGAACCTGATCATGGAGGATGTAGCCATACAAGAGCAACTGATTGGGGTGGTGATGGACTATCTTGCCAATGAACTCAAAGCCGAAATCAAATTCGAAAAAACGAAACCTTGATGAAACCAATGTGTGTGCATTCAGAAGCGGATGCCGGATGAAGATACCACCAGCCTCACGGGGAATGTGTGGTGCAGGTCCTAGGCTAAGCAGGCACCAAACATTTAAAGCATTTGACTTTCCCCCAAATAATCCTGGGAACTGTAGCTTTTAAAAGGTTGCCGGGGAATTATAGCTCTGCGAGGAGTAAACTACAGTTCCCATGATTATTTTGGGAGAAAGTGGTGTCCTTTAAATGTACGGCGTGTACACAGTTCTAGATCCATTGGTGCGGGGTGCCTTATGTCTCCCATTTTTATCCTTATATGCTTGTTTTCTTCCATTTCCCCACTAATCTTGATCAGAAAAGGAAACGTTCAGAGGTGGAATGTGCCTTTTTGAAACAGAGTGCCAAGAACATAGAAAAAAACAAAGTTTCTGTTTCCACCCCTCCTTAGCAGCTGAATTCAAATAAATCTGCCCCTTGTGAGCTTTGGTGTGATTGCGTTTTAAAAACTGTTCGAGTTTGTTTTCATTTCAATGGAATGTGCATTTTAATTTGCGTTCCAGAACTAGTATGTGAGCTGTCCTTCGAAATTTGCTTCTCACAATTTTGTGATGAAGTTCTCTAGCCAGCCAGCCAATGTATGCAAAAATGCACATATTAGTCAAAATTGCATAGCAAAATATTTATTAGGGGGAATCCACACTAAAATGCTTGCAAATGCAGGCAAGGCACATTGGACAGCCTCCTGTGATGTAAATATGGGTCTGGCTGTAGACTGGGGGAGTGACTGTAGCTCCAATGTTCGATTGATCTCATCTCCAGGTACAAGGGTCCTGTTATCTAGGCTGCAAAACACTTCTGAAAGCTGCTTTCAACCAGAGCAGAGAACCCTTCGGGAGATGAGCTATGGACATTTGTCTCTGAACCAAAGTAGACATGGTGATAAAAGTGTCGGCATCATTGTTATTTTTTTTTAAAATCTGCATGTTGCATGCAAATTGCAGTCACTGGGTTGTGGGGTGGGAATGAAGCCAACAACTGCTGCTGCTGGTGCAGAGGAGGGATTTTAATCCTTTTCTTCCCTGCTGTGGTCATGATAAGAATGGCTCCTGTGAAGCTGTTGTTTGCATGGGAGCAAAGCTCCCTTTAGCATCACACATATGCCAGAGAGACATAGTGGACAGAGTGCAGGGCTAGGACTTGGGAGAAACCAGGGTCTGAAACTCACGACATCAGGATGAGGATTTGGAGGTAAAGCCGAATGCTTCATGGACCAAGGTGGCTTTGGGGAAGAATTTGATAAGGCAGTGGTTGGGGGATTTCAAGGAGAGACTTCTAGGAAGTAGTCGAGGAGAGAAGAAACCATTGAACTGAGGAGTGGGGTGAAGCTAGAGGACCAAAGGTGAGACTTATGAAGATGTTAAGGCAGAGAGATAGGAGAGCCCACCCCCTTTTCCATTAACTTATGTATAAGGTGGTATGACTTTACTGACTCAGTTTCTGAAGTCCAATATGGGCTAAAGGGTAAGCAGAGCCTTCCAGGATTTAGTGCAGGCATTGCACATATGCCAGAGTGATGTAGTGGAATAGAGTGCTGGGCTAGGACCTGGCAGAGACCAAGGTTCAAATCATTCAGCCATGAAGTTCACTGGGTGACCCTGGGCCAGTCACTGCCATTCTTCACCTAATCTTACCTCACGGGGCAGGGGGGCAGGTTGTGTGGATTAAATGGGGAGGGGGAGAACCATGTACACCACTCTGAGCTCCTTGGTGAGACCTTTTTGTAGGTCCAAGGAAGACACCTTGCATCAACTCCAAAGCTTCGTCCATGATGAAGCTGATGGCACAGCATTTCTGAGTACATCTGCCCAGGTCTCAGTTACACATGTCAGGTTGTCCCTCTCATTGACAATCAAATCATGAGGGCATTAGCTGGAACACATGCAGAGGACGGCAATCAAGATGCTCAAGGGTCTGGCAACCAAGCCTTATGAGAAATGGTTGAGGGAGTTGAGGATGTTTAGCATGGATTTAGAGGAGACCGATAGGAGATGTGATAGCCATCTTCAAATATCTAAAGGACTGTCACATGGAAGATGGAGTGAGCTTGTTTTCTCTTGCTCTGGAGGCTAGGACCCAAACCAATGGATTCAAATGACAAGAAAAGAGATTCCCACGAAATGTTAGGAATAACTTTCTAACAGTAAGAGTTGTTCGACAGTAGGACGGACTACCTAGGACATTGGTAGACTCTCCTTCACTGGCGCTTGGATGGTCCTCTGTCAGGAATGCTTTAGCTGTGATTTCTGCTTTGCAGGGAGTTGGACTAGATGATCGAGGCCCCTTCCAACTTTCTAATTTTATGATAGATGCTTTATTCTGGACAGACAAGGGATTTGCTTGGTCAACATTTGCAGATTCTGATATATGGTGGGCAAACAGAGGAAGCAAGTGCTTTGATGTAACTAGCTCTTCTCCTCCCCAATGGATATTCACCCACCTGCATACCTCCCACTCCCTGCCATTACTTGCATGGAAGGTCCTTTCCCCTCCTTCATCCCTGGTCCAGACGCCTACTTCTCTTAACCTTTGTCTACTCACAGGGTTAGCAGGGAGGAAATGCAGATGCAACCATCCCAGGTAGAAACCACCCCACAACCTTGCTCCATCTTCTAAGTGACATCCCTTTAGATATTTGAAGATGCAATCTTATCACCTCTCAGCCTCCTCTCCACGCTAAGCATACTCAACTCAACAGTTCCTCATAAGGCTTGGCTTCCAGGCCCTTTATCATCTTGCTCCACCTTCTCAGCACACATTCCAGCTTGCCAATTCTTTCTTAACTTGTGGTGCCCAGAAGAGGACACAGGAGTCCAGGATTAGGAGGATAAGCAAAAGGTACCTTGGACCAGGTGGGTTTCAAGAAGAATTTGACAGCAAAGGTGGGGGGGTGACTTAGGTATTCTGGGAGAGAATTCCAGGCATTATTTGAGAAGGGGGGAACCTTTGTACTCTAGGGTGTGGTGAAACTGAAGGAGCAAAGGTGACTCTTATGTGGACATTCAGGATGAGAGATAACAGACTTGGCTACTGAGAGCCTTGAAGTTAAAACTGACAAGTTTGTGTGAGACACAGGAGCAGACAGGGAGCCAATTGAATAAAGGAGGTGTGTCTGAGGCTTGATTGGTTTAGCAATAAACTGTGAGCAGTGGGTTTTTGTTAAACTGAAAGTCAGGTTTTATTCAAAGTTGCTTGCTTTCATTTATTAATTTGCCTGCTTCCTGAACCAGAAGAACTATCTCTTGAAGAGGTCCATTTTGCTGTCTTATTCTATCTGAAGAGGTTCCTCTAGGAGAGAAGCTGTTGCGTGAGTGATATTGTAAAATCTCTTAAACTATTTTTAATTGAGTTTCCTTTATTAACATGTTTGTTCAGAAGTAAGGCCCACTGACATCAATGAGACTTACTCCCTTGTATGCATGCACCGCTGCCCTAGTTTTCTGCCTGAATCCTTTACTGGGCATTCTGCTAAATGAAACAAGGTAGGATTTGTTATTCATCGAGCTACGAAAAAGGAGAGGAGTAGGGTGTTTTTTAAAAAAAATTAGTTGCAATGCAACATTTCACTTTTCAGATTATATTCCTTTTTCAAGTTTCTGTGGATGGCATTCGGTGCTAATTCTACTCAGAGCAGAGTCTTTGAAGTTAATATGCAGGATTAATTTATGCTTAGTAATTTCAGTGGGTAAACTCGAGAGTAGTACTAACACCGAATACCACCCATAGGGTTTGTATTACATCTTATTCTATTGCTAAATCATGAAGGTTGCAGTTCTTCTTGCACTTGGGTGTCAGCTGCAATGAACTAAAAAAAAGATGTCTATTTTCTGCCAGACCTTTGTTTTTAATTGTCTGTGGCACCTTCAGTGGGTGGGATGCCTTGGTCTTGCCGTTTACATTAAAAAAAATATGAATGCATTTTTGCCTTTTGTTTTTACTGTTTTAATTTCATATTTGTTTTAATGTATGATTACAAGTGACTCTGAGTTATGTTTTGTAAAAAAAACCCCTAATAATAGGTTCAAATAGTAACAACAAAAACAATAATAAATGAGGTTATGAAGAAATGTATTGTAAGATAACAAGAAATTAAATGGAACTATGTGGGTGCTAGAAGGCCTAAAATATGGGTCATAAAACAAGACCAAACTTCTTTGCAGTTGTGGAAGAAGATTGTGATTGTAGTCTTGTACAGTGGAACCTCGGTTTTCGAGCATCTCGGAAGCCAAACGCAGTGGCGTAGCGTGGGTTGTCAGCACCCGGGGCAAGGCAAGTAATTTGCGCCCCCTAATCCATGGATTTGCGCCCCCTAACCCGTGGATTTGTGCCCCCTAACCCTAACCCCCAGATGTTGCGCCCGGTGCAGCCGGCCCCCCCTGCACCCCCCACGCTACACCACTGGCCAAACGTTTTGGTTTTTGAATGCCGAAAACCCAGAAGTAATTGCTTCCATTTTTGAATGCACCGTAGAAGTTGAAAGGCTTCTGAGGCGCATTTCTCAATTTTCTCCATTGAAATTGCCAACCGCCCATTGTGCCCTGGTTGTCAAACATTTCATAAGTTGACCGGTCTTCAGGAACGGATTACATTCGACAACCGAGGTTCCACTGTATCTTCTTGTATTCCAATAAAAACAGGGAGTAGATCCTTGGTCTCTGGCTGCATATGAGAAAAGTACAGCAACTAAGACCCAAAAAGGTTTGCCCAAAGCATTGCAGTTCAAAACCAACAGATGAATCATGAGGCTTGTCAAGCTTAAGATATTGTGGGAAGCTGGGAGGGGAAGCGGCTCAGTGGTAGAACATTTGCCTTGCAAGGAGAAGGTCCCACATTCAATCTCCTGCATCTTCAGGTGTGGAAGAGAAAACTGTCAGAACCGTGGGAAGAAAAGCCAACTGGCTTGGCCCCAACCGCAGAGTTTCCCTTCTCAGCTGTCAGGAACTGACATCGGAGCCAGAGGTGGAGGCAAGGCTCCCAAGCGATGCCGGAGAAGGGCCCAGCAGGGAGAGAGGGAGCTCATCGGCTGGGGAAGGAAATCAGCATAACACCAGGGATAAAGGGCAGATGGGGGAATCGGCGAGGGGGCTCCAGGACTCTTCACCGGAGACCAGCGGGGAGAGCACGGGTCCTCCACTACCCACACCCACTCTGCGCAGAAGACTTCCGTGCAGGGAAAGTAGGCGTAGACTTGGCGTCAAAGAACTTCTTTGCTGGAAGAAGTTCAAGAAACGCCCACTGACAGATTCTGCTAGCGACTGAACAGCCACGAAGTGAAGGGCTGTCCAGCCAGAAAAGGTTTAACCAGGCTACCTAGCCAGGAGTGGCGGCAACTTACGCACGAGCAACCCCATATAACCATTGCATCAGCCTTGCCGCTGAGAAATTCCACATATCTACAGCAAAGGGTGGAATGGAATTCCCAACAAAAGCTCCCTGCCTGTAATACAGAAGAGCTACTGCCAATCAGTGTAGGCAACCCTGAGCTATATGGACCAGTGGCCTGACTCAAAGTGGAAGGCAGCTGCCCAGCACACTATGTGTGTGTTTTCCATCTGTATAATTTTAAAACAAGTTGTTGAATTGTGCATGCATGTGTCGTGACCACTGTACATTTTTTTTTAAAAAAAACATTCAAGGTCTAAACAATGCCGATTAATGTGAATGATGTGATTCAACTTCTGTGCCGGTTATCTGAAGTGCGGGGAATGAAGGCGGCCATCAAACATTCGGGACGAGGAGCACTTATGGCAGGTTTGGGCGCCTTCACTGGAGGCTTGATGGCCGGACCGGTTGGACTTGCAGTGGGTGAGAACATGCTCCCTTATCAAAGGGAAACCTCAGTGCAAAATGATCTTGCCATTGAATTAAAACATTAGTGAATGAATACGGAAACGCAACGTTGGTGAAGGGAAGGGAAAAGGCTGTGGCTCAGTGGAAGGAGCATCTGCCTGGCTTACTTGTTGTGCTGCGCAGAGCTAAAAGAACTCTGCAATCTGCTCCTTGGGAGACAGCACATTTGTGGCACACCACAGTTTGGTGTAGCACTATGTGCAAGTACAGCTAGAGTGGATTTTTTGAGGTGGCGGAGGTGAACAAACACATTGAACTAACGCTAAATTGCAGTTTGGGAAGGATGTGATCAGAACCAGAAATCCTCTCAATCGAGTGAGCTATTTCCCCTCTATCTTCCACCCTGTTCCATTTCTGCCTTACAGCTGTCAATGGTCAAAATGTCTACACCTCCCAAATGCCACCCCATGTATTTTCCAACTCCCTGCTCTAGCTTACTCCTAACTTTCCTTACTCTGAGAGATTTCTCCTTGCCAAAAGCAGCCCCCAAGAACTGGTTCATTACTTAGGTTGTATCAAATGCTAATCCTACTCAGCATGACCATATTTGTAGTCAAAGGACATGGCTAACACATGCTCAGTAAATTCAGTGGGCCTACTGGCCAGGTTTTCAAATTTATGAGCTCTAATCCAGGAGTAGGCAACCTAAGGCCTGTGGGCCGGATGCGGCCCAATCGCCTTCTCAATCCGGCCCACAGATGGTCTGAGAATCAGCATGTTTTTACATGAGTAGAATGTGTCCTTTTATTTAAAATGCATCTCTGGTTTATTTGTGGGGAATAGAAATTCATTCATCCCCCCCCCAAAAAATAGTCTGGCCCACCACATGGTCTGAGGGACGGTGGACCGGCCCACGGCTGAAAAAGGTTGCTGGCCCCTGCTCTAATCTATCCCCAGAACAGAAGACAAGGGGTGTGTGGGTGCATGAGTGAATGAATGCAGCAGAAGGATTGAATCTGCAAAAAGGCTTTCTAGATAGAGGTGTAATGCTTTGAGAGCAGGGTGGCTTGAAACACCTCTCTGTGTTGCTTTACTAGGTGGGGCACTTGGTGGCTTGATTGCAGCCTCAACGGCCAGTGGACAATTTAAGCCCGTCCCTCAGATTATTCTGGAACTGCCTCCAAGAGAGCAAAAACAGCTTTATGAAGATGTCCGGGCCATTGTTAGGAACATGGATTGGATGGATGTGGCACAGCTCACAGCACTTGTCATGGGAAGCTCATCTATTCAAGAGAAATTGCTCATGGTGGTGACAAACTACATCACCAAGGAGCTTGGCGCTACAATCAAGTATGGAGAGTAAAAACCACAAGAGCAGCAGTCTGTGAAGAGCAACATAGAGAAGTCAATGCTGCCTGAAGATCCCGCCAACTATACTGTGGATGTTTGGTGCAAGTCCTAGGCTTTGCAGAGATGACATAATTAAAGGGCTACAATACCACTTTAAGAGTTTTTAGGAACTATTTGTTAAGGATGCAGAGAGTTTTGCACAGCACCAGTACAAACCCACCACTAATGCACTACAGTGGTACCTCGGGTTACATACGCTTCAGGTTACAGACTCCGCTAACCCATAAATAGTACCTCGGGTTAAGAACTTTGCTTCAGGATAAGAACAGAAATCGTGCTCCGGTGGCGCGGTGGCAGCAGGAAGCCCCATTAGCTAAAGTGGTGCTTCAGGTTAAGAACAGTTTCAGGTTAAGAACGGACCTCCGGAACGAATTAAGTACTTAACCCGAGGTACCACTGTATTTCTGTGGCAATGTTGGGTTACAGAACACACCTGCAAAAACCAAACCAACCCAGAACCCACCAGTCTGAAGATTCAGTTGCTAGTTTAATAGTAGCTGGCTTCTGCACAATGGACACAGAGAAAGTTTCTTTCAGGCAGCAAATTGTCAGCCTTTGTATCCAATGTAGCGTCAAGTTATCTCCTTTCATGTAACTTGAAGCCATTGCTTTGAGTCCTACGCTCCAGAGCTGGAGAAAACAAGCTTGTTCCATGTGACAGCCCTTCTGATATTTGAAAATGGCTACCATATCTCCTCTTGGCCTCCCCTACTCCAGGCTGAACATGCCCAACTCCCTCAACTGTTCCTCATCAGGCTTGGTTTCCAGACACATTATCATCCTGGCCATCCTCCTCTGCACACGTTCCAGCTTGTCAATATCCTTCTTAAATTGTGGCACCCAGAATAAGAGTTATACTATTACTTCCCTTGATCTGGACGTTACACTTCTGTCGATGCAGACTAGAATAGCATTAGCTTTTTTTTTTTTTTTTGCTGCTGCTGCTGCTGCACCACAGTGTTTACTAAGCAGGATCTGGTCTGGTTGCAGATTGGATGGGGGACCACATGTTGAAATTCCTGCACTGCAGGAGGTTGGACCAGATGGCCCTGGGGGTCCCATCCAGCTCTACAATTCTAGGAGTCTGTGATTCCTGTTTAGCTTGTAGTTTACTAAGACCCATAGAACCTTTTCACATGTATTAATGGCAAGTCAGGTGTCTCCCGTCTTATATTTTGGTTGTGTATGCAACATACATTTAAAAAGCATATGGTTTCCCCCAAATAATTCTGGTAACTGTGGTTTACCGCTCATGAAGTTGCAGCTCCCAGCACCCTGAACAAACTGCAGTTTCCAGGAAATCGTACGCTTGACGTAAATATTGTATAAGCAACCTTGATGGGAGGGGTTATAATGTGTGACTAGGACCTAGGAGACCAGGTCAGCCATGAAGCTCACTGGTTGACCTTGGACCAGTCACCGCCTCTTGGCTTAATCAACCTCACAGGGTTGTTGTGGGGATTAAATGAGAAGGGGAAGAACCATGCATGCCACTTTGAGCTCCTTGGAGGAAAAGGTGGGACAAAAATGCAATAAAGGAGAACAACAAGAAGAACTTCAACTGCAAATGTGTGTGTGAAAATGTGGATTCCAACCAAGACCCAGCTCAAATGCAGCATTCTGTGGTGTTTCGGCCTTGTAGTTGCATTGCTGTATAAGCTGCATTTTACTTCTTACCCTTTCCCCATAATCCCACCAGCAGTATTTGTTGGGATTTAAGGCTGTGTGTGTGTGTGTGTGTGTGTGTGTGTGTGTGTGTCTGTGTTGGGAGGCAGAGTGGAAGAGCAGCCACCTGCCACCCCAGCAGTCTGCCTTGAGGCTCTTAAGATGGTGCCTCTTATCAGCTGCATAATGTCAGTGCCAAGTGCCAAAAACACAGGTGTTGCCTTGGAAACCCAAGATACGCTGTGCCAGCAGTTCTAGCAAACAGCTGAAGAACTGTGCGTATGTCGCAGGCGGTGGAGAGGTGCACATTTCTACTGAGAAACCATCTGTTCCAGTGACAGTTATTAACCTGCTGGTGCTTTGAGTATGACGGAGTCAAGCCGAACTTTAGCAGGCAGATGGATAGAGTGGCTGCTGCCGCCACTTGCTTCTGTTCCAGCAGAAATCCCTTCTCTCTGCTCCTCTCACATTGCTCTCCAGCTTATCAAGCAGTGGGAAGGTAGCCTGTTGAAGGATGAATCATAGAATCATACAGCTTTTGGACTAGAAGAGACCCCTGACAGATGACCATCCAACCTTCATTTAAAGACCTCCAATGATGGAGAATCCACCAACTTCCGAGTGAGTCCAAATGCCATTGGAAAGCTTGCAAGCAGGATGCAGATACTATGGCCATCATCTGTGTGTCTGCATGACTTGGTATTCTGAGGTAGAGTGCCTTCATCCATGGCAGTTCCATTCCTTGGGCTTACTGAAAGCTTTTGCCTTCATCAAGCTTCTGCTATCAGGAATGTAAGAATCCAAAAGGGTAGGGAGGAGAGAGGAAGTGGTCTTTGCTTTGGCAGCTTGAATCTATTTTGTCTTTAATTAGGAAGGAAGCTTTCATCTCTGCATTTCAAGAGATCATAAAAATCAATGTGTTTCTCCACATTTCCGAGCCAGAATACACACATTTCATCGCTTAATTGCCGTTAACTCTCTGCTAATACCCCCCATTAAGTGTGATTTATGAGAGCTGCATAAAAAAAACTCGGGGAAGATAAAAATTTAATTCATCCTAAACTTTGCAAGAGAGAACTGTGGGATTCCAAAGCCACTGGGAGGCTCAAAATAATTTTACCACAGCCAAGCTACAGAAAGCAGCTTTCTTTCACTTCACTGTGGTTGGAAGAAACAATGTGTTGCTCAAAGAGAGAGACAGAGAGATCATGGGCTGAGGAAGAAGCCGACAGTAAAACATAGCCCTTACTTCTGGTTTCCATTTGAAACTTGGGTGGCGATGAGAGACAGCTTGATCACACCAAATACAGGCACATGCCGTCTCTGCACAGGTACAAGAGCTTGTGTGGCACAGCCCGCATCCATACCATGCATATAAAGCAGTAGTATGCTTTAAACAGCCATGCATTCCCCTCAAAGGATTCTGGTAAGTGTAGTTTGTTAAGGGTGCTGAAGGCTGTTAGGAGACTTGTGGAGGAGAGAGAGGACTATCAATGGCTACTAGCCACAATCGCTATGCTCTGCCCCCAGAGTCAGATGCAGCAATAACTCCTGAATACTAGTTGCCAGAAAACCCAGGAAAGTGCTCATGAGCTTGAATCCTGCTTGCTGGTTTCTCACAGGCATCTGGCAGGTCCAGGTGAGAACATGATGCTGGACTAGATGAGACATTGGCCTGATGTACTTCTGATGTTCTTATAGACCCCATATTTCTCTCTCTCCCCCATCTTCTTTTAAATCAACCCAGACCTTTCAACCTCTTCTCCCACAGCTTGTTTTCCATACCGCTGGTCATCCTTCTTGCCCTACCTGAACATGTTCCAGTTTATCTCTATCCTTCTTAAAAGAGCAGGACCTATAACTGGACATGATGCCGAAGATGAGGTTTGACCAGTGAAGAACAAAGCAGAACTATTACTTCCCACCACTTGGATGGAAACTGTGGTCCTACTCATGAAGCCTAACATTGCATTTATTCTATTTTTATGCAGTGGCTACTATGTGTATTAGAGAATTATTATTATCATTATTATTTAGCCATCCTCCACCCTAAGGTTTTACTGCAACGACATAAATTACAGCATTAAAAACATTTTAAAACAAATGATGATCACAATAATAGGGCGAGTCCTAAAACTATAAATCTCAAATGCCAAAGGCCAGGGTAAAGACATAATGCCTCCAGCATATGATGAAACTTGTATAGTGAAACTTGTGTGTTGAGGGAATTTCACAGCTCAGGGAGCTACCACTCACACCCTTGAGCCTGGTGAGGGTGGAGAAACTACCAAGAGGGCCCCCTGCTCTGATTGTAGCACCCAACAGAGCCTATGGCAAATTGTCTGCATATGTGAACTTATACATGTAAGAAATATCTGGGCACAGATGTTTAAGGGAGATCAAAAGCTCCCCACCGCCATTTTTATTTTTAAATCCATTTTGCAGTAATCAAAAACGTTGCCAAATTTGGAAAAGTGTGAAGTTCTGCAAAAAGTGCAAAATCTTGCAATACAATGATTTTACAGTAACCACTTGTCAAAGCATCTAAATTCCTGCTGTGGAGCTTTTGCTTCTGCTGCTCTTACAGCGGCTGTTTTTCTTCTGCAATGTCTTTCTGTTGACTTTGGAAGGCCGAAGCTTTGGGTTTCATCGCTCCGTAGGCAAGGGAGCCTCGTTTTCCTGTCATTTGTGGCTGGAGTGCCTCCAACACTGTCACTGGGAAGCATACAACAAAGGATAGTTCTGAAACTGCACTCAGCTCTTTCTCTCTCAAACAATACTGTGCCTTGTTACTAGCTTTGAAGAACAGTCATGTCTCACCACTTCAGGGGAAAAAAATAAAAATCCCAGAGTTGACTCCAGTCTGGTTTTGATAAGTAAATGCATTTCAAGGTTGAGTTTCCAGAGTCAAGCAGTTCTATGTTTATAACATGGCCTTCCCCCGCTTTCATGTCTACCAGGGATGAAGAATCAGTGACTCTCAAGGAAGGGGCAATCCATCCCATTTCCCTGCCAGAGGTGAAACAGGAAAGTGCTGCCCCCTTGCCAAGCCTCGCCTACCAGGATCACACAGCTTTCAGTGAGACCTCGTGAGATTGTGCAGAGCTCAGTGAGGTCTTGTGAAACCTTCGCAATATCCCACTAGAGTTCCACAAGACTGTGTGAGATCTTGATGGAAGCTGCCACTGTGCAACCTCGGCAGCGGCAGCAGGAGTGGGCGAGGTACCCCTTGGGGCACTGCCCATGGGATTCTGCTGCCCGAGGTGGGCTGCTTCACTCCTTCTTCTCATGTTTGGACTGGCCCTGCTGCCAGATGTTGGAGGACTCCTGGTCACACCAATCCCAGCCAGGAAAGCCAAGTGTCATGAATGATGGAAGTCCAACAGTATCTGCAAGGCCAGATTCTCTGTCCCCCCTCATGTTGCGTTGATATTCAAAGCCCTGAACAAGTTGTGTCCAGGATGCCATAAGGATCATCTGAGCCTCTATATCCCAGCTCGCTCACCGAGCTCATTTGGAGGAATCTTATTGGTTGTCCGCAGTGTTATAGAGGACCAACTGATCTAACCATTTGTTGCAGGTCCCTTGGTGTCAAAGACACTTTCAACAGAAATTAGGTCTACATTCACATCATTTAAAGAGCTGTGATGTCACTTTAAACAGCCATGGCTCCCCCCAAGGAATTATGGGAACTGTAGTGTTGTGATGGGTGTTGAGGGCCACCATATTCCCTGAGAAGAGGGACTGACTATTAAACCACTCTGGGAATTGTAGCTCTGTTAGGGGCATAGCTGTCAACGTTTCCCTTTTTTAAGGGAAATTCCCTTATTCCGAATAGGATTCCTCGCAAGAAAAGGGAAAAGTTGACAGCTATGGTTAGGGGCCTCCTAACAATTCTCAGCACCCTTAACAAACTACTTTCAATCAGCATTTAACAGGAAACACTTAACCTTTTGACCTAACTTTGTTAAACCTCACCTTTGTATGTGGCATATACAAAGAAGTATTTTTAATCATAGAATCATAGAGTTGGAAGAGACCACAAGGGCCATCGAGTCCAACCCCCTGCCAAGCAGGAAACACCATCAGAGCACTCCTGATATATGGTTGTCAAGCATAGGCGCCGACTCCATGGGGCCTGAGGGGGCCCGAGCCCCCTCAAAAATTCGTTTGGGGGGCTCCGCCCCCCCAATAATTTAAGAAAATTATTGAGCGAATGTGTGGTCCCTGGAGCCGGAGCGCAGCGGCAAAAATCAGGGAAAAATAAGATCGGGCGGTCGGGCGAGGGAAGGCAGAAGCATTCTGCCTCAGGGTCTTACTGCCCACCCGCTTCTCTTGCTGTGTTTGCTCAAACTCAACAAAGAGCAGGGAATCCCCTGCCCTCCTGGCAAGCAGAGGGTTAAGGAAAGGATCGACTCCTAATTCTTTCCTAGTCACACTGCAGTGCAGGCTCCAGCCCACCACCACCTCAAACATGCAGGTGGGAGAGAGAGAGAGAGGGCTGGCTTGGGGGGGGACTTTTGCCTTCCTTTCCTCCCTCCCACCCCGTTAAACTCCTCCCCTGCATTCTCAGCCAGCTGCTTCTCCGCACACCCCTCTTGTGCTTCTTGTCCCTTCTGTGTTTTTCCTTCCCTCCCCATTTAAAACGTGGTGACAAAGCACGGATCCACATGGATCCTCAGGATTTTTGCATTGGGTCACCCTAAATTCACCATCAGATCACATTACATGTCCATGGCTACAGTCTGTACCAAAAAAAACACGCACCCACTGTTGCCTGGGGCTGCAATGGTGCAAAAACATGGTTACAAAGCATGGATCCACAGGATCTTTGCACTGGGTCACCCCAAATTCACCATCAGATAACATAGCATGTCCATGGCTACAGCCTGCACCAAAAAAATCATGCACCCACTGTGGCCTGGGGCCACAATGGTGCAAACACGTGGTTACAAAGCACGGATCCACATGGATCCTCAGGATTTTTGCATTGGGTCACCCCAAATTCACCATCAGATAACATAGCATGTCCATGGCTACAGCCTGCACCAAAAAAATCACGCACCCACTGTGGCCTGGGGCCACAATGGTGCAAAAACGTGGTTACAAAGCACGGATCCACATGGATCCTCAGGATTTTTGCATTGGGTCACCCCAAATTCACCATCAGATCACATAGCATGTCCATGGCTACATCTTGCACCAAAAAAATCACGCACCCACTGTTGCCTAGGGTCACAGTGGTGCAAAAACGTGGTTACAAAGCATAGATCCACATGGATCCTCAGGATTTTTTCATTGGGCTACTCCAAACTCACTGTCAGATATTAAAAATCTTTATAAAATAGAGAATTAAATACATACAGAATGTTAAATTTTCAGTTTCAAAATATTAGTACTAGTTTAGTACTGTATTTCTATATTACTATAGTACTGTATTAGTTATTTTCAAATACTTAAATATTTTTAGGGTGTAAGACCCAATTAAAGCCCGTTATTTACATACAGTATTGCAGTATTTACATACAGTATTAGGCATACTGTATTAACTTTATTAACTGTATTAAAGCATTAACTTTGAGATATTATTTTTATTTAATGAACCCTCAGCCTTATTCAAAGTAAGCTTAAATTAGCTATTTCACTTATTAATCAAAGAGCTATTACTGTGCGACAGCAATATTTTATGTTTTATTCTTTTAATGATAGTTTAGGATTTATTTAAATATCATTTCAGTCTTTTCAGAGCTATAAATTCACTGCTCTGTAATAGTCTATAAGCATAATTGTTACTGTAAATTAAATTAGCTTTTTACGAAAATACCGTGCGTGTTTATGTTTTGTTTCTTTTTTCAAAGCCAAAAAGTGTTTCAGGCTTGTCGAGTTTCCCGGAGTGTGGAGTTATAGAGAGTCGAGTTTTCGGGGTTCTAATGTTGATCATATGACTCTAAAATACTTTTTAAAAACTTTAAAACTCACTAATTTTCATCTAAAAATTAGAAAACTTCCCGGGGCAGGACCCCGGGATGGGCCCCCCCAATATTTTTTATAAGTCGGCGCCCCTGTTGTCAAGCCTCTGCTTAAAGAGCTCCAAAGAAGGAGACTCCACCACACTCCTTGGCAGCAAATTCCACTGTCGAACAGCTCTTACTGTCAGGAAGTTCTTCCTAATGTTTAGGTGGAATCTTCTTTCTTGTAATGCTGCACCCCCCTACAAACCACAACACCATCTTTGTTTCATTCTTTTCTGTGGCCATTTTCCTGCGGCTTTGTTTGAGTGTGAGCAGGTGAGATGAGTAATAAGGAGATGTCTCTGCCAAGCCGCCCCTCCTGATCTTCATGCTGCAAAAGCCAACCACAATTTTTGTGTGGTGGGGCCCTTACAACAAAGCAGTAGAGCGCTGTGAGGGAAAGGTTATTGCAGAGCACCTAGCACTTAATATAGGCAGCCTCATGCATTTCAAAGCCATTTAATTGCATTAGTAGAAATATATAAAATTATTTGGAGAATGTTGTCAATGTGGTATAGTAGGTTAGTGTCAGACTAGGACATAGGAGACCAGGATTCAAATCCCCCAATAAGCCCTGAAATTGACCGGGTGGACTTGGAGCAGTCTCAGTCTCTCAGCCTAACCTACCTCACAGCTTCTGGACCAAGTGCAAGGGGAGCCCCATACAGAGCGCACTGCAGCAATCCAGCCTTGAAGCAACCCGTGCAGGCACCACTGTGGCCAAGCTTTCCCGGTCCAGAAATGGTTGTAGCTGTGGAACCAACTACAAGTAGGAACAGTTTTCTATGGCTTTCTAGACTTCTAGAATGGACGGCAGCCGAGGACTAGAATGCAGAAGTGTCTACTGTGGTGGCAAGAATGCAGAAGAGTCGTCTGTTTTTTGGAGCAGAAACAGCAAAAATTCCCTGGGTGACACACTGAAATCTACACACACACACACAGAGCTCAGCCCAGTGTTCCTCACTTGCAGCTCACCAGAACACAAGCTAAAAAGCAAGTTGGGGTGAGGGTGTGCAGTGAATACAATCCTCGTTCACTGTGGACAAAGAGTCACCTGGAATCTCTGACCTTAGAGATTTAGCAGGCACCTTCTGTGCCAACTTCTAAACACCTGCTGAAAACTTTTCTGTTCCACCAGGCCTATTGCAGGTGGAATACATCCTTCCACAATGGTTCATTGATGTCTGTGTTTAACTTTTAAAATATGGTTTTCATTAGTGTGGTTTTACCGCTGTAAACTGCATATATACATACTGCAGCATTGTGTGTGTGTGTACACACACACATGACGCAGCAGCGGTATACAAATATTTTTATAAATAAAATTTAGTTAAGAATAGCAGTGTTGTTATGAGGCTGCGTATTCAGCTCACAGACCTCCAATTCCCAGAGTGGTTTAACCATCAGTCTCTCTTCATGGAGAGCTCTGGGAGGGGAACAGTGGTCTCCCAACAACTATCCCAACACCCTGAGCAAACTACAGCTCCCAGAACGCTTTGAGAGAAGAGTGTGGCATCACAGCACTTTATATGTATGGTGCAAATGTGGCCTTTGTGTCTCCTCTGTGGAGAACATGGCCAGTTTGTGTGAGAGTTTTGGGGAACAGGGCCTAGAATGGGGCCTAGATTCATGCAACCAACCTCCAGCTGTCCATATCCCTCATTTAGCTTAAGTACAATGCCTTGCAAAGCATCATGGGAACAACACTCCATAAACACGCCATTGTTATTGCTATTTATTTGAGCCACATGAGGGAGGAAAACAAGACAAAAGGTTTTTTTTTTCCTTTTTAAATGCTCCTTAAAACCAGAAACATCTGTTTCGGTTATGGCTTTTGCTGGCCAATTTCTACGCTGTTTTCCATGGGCAAGGGCAGGCGAGGTACTGTTTCAGCTGACACAGGACTTGGGGGAATGTAGTCAGTTGGAAAAGAATGAACTCCATGGAGGGGGAGGGGAAAGCAGGCCAAGCTCCTTCTCATTAATCTTCACTTTTCCAGCTCTTTCTTTGCAACTTGGAAACATCCACCTAGCACCCGGAGAGTCCATTCAGTTCACAGCAGGCTGGACGGCATTTAAAATCAAAATCACATGGTCAGCTACTCATTTTGGACGGCTTTTCTTTTTAAGTGACAAAGTAGCCATGACTGTGGCTTCCTGCCATTAGTCCGTATCTTGAAGATTACACGCTCCATTAAATAGTGTGCATATCCTAATAGAAGCAGATTATAAAGGCAAAAAGCCTCCACCACAATCCAGTAATGGATTTAGGCACATATGGAAAATAGGGTGTTGCATTAGTTCCACACAGCTTTCAGTAGGTGGCCTTCGGTTCAGTTCAAACCAACGACCGTCTGCAGGCAGAGCACGGGCTTTGCTACCAAACTGTAAAGCCATCCATACATAGGCTGCCCCTCTCAACAAATGTTACAAGAATTCCCACGGCATGGGCAGGTGAGCAAGAGAGCAGGGTGGAGAACCTCTAGCTTGCGGGCCTCTTTCAGCCCACCAGACCTCTCCAGCTGGCCCACAAGGTCGTTTCAGCCAAGCCCATGCCCTCCTCAGTCAAAAGGGGATTTGCCTATGCAAAGCTCTGGGAAAGATGGCACCTTGAAAGGGTCACTTGAAGACCCAACGATCAGCTGGTTGTCAGATCTTGAGAAGCTCTCTTCAAGGCGCTGCACAGCCTAGCCCTTTGGAAGGGGCTGGTGAAAAGGGCCACCTGACATCATTGTGATCTCAAGGGATCCTCTACATCCACCTGTCGGACCTGGTGTGCAAGGGGTGGGGGAGGTAACAGTCTGGTCCACTGGCCAGATCTGGTTCTCAAGCCCTGATACAGAACATCTACTTTGCACACAGAAGGTCCTTGGTTCAATCCCCAGCATCTTCAGGTTAGGCTAAGCATGTCCTCTGCTTGAAACCTTGGAAAGCCAATGCCAGCTGGCACTGACTTCCAGATGTAGCTGTACTGCAACTCCCATCAGTCCAAGTCATCATAGACAATAACCAGAATTTATTTGTAGTCCAGCAACATCTTGATATGTCTCCTGGTGTAGACAAAACTGATCTCATCTGAGCAAGTATGACTAGGCTGCAATATCTGTCCTCTGCGGCAATTTTTAATTCATTGCGTTTTTACCCCATCTTTTTCTGCAAGGTGCTCAAGCTGGCATACCTGGTTCTTCTCCCGTTCCTCATTTAATCCCCACAACAACCCCGTGAGGCTGAGCGGCGGTGCCGGGCCCAAGGTCACCAAGTGAGCTTCACGGTCGACTGAGGATTTCAACCCTGGCCTCTCCCAGGTCTTAGTCCGTCACTCTAACCACTGCACCATACAGCGTGCCATGGCAGTCGAATGGGGTCCTAGTGTTTTTGTGTTATTTTTCCATCAGCATGCACTAATCTTCAAGAAGAGACCTGAAAATTGCATTAAGGCCACTTAGTATTAAATCAGAACTGTATGCATCCATTAAAGGGAGAGAGAAAAGCCTGGTTAATTAACTTAAAAAGCTTGTTGACCAACAGCTCTGATGTAAACACATTGACCAATGAAAATAAAAACCCACAGATTAGAAAACGGTAAGTATAAAAATGCCAGTCAACATATTTGCTCCAAAAAACCAGAGGAGTATAAAAAACAAGGTAACTGAACAGGCTAACAACCCTGTGGTTGACATTAAGGTCCAATATAACATTTGTTGTGGCAACCAAGTTGCTGCTGTCTAACAGTTGCCAACAGAAAAGAGTTAACCTACATTCTACTGGAGTAAGGAATGAGTTCTTTTCTTTTAAATTAATGTTAACAAGGCTTTTCTGCTGTCAATGACTGGTGTTGCATCAGGTGGGAGCAACTGTTAAGTGCAGAGTCTTTAAAAAACTTTGCTGGCGGAAACAACCGGGTCCTTCCCCCACCTCCAGGAAAAGCCACACCACCACCTTTTGTCTACAAACTATTTTTAGCGTTTCACATATATAGTGTTTTCAGTTATTTGTATGATTTACCACATGTGGAAAACATGACAGTTGGTTGCAAAAGGACTGTGCACCCCACAAACAAAGCATTGTAACATTTCTCCCTCTTGTTGTTTTGAATAATAAAAACAACAGTAATAAAAAATTGGGGCCAGGAAGCAAAGCCAAACTTAGTATGTATATATATACAAGCCAGTACTCGTAATACAATACCACCGTTAAGAAGCCATCTGCTCACATGACAAAGCTGCTCCAAAAACCTTCATTTCGAAATGCTCATCTCCAAAACTTTTTCTGTTCATTTCAATCCCTACTCAGTCAAGAAGGCCCTACCCTCCTTCTGCATCAAGCAGATAAAAAAAGTGCATCCTTCTGTGAAGAGCCTAAAAAAAACAAAAAAACTAGATTCTTGTTATACAATCATATTATAAGCCCTTGATTAATTTCTGCATGGTGCTGTCAGTTTAAAAACTGAAGGGGATCTTCCTCTCGATTTTATAACTTATCATTTATGGATCCAGAATTTGACTCCTGGGTGTAAGAAAGACAAAGACCATAAGTTGGGGTGGGTGCCGTTCTGATGCCCAAGCCTGCAAAATGCCCAAGCTGAAAGTCAACATTTCAGGTGCCCCCAAATCTATCAAAGGGACCAAAACTTTCAGCAACGCTCAACACCTGATGTGTTGGGGGTCCAATTCGGCTCTGTCTCAAATGCCAATAAAAACAACTCGCTGTTAGGCCCCATCTGCACTATACATTTAAAGCAGTATCGTACCACTTCAAAAGTCATGGCTTTCCACAAAGAATCCTAGGAACTGTGGTTTGTTCAGGGTGCAGAGAGGAGACCTCTACAATTCCCAGAGTTCCCTGGGAAGAGGAATGGATAGTTCTGGAAACTGTAGCTCTGTGGACTGAATAAAGGGTCTCCTCACAACTCTCAACACACTTAACAAATGACAGCTCCCAGGATTCATGAAGGGAAGCATAGGAAGCTTCCTGAATCAGACCACTGGATCCACCTAGTTCAGAATGGTCTCCACTGACTGGCAGTGGCTTCCCAGAGTTTCAGACAGGAGTCTCACCTAGCCCTAGATGGAGATGCTATTGGGGATTGAACCTGAGACCTTCAGCACACAAGGCAGATGCTCTACTGCTGAGCTACAGCCCTTCCCCATAGCCATGACTACTTGAAGCGGAATGGTACTGCTTCAAATATATAGAGCAGGCCAGGCCTTAGAGGAGACAAGCAGGCTCTCGCATATCTTAGTTTGATTCAGTATCTTCTTCCTTAGCCACAGAGGAGGAAAACACAAGGGACCAAAAGACACGATGAAAGCTACTCCTCTGAAAAGTGCACTTTGGAAAGTGTGTGTTCCCTGTATTCCTCAGAAATAAGCATGCGGCCCCTGAAATTAACAAGGCCATGCAGGGGTCAGCTATGGAAAGATGACCAAGCTGTGTTGGACGTGTAAAACTCTGCCTCTGCTGACCACTGTTCCACTCTGTCCTCGTCGGACCTGTCGCTGTCATCTCCGCTGGAGGGCTCATAGCCAACCAGAGGAGAATGGGCTGTCTTCGACTGTTCCTCGCTCTCCTTTTTCGCTGACACCAGCTGTTTGTAGCAAAGGTTGCACACCCTTAAAGGCTTCGGGGACAGCCGGGGCATCAGGAACCTTTGCCGAGAGCAGTCTCCGCACACCACAAAGCCACACTTCCGACAGTGGTGCCTGCGCGTGAGAGTGGAGAACTTGGTTTGCGTGCAGCGCATGCAGATGTCGGTGGCCTTGTCTGGGATCCAGGGGGCGGCGTGTTCCGTGGGGGGCTGCTGGCCCATCTTGGACAGCAAGTGGCGGATGCATTCCTCCAGGTGGCTGATCCATTCTTTCCTCTCGGTAAGGGAAGCGGCGGAAACAACGAAGGACTTCTTGGCCGTTTTGATCATCCAACGGTTCTTCATCTGCAGGGTATCCGGCAAAGTCTCCAGGGTGACTTCGTCAAGTGGTATGATGTGTTGGGAGCTGTACTTCCTCCTGTTGATCACAATGCTTCCATACACAAGGATGTCGTTGAACAGGAAGAAGATCCGCGGTTTGGCTTTCTTCCGGCATTCTTTGGTCAAAATCCCTTCGCCCAAGAGGACCCTTCCAGGTATGGCCAACGGCTGGCCGGATGCTCCAAAGCAGCTCTCCACAGTCGCAATGCGTTGGCTGTTGATCTCAGTGTTGGCCAAATGGTCTACCATCTTGACAGGTCACCTGGAAGCAAGGAAGGAAAACAGAAGCTGTGACTGCTGAATCTGAGACCAAAAGGATCAAGGAAGTGAGAGTAACTCCCCTAAGAGGAAAGGTTGCGACAATCAGGGGTTTTTTTTGTTTAGAGCAGAGTTTCCCACATTTGAGTCTCCAGCTGGACTACAATTCCCATCATCCCTGACCACCGATCCTGCTAGCTAGGGATGATGGGAGTTGTAGTCCAACAATAGCTGGAGACCCAAGTTTGGGAAACCCTGTTTTGGAGAAAAGGCAGGCAAGAGACAACACGATCGAGGCATATAAAATGATGCAGGGTGTGGAGAAAGTGGACAGAGAAAAGCTGTTCTCCCCTTCTCATAATGTGAGAACTTGGGGACATCTAATGAAGCTGAATGTTGGAATATTCAGGACAGGTAAAAGAAACTTCTTCGCATGGTGCATAGCTAGGCTATAGAATTCA
This sequence comes from Podarcis melisellensis, assembly GCF_964234715.1. Taxonomy (NCBI): domain Eukaryota; kingdom Metazoa; phylum Chordata; class Lepidosauria; order Squamata; family Lacertidae; genus Podarcis; species Podarcis melisellensis. The sequence goes on from NC_138540.1 coordinate 32,305,655, forward strand.
CTACCACAAGAGGCAGTGATGGCCACCAACCTGGATGGCATTAAAACATTATACAAAAGGAGAATATGGCTATAACTAGCTACTAAGCCCAATGGCTATGCTCTACTTTCACTGGCAGAGGCAGCTATGCTTCTGAATACCAGTTGCTGGGAACTGCAGAACTGGAATAATAATAATAATAATAATAATAATAATAATAATAATAATAATAATAATTTATTATTCATACCCTGCCCATCTGGCTGGGTTTCCCCAGCCACTCTGGGTGGCTTCCAACAAAATATAAAAAATACATTAAAACATCAGACATTCAAAACTTCTCTAAACAGGGCTGCCTTCATATGTAGTTGTGCCCAGGTTCATTTGTGGGTTTCCAAAAGGCAACTGGTTAACCAGTGAGAACAGCATGATGGCCTAGATTGGCCACTGCCTATGCTTATGTATCTTCCCTCGTCAGTGCCATGACCTTATGCTCCCCCCACTTAACATCCCAGTGGCTGAATTCAAAATGTCAAGACTCTGAAAAGCGCCTTTGCCCATGTAATAAGACAAAACCAGAATTACTTTTCTACAGCAACCCCCATCATAATTCTATGCATGCATGATCACATATGTACAAACACCTGATACCAAAACACCGAGCGAAACATGGTAATCAGTATCAGAAGGTACCATCATTTCAGGACTATATGACTGCAGAATGTTTGTGTGTGTGTCTTACATGTTTGGATATTCCCACATGTCAAGGACACCACACACATAGAAATCTAGCATGTCAGGGAAGAAGACTCTAGTTTTCCCGTTATCCTAGTGGGAGAAAAAAAAATGCTTTCAAAAGGGAGAAGGATTCAAATGTGTCCCCCTAGCAGCAGTCTGAAGTGGTACAGTCTAGGAAGGATCATAGCTGCATGGTTTTGTGAATATCTCTGCAACATCTCTGCAAATGTTCATGAGCAGTGCAGGGTGCACCCACACTGTTCTGCCTTGTGTTGAACAAAATAAGATTTTGCAACCCTAGTGGCAGGCCAAACATTCACATGTATGAAGAAACTGAGTCATTTCCCAAAGGCATCATATAAAATGAAGTTCACAGAGAGCACATGCTTTTTCTTGCACGTACACACAATGGGTAACCTAAGAGATCATTCACCAAGGAACACACAGCTCCAAAGCACTGAAGGTCATGCCATGGCCAGGTTCCTTTTCTACAATGACTTTGTAAATAAGCATAAAAAATAACCCTGAAAATTCAATATCCAAGACACCTCCCTTCACAAAATGTGCAACAGCTACACCACACAAGAGCTTTGTAGAGAGGAAACAACAGCAAGGGAGAAAGTGCTAGCAATGGCAATTGTTTTAAAAACCGCTAGAATGATCATGTTGACAATGCAGTCTGTTAGATGTTGCTCAAGAATGTACCAGTCACTATTGATGGGAAGAGATTTCCCCTACATTTCTCAAGGAGGGCCCACAAAACTCAGTGAAACTGTGTTTGTATCAACATTCCCAGGAATTAAGCTAGGAGGCTCTTGTTACATTTTGTGAAAGTTTCATGACTGTTCCAGAACTCCCTTATTCTTCCAGCCTGGAAAAAAACGAAACACCCACAATCTGTTATGCAATGATCTTGAGGACCACACTGCCCTTGCCACATTTGAACTCATTTCTTGTGAATGTCGATTTGGCTTGGATATCTATCAGGACATTTATATGACATATCTTGACTCGCGTGCCTAAACTGAGATTGGTGTATTGATGGTCATTGTATTATTAATGTGAGCTGGTGGTGGGGCAGTTGTTTCTTTTCACTTTGTTAAACTTTCTATAAAAATTAACTAAAATCGTATTTTGGTCCAACTGAACAGCCAAGCAGGGCCAAGAAACGAGAAGGAGCCAAAAAAGAAAGCCTAACCCAACTCAGGGGCTCGCCACGAGGGGAGGGTGCTCTTGCACTTGAATCCTCCTTGTGGATTTCCCCACACGCATCTGGTTGGCCACTGTGAGAACAAGATGCTGGACTAGATGATCCAACAGCCAGTGTGGTGTAGTGGTTAAGAGTGGTAGACTCGTAATCTGGTGAACCGGGTTCACTTCCTGCTCCTCCACCTGCAGCTGCTGGGTGACCTTGGGCCAGTCACACTTCTCTGAAGTCTCTCAGCCCCGTTCACCTCACAGAGTGTTTGTTGTGGGGGAGGAAGGGAAAGGAGAATGTTAGCCGCTTTGAGACTCCTTAAAGGGAGTGAAAGGCGGGATATCAAATCCAAACTCTTCTTCTTAAGCCTACAAAAGTTACTAGCCCACACACAACTACAGCCATGTTTTATTTCCCCAACAGCCTGCAAGAAGGAATCCGTGATGCCATGGGGCATCAGATGCAGATCCCTGCATTGCAGGGGGCTGGGCCACGTGATCCTCAGGGTCCCTTCTGACTCTACAATTCTATGATTAAGAATCACTTTTATTTCACACAAAAAACGCCTTTTCACCTGGAGGCAATTTTGCGCTCACTGTAGGTGATTAGAAACAGCAGCAATTTATAAGTGTGCATAAGAGCTGTTCAGCTTAAGGACCATGGAAGCTTCTTCAGCATTTATTTATTTTTAAAGAAAAGAAACAAATGCACTGCCGAGTTGCTTTGAGGATCAGTCTGTAATAGTGAAGGACCGACTGCCCCACCATCAGCCAGCGTGATCGTTTTATATTTAAAAGACAAAACTAAAAGCCACCACGGAGTCGCTTTGCTTCTGCTATTATGAACATAATGACTTTTGCACACTACAGAACAGGAGGGGAGGGAGAAGCATGAAAAGGAAAGAAAACTAAAAACTACAGTACCTCTGATCTCGGTGCCCATTTGAAGTGGGAACACACAGCAGAGAACGGCAAACTCCAATTATATATATAAAAAGGACCGTTGGAGCCAACCTTTCATAGCTATTAGCGAGAGGTTGTTTTCATGAGAGCTCTTGGCAGGAGGCCTCTAGTAACCTTTCATCACAGAATCCGCGGGGCTGATTAGTTTCACAGGACTCTTCTGTGGACTTCTGTCTTGTAATGCAAAACGTTCCCAAGCTTTGCACAGGGCGGCATTAATTGTACCCCTTGGTGGAGACCAAGGATGAAAAGCAAAAGGGTTCTTAGCAGGAAAGCTCTAAGCCACTTGGAACTCCACACCAGGGTGGCAATGGGGTGCAAACCCCCCTCTTTCTCTGTTCCATCGAAACCAACCTTTTCCCCATAAATGTAAAGAGCAGCTCTGCTGGGTCAGGCCAAGGGGTCACCTAATCCACTGGCCCCAGCCAGCCAGTCAGTGTTTGGAAAGCTTACGCAGGCAACAGCTCTCCTCTCACGTGTTTTGTCACCTATAAGGAGCCAGTGTGGAGTAGAGGTTAGACTCAGCTCTGAACTAAGAACTTGAAGACTTCATGGGAGGCTTTTAAGCAGAAGCTGGACAGCTATCTGCCATGGATGCTTTCATTGCGATTCCTGCATTGCAGGCGGTGGGACTACTAGACGATCCTTGAGGTCCCTTCCAGCTCTACATTTCTATGGTTTTATGAGCATCAAACTCCCCACCCCTCGGGTATGAAGCCCCACTGAGTGACAGTGGGCCAGTCTGTCTGTCTGTCTGTCTGTCTGTCTGTCTCCCCCCTCAGACTACCCTACCTTGCAGGGTTGTTGTGAGGATAAAACGGAAAGAACTGTGTATGCCACCCTGAGCTTCTTGGAGTATCAATGTATGAGGAGTGATGCACCCACTTGACCACCTCTTAATTATTTTATGGTAAGGAAGTGACCATCTCCACCCCCCACTCCGGAAGAGATTATGAAGGAAAGTTAATCCCTTTGACTTCACCCACTAAAAGCCCCTGGATTTAGTTATCTGTAATTCTCCTGGCTTAATCCACCATGGAGGGGATCTTTTCAGTGGTGGCCCCCTATATCTGTGGAACACACTCCACAGGAAAAACCCCGTCATTATCAGTGTTTAGGCACTAGGCACTTTTCATTGACTTTTGGCCTTTGGTAACCAAGCTGGCCCCTGCATCAGGGTTCATATTTAGGTGGGTATGGGAAGGGCTATCTTTAATATTATATCAGATGAACATTTCTGGTGTCTTCTATGATGCATTGGTTGGTTTTTTTAAAAAAATCCTGCTGTATTGTTAAGTCACTTGGAGGCTTTTATTTTTGTAAAAAGGGGCAAATACATGTAGATGACAATAATAATAACAACATCTGTAGCTCCCAGGGTTCTTTAGAAGCCACAACAGCCAAATAGTTTCACAAGTAATAGTTTCGCGAGTGACACAGGTGTAATATAACATGAAAATGAAACCATTGCAGAGCTCTTCAGAAGTGATTTGATCTCAAAGCCTGCAGCGACAGAAGTGATCCTGGTTAAGGAATCCACTGGGAGGCACCCAATAAATTCATGACTGTCCTACATTGTGCAATTTCTAGGGGAAAGAACTGGGTGAAAGGTAGAACTGAAGTGATTCACCCAGGAAAGGCGGCAGGATCAGTTCATGGGTAACAGCAAAATGTGGAGAGGTTGTTGGCCTCCACAAAACAACCCATTGCCAGTTTCAAAGAAGAAGAAAAAAACCTGGAACAAATTCAATAACAAGGCTGGGAAATAATGCAGATGCAGAAAACAACAAGATCGGAATGAGAGGAATCTGAACTCTGAAGCAAAACAATATTGTGACTCAGCAAATTTTCAGAGCAGACAGCTGACCAGTTCAGAGAGCAAGTTTAGCTCCTTCGCACTGGCTTTTAGCAATCATTTGCAGCTGTTAGGTGATAGGCACAGTCTTTCGTCAAGGCTGCAGCTGTGATTTAAAGCTCCAAGAACCTTAGTTAACACACACACACATGGGAAAACTGCTAGCCCTACTCAGAGTAGGCCCATTGAAGTCAATGGACATGGCTAATTTCAGTGGGTCTACTTAGTTGGTAGTATGGCTTAGTTGGAGTCAGGGGTCTTAACTGCTGCAGAGCACATCTTGAACCCCCTGCTGCCAAAGTTAAGCACTTTAATAGTACAATTCTGTTGCATGCTGACTTAAAGGTAACCCTACTGAGCTCAATGGGGCCAAAGTAAGCGTACAGCCTTGTTACATGGATTTCAATGGGGCGGGGATTCAAACAACTTTGCTTCCATGGGCCGCTATCCTGTCACATGGAACAAAAACTTTTGAAATGCTTGAAGAGTAAAACATACCTTCTTGTCACAAGAACTGAACACAAAATATTCGGTCATTTTAGCAAAATTGGGAGCATTCTTCCCACTGATAGCTGTTACTCTTAGGACATGGGAAGGTGCAGTTTCCTAGTGTTCATCTCAGTAATGTTAGGGAAGGGCCGTAGCTCAGTGGCAGAGCATATGCTTTGAATGCAGAAGGTCCCAGGTTCAATCCCTGGCATATCCAGGCAGTGCAAGTTCCCTGCCTGAAACCCTGGGGAACTGCTGCCTATCAGTGCAGACAGTACTGAGATAGATGGTTCAATGGTTTGATTCAGTATAAGGTAGCTTCCTATATTTTAGGATACACCATTCCAACTGGGCATGCTCAATGGCCATGAAACACTGCCTTGACTGCTGATGGAGAGGAAGACAGGGAATGGAGATGGTTGGTATGCTGAACAGAGCATACTCCGTGCTGCAACATTTTGTTGCAGGTCTCACTTGTAGAAACTAGTGGAGATGCTACTTCTAAAGAAAGGGCGGCCAGGCATTGGTTTATAGAGATCTAGTGACTCAAGAAGCGAAGCCCTGACACAAACATTTCTTGTGCTGCAGTTGAGACAATGACTAATAGCATCTGATGTTGGCCACCTTTGGGGAGAGTAAGCTGTTGCCTGGGATGCCACTGGTTTCAGAAGAAACTCCGTGGAAGTTGCACAGGACTGAATCAGAGTCGTGCTTGGGAGGGTGAGCCTGACAGGCTGGTTGCAAAGCCCCCAAACAGTTACCCCACTGGTGCCCATCTGCTTACAGCAAATGGGAGCAGGCTGTCTCCAGACCTCCTGCCTCATGATTGCATAGATGTTAGAGGCTGGGACTGTGGCACAAAACTTTCTCTGTCTGTGGCCCAAGCCCTCTGGAGCCATTTTCCTAGTGAGATCCATCTGTGTCAAATGCTGTTGTTGTTCCGAAAACCCTGATTGGTGGCTAATTGTTTATTTTTAAAAAGAGTGAGCACTGACTCACTCCCACATGAGCAGAGACAGAGACCAGAGCATCAACTGGCTGCATGGCTGTGCTTATCTTTAGCCACCTTTGATCTCTGCAGACTAAGCTTTACATTTCCTGGCTAATTTGGCCAGCGTTCAGTACCATTCTTCCTCCACCACTATGCCAAGGAAAGCAAAACACACCAGACAAAGTGGACTCTCAAGTCCACCAGAAACACCTGCCACAACAAATCTTCATTTTCAGCAGCAACAGAAGGCTCTGATTATTATGCTGCCTCCATCTTGCTCTCTTCTCCACCCAGCCTTAACTCTGCTAGGGTTGGTTTAGCCTACAGAAAAGAAGATGGCGGGGAGAGAAGAAAAGGGGTCCATAAGAACACCAGAAGAACCTTCTGGTTCATGCCAATGGCCCATCTAGTCCAGCATCCTGTTCTCCCAGTGGCTAACCGGATGCCTGTGGGAAACCAGCAAGCAGGATTGGAGCACATGAGCTCTCTCCCCTCCTGTGGCTTCCAGCAACTGGTATTCAGAAGCATTGCTGCCTCCAGTTGTGCAGGCAGATCATAGCCACCGATAGCCCACTCTTCCATGAGTTTGTCTCAATTCTCTTCTAAAGCCACCCAAATTGGTGGCCATCACTGTCTCCTGTGGGATCGAGTTCCTTAATTTAACTATGTGCTGCGTGACCAAGTCCTTTATTTCATTGGTCCTGAATCATCCAACATGCAGCTTCATTCGATGTCCAAAAGTTCCAGTGTTATGGGAAAGGGAAGAAAAACCTCACTCTATCCACTTTCTCCATGCCATGCATAATTTTATAAAATTCTATCATGCTGCCTCTTGCAAGCCTTTGCTCTTCAGCCGAAAAGTCCCCAAATGCTGCAACCTGTCTTCATAGGGAACTCGCTCCTTCCCCTTGATCATTTTGGCTGCCCTTTTCTGAACCTTTTCCCACTTTGCCCAATCCTCTTTTAAAGCCATTGTGGTCCCTGTCATCTACCTGCCTCCAATCTCATTTGTGGGGTGGGGTGGGGGGATGGTGGAGTCCCTCTTGCTTTAGTAGGCTGGGGGAAAGGGTGACAGATGAAATATAGGAAGCAGATGGGACAGTGTCAGCAGCCAGCTTGAAATGCATGGTTATAGGTAGAGATGCCACTTACGGGTCAAGACCCAGGAGTGCTACAGAAGGAGAAACAAAGTCAAGCAGGCCCTGTGTAGAAGTTCCTTATCAATCCTCTCTATGACACCAACAGAGAGGGCTTTACCGTCATGCTACAGTGAGAGCAAATAATGTAGAGTTGCGTCAAGATCCTCAGCTGTTTCACTCGCCTCACCTCCTTTTCAGAGCCTCCTGCTGTTGACTCACATTTGACAGTCACCTAGCTGTTTCGACACTGACAGGAGCACTTCTTGGTTTCACTATTTCTTAACGCACTAGCTACATGCTTTGAAGGATTCCTGCCATCGCCACTAAATACACACCCAAACCTAAGAGCTGGGCTGTGGAAGCTTCCATATGCTGCTGCTGCTGCTGGGACTACCACTCCCATCAACCATGACCTTTGGCCAGGCTGGATGGAGCTCAGGGGAGGTGGAGTTCATCAACATCTGGAAAGTCACAGGTTCTCCACACACACACACACACCACTCCACCTTACAGAATCTCATCCCCTTCCTATAATCTGGCAGCTGTCCTTGCCATCACACTTAAACAAACAAACAAACAAACAAACAAACAAATAAATAAATTTAAAAACAAAGTAAGCAACATCATCATCATTATGGATGATAATAATATTAATTTCATTTATAAATCGCTTCCCATGAGGCACGCCGAAGAGATCATTTAGGTCCATTTCAAGTACATTCTTGAAAGAAGAAAAGCGTCACTTTATGTATATTTCGATTGCCAGCGGACACAGAGAGTTGGCGTGATGGAAGTTTGAAAGCCGCTCCCACCGGCGGAAATCGCATTTTAAAAGAGCCCCTTTCAGATTACAACAGCGCACTGGCTCTTCGCTCTCAGGTCCGGCGCCGGCACCGCAACAGTTTTGCAAAGTATGTGGAACTTTAAAGGATCGGTGAATTCAAAGCCCCATAGAAAGACGCTACAGTACACAGACCCTTCGCACAGACCCCACCCCCATGCAGCGCTTCTCTCCCGCCTACGGTCGTGCAAGGCGGAGAGCGCGGTCAAGCCAAGAGAGATGAATGTACCTCCTCGTGACTTTTCCTGGTTCCTGTCCCAACCGGGTCCCCGAGTCCGTCGATCCCGCCAAGAGACGCCTGGGAATCCGCCTTCAAGGGATCCTCTCGCAGCAGAAAGTGCAATTCCAAAGATTTTTAATCCAGAAGGGCCTCCGCAGAAGGCTCTAGGTTGAGACTGCAACGCTACCCTTCCCTGGAAGCAAGTCCCATTGAATTTAATGGAGCCTACTTCTGAGTAGGCGACTTTCGCCTGCAAAATCTCACCCTACTTTTTTCTTTCTTTCCCTTTTCGCATCCGCGGCTGCGTAAAAAATGAATGAAACAACAACAGCAAAGTATCTCTGGAACGCTCAGAGTCCCCAACATTCCATTCTCCCCGCTTTCCGTAAGTGTCACGAGCCAATCAACAGGCCGCCTCCGAAGCAGGACCGTCCGGTTCTGGGACGCTCAGTCTCAGCATTCCACGCGTAGCCACGCCCCCGAAAACAACGGCGGCCAATCAGAGGGCGCAGTCGGAGGCTGGTGAGTTTGGCTGGGCGGGTGAAAAAGAGAGAGCGGGGGGGGGGACAAGAAGAGGGGAAGGAAGAAAAAAGAGCAAGGGTGACTTAAAGCGGCGGGGCGGTGCATGGAAACTTTGCATTCTGCTAGTAACGGAAAATCGAAGAATCATAGAATTTTAGAGTTGGGTGGAACCTCAAGGGTCATCTGGTCCAACCCTCCGCAATGCAGGAGTCACAACTAAAGCATCCATGACAAATTTAAGCTCTGTTTAAAAACTTGCAGTGAAAGAGACTCCAGCACCTTCCAAGGGAATCCATTCCACTGTCAAACAGCTCTTACCTTCAGCAAATGCTTTCTAATGGTTGAAACCTCCTTTCTTGTAACTTGAAGCCATTGGTTTGGGTCCTATCCTCCGGAGCAGAAGAAAACAACTTGCTTCATCTTCCACGTGACAGCCCTTTAGATGTTTGAAGATGGCTATCATATCTCGCCTCAGTCATCTCTTCTTCAGGCTAAACATATTCAGCTCCCTCAACCTTTCCTCATAAGGCTTGGTTTCCAGACCCTTGAACATCTTGTTGACCCTGGATTGCACACATTCCAGCTTGCCAATGCCCTTCTTAAATTGCGGTGCCCAGAACTGTGCACAGGACTCCAGGTGTGGTCTGACGAAGGCAGAATAGAATGATACTATCACTTCCTTTGATCTGGACACTATACTTCTGTTGATGTCCAGATCGAGGGAAATAATAGTACCTTTGTCAGACCTTATCTGGAGAGTAACAGATGCTGACATATCCTCCCTGGGAAGGAATCTAGGAAGGGAGGAAATAGATAGGAAGGGAGGGAGTGGGAAAGCCACCTGGGAGCAGATGGTGTCTTAGAGCCAGTGCAGAGCCTGGGAAGACTTTGGCCAAAACCAACTTCCCAGTCAACAGCTGTGTATTTGGAGCACAGCCCATCCACCCCTAGCCAGCAATAGTCAGAGATGAGCATTATAGCATTGGGAGGGCTGTAGATGTAGTAAAACACACACCTTTTGAGTCATCAGATTGCTGTGAGAGGAAGTATTTTGTGGTAACAAACCAGCTTCTCTCCAGGAACAAGAGGAGACCAATTCTGCATTTTTTGTGTGGCAGAGGCAAACTGTGCACAGAAGCTAGTGGGGAAGGGCCGTGGCTCAGCAATAGAGCATTTCCTTTGCATTCAGAAGGTCCCAGGTACAATTGTCAGCATCTCCAGGTAGGGCTGGGGTGTCCCCTACCTGAAAGCTAGAGAGCTTCTGCCAGCCCGTGCAGACAATACTGAGCTAGATTGACCCCAGAGTCTGACTCGGCATGAGGCAACTTTCTGTATTCCTATGACTGTCTGGTGCTTATGAAGGCACAAACCTACTCCCCCACCCAGCAGTCATCTGGGTATCTATCTATCTATCTATCTATCTATCTATCTATCTATCTATCATCTATCTATCTATCATCTATCTATCTATCTATCTATCTATCTATCTATCATCTATCATCTAATCTATCATCTAGCTATCTATCTTTCAATCATCTTTAAAAGGTAGGCAGCGGGCAAACTTTCAATTTAATAAACTCAATAAATTCAATAAAGTGGCATATTATTATTATTATTAAAAAAACAATATTCCCAAGCATGGGGAAGAAGTTGCAAGATCAGCTACTGAAGCACTGTTTGATTTGCTGGCAAATAAACCTATTAAATTTATTAGAAAGGCGGGAAGAACCAGATTTGCCCTTGGGGAGAAAAGACTCATGGCAAGTCTTTTTATTAAAGGATGTTTGTCTCCACCCGCTCTTTTGGACCACAATAGTTCCTGTGTTAAATGCTTCATGGCAACTGATGGGGGCTGCCTTTTAAATTGAACTGTTTCTTTTTCTAAGCTTTTGTGTTCTTTGGAACTAATAACATGGTAGCTCTCCTTGTGTTTTGAAGCAGTTATACTGACTGCTGGCATGTGTCTATAATTCTTGGCACAGTCTTCTGGTTTTGTGGCCTCTGAATTTGTGTAATGGGCAATCTGGTGTGGGTTTGTCTGGTGTGGGTTATTCTCAAATCTCCTTCTTTGTTGGCCCTGCTAACTGTCTGGAGCTATAGGAAACTGGAGTCAAATAATTTCAGTACTGCCACATGTTCCCCATCCCTAATGTAAAACATTCGTGTACTAGTTTGTATTAATATAAACATGGGTGTCTACAATAGAAATAATATAAGAGAATGATGATTCTCAGCAGTCTTGCTAAACTGCAATCTCCAGGAATATTTGATGGAAGCCATGACTGTTAGAGTGTTATAATGCTAAATTTCATTTTTCTATACCTTTTCAGAATGAAATGCAGCATTTTAAAGTACTATCTTATGACAAGGAAAGGGCTTTAAAGTATAGAGTAATACATAACTCTTTGGTAGGCAGAGTCTAAAAAGTCCTTTGTCACATGACAGCTGGCCTTCTTCCCTGCCAATCAAAGACAGCGGTATCATATTACCTTTTTATGTTAGTGCTGTTTTTTTTTTTTTTACGATTCATCTTTTGAATTTGAACACTTGACATTATCTCGGTAATTTGCAAGTTTGGAAGCAATATTCAACATTGTTTCGCTTCTGACAATGTTCTTTTTGATCCGTTTATTTTCCCATGCCTGGAAGCTGAAGTTCTTCTGTGTTTTCTGACTTTACTGGAGAAGAAAAATCTGTGCATGCTCCTCTTTTCAATTCTCATTCTTCCCTAGCTCCCTTTTTATTTAAACAGCAATCTTGTATTCACTGTGTGTTCTTTTATTATAACACGGGAAATCGTGATGAATGATTAGGTATTTCAAACACTAAAACTTAGGTAGATTAGCTACTTCAAATATTAGAAGTGAAAAAGTATTGCAGAGGACAAGTGCATGATAATAATCAGTTAATTTAAAAAGTTGTAAATGTGTGCACCATGATAGACAGATTCCTCACAGAGGTACATAAAAGAGCTAGATGGAATAAAAAATACAGCACTTTTAGGCCTGCGAAGGAGAGGCTGCCATGAAAGATGATGGGGCATAGGAAGCTGTCCTCTACCAAGTCAGCTACTGGTTCATCAACCCCAATCTTGTCTGCTCTGATCAGTAATGGCTCTCCAAGGTCCCAGGCAGGGGACAATGAGAGGTCAGAAAGAGAAGAGGGAGAAACTTGGGAGGAAGAGGTGTCGGAAGCTGAAGAGGTAACAGGGACTGGATGTAGACACATCAAAGAAGTGCTGTAAACTTTGTATGGGCAATCAGGCTGGCAAAAACAGACTTTCACAGTGCCATCTTGTTTCAGTGTTATAATGCACATGTGTCCGACTCTTCGTGGCCCCATGGACCAGAGCACGCCAGGCACTCCTGTCTTCCACTGCCTCCCGCAGTTTGGTCAGGCTCATGTTTGTAGCTTCGAGAACCCTATCCAACCATCTCGTCCTCTGTCGTCCCCTTCTCCTTGTGCCCTCCATCTTCCCCAACATCAGGGTCTTTTCCAGGGAGTCTTCTCTTCTCATGAGGTGGCTAAAGTATTGGAGCCTCAGCTTCACAATTTGTCCTTCCAGTGTGCACTCAGGGCTGATTTCCTTCAGAATGGAGAGGTTTGATCTTCTTGCAGTCCATGGGACTCTCAATAGTCTCCTCCAGCACCATAATTCAAATGCATCAAATCTTCGGCGATCAGCCTTCTTTATGGTCCAGGTCTCACTTCCATACATCACTACTGGGAAAACCATAGCTTTTACTATATGGCCCTTGTTGGCAAGGTGATGTCTCTGCTTTTTAAGATGCTGCCTAGGTTTGTCATTGCTTTTCTCCCAAGAAGCAGGCGTCTTTCAATTTCGTGACTGCTGTCACCATCTGCAGTGATCATGGAACCCAAGAAAGTAAAATCTCTCACTGCACATACAACACATATAAAATGCTTTTTCTTTGCCAATGTAGTTAAGTCCAGGGTTTAGTGAGCAGGGGGAGCCTGTGGCAGAGAGAAGTACAGAAGCAGGAGAGGAGGGAGGCCAAGAGGCAGAGATGAGTCAAGCTGCTGAAGAGGCTAGGCTGTTCTCCCACTCCTGCTGCAACAAGTCCCCCTCCTCCTGGTCTCCCAGGACCAGAAGAGGTATGAAGAGGGAAGAGCAGAGAAAGGTGTCAGCAGAGTCTCAGGTTTCTTTGAGAGGACCCAGAGGAGGGGGAGATTTAGGAAGGTGGGGGCAGCCTCCACAACTGCCTTGTTGGGGCAAGACCTAGTGAGAAGAGCTGCTGTGCTTATTAGGCCCGGCTCCCCTGAGCAGGCCTTGTTTCGTCTAATAAAGAATTAACTTCATGTACTCCATGTGATTTATTGCTGGCTAACTCCCTGACATTAACTTGCATACAGTTCAAGGGCAGCCAGTTGAAATCCCACAAATTAATTGTATGCAAGGCAAAGAGCTTGAAAGCACCAGGTTTTCCTGGTGCAGAAAGAGATTTCAAGCTTTCTGCTTTGCTTACCAGGCTCACAAGATCTCAGGTGGCCTCCCAGAGCCTGGAGAGTTGAAAAACACTCCGCCTTCCTTGTGGGGCAAGACCCTTTGGTGTGCTGACTCCAGAAGGCAAGATTGCTCATGCAGGAGCAGTTCCGACAGGGAGGTTTGAGTAAACACGGTTTTGTGTATATGCGACAGCCCTGGAACGTAACCCCGGCACAAGTTGCGGCCGTATTGCAAAGACTCTCTGCAAGCGAGCCAAGCCCAATCACTAAACAATGAATCTCTCTTTCCCATATTTATTCCTCTTGGTGCACAGCAGCGGGCAGATTATAGGAAACAGTTTTCCATTTAACCCCAAGTGGTAAAGAAATGGGTTTGCAGCTCTCCTAGTAAATTTGCACTTACCATCCGTTAATGGACGGGCTTAGGCGAGCTCCACACTGCCGGCGTTGTATAGAAACGCAGGGAGGGAGGGGGGGAATTGCCTGGGAATTTGTTTTTAATTAAGCAATAAGGCTCAATGGGCTACTCCCGTCATGCAATAAAAACCACTCCCAGAGAAGGGTAGGAAGGCATTTGCTTCAGATGAGCTGCTTCAAATCACCCCCAGATTGCGATCGGATGATGACTCCCTGGAGTTAAGATTAGATGGCCCTCCCAAGAGTTGTCTTATAGCTTATAACTAAAAAGGATTCACAGCACAGAAGCTAAGTAGCTTTTGTGTTCAAAAGGAATGGAGTTCGCAGAGGGAAGAGACAGAGCAATGTGGCTCCTTGTTATAAAACCATGGAATTGTAGAGGTGGAACATGGGTGCAGAGCAACTGTGAGCCTGTGGTGCAGGGGTTAGAGTGTCGCACTAGGACCTGGGAGACCCAGGTTCAAATCCCCCGCTCAGCCATGAAGCTCACTGGGTGACCTTGGGGGCCAGTCACTGTCTCTCAGCCTAACCTACCTCACAAGGTTGTTGTGGGGATGAAATGAGGGGGGGAAGAATCATGTCAGCTTCCTTGAGCCCCATGGAGAAAAAGGTGGTAAACTCAGCTAAACCTTCCCTAATTTTAGGCAGGGTTAAGCAGGTTTGAGAATAACGTTAAAAGTTGTCAGTGGACCAATTATTTGTGATAAAAGCTGATGTGACATAAACTGTGGATACACCCTTTTAAAGTACATTCAGAACACATTTCCCCTCTCAAAGAATCCTGTGCACTGTACTGTAGCTGGTTCAGAGTTGCCAGAAACTGTAACTTTGTGAACAGTAAACTACACTGCCCAGAACTCTTTGAGGGAAAGGATGTGTTTTTAATGTGCTTTAAAGGCATGGTGTATACACAGCCTATACAGTCATACCTCGGGTTGAAGTAGCTTTGGGATGAGTATTTTTGGGTTGCGCTCCGTGGCAACCCGGAAGTAATGGAGCTTGTTACTTCTGGGTTTCACTGCTGCACATGCGCAGACGGTCAAAATGACATCACACGCATGCGTGGAAGTGGCGAATCGTGACCCCCGCACGCGCAGACGCTTGGACGCAGGTTGCGTTCACTTCAGGATGCGAACGGGGCTCCGGAACGGATCCCGTTCACATCCAGAGGTACCACTGTAATGGTTATAACTGGGAAGACCTGAGGTGGTATTCACAGATTTCTCCCCAGTAAATGGATGGAGATAGGATTCAGTGTCTTTTAGGGATTCTGGCATGGGTGGCAGATAATACTCAGAAGTGTCAAGTGTTGTTAACAACCACAACAACAACAACATGCCCTTCACTCTAAGCTCCCCAAAGCAGTTAAAATCATTCAACCACAATTTTAAAAACAGTTCAAAACAACTGAAAATCACAAAAATAAGATGGGTCCTAAAACATCTCAGGTGTCAAAGGACATGGTAAAGAGGTGTGTTTTTAGCAGATGGATATACTGTGTGTGTGCTCCCCCCCCCTTTATTGTCACAGTTTCTCCTAGACATATTTGGCTGACTTGTTCAATGGCACGTAAAATTGCTTTGTAATATTGCTCCAGAATTACTGGATTATTATTATTATTATTGGAAGGAAAGCATGACTTTGCGGGTAAGTTGTGCCACCTTGTGGTAGGAATACAACTGTGTGCTGCCACAATCCATTTGACACTTTTTAATGTGCTTTTCTCCGTGCAAGCCAGTCCTATATCCACTAAGTAAGTCATAGAATCATACAGTTGGAAGACACCCCCAATAGTCATTTAGTTCAACCCTCCTGCCCCCCACTGCAATGCAGGAAATGCAGCGGAAAAATCCCTGATAGATTGGTTTACATCCTGTGCTCAAAAACTGCTGGAGATGTAATAAGGACAATGCCTTGTTGAAACACGTGTTCTTACAGTGCCCTATACTCACCAAGTTTTTTTGGGCAAAGTGCTGGATTATATAAGTATGACTGTGCAGGAAAAGCTAAATTTTTTTAGAGGAAAATATTCTTTTGAATTATATACTTACTGTACGGAAGTTGACAACTGGACGATGAGAATGGATTCTACGAGCCCTGACTGTGATGAATTGAAAGAATAAAGATCCCCTTTAATCAATGGATTGATGACATGACAACACTTGCAACATATGAACGTATTGCTTATAGATGTGGACTTGGTTTGGATAAATATATTGACATTTGGAATGAGTTCAAACAGAACATAGTAGGTTACTAATAATCATATATGTATTAGGACAATAATATTATTTATACCATCATACCTTGGAAGTCGAACGGAATCCGTTCCGGAAGCATGTTCGACTTCTAAAATGTTTGGAAACCAAAGTGCGGCTTCCGATTGGCTGCAGGAAACTCCTGCAGCCAGTCGGAAGCTGCGGAAGCTTTGTCGGATGTTCAGGTTCCAAAGAACGTTTGCAAACCGGAACACTCACTCCCGGGTTTGCTGCGTTCGGGAGCCAAAACGTTCGACTTGCAAGACGTTTGGGATCCAAGCTACGACTGTATATGTCTATAATAATATATAACTGATTATACTCATTGTATTATATCTTTCTTTCCTATTGTATTTTTTGTACTTTCCCCCTCTCTTTTTCTTTTTTCTTTTGTCATTTCCTTTTCTATAATTGAAATTGTTGCAAAAATATTAATAATGATAAAAAATACACCCTGTGTTTTAAAACTTCCAACAAATGAGAGTCCACCGCGTTTTGAAGGAATCCTTTCCACTATCAAGCAGTTCTTACTGTCAGAAAATTCTTCCTAAGGTTTAGTTGCAATTTCCTTTCTCGTAATTTGAATTTATTGGTTTGGTTCCTCCCCTCTGCAGCAGTAGAAAACAAGCTTACTCCATCTTCCATGTGACATCCCTTCAAATTTTTGAAGATGGCTGTCATATCATGTGGTCTTCCTCTGGTAGCTGTTTGAAAAACTGGCTTTTTAGGGGGTGCTCTTAATTTTCAGGTGTGCGACATTCCCCCCTCACCTTACCGTTCATGATGATGATGATAATAAATAATTTTTATTTATACCCAGCCCTCCCCAGCCAAAACTGGGCTCAGAACAGCTAGCGTAAAATTAACATAACACATTAACATAAAATCAGACAATCAATTAAAATACATTCTAAAATCCAATCAGGATCAGAATAAAATCCAATCAGATGGCAACCCGCATTCGGGTTGGGGACCTTAAATGCTCACCAGGCCCAACTGTTTGTGCTGAACTTCTATGAGCCTGTGAGAAAAATTGGGAGGCCACTTTCATGCAAGTTCTTATGAAAGGCGAGGGGGAGTCAGACTGAAGCGACTTTTGAGGCGAAAAGCTGAAATCTTGCTTTTGCCTTCCTCACGGGCTTGGATCTCAGAAGCCTTCCATTTGCCAATGGCTCTTCCCCCCTCATTATCATAGGGTTGCAATAAAGCTCTAATTCCTGGAATAAAATACAGCAGAATCTGTTATTCAGCCAATTAAGCCTTCCATCTCCATTATTTAGGATGGCTACTTACCTTTTACTGAATGGGTAGCCATAATGCAAGAGTTCCTATAAAACCCCCTCAAATGGCCACTGTGGCAGCAAGTAGATTTCCCTTGGAGTAAAATAATCCTTGGTGAGTGAGACATAACGATCATTTACATTAATTAGGCAGCCACCTAATGGGGTGTTGAAGAGCTGCTACATCACTGGAATTCTTTCGTGAGCAGCCCCAGCCACCCAGCTAAACCGTTCCAAGCCCATAATTTTGAAATAATCCTTTAGGCTGCCGGTGTGCCTGGTGGTGGGGGCTGCAAGCTAGCCAAAGGGAAGTCTCATTTCTGATCACTTTACAAGGGGAATCGTCTATATCTCGAGCCTGCCGCACAAAGCCGAAAGGTTTTCGGCCCCAAAGCAGGAAGAAAAGGAAGAACACAAGAAGAGCCTTCTGGATCAGACCAATGGCTCATCAAGTTCAGGATCCTGTTCTCCTATTTTCACCCCCGCAGATGGGTAGCTAATTAAAAATCTGTTTTTAAAGCTTATTAGCTGCCTTTCCAGAGACATCTCTGCCCAATGCAAAGCACAATAAAAATCAAAAACATAGCAGAAGGTAGCCACAAAGCAAGGAACCACAATTCCCAAAAAACCAGCAAAGAATGAAAGTTGTTTATTAATAAAGAGCCAAGAACCTAACTTAAAACTGCAACCAGACATTCTCCTTGAGAAGTGGGAGGCCTGCTTTGACACATTTCTTGTGTTTTTCTGCTGAAAAAGAGAAGGCAGGAAATCGATCGAAACAACAACAGAAAACACTCTGGGTCACACGAACCATCTGTCAGTCTATCATGCGAAAGATGGGACACAGAGCCGCACGACCCTTGCTTGTTAGAATCATAGAATCTTAGCTGAATTCTGGCCAGGCCAGTGGATACTTGGTTATGTGTCCATTATGCATTGCCGGGGATTGGACTAGATGAACCTTGGGGTCCCTTCCAGTTCTACAAGTCTATGATTCCATGTGTTGAGTTTGTAGGATGGGATGCACTTCTGCATTGCTGGAGTTCCCTCCAGGAAAACAATAACAGGGTCTTTCAGTGGGCATTTTAAAGACTAACAATTATCAGAGGTTTCATGGACTGGAGTCCAAATAATCAGATAAAACCAATTTTTTTTTTTACTAGGGGTACTCAAGGGTACACAGGAACAACACCTTTCCCCCCATCTTCAAAGGTTAAAAGTGTGGCATGTACTGTAACAACTTCATGGTAAGAACGGCACCTTATTTTCCTTTTGAAATAAATCACTGGATGCAAGCATTTCTCAAAAGTGCAGCTTCCAGGATCTAAGTGCGAGGACTTTCCTGGATTGAAGCATGAATGGGAGGTGGAATTAGAATCCCGAAAGGTATCTCTTTGTTAACCATCGTGGAGCAGAAGTTGCCATCAAATCCCAGTTAGGCTCTTGCTGATTCCAGGCTGAGGAAAACACTTCCGTTACAGCAGGCTTTTGAATGCTGAATTTCTAATGGCTTGCAGAGCAAATACATTTAATCAAAATCCCTACAGCTGTATTTTGAATAATTATGCACACACACACACACACACGTGGGGAATCAGCAGATATGTTATTAGTGGTACTGTAAATGGACTCAAATACGAACAGCATCAGCTGTTGAACTTTTGTGAATGATGCAGGAGAGCCGGTGCTTTTGCTTGGAGTCAACTCTGCTGATTGCTCTCTGTATTAGTAAAAAGATATGGTGGTGCAGGGACACCCACACTGCATAAAAAATGGGGAGAGAAGGGCAATAGAGCTCCATTGTCATGGACTGCAGACTAAGGCCACAGATCATCTGCTCAACAGCCTTTCCTGCTATGGTGAGATGGACTGTATTTTTATTTAAATGAAAGCAGTTGTTTCTAAACATCTGTATTTGCACATATAAATTAGCACGTGCAACTTTCGTGCAAATCTGTTGCCTCTTTTGTTCTCTTTTGGGGTGATGTGTTTTCATGAGCAGAGTGCTATGGTGCTCATGTCCAGCTTGTGGGCTTCCCTCAAACACTCTGAGAACAGGATGCTGGACGAAGCAGGCCACTGGCAGTCTCATCTTACATTCTTACATTCCTCAAATTTAGGGGATTCGTAAGTGGCCATTTTACCCTTTGAAAAAGAGTGTGGAGAATTGCCAACTGTACACGTCACGGAGGGAAAAAATGTTCCTGAAACCTGTCTTCCTTTTCGACCCAGCGCTAGTACCAATAAGTCAGGTTTTGTCTCACTCTAGAGGATGCAGGCCAAATATACAAGTCACATACCCTTAAACATTCCTCAGTTGAAAATAGGGACATTTCTCACTCTCCCCAACTGAAATATATATATATATATATATATATATATATATATATATATATATATATATCAATCATTTTCTATTTTACAATTTAGAACACTCATTTAAACAACCTTAAAATATCAATGACTTCCCTCCTTCTCTTTCCATGGTTCATTTTGCATATCAAAAATCCCTGCATATTTTACATAAACTAAACCATTCGGTATTCCATTATTACATCCATCAAAACTTATTTACACAGTTGAATTTATCTTAATGCTGCCAACGTTTTCAAGTGTACACAATTTCCCCCATATTTTCAATAAACACAGCACAGATCATTTCATATCAGAAGGGCAAATGCCACCATCATATTACCAATGGGGCACAGCACACACACCCCTCCACTGCCTTGAGAAAACCCCTTAATCCTGATTTTCTATCATTTTGTTCTTTGGTAGATTTAGCAGAGGCCATGGAGAGGCTGCCGTTGGAAAACTGGGGCTCTTGGAAGGGTATAAAGTGACAGAAATTTAGCAACCCGAGTGACTCATTTGAAAGGGATATATATTTAAAGAAGAGTGACTGTTGGTAATGAATTGAGTTGTGTGCACACACACAACAGCTTGTGTGTCCTTCACAGTCCAATGAAACACAGTTAGGGCTCACTTTAATTTGTGTAGCATCTTTGCTAACGATGTCGATTTAAGACATCCATTAAAGGCCCATAATGTTAATTAACTGGACTGTGCCAATAAAGTTCTATTAGCCTCCCCCTATTAAATTAATATGATAGGCATTTAACAGATGTCCTAATTAGATGTTACATCAAGGAATGAGGTAAATTAGAATCAAGCCATTGTTTGAGGGGGAACTTTTGTGCCATGTGGGGGGGGGGAATTGTGAACGTTGGGGTGAAAAAGAAGGAACACCACAATCCTTAACTCCACACAGAAAAAGTGGCTGTGAGCAACTTTGGAAAGCGATATCAGGGTCATAACAGGCAGTCGTGGGGATATATCAGCTCCGATACTTAGGAAATTAAGATGGGGATCAAAACTAAAATGACAAATTGCAATGCCATTGGGTAAATTTGAGGGGTACGCACAAGACTAGCCAAGTTGGCAGCTTCCCCATGCCTCATACAGAAGGTGGTAGTTGAATCTTACTTCATCAATGGCAGCAGAGCATCTTCTTCATCCTCTGCAACTAGACCTCCAGTTCTCACCTGAAGTCTCCAGGTTTGCCTGGCCCCTTCCAGGTGACAGGTGGAGGACTTGAATCTCCAGGTTGGTGAGAGTATCTATTATTATTAGCCATTAAAAAGATTGGATATGCAGCTTGCAATCTTTCAGTCTAGCAGAAGATGGCTGCAAATTATAGCATAGACACTTGGGGGTGGGGAGTCTGCCTTCTTTCATTCCTCTCTCCCAATTAACCTCCACCTCCAGGTCTGTGACATCACTGAGGGATGCTCCCATTCCATCACCAGGGATCCCTACTAGGTCTTGGGTTCAGGCTCTGAAATTTCAGGGTCTGGGATGCTCCTGACCTGACAACCCTATCTGCACTTGAAGGCAGCAGATTTGCTTAACAGGTGTAGGGCAGGCTGTATGATACACGCAGCTCTGTCCCCCTCCAATAGGGGAGCTCAGGAAGAATATCCAGGATGGCTGCTGGCCCTGCCTTCCCCACCTCGCAGCGGCATTCAGAGCCTGAGGCCATCTCCTTGCTCTACCTAATGATAGGGCCAGGCCTGCAACTCATATCTGAAGTAGAGAGTGTGCATTTCTGGCTACCCTATCTCAAAATAAGGCAACATAAATGAGGTGGAGAAAAAGGGACCGGGATAAAAGAGAAAGAAGCATTTAAATATGCAATGGATTATAAGGGCTGTAGCTCAGTGATAGAGCATCTGCTTGCCATGCAGAAGGTCACAGGTTCAGTCCACAGTGCATATCCAGGTACGGCTGGCAGAGACTCTCTTCCTGAAACCCTGGAGAGCTGCTGCCAGTCAGTGTAGACAGTACTGAGCTACATGGACCAGTGGTCTGACTTGGTGTAAGACAGCTGTTTAGGTTCCTAATAGTATTCCAGATTTCCCTGAGCAAGTGAGCCCACCTGTTATTCCCAAACCGCTTCAACGGTCCAGGCAGGAAAGGCTGAAAAAGAGGGGAAGGCAATTGGCTGCATTTGGGGGAACCTATGCCCTTTTGCCTTAGAAATTTCCCACACCCCAACCCCAACTCTCTAAGGACAGCAGCCGGGAAGCAGCACTCTAATGCAGAATTGCATCCCGTAGTGACATCAGCAGCCAGCAGACCAATCTTATCCTTTTATCCTTTGCTGTGTTTGCATACTCGAAAATTCAGAGCTTTCAATGGCAGGCTGTGCCCTTGTTGCAGATTTACAAGCATCCCTGCCATTTGGCTGCAAATCTCCTCCAAAAAATAATAAATAAGCACTTAGCATAATTTTTAATCCACCTCTGACTCCTCCCTTTTCCCCTTTAGAAAGCAGGGAGAAGACATTTTAGCAGCTTATGCCACCCCACCCGCACACATTTGACATGGAAATAATGGATAATTTTGCCACCTTTCAATGACATCCAAAATCTGTTGCTGGAGGCAGCTGCTTCAGATCAGCCTCACAGGGTCAGCTTTGCTGCACAGGATCACTCTGAGGACAAAAGAACCTCAGGAAAACCTGCTGGATCAGACCATCTAGTGCAGCACCCTGTTCCTCCAGTGGCCACCCAGATGCCTCTGGAAAGCCAGCAAGCAGGACCCAAGGACAAGAACCCATCCCCTTTCTGTGGTTTCCAGCAAGTGGTATTCAGAAGCAGTGCTGTCTCCAGCTGTGAAGGCAAAGCAAGGTAGCCATCAATAGTCCTCTCCTACATGAATGCCCGGGACGCAGGTGGCGCTGTGGGTTAAAGCCTCAGCGCCCAGGACTTGCCGATCGAAAGGTCGGCGGTTCGAATCCCTGCGGCGGGGTGCGCTCCCGCTGCTCGGTCCCAGCGCCTGCCAACCTAGCAGTTCGAAAGCACCTCCGGGTGCAAGTAGATAAATAGGGACCGCTTACCAGCGGGAAGGCTCGCCAGAGCAGCGATGTCACGCTGGCCATGTGACCCGGAAGTGTCTCCGGACAGCGCTGGCCCCTGGCCTCTTAAGTGAGATGGGCGCACAACCCCAGAGTCTGTCAAGACTGGCCCGTACGGGCAGGGGTACCTTTACCTTTTCATGAATGCCCAATCCTCTTTTAAAACCACCCAAGTTGGTGGCCATCACTGCCTCCTGTGGCAGAGAGTTCCACAGTTTAACTATGCATTGTGTGAAGCACTGCATTTTATCTATTCCCATTCTTCCAACATTCAATGTCTTTGGGTACTCACGAGTTGAATTGAAATATTGAAATTGAAATACTTTATTGTCACTTGTACAACTTGTATACAGTGAGATTACACGAGCACCCCCCCACTCAGCTCTCTTAGTTTTAATTCCCCTCGTTTACTGACCAAACCCGAAAGTCAGTTGCCCTGTTGTTAACTTTTCATTCAGCAGCCTAACAGCCCACGGATAGAAGCTGTTTTTTACCCTATTGGTGCGACTAATCATGCTTCCATATCTTCTGCCTGAGGGCATATGTAGATATGTAGAGGGTGGAGAGGTAGAGTTCCAGCAGTATGAGAGGAACTTTTCTCTGTCCACTTCCTCCATGCTGTGCATAGTTGTATTATTAATTTACCAAAATGTCCCAAATGCTACACTCTCCAGCAGCACAAATCACTGCTCACATGGCTGCATAGGATCGGAGGTCTAGGCGCTGACTTCTTCATGGCCACTTAAGAGGGTTTGTGGTTGACATGGGTGTTTGAATTCTGCGCTGCCAGTCATTGAATCGGTGGACCAAGCACAGAGATCTGGGTCAAATCTCACCTCTGATTTGGGCTGTTTTACCCAATTTGGACAGAATGCCAAACCATAGTTTAGTGTTATGTGCAAGAGCTGGCTTCCAGGTCTAGCTGGAAGAACAGAATTGGCAGAGGGAATGCAGCCCTTGGGCTCCCAAAAAGTCCCCCTGATCCTGCTTTAGGATACACACAGAAGCTCAAAACTATTTTAAGGGATGATGCTCCGAAGAGCCATGTTTTATGCATGGGCCATCCCTGTTGCAAATAAATTGTGTGCTCAGGCTTGTCCTTATTCATAATCCCATCCCACTGAATGCCCTGCTATTCTCTTTCATTTCAATGTCAATGTGCCTCCCGTCTTTTTTTTTTTAAAAAAAATTCGGTATAGTTAATCTTTGCAGCACACATTTACCTCTGGAGAATTGTGCTCCATCAGAAAGCCACTCCCCTCCTCCTCCTCGCCACAAAGAGAAAACAATGGGAGAAACTTTGCATTACAAAGCCCGGGACTGGGTATTGCTTCTCGAGAGCATCAAAAGAGTTATTTTCCATCTCAATTTGAAGAGTTTACATGGTTCAGCAGAATGCCCCAAGAAGCGCAGGGGAGGTGCTGGAGCCTTAGAAGATGGGCTGCATTTACATAATCTTTTTTTAAAACAACAACAGTGGAGGGAGAGAATAGTTGTTGGTATGTTCAGCAGTAAACACCTGCCTATTAAACTGTGAATAAAAAGAGCCCTTTTCAGAAATTGGGGGGGGGGGGGGAGGGAAGCACGCAAACAATACCGTTCCTTTCCAAGTCATCATTCAAAAACCCAGGACAATCAAAATAATTCATACAATTTTGCACACCGCCCCAGTACTTAGAACATTCCCCCCCACTCCGCCAAACTTTCTTACAAAGAGAAAGAGACAAAGGAATGCAATTGTTCCCAAATCTTTTGAATCTTGAGTATTAAAGCGAGAAGACTGTTAAAGCATATAATTTTCAAAGCGTAGTTAAAGCAACGGGCCAGAATATGGGAGAAGCGGGCACCCCCGATTTCCCCACTAAAACTGCTTTTGAAAGCTCGTTTCCTCCCTTTGGGAACCTGTACAAGTGGAAATAACCCCTACCTAGGAAGGAAGAAAAATAAAAGCCTGAACATACATTCTAGAGGTGTTCCTAGTTGTTTGCATCAAAGACAAAAATGAAGACTCGTGGCCTGTTAAAAGCTCATCGATTTCTTGTGGACCAGAAGCACTTCCTGGTGATGTGGACTTTAGCCTGTGGAAGTCTGCATCACAAGAAAAGAAAAATTGCGCTCATGGTAAAAATGACAGGGTTTTTTTTATGGTAGGGCTGAAGATTCAAAATTCAAAACAGCAACTATTAATTGCATGTTTATTAGAAAACCAGTTAAAACGATTTTGTTTAATTAATTCAAAAATATAAAAAGACAAACTCAATCCAGTGATACCAGTTTTTCCAAATCTGAGTCATTTACACCTCCAGCATCCCCCCACAGCCCCTTGCTCCTTAGTGTGCCCCCCCTGGGATGGTACCACCCACTTTGGGAACTTCTAGACTAGATTAAGGTTACCAGACGTCCCCGTTCCCTGGGGACAGTCCCCGGATTTACAAATCAGTCCCCATACAAAATCCATTGAAGTTGAAAAGTGTCCTCGTATTCATTGAAAAAAATCTGGTAACCTTAGACTAGATGGACAAACCTTTGTCAGTTTTTCCTTTGGCATACATAGAAAACCAGTCCTCTGCTAAGTAGCACTGCCCCATCGCCTTCCTAGGGGAAAATGCTGGCTGTATGTGTGTTGCAAGTGCAAGGAAAAGGAAGGTACTTTTTAACATATGTGGTGGTCCTGTAGAAAAGCAAAAGACTTCTGGAAAATGATATACAATGATTTTTTTTTAAAAAAATGTTTAAATATCTTTTGTTAAAAAACCAGAAGCCTTTTTGCTTGGACTAATAGGTGATGGAATACCAAGGGATCTAAAGAGATTATTTATGTACGCAACAACAGCAGCAAGAATGTTATTTGCTTAGAAATGGAAAGAAGAGAAGGTACCAACAAAAGAAGAATGGATAACTAAAATGATAGACTATGCTGAAATGGCAAAGATGACCGTGAAGATCAGAGACCAGGAGGAGGAAAAGTTTGAGCAAAAATGGAAGAAATTTATGGACTATTTAAAAGACCATTGTAAATACATTAAAACGCCAGCAGGTTTGATATAACGTTTATGTTAACATTGGAAATCAAGGCAAATAAGAGTATATGAGTTTGAAAATAAAAATGAGATGCAAGAAAATAAGGGGAGAAAATTGGAATTCAGAACGGGGGCAGGAGGAAGTTCATCCTGTATCTGACATTTTGGAAAAAGCATTAAATATGAGAAAAATTGTAACTAAAAAATTTGAAAATATTTTTAAAAAGAAAAGAAAATGCTTGCTGTTAACTCATTCTTTCCTACTGCAAAGATATCTTGAGTCATCCTTGTGATAGTTACAAGGGTATGCAAACCAGGACTCAGTTTACTACTGCAAAATGCATAATCTTACGGGGAGGTTATGGAAGGTTTACTTTGCTGTAAACAAAGTATCAGATTAGATCCTAGGGCTTAGTGGAAATGATTTTATTTATTTAACAGGTTTAATAACATTGATAATACAGAAAGGATGTACAAAGGATAGAAAGGTGTTTGAAACACTCAGGGAGCATTCATTTATATGGATGCCTTTCTCACACACTCTTGTTTAAAACAACAAGGATTGTTCCATCACATGCACCCAAGTCTCAGGATGCACAAACTGCTAGGAATAGTCTCTCCATCCCTTGGAAACAGCACATCAGTGGCTCCCATTTCCAGAAAGAAAGAAAGAAAGAAAGAAAGAAAGAAAGAAAGAAAGAAGGAAGAAGGTTCACAGGTCAATTGTCCCTCTTCCTTTGAACTTCTTTGCAGAACGCTCGCTGGCTCGGAACTGAATCTTGCTCCCGTAGATGTAGGAGATGAAGCCATCAATCTCCAGGCTGAAGACATTGTTGAGCTTCGGGATGACTGGAAAGGGAAGCCAAGAAGATGACAGGCGTCAGCAGCCGCAGTGCAAATGCAGAGCCTTATGTGGTTCTATTGATGTACCACCTTATTTATTTATTTACTGCATTTAGATCTCACCTTTTCCTCCAAGGAGCTCAAGGGGGTATATGTGGTTCCATCCCCCCATTTAATCCCCACAGTAACCCAATGAGGTAGGTTAGGCTGAGAGGCAATGACCTGCCCCAAGATCACCCAGTAAGCTTCATGGATCAAGTAGGGATTTGAAACCGGTTCTCTTCCAGGTCCCAGTCCAGCACTCTTAACCCACTACAACAGAGTTTTCAACCTTTTCGAGTCCACGGCTCCCTTGACCAACTACATTCTTTCTGCGGCACCCCTGTGGGGCTCAGGAACCTAGTATTGCCTGCAGAGCTGGCAGCCTCCATCGCTTTTCAAACACCCAACACCCTCCCTTGTGGAGTGTTCCCTCTGCCTTGGGAGTCCTCTGGGCAGCTGCCACCGCTGCAGTCTCTGGTCTCTGAGCTGCCCCCCTCCGTGCCCCAAAGAGAGCTGCCTCCCAGAAGCACCATTCGCCTGTGGAGCTTAATAATAATAATAATAATAATAATAATAATAATAATAATTTATACCCCGCCCTCCCCAGCCAGAGCCAGGCTCAGAGCGGCTAACACCAATAAAATCACAGTACAAACATAATCGGGGGGGGGGGGGATTTAAAATACACGTTAAAATGCAATTTAAAATGCAGCTGATAAATCAAGACCATAAGGGGAAGGAAACATTAAGGGTCAGACTGAGTCCAAACCAAAGGCCAGGCGGAACAGCTCTGTCTTGCAGGCCTTGCGGAAATATGTCAAGTCCCACAGGGCCCTAGTCTCCTGTGACAGAGTGTTCCACCAAGTTGGGGCCAGTACTGAAAAGGCCCTGGCTTATAGCCACTGCTGCTGCAATAAACAGCTGTGCAAGCCTTTGGGAGGCAGAGACGCAAGAGGGCATCAGAGGAGGGTGGGAAGGAAAGAGGGACAGAGGCCAGTGTTGCCCGCAGCACCTCTGACCATCATTCAAGGCACCCCAGGGTGCCATGGCACACCGGTTGAAAACCACTGCAGTTCACCACATTGTATGGGGTGCTTAACTCTGAATGAGGGGGGCAGACCCCTGTCTTGAGGGGCCTACAAATCAAGACTGAGACTTAAGCAGCCGACAACAGGGAGAAACATAGTTTAAAGCCAAAGGCCTCATTGAAAAGGAATGCTTTTGCTGGTGCCTAAAGTGCAGTACAGCATACTCTGAAAACAGATCTTAATTGTGATTTACCAATTTCACTTTTTTAAAAAAAAGAAACCGAAATGTCAACTCTGTAGCAACTAGCCAAGACCCTTCCAGGGTGAAGTGAGAAAGAATGGCCATTAGTGAAGGAG
Organism: Podarcis melisellensis; assembly: GCF_964234715.1. Classification (NCBI taxonomy): domain Eukaryota; kingdom Metazoa; phylum Chordata; class Lepidosauria; order Squamata; family Lacertidae; genus Podarcis; species Podarcis melisellensis. Next base: position 32,333,720 of record NC_138540.1, read on the forward strand.
GAGCCATGATTCATTGTGCAATTTGACGGGACCATTAACAAAGCAAGTTACAGTAAGGAGTGTCCGGTACCTTTCATCTTGTCTTCTTTTGTGATAATTTTGAAAACATGTTTCATTTCCTGCAGGACAATGCCTGTGATGCCGACATAGGAGGGGCATTTCGATTTAGTCACTATAGCAAAGAAAAGCAGATTATTAGGGCAGGACAGTCAGTTTTCGCATTACACTTATTGCAATACTCTGCCTGCTTCTGTGCTTCCCCTTACAGTACAGAATGCAACTGCTTGTGTAATTGACAAGTGTCATCCAGCTGATTTCAGTGTCTATTTATTTATAACACTCAGCGGATTTGCACCAACAAGGGGTAATTGACTTGGCTTCCAAATCATGATGTTTAAGTAGCATGGAAACCATAGTTTCCCAGTTTGGACATCACAAGGAACTGTGGTTTGACGAGGCAGGATAAAAGTGCAAAAGCTAGGCACATGGCTTATCAGTCTAAGATTGTTTTGCTGGAACCAGGACACAGATTGACTACATGGTTGCCCCCAATTAATTGGGCAGCCTATATATTTTTGTTTAGCAAGCAGGCCTTTCCAATATAATGTTGCAGTGTATCCCTAGTGTGTGTTAACTGAGTCTGTGGCTAAAGGGATTAGAAAGACAAAAAGTTAGTTTTGAAGACAAGGACGTATACGTGGAAGGCGAGTCACAATAATAAAAATATCATCATTCAGAAGAGATTTCCGAAGGCATGTGAGTTTGCAGGGAGGAGGCAGAAACTGCCTATTCTTATCCCCATATCAATGAATACCTCCTACTGGATCAAAAACCCTTATAGCCCTTGATCTGATCCAGCATGGCTCTACTTACATGCAGCCCATTTGAAAACAAAAAAGTACATCATTTCCTTTGAAGTTATTGATCCCTCCTACGCAAAATATGCAGGTTTCGTCAATCGATCACTTGCTCAGCTGATCAACCCAAAACTCACAGGGTCAATTGAGATCTGCTTAAGTAGGTGACATTTGTCTTTCAGCCTTCAGAACTGTCCCAAGTTAAAAGCATCCCTGCATTTAGGATCGGAAGTCAAATACCTGTAATGAGAGCTCCGTGAAGATCAGCTTTCAGCAATTTGGCCTGAATCATCTGTGGCTGCCTGATAAAAATAACATATAATACACTAATTAATGTTAGAATTCTTCAAAGTATTAAAAAAGCAACAATATTAACATTACAGTGCCAAGAAACACTAAGCCATTCAAATACTGAAATACTCAATTTAAAGCAGCCTTGCAAATAAGCCTTTGGCGTCACTAGCCTGCAAGTGGTTGGCAGAGGGCTGAATGTCCATGCAGGGTGCAGAGGAGTGGGCTTCCCTCGCCATTCTATGGCAGGCATAAAGGAGAGATGGTGTGATCCATCTCTTCTCTAACAGCCTCTTCACTGTCCCATGCAACCAGGAACTGCATGCAGCTATTACCTTACAAACACAGGGTTGCGTTCAACGACCTTTTACTCAGAGTAGCCCTATTGAAATTAATTGCCCTATGTTAATCATGCCCTGTAATTTCAATGGGACTGATCAGAGTTATGACTAGTACTGGCTACAACCCATAAGTGCTGGACCTTACCTAAAATAACCCTACAGGTCAGAAAGCATGTAGAGAAAAGCCTCTCCTCCTCCAAGAGGGGAGGTGTTGTGGGCGGGACGCTGTTTGTGTGTCACACAGGGGGCGTTACGCCCCCTGCCCCACTCACCTGGTTGGCGCACCACGCCCACAGGTAAGCACCCAACCGGGCGGCTTGGAGGGGGCGTGGTTTGCAGTTTAACTTACTGCTGCACCAGCCATTCCGCCTCATTTTCCGCCTTCTCGTCGCGAGTCACCCACCCTCCACTCCCTTAGAGCTTAGTTTTTCTCTTGACCTTGCTATGGACCTTAGGTTGGTCGCCCAGGTTGCCCAGGGGGCCTGGTAGGAATTTTTCCAATTGGCATTAGGCCTTTTGGTTTTTTCGTCTACCTCGTAGCAATCGTCACAACTTTCTTGGTATTGGCGGTTAGGTTAGGCATTGGAATGTGTTGATGGTGTGTGGAAGGGCTAGGTGTGGCCATCGCCTACCCCTTCAAATTTGGGTATTCCGTTAAAGGAATCCAGTGGTTATGGATTCTGTCCGATGCCTGTGTGGCGGGGGGGCCATGGCACGACCCTCGGTGGCATCAGGGGGGAGCTTATAGTTGTATTAGCATCAACAGGCTCCACCTTCTGGTGAATAAACCCCCTTTGGGCTCACCCCTCTCCGAGTGGGTGGAGTCAATCTGTCGTCGTCCAATGCCTAAGCCAATACCTTCTCACTTGCTGTAATCAATAAACCTGTGGCCTTTTCTTGCCCATTAACCTTATACTCTGTGTCTGTGTGTCTTCATTCCACAAAGCGAGGATTGGGTCCTCGAACCACAAAATCACACTGCACAGACTTTTCTCCCCCCCAAATATTTTAAATAGTTGTCTTTAACTGTTTTTGCTGTTAATTCCATTGCTTTATTCTTACTTTAAACTGCTTTGAGGTTTATTTATTTGGTGGTGCCCAATAAAACAAACAAACAAAAAATGATAATAAGTAATTCCATTTGGGGCTAACACAGAGATAGGGGAACCTGTGGTGAAAACACCAAACTTGCATCATCCATGACCACTAGCCAGGCTGTTTGCTGGGGCTGATGGGAGTTGGAGTCCAACAACATCTGGAGGGCCACGGGTTCCCCATCCCCTGATTTCCTGATCACTGCTATGCTCCCAACATAAGTCTCCAAATGTGATCCAAGCACTACTTAAGCCTAATGAACTTACGCTTCTGGCTTGAGCCCGTTGCAGAGTTCTCTGATGTACTGCTCCCACAGCTCATGTAAGGGCACAAAGATTTCGTACCTGCAGAACAAGTAAAAAATGACTTTGTTAATTCCCCATGTATCAACAATGCCCTGAAGCATCTATTAAATCTAAGAATGCAAGAAGAGCCCTGCTGGATCAGGCCCCAGTGACCTATCTAGTCCAGCATCCTGTTCTCACAGTGGCCAACTAGATGCCTGCCGGAAACCAGCAAGCACAAGGATTTGAGCTTCCAGCAACTGGTATTCAGAATCATTGCTTCCTCTGACTGTGCCATCACGGTGAGCAGCCATCGATAGCCCTCTCGTCCGAAATGGAAACTATTCAATTTAGGATTTCAGAAACTGTTTCCCTCCTGATTTTATGGATGGAATATTACGAGTGGGACAAAGGCAATTCACAAAAAGATAGCATAAAAAGGCTGGAGTTGTGGATGAAGTCTGGGCCTTCCTGTTCAGAAAGCGCTCAACGTTTTCAATAGCCATCAGTTGTAAGCGAAACAAGATGGCCATCCAACGGCTTTAATGCCGTTCAAGGACAGTGATTGCATTGGAGAGAAAGTTACGATCTGAGTTGTTTAACCACCAGCCCCCTTTTCAGAAGGAATTCTGGGAATTCTAGCTCCGTGAGGGGAACCGGCATCTCCTAACCTCTATATATCCTTAACGAACCACAGGATTCCCATGATTCTTTGCAGGAAGCCCTGACTGTTTAAAGTGGCGAGACACTGCTTTAATTGTATAGTTTAGACAAGGCTCGATAGTGCGTCATTTTTATTGAAGTTTAAGGTAGAGCTAAACTGGATCTGAAACATGACAAACGTCAAGTGTTGCCGAAAGTTTTGGTCCGTTTAATTTTGGGGGCTAAAGACAGCCTTATTCTCTGCTCCTGAAATGCTGAAGGGAACCACCTGAGCTGCTTGTCTTCTGGGTCATAACTGCATCATACATTTAAAACACTTATTATACCATTCAACAGTCATGGCTCTCTCCCTCCAATAATCCTAGGAACTATAGTTCGTTCAGGCTGCTGAGGGTTGCTAGGAGACCCCTACTCCCCTCACAGATCTACAATTAGCAGAGTGGCTTAAAAATCCATCCTTCTTCCCAGGGAACTTTGTGTAGGGAATATGGGGTCTAACACTAGAAGGTGATACTATCTGATTATTGCTATCGGAGCACAGCTGAGCCGACACACCAGCTCTGCCATTTGAAAGCCTTAAAAACAAAAGAAAAATGATCATCCACAAATTGAAAACAAGGCACCTTTTGGAATTAAAAGGTCACAAGTTGCCCTCTAGTGGCCAAGTACCATTGTAGAATTATTTTAAATGAGAAATCTAGTGCTTTGAATATTCTAGGAAGCTGCCCTACACCAAGTCAGATCATTGGTTCACCTACGCCAGTGCCGTCTAGATTGACTGGCAAAAACTCTCCAGGGTTTCAGGCAGGGAATCTTTTCCAAACCCTACCTGGAGATGCTGGTGAGTGAACCACCTGGGTGCTCAGACAGGTTAACTTGAAAGTGAAGCCTGTCGTGCCAAAGGCAAGTTATCTTTCCTGGTTGTGAACCAACATGGTGAAAAGAACCTGTTAACTCATTGCCACTATCAAAATCAGAATGGTACAGACCAAAGCACATTTCCTTACTGACATCCCAATTTGCAAAAAGGAAAAAACCAAGCATCCTTCTTAAGGAGGCTTTCTATACTGCTATCAGTTGTTAACACAACACTGTAAATGAGCGCATGCAAATTACTAGCCTGGCTTAACTGACCTGTGTTAGACTCTGTCCTGGGATGGAGTCCTCCCCCCTTCCATCAGTCCCTTGGGCTCAGGCTCCTTGAAATATAATATATCTATATTCATATCTGCCCGGGTGTTAAGATCCTCAGTGCAATTTCTCTCAGTCTCGGCAACTTCAGAAACATGGTGGTGACCCGAGAGAGAGAGAACCTTTTCTGTGGCTGCTCCCCCATTATGTGGAATTCCCTCCCCAAGAGAGGTCACACTGGCTCCCTCTTTGCTAGCTTTCTGCCAGCAGGCTGAGACCAATGCTGACCGCTGGGCTGCTGTCTAAGTTGGTGGCCATTGCTGTCTCCTGCGGGAGCGAAACCCACAGCTTAACTATTTGCTTCACGAAGAAGTACGTACCTCTGGTGCTCTGGTTTAATGTCAAAGAGCTTCATCTCTCTCCTCTGCTTGGCGGAGAACCCCTTGCCTTTCCTCTTCTTCTGCCTTCCCCTCCTCTTGTGCAGGTGTTCCAGGACAACCGCTTTTCGGGTTAAGTGGTCCTGGATGTCTTCATCGCTCTTCTGAGGCATGCTGCGCTTTAGGAAGGCTTTCACAAAGGCCTCGGCTTCCTTTGACCCTTGAGGCTACAAAAAGAAGAAGAAAGAGAATTCACTGAGTCACTGAGACTAAAGTGTGCACTTCTTCACAAAACATAGGCTATCTGAAGGACCATATTCTCCTGCCTGGGCTCTGAGATCTTAGGGGGAGGCCCTACCACCTTCACAGGCACGCTTGGTGGGGACACAGGAGAAGAGCCTTCTTGGTGGCTGCTCCCAGCCTTTGGAACTCCCTCCCAAGAGAAGCTAGACTGGGTCCCTCCTGGTTCTGCAGACTGTTTTATTCCAAGAGGCCTTTGCGAATTGACTGGTTTTAGTTTTAGTTTTAAAGAAAAGGGCTTTTAATAGTGCTGCACTGTTTTTATTACCTATATTTTAATAGATTTTTCTTTTTATATCAGCACCACCCACAAACCAACAGAGCTATTGCCAAGCTTGGGGGGGATCCCTCTCTTTGCCCCTTGTAGCAGGTTTGCAAACACATATAGAAGCAAAACAGTGCAATGAGGGCCAAAACATGCTCAGTGGTCACAGAATTCTGACTGGCAAGAGGGGAAACGGAATGCAGTATTCTGGTTGTTAAGACCAGAATTCCGAAAACAAGTATTTCATGCTACAGCATTTTGTTGCATATGATAATAATAATAATAATAATAATAATAATAATAATTTATACCCCACCATCTGGCTGGGCTTCCTCAGCCACTCTGGGCAGCTTCCAACAAAATATTAAAATACCGTAATACATCAAACATTAAAAGCTTCCCTAAACAGGGCTGCCTTCAGATGTCTTCTAAAAGTCTGGTAGTTGTTGTTCTCTTTGACATCTGTTGGGAGGGTGTTCCACAGGGTGGGTGCCACTACTAAGAAGGCCCTCTGCCTGGTTCCCTGTAACTTTGGCCTCTCGCAGCTAGGGAGCCGCCAGAAGGCCCTCGAAGCTGGACCTCAGTGTCCGGGTAGAACGATGGTGGTGGAGACGCTCTTTCAGATATACTGGACCGAAGCCGTTTAAGGCTTTAAAGGTCAGCACCAACACTTTGAATTGTGCACAGAAAAATACTGGGAGCCAATGTAGGTCTTTCAATACCATATGAACATCAGAATCACACCAATGGTCCATCTAGTCCAGCTTCCTGTTCTCATAGTGGCTATCTTGATGTCTGTGGGAAAACCACAAGCAGGATTTGAGCCCAAGAGCCCTCTCCTCTCCTGTGGTTTCCAGCAACTGGTATTCAGAAGCATTGCTCCCTCCAGTAGCCTTCTCTTCCATGAAAGGAGGTCCCTCTTGTATTAATTGGCAAGCTGAGGTAATTTCCCTCAGTCTGACACAGCAGAGTTCCTACATCCAGGTCTTTTGCTTTCTTTGTCTTCGTGTGTGTGTGTGTGTGTGTGTGTATTGTCCTGCTTCCACCTTGCCTTCATACCAGTTCCATTTTTTTGCCCCAATGCACAGAAAATACCTGTATGTTCAGGAGTGTGGCTGTCTGCTGGGGTAGCTGCCGATATAACACACCTGGAAGAGATTAGGGAGAGGTTTCCATACATCCTTTCCAAACAAAACATCACAGGCTTCATGTTCAGTAACAAAGCAGCAGCATTGAAAACAGGAGCAGACTGGTCTAAACACGTGGGGCATTTTGTCATCTTCCGTTTCACATATGGAATCCAGAACACTGTTCCAAATAGGACACCCCCAAAACCAGTGTAGTGGTTAGAGTGTGGGACTGGGATGTGGGAAATTGGGGTTCTAGTCCCTACTCATTCATGAAGCTCCCTGGAGAAAAAGGTGGGATACAAATTCAACAAATAATGAAAATATATATCTTATGTCACACAACCCTCCACACTCATGGACTCACGTTGAGGAAATACTAAAATTCCAGACCTGCTTTTCAGCATAGCTCAGATCCTGATGGAGATGCATTTTCTGATGGGTCATGTTCAAAGGGGACACTAAGCCAAATCATGGGTGAGTGGGAACATGCAGGCTCCCAGGAAGGAGACCACAGCCTCTTTACTCCTCCTTGGGTCCTTTTAGCTTAGCATAACACTGGTTGGCAGCCATTCACTCATACAGGAGAAAGTAATGTCCCCTGGATCATCCTTTACAATAGGGACATAAATCTGCCCCTTGTTCTTAGTAGCACCAAATGAATCAAGCATCCCCTTTGTTCAATGCTGGGTTCTGGTTCTTAAGTCATTCTGATGGAATGCTAGGAGAGTAGGAGTTGGAAATTATTATTATTACTATCACCATAACATTTATTATATTATTTATTTATATCCCTTCTTTCTCCCAGACCAGGAGTCTGGGACTCAACTTGATGCATTTGCTATTTGATACACTGCTTTGCTGTTACTGTTTTATTCTGCAACTCTGTATTATTACTTTTTCCTCTGTTACTTGGTTTTGTGTTCAGGTAGGTAGCCGTGTTGGTCTGTCGCAGTAGAAATATATATAAAAAATAAAAAATTGTCCAGTACCAAGAACAAACTTAGTTGGTTTCTAAGGTGCTACTGGACATTTTATATATATTTTTATATATTTTTACTTGGTTTTTTGTGTGTGGCTACATGTTCTTGTATAATAATAATAAATTGTTCTGAGATGGGGAAGTTGATGCATTTAGTGGGGCATTGTTTAGGTTTTTTTTATTTGCTGGGATCGAGATTTAATTTTGGAGATGTTAATTTTGCAGTTATTGACATTCATTTTTTGTATCTTTATTTTTTGTATCTTATTATAACTTATTTACTTTTGTTGTGCACATTTTGATACGTTTTTATTTATTGCTTATGACTACTTGTCTCATACTTTTGCAATTATGTAAATTCTTTCATGTTGCAAGCATGGTTGAAAGGCGGCAAACAAATAAATGACAATGGTGATAAACAACAATCAAGTCCCTGTTTGGCAACTTGCAAAAGGAAGGATAAATAATAATTGAAGGGAAATAAGGCACACGAAAGTGAGAGAAATCACCTTAGGCCTCTCTCTATTTGGACCCCCTGTAAGTATACCCCCCAAATATGTATATATTATTGACAGAAGCTTGTGCCTGAATTTAGATTACTTGAATTCCATTCCTCTCCCGCTTAGCTTGCCCCATGCCTGAGCCGTGAGGGGAATCTGCTGCTTTAAGGTCATGTTCACAAGATCAACAGACACGCGTCTTGCGCTACTCGCAGAGAAGGTGGGCGAAAGAGTAAAAGAAATTAGTTTCGCTTCACTCCCTGCTCGTCGGGAAGCTGGCAAAAAAGAAAACAAAGCAGACTTCAGGTCAGTCCAGACCAGTGGTTCCAGAGTAAAATAGAATGGGGTTTTAAGCACTCTGCATCACGGGGCGGATGTGGGTGAACGCGTGGGAAAAAGGTAGCTCCTCCACCCCAATTCCCAAATGGGTAAAATAGGACAGCTTTAATGACCGCGAGGCCAGAACCGGAGTCACTCCGGATTAATCATTCCGGAGCAAAACAGTAAGATACACGCCCCCACGCCGATGGGAAAGGAGCAAAGTGACCTGAGGGCGATCCAAGCACACTTACTCTCCATCTTGCCGGCCGGATCCTTCTCCGCACGGAATAGGCGAAAGCGATTCAGTCCGCTCACGCGCTCCTCTTCCGCCTCCACCGCCCACAAACTGAAACGCGCATGCGCTGCCTTCACCCTCTGGATAGAGGGAGAGACGCATCTCCGCTAGACCCACCCCTAAGAACGACTGTAGAGCTAGAATAGGAGAAGCAAATTCTGATCAGTATTTTATCTACGCACGCGCAGTTATGCCCTTTGCAAATCCTTGATGCGTCGTAGAAACAGAAATAATAGGGGTAAACAAGCAAGATGCAGCGCGCTACATTGCAGGGCTGTCGTTAAGTCAGTCTGAAAAGAATGACGGATTATGCATCTGCCGGACGTTTTGAACTATGTAAACTTCGAAAAATATGCATTAGCAGCACTTTTTTTGTTAAAGGGATTTTTTTTTTAAAGGCAGGCTTATGGTATATATGGTGGTTACGTTGTTTCCTCTCACTTTCTTCACAAAATGAGACCTGAGCGAAAAGGAGGCTGCTCTATCTGCTTCTTCTACCTCGTTGGGGTCTCTTATCCAGTCCCGGTTAAGCAACACTCCTAGACAGCTGCCCGTTTTGTATCTTTGCAGGCATACACAACCTTAGCGTCAAATCAAACCTGGAAGTCTTATCTACAGACAATGTAACTGGTCCCTCCTTTTAGGAACACACATATGGCTGCCTGAACTGGCAAGGAAGAAGATTTTTTGAACAGTGGACGCTGCTCAGAATTTTCTTAATTCTTGTAAGGAATGGACTCCCTTACTCTGTGAAGAAAGGTCGCAGCGTTTGGGACTTTTTCAGTTCAGAGAAAAGGTGAATAAGATGCTATTTATACATGGCATGCAGAAAGTGGATGGAGAAAAGCTTTTTCTCCCTCATAGCACTGGAGCTCGCTGCCATCCAATGATGATGAAGGTTGGAAGATTCAGGACAGAGAAAAGAAAACAATTCTTCAAGCATTGCATACCTAAAACCATGCAACTCCACAGGAGGCAATGATGGCCACTGACTTGGATGGTTTTTGAAAAAAAGATAAGGCAGATTCACAGAGGTGAAGTGCATTAATGTTGGAGGCAGTAATGCTTTCAAATAGCAGTTGCCGGAATCCACTGGAGGGGAGAGTTGCTCTTGTGCTCCAATCCTGCTTGCTGGTTTCCTACTGGCATCTGGTTGGCCACTGTGAGAACAGGATGCTGGACTAGATGGGCCATCGGCCTGATCCAGCAGGCTCTTTACACCACTGCTTGATTTATGATTGGCATACAGAGCGATAGCCCAACAGTGGCTCAAATCTACAGTGGTACCTCTGGTTACGTACTTAATTCATTCCGGAGGTCCGTTCTTAACCTGAAACTGTTCTTAACCTGAAGCACCACTTTAGTTAATGGGGCCTCTCGCTGCCGCCGCACCACTGGAGCACGATTTCTGTTCTCATCCTGAAGCAAAGTTCTTAACCTGAGGTACTATTTTTGGGTTAGCGGAATCTGTAACCTGAAGAGTATGTAACCCGAGGTACCACTGTATATACAGGGCTCTCTTGCTGGGCCTTGATGGTGGTTGGACATCAAACTTGGGAGACCAGAGTTCAAATCCTCATTCAACCATGTGGCTCCCCCGGTGACCTTAGGCCAGTTGCTGTCACTCAGCCTAATCCTACCTCACAGGGTTCCTGTAAAATGAGGAGTGGGAGAATCATGTACGCCACCTTGAACCCTTGGAGGAAAGGTGGAATAAAATGTAAAAACTAAAAATATAATAAATATTTCAATGTAACCTACTGCAGAATTCTGTGGCAACGTCTTCCCACCCCTTGCCAATAAGTGTGGGGGAGAAACTTGTCACAGCCAATTAGATCTCTTTTAAAAAATCGATTTAACCCCTCAAATTTCTGCCACTGTTAAGCGAGGCACCGTTTTCGTGAACGAAAGATCAAGATAAGTGAGATAGGTCTTTGGAGCCACATGAGGGCCCCTTCATTGGTTTTATGTCATAATTCGCAAAGCATTTAAGGCATTAACCGTCAAACCAGCACTGGTGATACTGGGCTGTAAATCCAATGATCCAAGCTAAACTGGTGCCTGGGGGAAGATGGTCTCTTTTGCCAATTTCACGGCTTCGTTTTAATTTTCTTGTTTTTTGAGCTCGAGGTAAGAATTCATTGTTGAATGAATGATGGTGCATTTCCTCATGTTGAGACTGAGGATTCTGTAACAACATAGGAAAGAGAACTGTGGCGTCCAGCGTTAATGGAAGGAGCATCACTCATGGGCATGCACAGGGATCTGGGGGAGTAAGTGAGAGAAGAAAATGTGGGTAGATAGATAAAAAGATAGGTAGATCAGAGCCGTAGCTAGAGGGCTAGCCAGGGTTTCTGCCCCGGGTGAAGCATCCAGAGGGGCGCCATCAAGGCTCCCAGCCACCCAGCCAGCGCTGGATTTATGTATAGGCTAAGTAGGCTGAAGCCTAGGGCCTCGAAATCTAGGGGGCAAAATTCATCATGCGAAATGCTGGGCTGGATGAATCCCTAGCCAAAATTCAGATTTCCGGAAGAAATATCAACAACCTCAGATATGCGGATGACACAACCTTGATGGCAGAAAGTGAGAAGGAATTAAAGAACCTTTTAATGAGGGTGAAAGAGGAGAGCGCAAAATAAACCTCAACATCAAAAAAAGGAAGATCATGGCCACTGGTCCCATTACCTCCTGGCAAATAGAAGGGGAAGAAATGGAGGCAGTGAGAGATTTTACTTTCTTCGCTCCATGACCACTGCAGATGGTGACAGCAGTCAAGAAATTAAAAGATGCCTGCTTCTTGGGAGAAAAGCAATGACAAACCTAGACAGCATCTTAAAAAGCAGAGACATCACCTTGCCAACAAAGGTTTGTATAGTAAAAGCCATGGTTTTCCCAGTAGTGATGTATGGAAGTGAGAGCTGGACCATCAAGAAGGCTGATCGCCAAAGAATTGATGCTTTTGAATTATGGTGCTGGAGGAGACTCTTGAGAGTCCCATGGACTGCAAGAAGATCAAACGTATCGATTCTTAAGGAAATCAGCCCTGAGTGCTCACTGGAAGGACAGATCGTGAAGCTGAGGCTCCAGTACTTTGGCCACCTCATGAGAAGAGAAGACTCCCTGGAAAAGACCCTGATGCTGGGAAAGATTGAGGGCACAAGGAGAAGGGGATGACAGAGGACGAGATGGTTGGACAGTGTTCTTGAAGATACAAACATGAGTTTGACCAAACTGCGGGAGGCAGTGGAAGACAGGAGTGCCTGGCATGCTCTGGTCCATGGGGTCATGAAGAGTCGGACACGACTAAACGATTAAACAGCAACAACAAAAGCTTCACAATGCTAAATGAAAATAATTCAAGCTCATAAACAGCTCATAAGAAAAAATAAATAAATCTTACATTGGTATCTCATAAGAAAAATCCACGAGAACCACAGATGCACATCACATTTCTATTGCTCAGGATCTGAGTGCTTTAAATTTGAAAGTTGGACTAAATAATAGCAATACACTTATTTGACTCCTATAAACTGCCCTCTAAAAATACAATAATCATTTCTGACTCTAATTTCTCGTCTTTCCATTACAGAACTTTAGTTAGGCTGTACCCCATGCATCTTTTCACTAGAGGGCAGGGTAAGATAAGAATTGAAAGTGGGGAAAGTCATTTATACAAATATCATTTTTCTCCTCACAAAAGACGATGCTCTGAATCCGGCCACAAAATCTGTGTTGATTACTGTGAGCATATATTTTGAAAAGCGTAACATTTTAACAATTAAAGAGAAGCCCACAGGGATGTACCCCCAAATTTCATAAACCGAAGTTTGGTGTACAGTGGTACCTCAGATTAAGAACTTAATTTGTTCCCGAGGTCCGTTCTTAACCTGAAACTGTTCTTAACCTGAAGCACCGCTTTAGCTAATGGGGCCTCCTGCTGCCGCCGCGCTGCCAACGCGTGATTTCTGTTCTCATCCTGAAGCAAAGTTCTTAACCTGAGGTACTATTTCTGGCTTAGCGGAGTCTGTAACCTGAAGTGTCTGTAACCTGAAGCGTCTGTAACCCGAGGTACCATTTTATTTGGTAACAAGTCATAGGAACATAGGAAGCTGCCTTATGCTGAGTCAGATGGTTGGTCCACCAGCCCAGTATCGTCTACAGTGACAGGCAATGGTTCTCCAGGATTTATGACTGGGAATCTGTCCCAGCATCACCAGGAAATGCCTGACTGGGACTTTCTGCATACAAAGCAGACCTTTCTACCACTGACAAACAGCCCTTCGCATAAAATCCCCTCGAAAGTTAACACTTGCTGTTACTATGCCAAATTTATGGGTCACCAGCTGAAGCGTGATCTGCATAAGGACATAAGAAGAGTGTTCTGGATTAGGCCAATGGCCCATCCAGTACAGCATCCCATTCTTGCAGTGGACAACAGGATGCTCCAAAGGGAATCCACAAGCAGGACTTGAGCACAAGAGCTGAGTGTGAGAAATGGAGATATAAAGCCTAGGAGTCAAATGGCGCCTTAAATCTAGGCTATGGTCACCACAACGATAAGTCTAGCCATTTATCTTTGTGTGTGAAGGTTACAAAGCAAATGTTCTGTATGGCAGGGCGGCATCAAAAGACACACAGTGGTGCTGCGCTGCCCCGCAGACCAGCTGGCTGGTACTGCATCACAACCACACCAGTCAGATGGAGATGTTAGGTGTCAAACCTGGTGACCAGACATCTCCACTTCATCGCAAAAGGCTGGTTGCATGTTGCAAACCGTGCCTGGAGTCTAGTTCCCCTGTCAGTTGCTACTAGGCATTTGGTAACTTGCCTAATGTCCTGCCTAAACTTGTTTTTCTTCCTTTCTACTAATGCTGTAGAATCAAGCAGTTTTTCCCCTACCTACATTTCATGTCAGTAATTCTCAAGGCTGGTAAGGATCCAGCAAACTGTGCCAGTTATGGGCTTATCTCTTTTATTAATGCAGAGTCGGAAAGCCTGACAGTGGTCCAAGCTGAGAGGCTGCAGACTGTAATATTTACTCTAAAACATAAAAACAAAGTGGGTTTTGATAGCGAAAGAGGCTGACAATATCAGACGTTAACAATTATCAATGCCCCGTGCTGCACTCTCGGACCCGGTTTCCTGGAAGTAAGCCTCGCTGAATTCAATTAAACTTCCTTTTGAGTAGACACATTTACTAGGATTGTGCTGGCTTCTGCACTGATTGATTTCCATTCTTTAGCCCAAGCCAAATGTGATGCAGCAGCAACCGCTGTGATTAATGTAGAGAAGGCTGTTGATACTGTTTATCGGCATTTTCTTGTAGCCTCCCCCTCCCAATAAGCCTTTGGGTTCATCAAATGGATTAACCTTTATATACCTCTGCTTACAATTTCACATGGTTGCCAGTTGCATAACCTCTCAGCCAGTTCTCTCCATGGCTACTAACCGCAATGCCTATTTTCCTGCCTCCACTGTTGGAGATGCATCTGAATACCAGTTGCTGGAAACCACAGGAGGGCTCTTGTGCTCAGGTCCACCACAGGCAGGTTCGCCACAGGCATTGGGTTGGCCAGTGGGAGAGTAGAATGCAGGACTAGATGGACGACTGGGTTGATCTAACAGGCTCATTTTATGTTCTTAGGTCCAGTTCTTTTGCAATATGGACCCATATTGGTTGCCCCCTCTGCTACTTTTCAGTCAGGCATGTGTTTTCGGGCCAAGGGCAAAGATTTGAAAATTGGTATCGTTGAGTACAAAGCGACATACAGTTGTACCTTGGAAGTCGAACAGAATCCGTTCCAGAAGTCTGTCCGAAAAGTTTGACTCCCAAAGCACGGCTTCTGATTGGCTGCAGGAAACCCCTACAGCCAATCAGAAGCTGTGGAAGCCCTGTTGGACATTCAGCTTCCAAAAGAACATTCAAAAACCGAAACACTCCTGGTTTTCGATTGTTTGGGAGCCAGAATGTTCAACTTCCAAGGCGTTCAGGAGCCGAGGTACGACTGTACTTATTTCAATGGATGGTCCCAACTTATGGAATTTGGTCATTTGTACAATTAGACCATTCATTGGGGTTATCCATTCCAGGGGATCCTGAACTGGAATCTGTGGGCCACTAGTGGTCTGTGAGCTTCATTCATGTGGTCTACGGAGTGTCTGGGGACTGGAAGGTGGGAGGCGGCGCACCCATTATGTTAAATATTCACATTGAATTTACGCATTGTATTTTATTCCTTCTTTTATTTCTTGCATTGTGTTTTATTGCATAATATATTACAAATAAAAGAAGCAATAAAAATACATTGGCCAGCCAGTTTTTGCCCTTGATCTGCCTCCAGTGCTCCAGATTCCATCCAGTGTGCTTCTGCCATGACTCCCCACAATCTATTTGGCATTTCCCGCTTAAACTTCAAGTGTCTAGCAGCAAATATTTAAGGAAAGAGTAAGGATTTTGAGCCTCCACTCTATTTTTTTAAAAGTTTGGAACGTCCTCTGTTTTAATTGCCTAGTCTTAAGTGGACCTGGTGTAGATAAATGTAGTTATCCCATTTTGGAAACTTCAGTACCTCCTTTGAAAATAGTAGAAGTTGGGGTGGGGGAAATCTTGCCTTTGTTTTGTGAAAGGGGTCAGTTATATTCTTTTCCTTTTGTACTTCCAAAAAGTTTTGGTATTTAAGTAGAGGTCACCTTCCCTTCTTTCCTCCTTCACCTTTGAGGAAGAATGTCCTCTTCTCTTTCAATTTGATTACAGCCCATTTGCTAAACACTTCTCTCTGAATGTCTGACCTAGATTTGCAAGTGACATAACAAGAAGCCATTCTCTCCTCTCCCTCTCTCCCTCCTGGTGCCAGGAGCAAATGGTCCCAAATAAAATATTATTTAATAAAGCAATTAGTTCCAGCTGAATTTCCCCAATGGGAGGGGAAATATGCTCCCATTTTAAGCTGAATACGATGAAGGCAGGTTAAGGTCAAGAGGGAAGGCTGTAACATTGTCTCCAAAGGGCATCTAGCAAAACATTTTAAAATTTAATGTCTCCATAAGGGCACTTGGCTTCCTTCTCGTCCGCTTGTCAGTACCTTTTCTCAATCATGTTATGCAATGGAACAAAACCTCAGACAAGATGCTCTCATCTCCCAGTGTAAAAGTTGAGTTTCCTCCAAACTCTGCAGGCAGCAGTGGTGTAGTGGCAAGGCCATTACAGCTAAACTGGTGTCAAACCAGCATAAATTTGTAGTGTAGCTAGGTCTGATGTAATTGCATTGCATAGAATATATGTGGCTTGTGTTTTGTGAGCAATTGCTTGTTTTGCAAGTTCTGCCCCCCTACCAAGAACCACAACATTCAATTTCTGGTTATCACAAATTGCCCATTACTTGGGATGTCAATTTTGCTTTTGTCCCTTGATGTCACAAGTTCAAGAGCAGCTGGAGCCTCTTCCATTGCAGGATGATTTACTTAATCCCTTAAGTCACTGGTCTGACCTTATAAATCATTCTAATTATTGCAGCTAAATAGACTGTAGAATGAGATGGGTTGAAGTGATGGCATTTAGTCTTGCAATACTGTGCATTCATTATAAAATAAAATAAAAGAATTATATTAGCCAACTTTGAGGCTAATTGTAATGCAAGAAGATAGAAATTTAATGGAAAGCTTTTGGTAAGGAATTGCCAACTAATACAAATTCGGAGATGCCTTCCGTTGTATGTTCTTAGACAAGAAGACGTAGCGGTCTTTGAGACAATGAAAAATGAGACCAGTTGTCAATATCTCCCTGCATTATGTATGTTCCGTTTAAAAAGCCAGTTCTCAGCAAAATTGCTGGGGTTTGGGGGCCACAGGGGAAGTGGTATTGAATACCAGGGCCTTTTCCAGGGTAAAATAATTCAGGACCCTGGAGAGCTACCAGTTCTAGCTGAAGTTGCAAAGCTGTCTCGTCCCTGGCCATTGGCCATGATTGCTGGGGTTGATGGGAGATGTAGTTTAGCAACAGCTGGAGGTTCCCACAGCTCACTTAGAGTAATCTTAACATGACTTGGTCTTCCAGTAGCTTGGCCTTCAAGGGAGATCTGCTTGCCATTTTTGAAGGGACTATGGCCTCTTCTGCCATTGTATCCATCTGTATGGAGGTGGAGCAGGAAAGACTGCGGTGGAATCAATAAGGATGATAAAAGAGTCACGTCCTTAGGCTGGGTCAGTGTAGAAAGGGATGCTGAGCAGGGTGGCTTGTGCATTGGGGCAACACTGAGGCCCTGAGGCAGGGAATATGGCAGGAACTATACCATCATCACTCTTCAACTGAATTTAATTGAATTTATTACAGTCCAAGACCAGACTCACATACCATATTAAACAAAACTGAGACACAATAAAATTAAGTTTGAATTAACAATCAATATGACGCTAGACAATACAATTATGGCAGCAGTTAAAATATGGTTTAAGTCTTAGTCTCTGCAATATTATCTAAAATTTGCTTCTAAGGCCACAGTCTTTACAATAGCACAGATTGTTCTCTACGTTTTATGGCAACCGCTCAAAATTTGGCCACCTTTAACATTATCTCTTTTCTTGTCCTCTAGCAAAGATTTTAGACATTGAGGTTCGGGCCCACTTGGAATTTTCTGTATAACAGGGGTGATTAAAAACTGAGCGTATATCCCTGTAAAATGGCATTGTAGCAGGACATGAGAGACAGTTTCCACCTCTATCAAGCCACAGGGGCAGACTTATTCCACATATGGTTTACCTGTGTAGCTCCACTGCAAAAAGGTGGATGGCAGCACTTTGAATCTAGCGAGGGTAAATGACCATCTATATTTAGGTATTTGTAATTTTGACAAATATGCCACTGGGATAAACCCTCTCCCATTATCTTTGATTGCTGGATGCTTATTCATCTCGCTCACATGATGCTGAGGTTCTACATCCAAGATTCGTTGGCAAATTGTTACTCTGGCTTTCTCATAACTGATGGCTAGATCACTCTTCAATGAATGGGAAATAATTTGGCGCCATAAACCCCATGTACCCCAAGTGGATATCTCTTCCCAAGTATGCTAGGTTTCACAGATACATACATATGCAGCAATTAGCACTTGCAGATATAGATCACAATTTTTTGACTTTAATTCTGGAAAGTTTAAATTAGCACATGTGGGAACGGTGTTTGCAAGTTGGTCTTGGAGATGAATATTGTAATTTTCACTTATTTCTTGAGAATATTGTTATCACTGAGCGGTGTGAGATTCCAGGGGTTCCAGACACTTATGGGTCTGTGTTTCAGTTGGAAATGAGGCACAGTAGAGCCTGTGCTGTCTTTATGATATATAGCTTATTTACACATATATACAGCCTAAGAATTTGCATACTGAGGGGGTCCTTTTCTTTCCATTGCTGCAGCCTTGGATTCCAAAGAGCCCCTAAATATTGTGTCTGACCCTCTATGCAGCACAAAGCAGACCACCCGCCTTTTGCTTTCACTGCTAACAGACTCAAAGGGTCTCCCGCCACACCAGGCAACCTGCAACTCTAAACATGATTCTGCAGACTCTGACAGATCTGGGAGAGCATCCAGCAGAGAGTAACTGTTTTGATAATCACCCATTACCTTTCTTTTATTCTACATGCTGACACTTCTGCCAGGTGATTTCCTGAGCAGAGAAAAACAGGTTTGACCTGGGGTTTTTTGATACTGCTAAATTCAACATCTAGCACGTTCTCGTAATACCCCAAGTATTGGTTAAGTTCTAATGTTTACTAAATCTAGGAATTATGAGGAGGATCTGGCACCCAGGAATTTAGGGGGTCCTTGCCCCCCACCATTTATAAAAAAATATTTATAGATTTTCATCAAAATCTAGCACAACATACTGACATCAAGAGATCGAAGGATCTGCCAATTTTGGTTATCTTCCCTTCTTAAATTCAGTTCTCCATATTTTTGCTGTGATTTATTTATTTATTTTTTAAAAAAATCTTCATGAAACTTCATCAGCATTTCACTGTGAAATATCCCTAATAAACATATTTTTATATGCAGGTTTGACTAAAGAGGACCATAGTTCAACCTCCAGCATTTCCAGGCAGGGCTAGAAAAGATTCCTGCCCTAAACTCTGGAGAGTCACTGCCAGTCATTGCAGACAATACTGAGCTAGATGGACCAATGGGTCCGACTCAGTATAAAGCAGCTTCCCATGTTCCTCGGTCTACTTTTCTCTCCCATTCGCTGTTTTGTATGGGTGGTTAAACCTTTCTTTAGATCCTCAAGCTCTGCAGCATTTGAATTACCCACTTCATTGAACCCCAATTAGGTGGGAATGAGCAGTGTAAATGATTTACCAGTGGGAATCATTCATGGAAGTGCCATGGTTTATATTGGGTTGAAAGCATTTCGAGACTTTCTAAACATTTGCTAAGCGACTTTTGTGATTACATCAGGCCCTTTTGAGATGAGCACAAAGCATTCTTTTCAAACTTTCTGGGCCTTGTTTGCACCCAACCCCTTTACAGTAAAGCAGAATTCTTAACAGGGCAGGGGTGCCAACTTGAATATAATATTTTTTTTGGGGGGGCAGGTAAGCCCTGCCTTGCATAATCAATGTGGTGCACACACACTAGTTGAACAGCAATGCCGATCAACTTTGGAGGGCCCAGCCCCCTCAGATATTTTATAGGGAGGGCTGAAGCCCTGTCAGCCCCTAGGAGTTGGCTCCTTTGTAACAGGGTAGGACTAGACCTACATCAAAAAAACTAAGATCATGGCCACTGGTCCCATCACCTCCTGGCAAATAGAAGGGGAAGAAATGGAGGCAGTGAGAGATTTTACTTTCTTGTGCTCCATGATCATTGCAGATGGTGACAGGAGTCACAAAATTAAAAGACGCCTGCTTCTTGGGAGAAAAGCAATGACAAACCTAGACAGCATCTTAAAAAGCAGAGACATCACCTTGCCAACAAAGGTCCGTATAGTTAAAGCTATGGTTTTCCCAGTAGTGATGTATGGAAGTGAGAGCTGGACCATCAAGAAGGCTGATCACCAAAGAATTGATGCTTTAGAATTATGGTGCTGGAGAAGACTCTTGAGAGTCCCATGGACTGCAAGAAGATCAAACACATCCATTCTTAAGGAAATCAGCCCTGAGTGCTCACTGGAATGACAGATTGTGAAGCTGAGACTCCAATACTTTGGCCACCTCATGAGAAGAGAAGACTCCATGGAAAAGACCTTGATGTTGGGAAGGATTGTGGGCACAAGGAGAAGGGGACAACAGAGGACGAGATGGTTGGACAGTGTTTTCGAAGCTACCAGCACGAGTCTGACCAAACTGCGGGAGGCAGTGGAAGACAGGAGTGCCTGGCATGCTCTGGTCCATGGGGTCACGAAGAGTCGGACACGACTAAACAACAACAACAACAAGGATTAGACCTTGGTTTTGAAAGGCTTGATAAGGTAGGAAACAGACAAGGGTGGGTGGTGGAGGCATAGGCTGTGCTGGGAGACAGGAGGTGCCATGCCGCCCTCTTCTTTTGAAAAATTAGTTCTTTAAATTTCCCTGGAGACCTTCCCCCAAATATATTACGAAAACCTGTATCTCCATACATACGCTGCTATTTATAACACTATACACCTGTAAAACACATTCTTATTACAGAGCCCACAAATTAGTAAAAGTCTGTGGTTTTCTGGAGAATTTGTGAGCGAAACCATGCGCCACCATTCTCCTGCAAAGGTGTCTTTGTGCTTTGTTCCTCTTGCCAATCTTAATTGGTGAGTCAGTTTTTCTGTAAGGGCAATAGGTTGTGCTCTCTTGTATCAAGATACAAGTTTGCAAGTTTTAAGTCCCTCCAGAATGTGGCCATGCCTTCGTCTCCTCAAGTCTCGAAGAGTTTTTCCAAAGGAGAGGAGCCACTTCCAGCTGAAGATGCTCAAGGATGGTTAATAAATCTAATGGTGGTGATGGTGATGGTGATGATTCTATGAATTTTGTCACTGTGCTTATTAGTAGCATCCACTCGTCCTTCTGCTCACTCACTTACTTGGGTTGGTGGTGGGAAGGCAAAATCAGGATTGTGGCCATACACTCCCCCTGTGAACTAGGTGCACCGCCTAGTGGATTGTGTGAACAGACCCTACACATGTGTACTTTTTGCAAGGTTTCCAATGGCACGTCAAGCATGTGTGTTGTGTCTATTCACTGCAACGCACTGAATGCATGTATACTAGGGCCTAGGGGAGAAGCTACTGCTGTGATCCTGCTCCCTGTTTGTGTGTGTGTGTCAGTCTGCATTGACTGTCTAAAAAGGGTTACAACTGCTGTGCTGCACCATCCTTCACTATGCCAATTACTGTATATTTCTCGTCTCCCCTTCAAGCTAGCCCATATGCAGGAAGTGGCTGTGTAAGGATGTAATCTCAGCAGGCCTACTTAAGGGAGCCAACTAATTTCAAATACCAAGTTTTATTGTGCTCTCTCTTCCCATTTGCGGCTGTCAGACGCTGTGCCGCATCCAGGTAAACAGCTCCTGCGCTCCCTGTTTCATGATTTAATTGGCTTTTCCATTGTAAGCAACAAATCAGGTGGCTGCTTTGTCTCCAGCTCTGCAAATGCCACTGGTGGTGGCAGCGGCAGCAGCAGCAGCAGCAGCAACAGCAGATGATCGCCGAATGGAGTGAGACGCGCAGTGTGAGACACATGGCCTTTTCATGGCAGTGAGCATGAGCTGTACACTTCCTGGCACCACACCGCTGCAGCAAGGTTTAAATTATCCCTGGGTAATGATCCCTAAACTTGCTGGAATCACCCATGCACATTTATGATCGTGTTGACAAATTCTTCTCCTTCTTTTTTTGCAAAACAGAAAACCGCTGGATGTTTCCTTTGCAAAAGTTTGCCTCTGTACATGCTCTGGGCCGTTGCACAAGAAAATGAGGCACCCTAAAGAGACTGATAATAACCACATCTTTTTAAAACAGGGTTGGAGTTTTTGGATGAATGAAGTCACTGAAAGCCTGTTAAATCTCAGTGCCTACAATTCCAGGAGTCCTGGGATTGTTTCCATTTTTGAAGGTTGTAGTCTTAGGCATCTTTATCTGGGAGAAAGCCTAGTAGGACGTACTTCTGAGTAAAGGTATGCAGCATTGCATTGCATGATAGGGAAGGGCAATGGCACTGAACCAAGATCCCAATCCGTACCCCCATCCATTTTCCCCCCATGCACTACCAACACAGCTACTGTATATAAATATATGTGTTCTACTGAGTCAGACTCTTGGCTTGTGTGTGCATTACTGTTTACTTTGGCTCCAGAGTGTTTCCACCGCTGGTGTTTGAAGCCAAGGACACTTGATATTAGTCACAATCCATCCTGTATCCTGTAGTTTCTTGAGAAATACTGCTGGTTGATGTGTCTTCCATTCGATTTTGAAACCACAGCTATAGTTAAGCTGAGGTGCCTACACTCCAGACAGCCATTGCACACATGCCAGCTTCAGTTGAGTTTGGCCTGGGGAAACAAATTAAGTAAAGGGTGTTGGGTGAAGACATCCCCATCCCTTCTCTGGCATGTACAGCAATGTAAAAATGTGACTTGAAATACATTGGGGGTGGGGGGAGACTGACCTTGCTGTGTTTCAAGCCACTAATCTGTATGTAACCTTGGCCTATGTTACCCAGGGCTGCTTTCTCTGACACCTCTGCAAGTTCTCAGGGCCAAATGACATACAGTGGTGCCTCGCAAGACGAAATTAATCCGTTCCGTGAGGCTCTTCGTATAGCGGTTTTTTCGTCTTGCGAAGCAAGCCCATTGACAGCTTAGCGGATTAGCGCTATTAGCAGTTTAGCGGCTTTTAGCGGCTTATCAGCGGCTTATCAGCTTAGCGGATCAGCTGATAAGCGTCTTAGCTGCTTAGAAAAAGGGGGAAAAAGGGGAAAAAACCCGCAGGAACTCGCAAGACATTTTCGTCTTGCGAAGCAAGCCCATAGGGAAATTCGTTTTGCGAAGTGCCTCCAAAACGGAAAACCCTTTCGTCTAGCGGGTTTTCCGTCTGCGAGGCGTTCGTCTTGCGGGGCACCACTGTATTATGTTAAATGCATGACTGTATCCACATACCTTTAAAAATAAAATAAAATTACTGAAGCTATGAAGGAATGTCCAAACAGGGTAGGACATGTGACATGCAAGATTATTTTTATTTATATAATATATATTTAAAAAATATGATCTGTTGAAGCTGCAGCCTGAACAATAAGATGCGATTACCCTCCCACAGAAGCAGTATTGGTTTGTGAGTGTGTGATTTTCATCAGGAAATGTGATGCAGTATAGGAATGGTTCAAATAAATGCATAAAGGAGACAAGGGGGAAACTTGGGTGCATTTCGAAAGCCCTTTCACGATGAGTGATCATGTAAACAAGCCCCGTAAGCAGCGCTGTTAATTTTAACGGAACTCTTTGATTCATCGCTAGGTAAAGATACATCTGGTTTTGTCAGTACCGGTAAAAATAAATGAAATAAACGAAAACCTGCATGTTGGAATACTGTAACTAAAGCTGAACTATCAATATGGAACAAATCTGGCAAAATTTGGTAGCGTATGTGATGTTACCTTGATCCAAGGCTAAGCATCCTTCTTTGATTTGTGTTAGCTGGCATTCCCTCAGAATCCTACACTGCTTGTCCCCGCAGAGTGCTTATGGCCTCCTGTTGTTCCAACAGGTTGATCAATAGCCGCAACAGGCAATGCTTGTTCTCAGGCAATGCTTGTTCTGGATCGTTGCCCAGAATAGTTATTCCTCCAGCTGACTTCAAACAGACAAACACACAGGGGCAGGAGCTACTGAGTACCGTTTGCCCACAGGCCTCAATTATCCTGAACTGAAGTGTTGGCGAGAAGGGGGATAACATCCCCTGCAGTAGACGGTGGTGTGGTCCTTCAGCCCCTGCTGAGCAAGGCATTGCATGTTCAGCAAATGCCCTGATTATTCCGCTAACTCAGCAATAACTGGGAGTAAGACTATGGTCTTCAGGCAATTAATTAGCCAGTTCAGTTCAGAGCTTTTTGATCACTTTTTGATGAATCAGGTAGCCAAGATACTTTCATATAAGCATACTTAACAGTGCAATCTTGTATAGGTCTACTCAGAAGTAAGTCCCATTGATTGCAACAGGGCTTACTTCTAGGCAAGCAGGTATAGGATTGCCCTCCCAAAGCTTCATCAGAAATTGAGAAACCCAGGCTGGATCTATACTGATAAAAAAAACCCCGCTATAGAAAAAAGCGCTATAAAAGTTCTCAGTGCAAAATCCCATTGGTGATGGATCACTGCCCTATAGGGCCACCTGGTGTCTCATGTTTATGATGCAGTTATAACGATACAATTGACAAGTGTTGGGAGCTGTGGTCCAACAACATCCAGAGGACTGCAGGTTCTCCAGCATGAATTGGACAGATTTGCCTATCCCTACTTGGAAATAAGCACCATTGAACAAAGTGGAATTTACTTCTGAGTAAAACGGCATACTGGTACACAGTTAGAACTCTACTGATTTCCATGGGAGGACTGCATGTTCAACTCTGCTACTGAAATCAGTGGGATATAAAAGTACTTAAGGGATATGTGTTCTCACCATTGCCCTTTCTGGCTGACCAAACACCTTATACCCTCAAGCCTGCTTTTTAATTTTTATCCACTGTCTTTCATTACGGCTGCTAGTGTTTTATTGTATTGTCATTAGGTTTAAGCTAATTTATTTTCTATAATGCTGTTGTTCACATTACCATTGAAAGAGGCCATGGGATCTGTTTTGATGAAGGGCATTTTAAGTAAATGAATAAAAATAAATTAAGGTGGCCACCCTGTATCCACTTACCTGAATTAAACTTGCTTCTTAGTGGACAGGAATAGGAGCATGCTATAGGCATTGGTTGCAGCTTGCCCACTACTTTTTCCTTTTTAACTGCGCTGCAACATACTTTTTGAATTAATATTCTCACAGTTACCCTCCACCAATCTTCTCTTGGCTAAAAGCATTAATTAAGACATTAACATTTTTGATCCCATCAAATTTTTCAGTTCCTTTTTTATTAAATAGAAGTACTGAGGGACTTGCAATAATAACTGCCTGAATTTCAGGGATAATGAAAAATGAACTTGACGAACCTCTGGTTGAGCCTGAAATATATTGGGTCCTTGAGATGCTGTGGATACGAGCTTGCATGTTAACCACTAGTCTGCACCACCTCCTGCATGAAGAACTCCATTGTGCCCTCCTCTCTTAATCTTCTCTTTTCCAGGCTAAGCATGCCCTGCTCTTGCAATCATTCCTCACAAGTAGAGGTGCAGTGGTATAGGATCGTGTGTGTGTGTGTGTGTGTGTGTGTGTGTGTAGGTTATTCTTTCTGTAGCAGGGTCCCGTTCTCCAGCATCCTAGAGCCACCCACTTAACATGAATGGGGAGCTTCTTAGCCGTTGAGAAGATGTCTTCTCACCTTTCATGCCAATAGGAGCCAATCGGAGTGAAAAGAGGAGAGTCGGCCACTGAGGATGGGCTCCTAAGGTCCCTCTGGAGAAGGTGCAGGGGAAGAACTCCAAGGAGTTGTTGTTCTGCATGCTCCAAAATGAAGCATTTGGGAACGTTGGTGGCATTAGACAAAGAGGATAAGGTTAACCCTTTCTCATCCAGCTGCTACCCTCTCAAGGTGTCCCTCCCCCAGTTTTCGAAGAGGGCATGCAGAGGGCTAACTCTTCCTTCTGCAGCTGCCCCCATACAATGCATTTAGGCTTGGGATGGGGGAGGTCCCATTTGCACTATTGGAAGCTCACCTTCCAGCTGGCAGGATGGGGATGAGCAGGGGCAGGGTATGAGCTGAATCCAGCCTGCTGGCCAGAGGTTCTCTGCCCCTACCATAGACAGAATGCCAAAGCCAAAAAGATCTCTCTAGTTGTCACCCATTTCACCACTAACAGGGAGGAAACAGAGACAAACACACACACACTTAAGCTGGGAGGAGTCCAGGAAGGAACACATTCAGCTTCTAGAGGTTCCACACCTGTTTAAGCTTTAACATTCATTTATCATTGTGTTTTGAGTCCCTTCTAATTCCCAGTGAGGGTTTGCATCTAACAGGGGAGCTTGCTGGTCAAACATTTTTTTGTTTTGTATGACAATGTCCTCATCAGTTTCCCCAAAGAATGAGCTAGGTTGCAAGAGTGACAACTAAATGATGGTGCCATATAGGGTAATGGGTGGGCCTTTCCTCCACACACCTGCTGCTAGGTAGGAGAACAAAAGCCAGAGTGGTGTGTGCAAGCTAAGCAGGAAGCAGGCTGGAAGCAAGAGACAGCAGAAACATGCTCACTCTGTGCAGGATCCAAAGTGGTGCCAAATAGAGAAGCCAGATCTCTTGGGGTGTTGAGGCTGGGAGCGTCTCCATTTTAAACTCAGGTTTTATATATCTGCCAATAAAACCATATATTCCATATATTCTAAAGGCACCAAAGTCTCTGCTGACTTTCATTTCATGGAAACAGAACCCCTGGAATCTCTCACGATTTGGAGTGGCATGCAACGTCACGTTCATAATTCCCAATTTGGAAACATTTTAAGAACAGTTTCAAGGCAGGGATGAGATTAGAGAATGGAGTTGGTGACGTCATGTGTGCTAGCCAATGCATGCTCGGCATAACTGGCTTTTCCTCGACATGCTAGAAAACGGTGGGACCATTCCCCCTCTCCACAGCTGAGCTCTCCAGGACAGAAAACCCGCCGCCACATATAAGTGCATTGCAGGGCAGTGAAGTTGCTTGCCAGCTATTTCTCTTGCTTTTTAAAGGACATCTATT
Organism: Podarcis melisellensis; assembly: GCF_964234715.1. Taxonomy (NCBI): domain Eukaryota; kingdom Metazoa; phylum Chordata; class Lepidosauria; order Squamata; family Lacertidae; genus Podarcis; species Podarcis melisellensis. The sequence goes on from NC_138540.1 coordinate 32,360,403, forward strand.
TCATTGTCCTGAGTATCTTATGCCCCAAGCCACATAGGGCTCTGCTGGTTAAGAAGAGGGCATTGCTTTGTGCATAGAATGCTTAGAAGAAGTCAATGTAGATTCCAGAGCACTGGTGCAATGTGCTTAAAATAGACACTCTCATCAAGATGCAGACTGTTGGGTTGCCTGCTACGTCCTTTAACCCTGCGCTGCTCAGTGCTGTGGCACAGCCAGAGTTTGTGACCTGTTTTGATGCACACTGTCCGTACAAGTTAGAAACCGTCCACAGCACCCAGATGGCACTTTGATTTATTGTAGCACATCAAAGGTTCAGCTAACCCATCGTTAGATTCCGAAAGGCTTCAGAACTGAAGGAGATTAGGTTTGGGGAGGACACACACACACACACACACACACACACATACCCAAAACCACAAAGCCTTTGTACAGCTAGGGCAGTGTCCATTTCTAATCCACCATGACAGCCTGCACTGGAAAGAACATAGACTTCTTCTGAAGGAGTAAGGCTTGCCCCAGGCCTCTGTCGATCAAAGCCATGGCAGATGCACTGTGCCCAACTCTCGCCCTTTGCAAAAACGGTCAGTAAAAAAAAAAGTAGGACTCTCAAAGTACCATGGGGAGGGGGAGGATTTCAAAGCTCCTCTGCCTATGACAGGCGCCCACTCGACCACTTTAGCACTATTTTAAGTGCTGCATAAGAACTCAATCATAACTGGATCTTTAAGTGTGGCAGCACCTACACTTTGGAACTCCCTGCCTATTGATATCACAAGGGCACCTTCCCTGTAAACTTTTTGGTGCCAGCTCAAAACATTTCTTTTAGGCAAGCCTACCCAAATGTTTAGGAAGTAGATACGAGTTTTAATCTATTGTTATTTTTAACTTTTCAAAAGTCTTAAATGATTGTTGTTAATTCTTCTTATTGGTAATTTTATTGTTGTATCTTCTTATTCTGTAAATTGCTTTGAGGACTCTTTTTTATTATTACAATCAAATGGTATATAAATGTTATGAAGTACTAAGAAGCAAATCTAATCCAAATCAGGAAATTCACTGCTACACTTGACGAGCTGTGAAAAGCTGGAATTAACCTCACCGAAAACAGGTATGTATAGAAATGATGTTTTCACCACTTGGAGAGGCTCACATCACTCTCCCCAGTCTTTCATCACATGGATAAACTCTTGTGATGGTTAGGGCGCTAGACCAGGACTTGGGAGAGACCAAGATCGAAATCCCCGCTTAGCTATGAAGTTCACTGGGTGACCTCAATGGCCAGCCACCATCTCTCAGCCCAGCCCACCTCACAGGGTTGTTGTGAGGATAAAAATGGGGAAGGCACACCACCTTGGGCTTGTTAGAGGAAAGGCAGGACATAACTGTAATAGATAAATAAAAAAATAAGGTTGAAGTCAATATGGATGATAGGCAGATCAACTTTTTAGAGTGAGGACTGATTTTGTGAGTTGGGGAAAAGGGGTACAGCAAAATGCAAGACCTGCTTTCCTTAGCCATGCTAGCCCTAAAGAAAAGGAATAATCCAGTTTTGGGGGGGGGAGGTAATTATGTCCCCAATAACATGGTGCAATGTTTCATCCCTGTCATAATTCCAGAGCGAGGACAGGACATCTTCCATCATAGACACAGGAAATCTGCCTCTTGTTGAGTCAGACCATTGGTCCATCTAGCGCAGTTCTCCCAACACTGACTGGCAGCAGCTGTCCAAGTTTTCAGGTAAGCAGCCTTACCTGGAGATACCGGGGGAGGAAGAGGATGGAACATGGGACCTTTGACACGCAAAGCATGTCCTCTGCTACTGAGCCATGACAGTTCCTTTCATTTTTTAAAAGTTTGTAGTTGCTGGATCATCCAGATGAATTCTGATTTCACTGTTGATTAAAAAAAAAAAAAGCCCCCCCACCTCTGCTTCTAATTCTTCCCTTTGTGCTCCCCCCAGCCTGTTCTTCTAAGGTGATTAAAGGATGATGCAGGGGAGATGGGGGAATAAAAAGCATAACACCCTTTGGTTATTGCATACGGTTTCTCAGCACACACAAAAGCCTTTAATTGATGTCAAACCCTCGCACAGATAATTGATTGTACGACTAAAATGTAGCGAGTAAATGTAGAGGGAAGACAGGGAGTCAAGGGCAATGTCGCCAGCTCAAGTCATGTGATTCATTTGGACTGAATCGGTGTTTATCCAGAGCCCGGAATTTCAGAGGGCAGCTTGGATTTAGAGGGGCCTTGGGAGACAGAATCTTTTTGTTTCAAAATCCTCTACCAAGTTTGCAAGGGCATGGCAAGAATGCATGCCTCTACAGCAGGGACAGATGGGAAATTCGATTCCATTTGCATGTAAACCCAGTTTGATCCCGTTCACACTTCCGGAAACAATTCATTAACTGAACACAGCCATCCCTCTGGAATCTATCCAAATTTTTCCAATGCAAAGAGCATTTATAAAAATGCATTATATTAAGGCAGCACATCACAATAACTGAGATGTTGTTGAAAATGACATACACAAATAACATTGTGTTAGGAGAAATAGCTTGCAAAACTGTGCGCTTTTATCAAAATTGCATCCCCCCCCCGCCCCGAGTTCAGATCTTACAAGCTGCTGTGATAAAGTATAAAATGTACTTAAGGCAGCTAAGGAAACATCAACACAGACATGCACACTCAGTGGAACAGGAGTTTAATTTATTTCAAAGCCCAAATAGTCTAAAGAGTGAAAAGAACCACATGGAAGAGAATGAAGTTGAAGAGAGCCAGTGTGGTGTAGTGGTTTAAGTGTCGGACTAAGACCTGGGACAGACTACGGTTCAAATCCCCACTTGGCCAAGAAGCTCACCTTGGGCCAGTCACTGCCTCTTAGCCTAACCTACCTCACAGGGTTGCTGTGGGGATTAAATGCAGAAGGGAAGACCCATGCACAGCACCTTGAGATCCTTGGAGGAAAAGGTGGGACATAAATGCTATAAATAAAACAGCTAATAATAAGATGAAATCATTCAACGCTCCACCACCAAACAAATTTAATTCATGTTCATTTCGCCCATCAATTCCGGGAACTACTTGCTGGTGCAGTTCCAAGATTCAGTGAACTTTGTGAAATGGAACTAGTTCATTCCAAGCGCTGAGCTCAGCTACCAAGTCCAGTACTCAAAATTCCCTCGCTGCAATCACTAGTTTGAAGAGAGGATTCTGAACAGTTGTGGCTCTGAAACAGCTCTATGCTATGCTTCTGAGAGAGGAGGATGCAGTTAATCATAGTGTGAATCTGTCAGTGCTTTGACTGCAAGTTGCTGGCATCCTTTTAAAGCACTGGTCCTGTAGATTCTGCCATCTTCAGATTGCTTTGTTTGTGGAAACAATCAGCCAGGTTGCCCATTGTACAGCGGCAGCCTCAGCAACTCCTTAATTAAGTGCTTTGTTGAGGTATATTAGAGAGAGAGAGAGATGCATTCTGCCAAGGACTCTCACATCTGTTTCAGGGTTTTCAACCTCTTGAAATGGCACTCAGGGAACTGCGTCTTGGTGGGGGCTTGGAGCTCCCTGGAGGCTCCAGACAAAGGAATAACCCCCCCCCCTCATTGCTCTGATATTCAGGCTGCTGTGCCAGCAGGGTAAGATCCATTCATTCCGCTCTTACGATGCAGTGATCAAATACCGAGCGGGCAGATTCTCTGCTGGAAGGCCAAAAGCCACCAGCTGCAGGCAAATATCAGAAGAGATAGTCCAAGTCAGTTTGGAGTGCCTGAAAGTTCACATGATGTGCTCCTCCCCTTAGTGGCGCATCTATTTATCATCTATCATCTATCTATCTATCTATCTATCTATCTATCTATCTATCTATCATCTATCTATCTATCTATCTATCTATCATCTATATCTATCTATCATCTATCTATCTATCATCTATCATCTATCAATCATCATCTATCTATCATCTATCATCTGTCTCTCTATCTCTATATATCAGTGGTTCTCAACCTGTGGGTCTCCAGATGTTGTTGGACTACAACAACAACAACAACAACAACAACAACAACAACAACAACAGTAATTTATTATTTATACCCCTCCCATCTGGCTGGGTTTCCCCAGCCACTCTGGGTGGCTTCCAACAAAACACCAAAATACCTATTAAACATTAAAAGCTTCCCGAAACAGGGCTGCCCTTCAGATGTCTTCTAAAAGTTTGGTAGTTATTTTTCTTTTTGACATCTGGTGGAAGGGCGTTCCACAGGGCGGGTGCCACTACCGAGAAGGCCGTCTCCCTGGTTCCCTGTAACTTGGCTTCTCACAGCGAGGGAACTGCCAGAAGGCCCTCGGCGCTGGATCTCAGTGTCCGGGCAGAACGATGAGGTGGAGACGCTCCTTCAGGTATACTGGACTGAGGCCGTCCCTGAGCTCTGGACTTGCTAGCTAGGGGTGATGGGAGCTGTAGTTCAACAACATCTGGTGACCCACAGGTTGAGAAAGGCTGCTATATGTCTATATCTATATTACCAATAGTTCACAATCTGACGTGCATATAAATATCAGCTGCATGAGATGGCCACTTGGATCTGCATGCCGTGGTCCAGGACCTCAATTATGAACTGTTGAATTGGAAGGGACCCTGAGGGTCATCCATTCCAATGCCCCCTGTGATGCAGGAATCTGGCCTACAGCCATCCCTGGGTGGGCTCAAACCACCCACCTTCTACTTAGCAGCCAGACACACCAACCCATTGCACCACAGAGATAGAGCTGTATCCTCCTTGGTCAAGGAAGAGCTCCTGAGCCGAAGATGACTGGGTCCCCCAATGTACCTAGTAGTGGCATATGAGAGCTGAAAATATTTCCAATATATTTCACATCTGGCAACCAAGGTGCCCCTTTGGTTTCAGATAGTACATTGGTAGACGTGTCTTCAAAGCTGGGGACACCAATTTTCATGGCCCTCTAGCAACTATGTACCAGAAGTAATATATTTTGCATTAACTCGGGCAGTGTTCTCTGCATGTATATTTTGCTCTGGGAGGCTTAGTTTGGCCAGAATTGAGTATACACTTCAAGAGTGTAGCTGAAGCGAATGGGAAAGGCTGCTCATGCAGGAGCAATGTGCTCACACAGTATGGGTCAGGACAGAAGATTCTTGCTTATAGGATTATAGGAACATACCAACATCCATTTTTGTACAGGGGAGGTCCCTCACCTCAAATGGAAGGGTTCATAGGATGGTGGGCTCCGAACTTAGCACTGTGCAGGTGTGTGGTTGCCGAATGGTTGGCAGAGCCCCGTGTCGGTTGCTGAGGTCATGTTCCCTCCATCATTCACATCACCTACACCTTCTCCACTGCCTTGCAATGTCCTTCATCAAGCAGGTCATCTCATCCTGCCCCATGGATTTTTGTTCAGTGACAGATGCTGGTAGATTCCAGAGAACTGGCTTGCGAGCAACTGCTGGTTATGCTTAGAACAGATGTGGGAAAACCTTGGCCTCCCAGATGTTGCTGGGCTGCAACTCCCATCACCCCGGCCATCAGCAACCAGGACTGATGGGAGTTGTGGTTCTACAACAGCTGGAGGGACACAAGTCCCCCACATCTGGGTCAAAACAAGGACCAATCTCCTTTATGGACCCAGCTGAAAGCAGGGGAGAATGAGCATTAGGCCTAAAGATTACTGGTATTTATGTGTGTGTCTTTACATGAAGAAAAAACTATAGGGAGACTCCCTGCTCTAAGAAATCTAGCAGCACAATGCTGGATTTTTCATGGGGTTTTTTTTTTGGTGGAAATTTATACCTCAATGCAGAAATGTTATTTCAAAATCTCTTTTTTTTTAATTCAACTGTTATTCAGCAATATACAATACGGTTTATAAACAAATGTCTTACCTTGTTTCCAATCTTTCTCTTTTTTATATTTAAAAATAAATATTATCGACAGTGAATATCCATTATGGTAAGATGTGCCTTTTTAAAAAATCAATAGTTCCCCCCAAAAGAAATAATTTAATTAAAAAAGAGGGGGAGGGGGAGGGAGGAGGAGAAAGGAAATAATAATAATAATAATAAAAAGCCTAACCACAATAATCTACTAAAAAATAGGACCCTTCCTTAGAAGGGCTTTGCCCCCCCCCATGTCTTTACATATCATCATAAAAGCAACTGTTCAACAGTTCGTGCAAAATTAATTGTCAGAGGAAAGGTTTAGAAAAAAAAGACGTTGGAAAAGAGAGAAATAATAGCTACCTTGTGTGGAACAGGGCATTGATACCATAGAATCTCGAAACTAGATGCATTATTTCAGGTGACTGACCTTTGTGTAATGTCCCAAAAATATGCTTTACCCCTCCCCTTGTTGAATGTGTTCATGCTTCTTTTCCAGTCTCTTTCTGTCCATCTTTAAGATTCTAGTTCTCATTGAGGGTTCTTTTTCCGTGTGTTTTTTGTTTTTGTTTTAAATAGTTTCCTTCTCATTTGGCTGAGGATTATCAGATAAAGAAGTCCATCAGTGGTCTAAGAATAAGTGTACAAGCTTATGGAACATCAACAGGAACGAATAGAGGAAAGGATCTGTCACGTATATTGGCTCAGTACCTAGGAGGGAACAAGAGGAAGAAAAATGAAGGAGGGAGGGAGAGAGAGAAAGAAGAGAAAGGTTTAATTTTTGCAGCAGTTCAGAATCATGGATAACTTTAGTGTTTTGGTGAAGAACTGAGTGGTCACAGGGCAGGCATGGGGAACCTTTGACCTGTCAGGTGTTGCTGAACTACAACTCCCATCATCCTTGGCCATTTCTTCTGGGGCTGATGGGAGTTGAGCTTCAGTAACATCTGGAGGGCCACAGGCTCCCCACATACCCCACAGAGAATGCCTTCAGTTCAGGCAGTTTAGAGCAGAGGTGTGCAACCTGTGGCAGTAGCCGGTTAGATGATGGACCAATAATGCAAGGACCATTTTTAGAAGTGTATGTCCATAAATATGACACAACCCATGTTCATTGTCCAGGCTGAGTGTCATTCCTAATGTGGATATAGGCAAAGGGAACTCTTGGATTGTTCTGTCTAGCCCAGGGGTAGTCAACATTTTTATACCTACTGCCCACAGATGCATCTTTCTTTATGGTAAAATTTCCTTACCATCCACCAGTGCTCGATGGAAGGAAGATTCAGCTTGTGCCGTAGAACCTCCTGCCGCCCACCTAGAATCCTGAAATGCCCACTAGTGGGCAGTAGGGACCAGGTTGACAACCCCTGGTCTAACCACTACAAATCTTTCTGGACTGATCTATGCTCACAACTGAGATAGGGTTGGCTGGCTCCATAGTCAATATTGTTGTCTAATGCATGCTGATTGTGAGCATGAAGACGTTGAACTCCGTTCAATGTTTAGAGCTTCAAAGATATTCTTTTAAAAGAAATCTTATTCCCCCCCTGCCTTATTTATTTGAAAATAAATAAAGGCATACTTGGAACATAAATTCTATGGTTGATTACAGCTTGCGTGGATCGAAACAATAAAATATCATATTGCCTAGATGATGAAAAGGGATAAAAAGCAAGCAAAAACGTGCACTCTTCTCTGCCTCTATCAATCGATAACACTCATCCCCCTGTCTGCATTCCTGCTATTAGATTTCAGTGCAATCCAATTTGGAGAGCCCCAAAGAGCGTTCCAAGAAGCCACCTTGCAGGAATATGGCTGGCCTCCGCTGTTCATACGCAATTGTAATTAAAAGCTCTGCATAAATATTTGTGTAGGGTTGCATCACCATGGATTAGCTGTGTGTGTTGAAAAGAGAAAGGTGAGCTCACACGCCTGTGCTTCTGGTACAAGCGAAATACCAGCCAATGTAAAGGCACATGTAAAGGTAAAGGGACCCCTGACCATTAGGCCCAGTCGTGGCCGACGCTGGGGTTGCAACGCTCATCTCGCTTTATTGGCCGAGGGAGCCGGCGTACAGCTTCCGGGTCATGTGGCCAGCATGACTAAGCCGCTTCTGGCGAACCAGAGCAGCGCATGGAAACGCCGTTTACCTTCCTGCCAGAGTGGTACCTATTTATCTACTTGCACTTTGACATGCCTTTGAACTGCTAGGTTGGCAGGAGCAGGGACTGAGCAATGGGAGCTCACCCCATCGCGGGGATTCAAACCGCCGACCTTCTGATCGGCAAGTCCTAGGCTCTGTGGTTTAACCCACAGCACCACCTGCGTCCCTAAAGGCACATATACTGCTCCCTTAAAGCAGAACAATACTGATGCTGTGTAGATGGATGAAGAGGGGAATCAGAAGAAGCTTCTTCTCCTTTCTAAGGATGGAGAGAAACTGGGTTCTTTTCACACTTCAATGAGAAATGACACAATTCACACTTTTTGCAAAAAAAACCCCTCTGTGCATCAAAACTTGGTTCTCTTTCCAAGATGGCACACCTCCAAATTTTGCAAGGTGTTTCTTCAACCAAGTGATGTATACAAAAAAGTGTATATGGGGAGCCGGTGTGTGTATAAGAATCCATACATTCATGGCAATAATGTATGAAAATATGCATTGCATCAGCAGAAATAGCTTGCAAAAAAGTGCATAATAGGGAGAAAGTGCACAAAAACACAGATGAATTTTTATGATTCAGTCGCTGATAAGGAAATGTGGAGAACGGAACTTAGAAAGAGAAATGCCTGTGGGAAACTCAAGCAGGATTTGAACTCAAGAGCACCCTCCCCTGTTGTGGTTTCCATCAACTGGTATTCAGAAGCGTCACTGCCTCCAACTGGGGAGGTAGAGCATGGCCATCACAGTTAGTAACCAATAGTAGCTTCATTTGCCATGAAATTGTCGACTCTTCTTTTAAAGCCATCTATGTTGGTGGCCATCACTGCCTCCTGTGTGAGTCAGTTCCACTGATCCTTCAGTTTGTCTAATCCTGGTTTGTTTGTTTTTTTTAAAGCAGCCTAAGCTACTGGCCATAGTGATGTATTTGGAAACCCAAAAGTTAATTAATTTAATTTCTTAAGCAGATTTATATCCCACTTTGAAAGTAAATATCTTCACACAGTGGCATGTAATTACATGTAAAATACACATAGCACTACAGATTCACCCCCCCCCCCAATTTGGGAAGCAATCATACAACCTCACGGAGGAGAGGATGTAATAGAGCCTCTAACCAACATGGCTTGGAGCTAAATTGCTTTCTGACCCCCCAGCAATGCCATGAGTACACAGGGAAATCCCTGCGGCATGATGTATTTTGAGAGCATTCCAGGCCTGAGCTCTGTAAAACATAAACAGTAGAAGGAGTGCTTCTGTGCATACGGTGCCTTTCTCTCTTCTACTGCTGGGTAATTCGCAAACAGCCCCCGCAGGTCTTAGATTAAATGACCAGACACTGTGCAGCAGATCCACTTAAATCAATAGTTAACTACAGCCTAAATATAGTTTGAAGACACTCGAACTCAGGACACAAGGGAGAAACGTGCTACAAGGAAGGCATGCTTGGCAAATCCACAACGTGATCAGCTCCCGCCTGGAAACCAATGTCCCCACTGTGGAAGAACGTGTGGATCCAGAATTGGCCTCCACAGTCACTTACGGACTCATTGTTAAAACCATGTTTATGGAAGACAATCTTACTCAGCTACGAGTGATCGCCAAAGAAGAAGATAGTTTGAGATGCTTAAAATGTCAAGGCTATTATGATAGAAGCTCAAATCATACACCCTTAAAAAGACACCACCCTTCACTACAACCTGAACTTATTTCCAAGATGTGCTGTTCATTAAATATATATCATCCCTGAAAGACTGATGAAACTTGAGTATGATGCAGGAAAAGTTACACTCCATTTCACACAGGCACACAGGTCTCTCGGTGACTGCAATTCTGGATGATTGGCAGCTGTACATAGGAACTAACAATTCCTCCGACTTGCATTGCAGATGATGCAGCGTGGAATAAAAAATGCTGTCTGTGGTGCAAATCAGGCGTGGATGCAAGCCATTATTTGGGTTTGCCCCCAAGCAAGTATCTATTGCTTTTGCAGCTTAAAATTGTGTGTGCCTGCAATCCAATGTTCACTTGGGGAGCAAGCCCCACTGCACTTAAAAAGTCTTATGTCTGAATAAACATATATGGGGATGCTCTGTTAAGTCCCACTTGTACCAATGGGATTCAAACATTTCAGCTTCTCTGCTACCCAGCTACCCTTCTGCAATAAAAATCTGCAACAAATATATAAATGAATTCATGATGATGGAAAAGCAATTATTTGCAGAATTGCTTTGCAAATTATGTGGCCTGGGAGATGCCGCAAATCCAGTGGTTCACTAAGCGTCTCCATCAAGACTCTCTTAGAAACATGGTACTGTTGGAGAAGAGTCAAAAGCTCTGCAATACAGCATCCGCTGCCAGGCAGCGTGTAGGCAATAGATGGACCAGTGGTCTGGCTTGGGATAAGACCATTTCCCATGCCTGTCAAGTTCAGTGAAGACAAAAATCATCACAGTTCACCTAGACAGGATGGGACAGGATGTAGCGCAGTGGCAGAACACCTGCTTTGTGTGCAGAAGGTCTCAGGTTCAATCCCTGGCATCTCCAGGTAGGGTTTCTGCATGATACCCTGAAGAGCCTCTGCCAGCCATTGTAGACAACACTGAGTAAGTTCTACTGATGGTCTGAGTATAAGATAGCTTCCTATGTCCCTATGTACTATCTTTAAAGGTAAAGGGACCCCTGACCATTAGGTCCAGTCATGACTGACTCTGGGGTTGTGGCGCTCATCTCGCTTTATTGGCCGAGGGAACCGGTGTACAGCTTCCGGGTCATGTGGCCAGCATGACTAAGCCGCTTCTGGCGAACTAGAGCAGCGCACGGAAACGCCATTTACCTTCCCACTGGAGTGGTACCTATTTATCTACTTGTACTTTGATGTGCTTTCGAACTGCTAGGTTGCCAGGAGCAGAGACCGAGCAATGGGAGCTCACCCCGTCATGGGGATTCGAACCGCCAACCTTCTGATCAGCAAGTACTAGGCTCTGTGGTTTAACCCACAGCGCCACCCGCATCCCATGTACCATCTTTAACCTTTGCCATTTGGAGTATCTGAAAAGGAGCTGATGGAAGAGCATTTAGTACAGGCAGGGCTGCTGCAACCAGTCCATTTCAGCGCTGATCTAACCCCAGACTGTAGCTTTCTTTGCACTTTGCTGTGACCAGACAATGGCCTCTGCCCCATCTGCTTGACACATCTGCATTATAAGTTTATTTAAACAAGCTTGAAACCAGTTCAAATGTCATGGCTTCCAGCCCACTGGATAGAGGCAACATTCTGAAAGAACTGACAATGACATGGCACAAAATTCCTGGCTGCTTTATAGAAGCACAACTCTCAGGGATGTGCAATCTCCAGCGGCTGTTAGTTAGGATGGCTTCATTACCTCCCAAATCGGAGAGATACTCTGAGACTGATTTAGGGCTGAGCGATACCTGATTTTCAACATCACGATATATCACGATGTCTGAAATACGGATGGAACTATGTAGAAGGGAACAGCAGGGTTGGGTGATATCTAGTTTTCAGCTTTGTGATATATCAACAGCTAAACATTGCAATATACTAATATATGAAATAAGGATGGAATTATGAAGAGGAACTGGCTAGGTTCAAGGTTTTTCTATACTGTGATTTTTGCATAACACGCCCCCCCCCCGATTTGCAATAAATTGTGATTTTTGCATAACACCCCCCCCCCTGATTTGCAATAAACTGCCAGGTCAAAAATTATGAAACCAGTAGAGTGGTACCTCAGGTTAAGAACTTAATTTGTTCTGGAGGTCTGTTCTTAACCTGAAACTGTTCTTAACCTGAAGCACCACTTTAGCTAATGGGGCCTCCTGCTGCTGCTGCGCTGCCGCTGCACAATTTCTGTTCTCTCCTGAAGCAAAATTCTTAACCCGAGGTAATACTTCTGGGTTAGTGGAGTCTGCAACCTGAAGCGTATGTAACCTGAAGCGTATGTAACCCGAGGTACCACTGTATCATGATATGGACCTCAAACTGGTTTTGGACGATATGTTGATATATCGCTCAGCCCTACTCCAAATACCAGTTGCTGGGAAACACAAAGGGGGAGGGTGTGGGATAGTTTCTGCCTCACACTTTAATCAGTCTTGGCTCCCCCCAAAGAATTCTGGGATCTGTAGTTTGTTATGGGTGCTGAGAGTTGTTCGCAGGCCTCCTATTCCGCTCACAGAGCTACATTTCTCAGAGTTCCCTGGGAAGAGGAGTTGATTATTAAACCACTCAATGCATATTAATCTTTTCCTGCATGCAAACTGCGGAAGTTTAAAAATGCAGGGCAAATGTTGGTTTACAACAGATGGCTTGTGGAATCCCCAGGGATATTTCCCTGTCTTTTGAGAATAATCTCTTATCTGTCTTGTGAGTAGGACAGCAAAGAGCTAGATAATTAATCTTTAAAGGGATCAGGTCATAACCCTATAAAACGTTAGGCTTAGCATCATAGTTCAACACTTGGTCAGTTTTTTCAGACCAGTGGGTCAAACTGAGTTGAATTTGCTTCTTCCGTATGCCTGTGTGGATCTCTTAGATGAGTAGTGCAACGATGCTTAATATTTGTACAGTGCTTTCCATTGCTTAGAATACTTCATGAGAATGCAAAAAGAGCTGGATCAGATCAAAGACCAGTATCTAGGCCAGTATCCCGTTTCTCACTGGACAGAAAGGTCCCTCTAGAAAACCCACAAGCAGGACCTGAGGGCAATAACCCTCTCCCAGTGTTGCTCATGAACCACAGGCATTCAGAAGCATACTCCTGGAGGTAGCAGCGCACAGCCATTTGATAGCCTTATTTGTCACAAATTTGTATAATGCCTGTTGAAAGCTGGGAGCAGTCTTGAGGAATTTGGGGCCAATGTGCCATCATTATGCTGTTGACACTCAGCTCTGTTTCTCCAGAACATCTGAGTTAGGAGAGCTGTGCAGTCCCTGTATCCGTGTTTGGATGCAGAGGTGAGAGGGATGGCGAAAAGGAAGCTGAGCTTGAATCCTGGCAAAACAAGGCCAGTAGTTCCCATGACCAAGACTTTGGTACAATTGCCTAACCTGGATGGGATTGCACTCTCCCTGAAGGAGCAAGTCTGCAATCTGGGGTGGGTGCTTCTGCATCCAGTTTCGTCATTGGAGGCCCAGGTAGCCTCAGTGGTTAGAAATGCAGATTGAAGCAGATGTTTTACGTAACTGTTTTTTGACTGGTAATTTTGCTGTGTTGTGCTTTTTGAGGCCTTAAAAAATAATAATCAAACAGCATGTGCATTTTGTGAAATAATAATAAAGAAAGCTGTCTGCAGCCATCAGCATGTCTTGTGGCAGTGAATTCCACAGGTTAACTACGCATGATGTGAAGAAGTAGTTCCTTCCTAGCCTGTCCTGAATTTCCCAATCATCAAGAAGTTGAGGAAAACATCTCTGCAGACACTATGCCCAATTTTATAGACCTAGGAGCATAGGAAGCTGCCTTGGACCAGGTCAGATCTTAGCTGATCTATCTCAGTATTGTCGACAGTGACTTACAGCTGGTGTCCATGGTTTCAGACAGGAGTCTGCAGAAGTACAGAGACATTTTGTTGTTATTATTGGGGGAAGGAAAAACTTCAAAAACAGCCATGTGAAGACAGAGAGCACTTTGTAGCTGCTATGGAATGCCAACTGTTTGGGGTGGGGTAGGGGATGCAAAACCAGTTGAGGGAGGAGGTGGAATGGAGTATCATTTCAGGAGGGCATGGCTGGCTGTGTGGCTGGAAGATCTCTGCCCTGCCTCTCAATAATAATAATAATAATAATAATAATAAATTTTATTTATATCGTGCCCTCCCCAGCCAAAGCCGGGCTCAGAGCGGCTAACAACAATAAAATAGGAGAACATTCTAAAATCATTTCATTATAAAATTAATTCAAATCAAACTGATGGCAACCATTGGGCTAGAGTTCTGTGAAGATTGCCGAAGGAGGGGGTCAGGCTGTGCCCTGGCCAAAGGTCTGGTGGAACAGCTCTGTCTTGCAGGCCCTGCGGAAAGATGTCAAGTCCCACAGGGCCCTAGTCTCTTGTGACAGATCGGAGCCATTCCTTCATGGAATTCAGTGTGGCCTCAGGTTTCAAGCCAGTCTCCCTCGTACCTCCGCGTGTTCAGCAAGGGCTGGTGCATCGCATGCCTCCCAACCATAATTCTCTCCCTACTAAGCTTTGTCCTATTGAAGTCGGAACTGGTGCTGGACTGAATGGTGACATCATTTCCTTGCCCAGAGCCATATTCGCAAGATACAGATTCCGCTGTTCTGCTAAAGTGCTCCACTTCTCCGAAGACAGCAATTTGCCTCCCCGTTGGTAACAGCCCAGCAAAAATAACGGTTGCTAAGGACTGTTGTGACAAATAACCCCCCGTTTCACTGACACCCCGGCTTTTACCAATGCAAAACCCAACAGGAGCTGTTTAATATTGATGCACACAGTTGCTTTGTTCCTGCCTTGCTCGCAGGAACGCAGTGGTACATACAGGCATTGTGCATTTGCCACAAGACGCACTCCTTAAATTAAAAACCTATAATCAATTCATCTTCCTGCTAATACAATGCTGTCAGAGATTTGTACGGTGGTGGTGGTGGGGAAACAACAGCAACAACACAAACTGGGTCCTTTCAAAATACCCACAATTGCTGTGCTTTTCTTCTCTACTTCCAGACCTTTTTGGCCCTTGTTAATAAAAACATTGGCTTTGCTTCACAGAAAAGAAAGAAGGGAAAAGACTCCAGCATGGAACCAACTCCAGTGTCAGAGACATCATGTCTCTGTATGTTTGTGGCTGAGAATCGCAGGTGAGCAGGTGCTCTTGTCCTGCAGGCTTCCCACAGGCATCCTATTGGCTACTTTGAGAACAGGATGGTGGACCAGACAGGCCATTGGCCTGATCCAGCAGGCTCTTCTTATATTCTTAACTAAGGTTGATTCATGGCAGATGAAAGGAAGGACTTCTTTACATAGCACATAGTTAGACTATGGAACTCGCTCCCACAGGAGGCAGAGATGGCCACCAACTTGGATGGATTTAAAAGAGGAATGCACCAATTCATGGAGGAAAGGATTATCAATGACTACTAGCCACCATGCTCTGCCTCCACAGTTGGAGGCAGCAAGGCTTCCAAATACCAGTTGCTGGGAACCACAGAAGGGGAGAGGGCTCTTGAGTTCGAATCCTGCTTGCTGTTTTTTCACAGGCAGCTGTTCAGCCACTGTGAGAACAGGATGCTGGACTAGATGGTCTGATCCAGCAGGCTCTTTTTATGTTCTAATGCTTGGATCTTTACCTGGGAGTAAGTCCCATTGAACTCAAGGGGGCTTATGCCTGGGAAGGCATATACAGTGGTACCTCGGGTTACAGACTCTTCAGGTTACAGACGCTTCAGGTTACAGACTCTGCTAACCCAGAAATAGTACCTCTGGTTAAGAACTTTGCTTCAGGATGAGAACAGAAATCGCATGGCAGCAGCGGGAGGCCCCATTAGCTAAAGTGGTACCTCAGGTTAAGAACAGTTTTATGTTAAGAACGGACCTCCAGAACGAATTAAGTTCTTAACCCAAGGTACCACTGTATACAACTGCACTGTTAAACACCTATTTGCTGTTGCAGTTCCTGCTACCGCTGCTGTATTATGAAAGGAGCTGTCCAGCAGATCAGGAAGAAGGTTTTCAAAAAAACAGGACTTGTCCAGCTAAAGCAAGGATGAGAAACCTGTGGCCCTCCAAACATTGCTGGGCTCCAACCTCCATCAACTTCAGCCAGAGTGATCAAATGCTGCGAATCCAAACCATATTTTAAGGCTCACAAGGTTCTTTACCCCTGAGCTAAGAAGTAAAGCAGAACTAGGAAATGGGAAAGAAGGGGTGTTGCATGAGCAGTAGCTAAGCATCACCTGAACATTATTTTTAGTTGCCCCACCGCTTTCTAGAGCATCAGCATAGCCATAATACAGAGCATGATTCTGAAGTCATCTTCCCACATAGAACTCAATACTGGAGACCTTGTGTTGCTAGATAGTCACTGAACCTCCTAGTTTGGGTATCCACTTGGCCTCAGTGCTGCTCCTGTTGTCCCAGGGATTTGGGCGGTGAGAACAGTGAGGGTATCCTAAATTAGCAGCATTTCAAGGTAATAGCCTTAGGGCCAGATGCTGTTGTGCACTGTCGTTAGCCCATGGACAATTATAATCCTGGGGTTCCAGATTCCAAGCTGCTAACATACTATCAGTGACTACTATAGGTATATGAAAGCGACTGCACTAGCAAAACTTTTGTTTTTTGGGGTAGGCTCACAGCATTGATGGATGTATTTACTAGCAAATCTTGGGTTTGTGAACTCTCAGCAGGAACAGTCTCTTTTCTCAGACATTTCACAGTTAATGACTATATTGGTTGTATCTTCCAATTTTTTTTAAAGGAGAGAAGTTTTTACAGGGTGTCTCTCCCACCTACTCCACATAATTATATATCTGTAAGTCATCCCACACACATCTGGATTAGAGGAAAGACCTGCCCCATCACATAATGACAAACCCTAAAGGCATAAATGTGATTCTACTGCAAACACCCCACAAAAGGAACCTTATAACTTAATTTGTTTCTGTTGTAAACTGTTAGGAGACCCCCTATGCCACTTACAGAACTACTCTTTGATTGCTGTACAGATTGCTATAGCAATCTGTGATAGGAATAGGAGTCTCCTAACAACTCTCAGAACCCGTAACAAACTACAGTTCCCACGGTTCTTTGGGAGATGCCATGGCTGTTTAAAGTGGCATACAACTGCTTTAAATGTAGGCCATTCTCAAGGTGCCTTTGTGGAAACGGGCAGCAAGAAGTCAAGTAAGACTCTGGCTACCTCTAGGCCTTTGCAAGGGGGAATTCAAGTGCAGGTTAGAAATCTAGGTTTGGATAATTAAAGTGGATCTGCTGCCCTGATGCAACAAATCCATGTTTTTTGTTTGTTTTTGTTTTTAAATGGTACCTTTGTGGTTAGGAAAATGAACTGAAAAGGATGGGATGAATGGATCACCATACAAACAAATCTTGATGAATTCACGACGAATGCTCATTGTCGTATAATCTCTCCCAGGGCCAGATTAAAGCCTTTAGAGGGCCTAAACACTGAAAAGATGATGGTGCCCCTCCATACATAATTCTAAATAAAAACAACACAAAATTATAAAATGGAAAGAATTTGTTTTTCTTTAAATGTGACAAATCTACTATTCATGCTGAAATTAAAATGGCTTCTTTCTAGTTTTCTGATGGCAAAATTCTTGAAAAGTTCATTGAAGCTGACTCGACAAAGCAGGCCCGCTTCCAGACACGGTGGAGAAAGTGAATCAAGTCTGTCCTTACATATTGTTGTTATATGAGGATTTTTTCATTTCAGCCAAGAAAAATAGTGATCTGTGGGGCATTTGGTAATAATCAACATTAGAAGAATGATGACTACTTTGGTGATTTTTTAAAGAACCAAATGTCAATTTCTTCTTCTTTTTTAATTAAAAAAATTCCTCAATTCTAGTTGGGTGTTCCTGTTTTGCTGGTGGCTTAAACACATGCTTAGCCTACCTATTCGGTAATCCAGCACTAGCCTCTGCACAAACAAATCAGGACTGAAATAGACTGAATCAGGACTGAAAAGGCTGAATAGAGTCTAACTTCTCTGTAAGCTTGGAGGAGCCCTAAGCTACAAACTTTGCAGGTTTCATGTAGCACCCAGGGTTGCTGGAAAGACGAAACATACAAAAGCCAATCCCCTATTTTGGGAAAGATAAAATCCAGCTCTCATGCAGATCCACCTCCATCTTTAAGAGGCAGATATTCTGTGTACCTGTGAATAATCTCCTGTGTACCTTTGGGGACTCCTCTTTTTGCATTCCTGTCTGTACATCAGCCATCTGAGAACAATGTTCCAGGCATGCATCAGACGAAATGAGCTCTAATCTGGGACCACAATAAATCTACTAGTCCTTAAGGTGCTTGGAGACTCTTATTTTTTTTAAAAAGAGTGTGTGTTCATAGCAGGGACTCCACATTCTAGGCATGTCTGAACCCTCATTTTAAGAATTAAGCACTGCCACATATAGCTCTTGACCATCACAAACCTTCCAAATGAGGAAGTTCAACCACCTATATGTTTCCTCTGGTAGACTCTAAGGACATTTTTCATACTCTAGGAATCAATTAACATCCCATTACAAAAAAACAAAACAAACACAACCCCTCGTTCCCTCGCTTGACCTCACCACGATTCAAGGGAGTCCTTAATCAACCTGGCTTTAAAAACCTCCAGTGATGCATGTTTAATAAGAAGTTCCTTTTGCATGTTTCTTCCCTACTGACATTGATTTCAATTATGGCAAATATCCTTTGTGGTATTGAATATACCTAGGATAAGTAGACTAGCTGCTGGACCCAGATCTCTTCTACATCAGGGAACAATGCTGTAGCCCTCAGTTGTTAAAATGGGCAAAGTTAGTGCACACCCTCCATTATTTCTCTGATGAAAAGAAGAATGTCCTAGTTCATCATCATATTTATACCCCACCTATCTGATTGGGCTGCCCCAGTCACTCTGGATGGCTCCCAACATATATAAAAACATAATAAAACATTAAACGTCAAAAAACTTCCCTATACAAGGCTGCCTTCAGATGTCTTCTAAAGGCTGTATAGTTACTTATCTCCTTAGTTTGGGAGTTGCATAACTCTATTCCCACCAGCATTTCTCCGATGAAAATAGGGACATCCTAAGGAAAAGTGGGATATTCTGGGATCAAATCAGAAACCACGGATGGCTTCTGTAAATCCAGAACTGTCCCTGGAAAATAGGGACACTTGGAGAGTCTGTTAGTGAAGTGACAGTATGTACCAAGGATAGCCAATGTGGTATTTTCCCCAGACACTGCTGGACTACAACTCCCATCATCCTTGACCATTTGTCATGTTGGCTGGGACTGATGGGAATTGGAGTCTAGCAACCACACAGGCACCTCCTATCATAGGAAGCTGCATAGGAAGCTGCCTTATATTGAGCCAGACCATTGGTTCGTCTAGTTTAGTACTGTTGGACTACAACACTCATCATCCCTGATCATTCACATGCTGGCTCAGCCTCATAGGAGCTGTAGGGCATCAGGTTCCACATCCAAAGTCTATTGACTAGGATAATAGGGGAAGGACAATATTAGCAACATAGGAAGTTGCCTTACACCAGGCCCAAATATTTTCCCCGGCCATCTCACAGCCCTAGCCATATCAATAATTATAATGTATTATCAATTTTAATCCCATGCTTTGTTACCCCTAGGATGGTATACACAGCTATTAACAGTTGTCCTGTGAGCTTCCATAGCAATATTTTCCTCTAATTCTTGTGTTGCTTTGCAAATTTTGTATTTTGTAAAGGTCTTTGGCTATGCACAATTAACTTGACTGACTAGAGCCCACTGTTATCTGCTTTAAATGGCAGCAGCTCGTTAAGAGTCTCAAGTTCCCATCACTTTCTACCTGATCCTTTTAAGACGGGAGATGTCAGAGATAGGGATGGAGAAGAAATTCAATTCAGTACACATGCAAAGCCAAATCACATTCTCAGTATGCAAACTGAAACACAGCAGTGCTTTGAAACTGGCATTTATCCAAATTTTGCAATTCAGTTGTCCAACCAATGCTTAGAAAAAACACATATATTATGGGAAAGTGTGCATACCAATTGAAGATATTAGTGAAAATAACATGCAAGAACACATTGTATTAGGAACAACAGCTTGCAAAGATGTGTTCATGAGTCAAAACTGCATCTAAAAATGTGTTTATAGGAGACATTCTCAAAAAATGCTGATGGATTTTAATGAGGATTTTATAAAAGAAAAACCTTCCGATTGCTGCAAAAAGGCGGAGATCTGAATTTCAGATTGGAAAAAGGAGAAACAGAGTCAACCAAAATTCTCAGGTCCTTCCATCCCAAAATAAACTGGGATGCGCATATATATATATATATATATATATATATATCACATTATCTTAGGCAAATGCATTAAAACATTTAATGAGTTTAGTTTTGAGCATCTATTTCTTGTACAGATGCTTTTAAACACATTATTCACAGAGCGTCTGCCAAAACCACACATTTTATTAACCTCAGGATCAGAAAGGTTAAATTAAACAAATGCAGAGGTGCTATTAATGCTTCAGTAATTAGGCAAGGATACAAAATGTACCGCAAGCATCTGCTAGTACATCACAAAACTGAAGACCTCCTGGAAACTCCCTTCACCCTCCAATACAGAGACTTCCAGTAGGCACAGAGGCCTAGTGGAAAAGAAATGTCCCCCCCCCCCCGGCTCCTGCAGATATGTAATGACAGTGCCAGGTGAGCCTCCCTGGTGGCAGCAGTCCACAAGCAAGTCTTTGATGCATTCGTGGTGCACTTATAATGAACCATCCACTCCTCATCCCACCTTTTCTGGAGGCCAAAACTTGACGCACCCCTTTGCGTTGCCTTCCCTGGCTAAGCAAGGCACTGGGCTTTGGGAAGGAGGCGCAAGGTTCTGGCAGGATCCTAGAACCCCTCAATCTCCTTCCCCCAAGCTGGGAAAGCACTAACTAGGCTTTAGGAAGGAGGATGGAGGGCTCTAGGACCCTGTCAGAGCCCTCATGCCTCCTTCCCAAAGCCCAGTGAGGTGGGTTGTCAAATTTGCTGAGGGCCACCAGAAAAGATCTCAAGGGCCACCTGTGGACTGCCCTGGGATAGACTGTTGACGGGGACAGACTTGACATCAGCACATAAATCCGGTGCTTAAGAGCTTGCACCAGAGCTCTCCCATTGTTTGCTTGTGTGTTTCTTCCATTCACATGCCATCATTTCACCATGATGGAACTCAGGGAAGGCACCATGTTTTCCCTGTCCCAGGAGTTCTCAGAGCCTCAGAAGGCCTCATCCTTGCAAAGAACCTCCTGGAAGAGGTTTTGCTCTTAGAGTTTAGTTACTCCTTTGAATCACTGGATACCCCTCTGTTTTTGAGTCCCAGCCGGGGGGGAATGGGGGGGGGGTTATAAATAAACAAATAATTTTCCTGTCAGCTCTTTCTCCTCCCTCCTTCATTCCCTCCCTGCCGCTGGCCTCCCACTTTTTACTCATTCACTTTTGCTCTTTCCCTCCTGCACTTTTCCCTTTGAGGTGCTGCTTCACTGTCTGTCTCTTCTGCCTCCTCCTCCATCTCCCATCACCTGCCTCTCTTTCCTTGTCCTCTCAGTGTCACTCCTGTTTCCACCTCCTTCTCCTCCTGCTTCTTGCAGAGGACTGAAACTGACTCTTCCTGGATGTTGCCTTTTCATATTGCTCTGGGACACTGTCAGCATCCTCCTGAGGCCTGTTGGGATCCCTTCATAATAGGGCTTCCTCCCCAGAAGATGCTCCATGAAGGCACTGACCAGACCCAGACCTGCAAAGCTGTGCCTTCAGAACACATTCTGGGACCGGCTCCACCCATCACACGCCTTCTCAATTTGCACTCAATTCTCTTGTGATCTAAGATTGCCTCTCCGTTAACTGGCTGCAACATTTCCTGCCCAATCATCAGTGCAGGAGGCTTCAAATGGTTTGTTAACACGGTGTCCCCTATTAACACGAACATGTCCAACCACCAGAGATATAGAGCAGATAGAAAAGATAAGGCCAGATTATCAGGGGCAGGGGATCTTTGCCCTAACAGACATATCTGACATGCTCTTTTAGCTGCAAATGTTTATGCCCATCTGTTAGCGTGGCTTTGTGCCCATTACAATCTGATCTGGCTGTTTCATTAGGGCATATGCACTTCACAACCCACAGGCAGTCTACGCAAGGCTAAATAAATCAGCTGTGCAGGAAGCTTGTTTTTTCTCTTTGATAGTCGGAAGGTTCAGGCCCCATCTGCACTGTAAATTCAAAGCAGTATCATACTGCCTCTCCCCATATGAACCAACCCAGACCATGTCATCATCATCTGAGGCCGTTCTTCATGTGCCTCCTTCGCAAGAGTTTTGGGGTTTGGCAGCTCGGGAACAGGCCTTTTCTGTGGTGACTCCCTGCTTGTGGAACGCTCTCCCCAGGGAGGCTCACCTGGTGCCTTCGTTACATCTCTTTAGGCACCGGATAAAAACATTCCTCTTCTCCCAGGCCTTGGACTAATTCAACCATCTATGGCATTTTTAAACGGTGGGGTTTTGTTCACTCTTCGTATTTGTTATTATGTTATGGATTTTCATGTTTTTATATTGTAAACCACCCTGAGATCCTCAGGATGAAGGGTTTTATAGACATCTTAAAAATAAAAAAATAAAAGCAGTCATGGCTTCCTCCCAAAGAATCATGGGAGCTGTGGTTTGTTAAGGGTGCTGAAGGTCGGTAGGCACAGTGGCAGCTAGTAACACTTTTACTTGGGAGGGATGCAATTTTTTCATCACAAGAGGTTCTGCCCAACACTTATTTAGAAAAGTATGCCATTACACACACACAGAGTGCCCTTGTCTCCTCGTCTCTACCCAGCTATCAGTTATTCTCTGCACTTCTATGGACAGAGACAGAGCTTCCATGTAAGAGGACCAAAGTATGATTTTCATACAAGATTTACTCCATTCCTCTTATTTAAAAAATAAGCCATACCACACAATGTAATTTTCTGAATTCATGCATTGTTAATACCTGCTCATCCCTTGTGCAAAAACTAAACACAAAATAAAAAGTGATGAAAAGTTGCTTCCAGTTGCGTGCAGGAATGTAGATTCCTGCATCTGCCTCTCAGCCACTGCTTACCCATGGTGAGCATAGAGAACATGGACTGTATCCAACTAACCTTTACTCAGAGTAGACCTATTAAAATTAAAGGTCATAAGTTTGTTTTGTTCATTATTTGCAATAGATCTCTTCAGAGCATGGCTGACATTGGATACAGCCCCATGCTTTCATCTCCTACGGGCACCTCTAGATGGAACAGTTTTCAAGCATAAATTTCCATATTTGATGCATGCAAGCTGCACTAAATACCAGCTCTGAATCTAGCAGGATGAGTGCAGGCAGCACAGTCCAAAAGAGGCATCAACTCAGTTTTACTCAGAAGTAGACCCATTAAAATACATGGACAACATGGACTAAGTGCCATTCATTTCAATAGGTCTACTCTGATTCAAATTGATTACCTGCTATGGCGGCCCTAAATCTTTGCATTAGTTGGTGCTTCTACCTAATAGCATCAGCAGTAGCTGGTGCCCATTGTGATTGGTAAAGGTGAAAAGCAGGGAGGCCAACAGTAGGTGGTGCCAAAGCCAGGCGGAGCCTACTAATTTGGTTGCCATTCTGTTCCCTGCTGAGGTCCACAAGGGCAATAGAAAGATTAAAGAGGAGGAAGCTGAACCCCCTGGATTTATTGCAAATAGTAAGGCAGGCCAGTGGGTCATATTGAGGTTGGTGGGGCAGTGCCATCCTCATGGGGCAGTCTCCATTGATGCAGCAAAAGAACAGCCCTGCTGAATTGGTCTAGAAGGGTTGGTCTAGTCCGCTACCACCAGCACCATAATCATCATCACCATCATATTTTCATTACTGGGTTCTTTCCATCTGTGTTCTACTTAGATCAGACACACTGAAGTTAATGGACTTAGCAATAACCATCAGTTTCAAGGGGTCTACCTATCACCACCACCACAACTATCATCATTTATTTGTGGCTTACAACAAAAATGTTTAAAATTAACCTACAATTCTAAAGGCATACATGATACAGAATTTAAAATTCAACAAAAAGACAAAAGATCATTACTTGACTAAAAGTGCTCCTCCTGCAATGCCATAAAAATTAAAAAAAATCCAACTCCATCCTACTAAAAGATGAACACCAATGCAGATTAGGATATCATCATTCCATGTGAACAGCATTTGAGAGTCAAATGACTGGGTGAACAGGAATGTCTTTGCCTGGCACCTAAAAGTTGTTAATGAAGGCACCAGGCACATTTCTCTTTGAAGAGCATTCCACAATTGGAGATTCACCACTGAAAAGGTCTGTTCTCATATTACCACCCCCTGCAGCTCCCTTGGAGGGGGCAAATGGAGAAGGGTCTCAGATGATGAATGCAGGATCTAGGTGGGTTCATGCAGGGAAAGGTGGTCCCTAACTTACTGGGGCCCTGAGCGACATAAGGCTTTATAGGTCAAACCAGCACTAGGAATTGACCACCACTATTTCCAACACTTAAGCAAAATGCTTAAGGGAAGCTCCCCGCTAAAGCATGAAGTTAACAACCTTCATGGAGTCCCCTTCCCCAGTGGGTGATTTTCCTCCTTCCTTCCTGGAAGGAGAGGTTATTCTCAGTGTATCAAGCAGACACAGTTACTCTACTTCTAGGATCTATGCCGCATTGATAGGAACCAGCGGGCAAAAAAGTACCACATACTCCTTCACGACTCTCTCTGGAGTCAGCTCATCTATCATAAACAGCAACATGAACCAGTCTTGATACAGACAGAAATGACCTCTTGCTCTACATATTTGTGTGTAGAGGGGAAATGGTGGCCGAGGCATGAATAAAGCCCGGTGAAAATTTGTTGTGACAGTTTATGACAACATACAGCTGTAACCCTCTGAGCATAGCATGCCAGATCTGTCTCTGTTAAACATAGTGTGACCAGTACTGAACTCTGCTAAGCATTGAAATTAATGCAGTAAGAAATGTGATGTTGACTTAGAATGTACTCTCTTTCATCTTGTTGGAAGTTTTTTTTCTGGGATGTTTGTTTGGGAAGTCTAGTACTCTTAATCGGGGGGGGGGGGCAGCATGGTGCCATCCATATATTATTGGACTCCCATCAGCCCCAGTAAGCATGGCCAATGGTCAGAGATGATGGGAGTTGTAGTCCAACAACATCTGGGGGACACTCTGCTCTACACTATACATCATATCATCAGTCAGAGTTTAAAAGCATAAAAAAAAACATTTCTGGATCAGGCCAGTAGTCCATTTTGTCCAACATCCACAATGGATGTTTATGGAAAGCACACAAGCAGGACCGGAGTGCAACAACAGTTTTCTCTCCAAAGTAGAGAAAAGTGTTGGAAAATGGAGGCAGTGTTCTATTGTTCTAATTTCATAACCTTTTGATGTCCAAGAATTTCTTACAACAGCACTTTTTAGGAAAGTTCAGCATTATTGTTACCATTTCACAGATGAAGCCGAGGCTTGAAAAAGAATGGCTAAGAGCGTTCATAATGGAGGACTTTCTAGTTCAGAGCACACATACTTTTACCCTCCAAAATGCTCTTCTATCAGCTCCAGTTGGCATGACCTGTGGTCGGGGGAAAGGCTGCAACTCAGGGGCAGAGCATCATCAGGTCAGTGACCCACCAATTCCAACATCCTGTTTTCATTTGAGCCGACCAGGTGCCAGTGGGAGACCAGCAAACAGGATTCAAGCACAAGAGCATCCTCTCCTCCCGTGGTTTTCAGCAATCAGTATTCAGAAGCCTTGCTGCTTCCAACTGTGGAAGCAATGCATACCAATCATGGCTAGTAGCCGTCAATAGTCCTCTCCTCCTAAATGAATTTGACTAATCCTCTTTGAAAGCCATCTGCTAAGTTGGTGGCCATCACTGCCTCCCGTGGGAGAGAACTCCATAGTTTAACCATGTGCTGTGTGAAGATGCTTCCTTTTATCTTTTCTGAATTCCAATGTTCAACTTCATTGGGCGGATGTCCATGCACTCTAGTGTCATGAGAGAGTGGAGAGGGGACTTTTCTTCATCCCCTTTCTCTATGCCATGCATCATTTTATAAACTTCTGTCATGTTCCTCTAAACTAAAAAGTCCCAAATGCAAGCCACCCCCTTGAGGGGTCAATGGTCTGACTCATAAGGATAAGGAAGCTTCCTATGTTCTAGGTATTATAGGAGCTGTAGTTTAACAACATCTGGAGACCACCAGGTTGAGGAAGAATATGCTCTCATGTGGCAGATCAATAAACTAGGGATAGTTGATAGTTTGATCTTCAGAAGCACATATATCTTCTCTTTTGTTGATATGTACAGAGCTTGTTTATTCTCTGCTCTAAGCACCCACTTCCCCATGCCTGCTACCTTTCCCACAAGCAAACAGTCTTGTGGAATTGCTGTCAAATTCTTACATTCTCAATCACACCTGGAAATAAGCTTATTTGAAATCAACAGGCCCTGCTGCCAAGGGAGTCAGTTCCAGCACGGGTGTCGCAACAAAACAAAACATATCACAGAAAGAGTCAAGGCGGCCTCAGCAGGATCCCTATTACAAACATTTTCCCAGTGCTAATTTTTGCAGCGGGACAGAACTCTTTAAAACTGTCACCGAAGGCTTGTGTGAGAAAACATTTTTGCTTCTGCCAAATTGCAATTGACAATAGTGTACTTTACAGGACTGGAAAAAATTCACATAAATTATCCCTATAATCATTATAATAACATTGTAAGATAGTATAAACCTATTATCCCCATCGTGTAGACTGAATGGCACCCAGTGAGGCAAAAATTGCATGGAGCCCACATTTTCAGTGGTGTATTACAACCACTTTCTAGTACTGAGCAGTAAAAAAATAGTTCCTATGAAAAGGTGTGAGCTTTTCAACTGCACTATTCAGAGCACAAATCATTCTGAGAATCATTAAGAGCTATTTGACAGTGGAACGGACTCCCTCAGAAGGTGGTGGACTCTTCTTCATTGGGTTTTTTTAGACAGAGGTTTGATGGCCATCTGCCAGGGGTTCTTTAGCTATTATTCCTGCATTGCAGGAAGGTGGACTAGATTACCCTTGGGGGCCCTTCCAACTCTACGTTTCTACAATTCTGTGAGAAGTTGCTCAGAAATATATTTGAACTCTTACCAAAATATTAAATGGTGGTGGTGTGGTGGGGGAATTACATAAAAAAACAGACCAGAGAATACTAAATAGGCATGAGCAAAAATGAATGTGTTGGGGAAATGACAATTTTCTATCTGTTAAGTTATTTCTGCCTACATGAGACTCAATTCTCAGAATGTCACACAAACCAAGAAATGTTGCAAATCTAAGTAGTAAAGAGTTCACCTATCTATATCTATCTATCTATCATCTATCTATCATCTATCTATCATCTATCTATCATCTATCTATCTATCTATCATCTATCTATCTATTTCCTCCCGCTGTTGGAGGGTGATTAAATTCATCTGAGCCACCAAAATGAGATTTTAAAAACTCAGAAAAAATTAAGTCCCAACAGCAGAATTCTCATTCCGTGTGTACATTTTGTTATCTTTTCGCTCATGTAATACTTCTGACAATTTAGCCCGACATAGTCGGGAAATATTTTCTCAAGGAAGAAGAGGTGAACAAGGATTTGGCTTTTTCCTCCAATCACACCATATGCTTTTGTTAAAAGGATTAGCAGGAAGGAGCTGGGAAAGGAGACCCCAAGCGGACTCCAAACTGGCAATCGCCTTCTCCCAAGCAGAAAAGGGAGCCCAATATTTCCATTTCCCGGGAGATGCTGCTACATACACCCAGCCGTGCCCCGCCGGCTCACTTTTTGGCAAGGCCGCGACATGGTCCACATTCGCCGGCTACCAGATAAGGTCTTCCAGCAGCGCCGCGGGAAGATCCCTGCGCTTCTCGCCGCGCCCCGTCGGGTGTCGCTGCGCCTCCACCTACCTGATCCGTGCTGCTGGCGGAGGATGGTGGCTTTGCCCGGCGGAGGCGAGGCCGACGACGCTGCTGCTGCTGCCGCCGCCGCCACGATAGTCGTGGTGCTGGAGTTGGAGGAGGAAGAGGACGACGACGAGGAAGCCGCGGCAGGGATGGAGGCTGCTGACGAGGAGGAGGAAGAAGAGGCTGCTGCTTCGCCCTGCGCCGGCAGGAGACGCTTGTCCCCCAGGCGCGGCTCGGCCGTGGCTCGCCCGGGCGGGCTACTCCTGCGCGGGCCGCTGCTCTGGATGTGCGAGACCGCCTCGGCCGCCTGCACGTCGGGCGGGGAGAAGCGCGCCAGGACGCGCAGCTGCGCCTGGGCCTTGTGCTCCTGAGTGTCCTCGTCGCCGTAGTCCGACACGCGGCACTCGTACACGCCCTCGTCCTGTCGCCGGACACCGGACAGCCGCAGCCGGTGGGAGATGTCGTTGCCCTGGACGCGCACCGTCTGCAAAGAGAGCGAGAGAGAGCGAGAGAGAGACGCCTTAGCCGTCCAGCAGGATTGGTTTCCCGGGATGAGGAAGGAGCTTGGGGTCTGTTCCAGCGCACAGCTCGAAAAAGACTCGCGGTGTATATAAGGCGCTTGCCTCCCACTTGTCCCCACCCTCCACTTGCTGGACTCCTGCCATGAACATATTTTTCTTTTGGAGAGCTGAACATGTGAGAGACAACTCGCCCCTCTAGAAATATCCTATATGCCTTCTGTATCTCCCCTCATTTCCCGTCCCCGTCTCGCCGGTACCACCACTGTAAAGTCAAGATCGAAGCTGCAAACTTTCCTGGGTGTAAAGTTTGTAAGGAGGTGTGCAAAGGATTGCCCTGTTAAGTGCAAACAAGCAAAGCTGTATAATTTTAATAAAATACCCTCCTCGCCATAGAGGTGTGTTCACATGAACCCTCAATCCCTTGCCACCCACAGCTTACAGCTATATGGCGAACAAGCAACTGTGGGCATCTTTCCCCACAACCCTTTTTTTAAAAAGCCTCAATAACTGGAGATGCCAGGGGATTGAACTTGAGATCTTCTGTATGCAAAGCAGCTGTTCTACCACTGAGCCGTGGTACCTCCCATGAAATGCACATGTCTCATGAAATCATCATCACCAGCATCTCCTCTATTTTGAACCCTTCCCATTTCAATGACTTGTCAGAATGGCTTGTGGAGGGCTGGCGACTTCCAGTTCTGGACCTGTGGCTGGAAGCAATTTCCTATCCATGGGCTACAGCTACTACTGTCCTTGCCAATTGGCAAGAGCAGATGGGAAATGGAGCCCAGCAACATCTGGAGGTCTACAGCTCCCTTGTCCCTTCTGTAGAAAACACACACACAGTAGTTTGCTCTAAAATCCAGGTTTCTCAACTGCATTCTGAAATAAATATCTGCTTTATCTCCTCCTATTCCTCTGTTTTTGAAACCTGAGATGTATGTTTTCGGGACCCACTCTATTTTTTGTGATTGCATCCCCCCCCCAATAACTGTAATACCACCACCAATAAGTTATTGTGAAAAGCACAATAAAACTCTGGAAATCTGGCTTCAAGCACATTGGCTATAAGCAGGAAAAAAGTCTACCTCCAACTCCCTGGAGACAAAATATTGAAACAGGCTGCAAAAGCACTCTAGTTGATTCTAATTCCCTATTAAGATACATAGGGAAGAAGTTGAAGGTAATCAGATTACAAGCAAAAGGGTGCTTTGTAGGTTAAACCAGAGCTCAGTTTGGAGCCTCAGCTAACCAGTCCTCGAACCTAGAAATACAGAAATTACATTGTAATGCATTAAATGAGAGTGTCCCTGAGCGTGTGCAGAGCATCTTTCATCGCAGGTCCTCACACCTGAGGGATCATGGATCTGGACTTGCAGGGGACATGAGGCAGCTCCTTAAGGAACTTGAATCCTGCCCCCTCCCTTTTTCAAAAATAGACAATGTATGGACAGCATGCCTGACATAGTGTTAGAGGGACAACTCCTTGCAAAGACGCTCTGTGGAATTAAACAACAACAAAAAAGCCTTTTGATGCTGCTCTTTCCCTCTGTCTTAAAAATTCAATTTGTCTTCCTCCCCAAAATCAAATATTCCACTGCTGCAAGTCATTGCTTTTGGCCATTTCTATCGCCCCCTGCACCAAGGAATACTTCCAAGCATGGGGTCACTCATCCGAAATCAAATGCTGGCCACTAATTCCATCTCCTCCTTCCCTTAATTAAATGCATTTCTCCGTTGCAGTCAACAGCTAGCCACTAATCCTCCTTGCTCCCCCCTCTGCTTCCAGCAATAATGCATTTAAAATGTATCATCTGTCCAAAAGCAACCTCACTGTGCTGGCTCTCTCTAATCCTGCCCTCGTACTCTTGCAGAAACAAGTGCAGCCAACAGCATCCAGCCATTCATGCTTCATCTCTGATTCCCCAAAACAAATGCAGCCCTTCATACCCCTCACCCAATAATAACAACAACGAAAAACAGCTTCTGCATTTAATCCTCTGCAAAGCACACAAAATCCCAGTCAGAGAAAGGGGGGAGGGAGAGAGAAAAGATGCACCAGGTCCCTCAAAGTTGAACACAGCCATGTTGCCATGAGTGAGTCCAAATCATCTTCCAAAAATAGATGCATTGGGACTAATATATTTTCCCCTTTTCCCTCCCGCTCCCCTGTCTGAAATGCAGCCCGCAACATCTGCCTCTGAAATTCTGTCTCCAAACACTTTATCAATTTCCCTCTCCTCTGATCTTGTCCATATTTAGACGTGCATATTCTCTCTCTCTTTCTCTCTCTCTCTCACACACTCCTATTGTTCCGTTTTCTATATTTTAATTATTCCTTTTTGTCACCAGACATAATAGTAGGATTGCCAAGATGCCTGTTATTATCAGGGATGCCTGAGCTTGACCCTTATTTAAATAAAGCTCAGCTCCAAAGTGCTTCATCAAAGAAAACCACAACGATTCCGTTTCCTCTTTATCTACGTTCCACACACCAGCAAACAGCTTGTAGAGAAACCAATTACAGGTGGGTGCTCCAGATCTAAGGCAACCTCCCATTTGCAATAAACAAATTTCATAGAGGCAGGCCAGGATGGCTTTGCCTCCAAAGTTTAAGATGCAATCAGTCCAAATAATCTAAAAACCAAAACCAAAAACACAATGTAGCAGGTGGGAAAGTGTGTGCATCACCTCATTTGGGTAGGGGTGAAACGACTTCTGCAAGATGTCACAATGTGTGATGTATGAAGATAGAAAACTTAATTTTGGTCTCTTGTGCCAATTTAACAGTCACAACCTCTGAAGAATTCTGGGAACTGCAGCTTGTTGATGGGGCAGGGCATAATCTATGAATGACTCCCCTTCCACAGACCCTGGGTTCTTTGGGATGGGGGAAGTAAGAATATTGACTGCAGTGTAGATATATACTTGGAATTAAGTTCAGAGTACATATTTAGTCAAAGGAAGTGGCAAAGCTCCTAGACCAGTGATTCTCAAAGGGTATATGAAGCATGCCACACTGGTGTGGCAGGAGAGGATGGCAAGTATGGCAGGAAGTTTCAAGAACAATCAAAGAAACATTTCAGTGTAGTGTAATGTAGTATAATTTTTAACCTCCCCCCCCAAGAATATGGGTATATAGCTTTTCAAAACAAGAGAAAGAGCATTGAATGATACTGAGAACAATCCTAGTTGTGTTTTCCAATACATCTCTTATCAATTAAACATGT
This sequence comes from Podarcis melisellensis, assembly GCF_964234715.1. Taxonomy (NCBI): domain Eukaryota; kingdom Metazoa; phylum Chordata; class Lepidosauria; order Squamata; family Lacertidae; genus Podarcis; species Podarcis melisellensis. The sequence goes on from NC_138540.1 coordinate 32,391,948, forward strand.
TGGTGTGGCACTGGCAAATTTTCATTCTGAAAGTGTGGCCCAGAGAAAAAAGTTTGAGAGACACTGTCCTAGACTGTGACACTGCAGTCGGGGGGTTTATATGTTTGCAAGTTCTGCCATGAGAAATGCTCCCTTGTAGCATTCCTTTCATGGAAAGGGATATAGCTCAGTGGTAGAACATCTGTCCTCCCTGTTAATGTCTTAAGTTCAGTCCCTAACATCTCCACATAGGGCTGAGGATGTTCCCTACCTTAATCCAGTGCAGTGGGGGGACGGACCTGTGGCCCTTCAGATGTTGTTGGACCACAACTCCCATCGTTTTTTAAACATGGGTGGTGCTGGCTGGGAATGATGGGCATTGTAGTCCAAAGAGGGCCACAGGTTTCCCCATCCCTGCTCTGGAGGGTTGACATGACATGGACAAGGAGGACATGCAAGGATTGCATGGATACCACGATGAATCAAGGCCCCATCTTTGTGAGGTCTCATGCGCAGCCCCTCTCCAAGGTCTCAGGAACAGGAGGGCTCTTCCAATCCCTGCTCCCTGAGATTCTTTAAACTGAAATCGACAGGGACTGGTTTTTCCTATGTGTACAGGCTGTGCTCTACATGATAACCCCTGCTCCAGCTAGATGCCTACAGAAAAGCAGAATGTACTGAGACACACTTACACTGATCTTTGTTGCATCCTTATTTGTTACCTGAAAAAGAAAAGAGGGAGAAATTAAACAGGGAGAACGGATGCATCAGAACAATATTTCTCTCGCATACATTCTCCCTCCCCGTCCCCACCTCACATGCACCCATTAAGCAGACAATTCTCTTCCTCAAACAGGGTTAATGGCAGACCACCTTTCCTTGATTGGGGATACACTCAATTGCTTCTTAACTTACTGCGTATGTGGTTTGGGTGAAAGACAATTGGGTTGACTGGGTGGTAGTAAAACAGTTATCACATTTTGCCATTCGATAACAGCCTTTGAGGGCAGGGATGGCCACAAGTCGGTTAACTGACATATATCACAAGCAGCTGAAATTCCAAAGGCAACCTTGTAACGCGGAATAGCAATGGCAGAAGCAAGAAAGGGAACTTGGTGAACTGGCCTGGGGTAGTGGCTTTTGATCCATTGTATTTCCACACAAGTCTTTCTTGTTACATATTATCCATTATTATCCATTACCCTGATCTTCAAATGCATGGTAAAGGTATCTGATGATGTCATGTTAACAGTCTTAATCAAATCTACTCAGAAGTAAGTCCTATTCCTACGGGAGTGGGGTTAGGATTGATATTAAAATAAGCAGCGACTTAAAAAAGCAACATCAAAATAAAACCTCAATTGATGTTAAAAAACTGAAAAGGCATAAGAATTTTTTTTTAAGTCTTTGCCTGGCACTGGAGAGGCATCAGAGTGGGTGCCAGGTGAGGTTTTCTGGGGAAGACATTTCAAAGCCAGAGTGCCACCACTGAAAAGTCCATCTCCTGGCAGCTGTCCACTGCACTACTGATGGTAGAGGAACCTGGAGAAATGTTCTGATCAGGGCAGCTTGCCATGCTGAGAAAATCATCTTGTCAAGCCTAGCTCTACAACAGGGGATCATAGAATGCTTTAGTTGATGGATTACAAGAACCCAATATGGTAGCATATTGAATCACAGAATTGTAGAATTGGAAGGGACCCAAAGAGTCATCTCATCCAATCTCCTGCAAGAGAAGGATCACAGCTAAAGAAACCCTGACAGATGGGCACCCAACCTCTGCTTAAAAACCTCCACTAAAGAAGAGGTCACCACTTTCAGAGGTCATCTGTTCAACTGTTGAGCAGCTCATACCATCAGGAAGTTCTTCCTAATGTTTAGTGGAATCTCATTTCTTGTAGCTTGAATGTACTGGTTTGGATCCTACCCACTGGAGCAGCAGAAAACAAGCTTGCTCCATCTTCCACATGGTATTTGAAGAAATAGGTTTTTAACATGGCGTCTAGAGTGCAGTTTGCAAACAGCTCTGTCATTGTTAGAAATAGGATACTTCAGCTGGGCCTCTTCATTTACACCATCCATTTAAGGCTCTTTTATGCTACTTTAACAGCTGTGGCTCCCTGCAAAGGATCCTAAGAAGTGACGTTTGTTAAGGGTGCTGGGAATTGCAGCTCTGTGAGGGGTTTTCTAACAACTTTCAGTGCCCTTAATGAACCATAGTCCCCAGGATTCCTTGGAGGAAGCCATGGCAGTTTAAAGCGGTATAATGTTGCTTTAAACTTATGGTGCAATGTGGATCAACGCTGCAGGTAAAAAAAGCTATCGAACATCTCAGGCTCAACGGTTGACAAAGGAGGCCCTTAGCAGTGGTGCCCGTTGGCATTGACCCACAACAGGACCTTCTCGGTGGTGGTTCCCTGTTTCTGGAATGCCCTGCCTGGTGAGGTGTATCTGTCTCTCCCATTATTAACTTTCAGGAGGAATTTACAAACATAACTGTTTTCACCCAGGCATTTGATGGCAAAAAGATGCTGTTCATGGCAACCTTAGAATTACTAGCTGTGAAAGTATATTATTATTTTAGAATGTTTTTCGATGTTTCAATTTGCTTTTAGAGGTGGTTTTTTTTTACATGTTTAAAACATGTTTTTATTTTTATTTATTTTTAGCGGATGTGTTTGGTGCCCCGGGCTCCTTGGAGCGGAAGAGCAGGATATAATGATGGTGGTGATAGTTAGATTGAAAATGGGGCCAGCAATCCAAGCAGTCCCTTTCCCATGTTGTTGTTGTTTTAGGAGAAGAAAATGAGATGGGGTGGATGGAGCCCTGTCTCAGATCTCCCACGTATTGTCCAGTTTGTCTTTGACTTTTATTATGAGGCTAAAGGCAACATGTAAACCTCATCTATATGTTTTCCTTGCCGTTGCCACCCCAGCCAATATCGCTGGGCGAGTGCATGTTTTGCAACTCCATTTGAGCAGAGCTGGCATGCTATACATTCAAAAGAAGCAGATTTTCAGCAATAGCTTTGTGACCTGGAAAGGACACTCTAACAAGAAACACTGTTTTACAGCTCCTGCCTCTGGTTCTATCATTACATCTATTTCCGATGTTCCAGTGGTGAGTGCTGTTCTTTTTGTGCCTAAAATAGCACCATCCAAGCACAAGAGGGAGGCTTCAGAAGATTTGAGGAAACCCTTCCAGAAATGAAAATACCTTCAGGGCAGTGGAGACACCAAACATGAGACAAAACCCTTAGTGTCCCTTCCAACTCTGCCATTCTATGCGTCTATGAAACATGGTCACTGGCCATGAAATGCTGGTTGACTTATTGGTGCTGGTGAATTCTGTGGAACTGAGTGCCTGGAATCTTGATTGACAGGGCTCTCCACTGCAACATTTCGTTGCAGGTCGCCTTGATCATATGTGAAAGCCAATAATCTGCCAGACTTTACTGTGACAAAGGAACAGAACCCTGGGCGGAGCTATGCAGATGGCTACATGGGGCTTCACAAATGAGAACAGGCTTGGTTATCAGTGGCTCCAGCTAGGTTTCATAGAAAATGGTTGCAATTTGGGATGCAGTTGGAAGGAGGCTGCATGTCTTCATTATGCAAGTCACTGAGAGCAGAACAACACCCTCCCTAAAAAGGTAAGAAGACCCTGCTGAAAGAGGCCATTGACTCATCTAATTCAGCATCCTGACCTTGCTGTGGCCAACCAAATGCCTGTGGAAAACCTGGAAGCAGGGCCTGAGCAGAAGAGCTCTAACCCCTTCTGTGGCTTCCAGCCACTGCTATTCAGAAAGGTTACTGCCTACTGTGTCTAGTAGCCACAGATAGCTCTCCTCCTTGAATGTGTCCAATCTTCTTTCAAGGCCATTCAAGGTGGTGGCCATCACTGCCTCTTGTGGGAGTGAGTTCCATAGTTTAACTTTGTACTGGTTGAAGGAGGAGGAGAAAAGCTTTCCTATCCACTTTCTCCGTGCCATGCCTAATTTTATGAACTGCCATCATGTCACCTCTTCCTTGCCTTTTCCCTAAGCTAAAAAAAAATCCCAAACACTGCAACCTTCCTTTGCAGGGGAGTAGGTTCATTTCCACTCCAATGGTTATTCCGAGCGATCCCTTTCTGTTCTCCTCTTTAAGTGAATGTGGGCCATTTATTCCTACAAGGATTCAGAGTTGTAGTGGGGGTAAGGCATGCTCTGTACCCCTACAGTGGATGCCTTGCCCTTTGCCAACAGAATCAACATGCGGGAGTGCAATTTGTCTCCATTCAGAGAGCCACCTTATGCTCTTCCCTGCTGTATACAAGCCTTCTCTCCAACTGAGTGTGCACTTGTGCACACACAGGCATGCACTCATAACTTACGGGTATTTTTGCTAGTACCAATTCACCAGCTGAAGCCCCAGTAAGTGGGCTGCACAGTTTTAGCCGATGTTGGTCTGGGCTTTAGCCATGGGACACCCCCCTACCCAGGTTCTCTTCTACATTTTAATTATTACGAGCCAGAGCAAAGATAAATCATTCTGCTGCAGAGTTATCCCGCAGCTTCTCCAGGGGGTGTGTGTGTGGACATATGCACAGGTCACATCCCACCGGAGGAGGATTGGAAGAAGAAAGAAAAAAGCTAACAACTATGAATCATCAGCAGAGAAAAAGTTCCCTGTGCCAAACAACCCACCTCCTAGATTTGTTTACTTGGCTGGTGGATAGAGGAAATGGAATGCTCACTTGACAGCAGTGGAGCAGTGAGTCTGTGATGAGAATAAGGCAGTGGAGGCTGGTCCGTTGGGGAGTATGAGGAACAGCACCACCAACCTTAGCCTGTCCTCTGCCAGCTGCCTGGCTGCTTGCTTACATCCAGTCCAGGAGGTGGCCTTGCCCACCAGCGTCCTCCTTCCTAAGTCTCATTGGGGTGGAAGGATGGGGACAAAACCAGAATTAGTCAGCTTTCCCTGTCATTGGCTCTGGCGCCACCTACTGTTGAGCTCCCTGCTTTCTGCCCCACCAGTCCAGATGGGCACCAAGCACCAGTGGAATAAGGGGCGTTTCACACATGACGTGGAGACAAAATTGGATGCCCTCAACAGAGAGCCATAGCTAAACCTGTATTTTTTCACAAGTGAACCTAGATAATGCACCTATTCTGCAAGCATGTGAGCCATATTCATGCATTACACTTGCATCATCTTAGATGTACATCCCCCCAAAAGGGGTATACCATAACAATCATTCGCCAGTGTTTCAGCAGAATCCTGTCTGTTCATATTTAATTGTTTGGTGTGATCCGTTTATCTCGCCATTAAGTAAAGCAGGTTATAGATTTAGCAGTGACTGGCAAATCTTATATGCATCTGATTACCAAAGAAAAAGGCAAATCAGTAGTAATTCTGTTACTAGCTCTACTCTTACTAGAATGAATAATAATAATAATAATTTTCCAAGGACTGCAACATTTAATCGATAACTGTTAAATTTTTGAGGGGTAACTTAGACTGCAGTCCTTTGCACAATTACATAGGAACGCAATAGAAATTCCTTCTCAGCAGAGATTTATGAATTTTGCCATAAAAAGTGGTGCCTTAATCAACCAGGTCCCTACTTAATTTTTTTATTGAAAAGTTTTCAGCACAAATACTTATGCAAATTACAGATGGCAAGGGCTACCTTAAAAGAGGCATTCCCTCTTGTGTATGAGAGGAGGATGCATCTTCTAAGATAAAGTCGTCTGCAAGGAGAGTCGTACATCACTTGAAAACAAAGCAAGCCCCCTTTCTCCTTCAGAACAATTGCTTTTCTCCTGATATGCAAATTTAACAAATTAATTCCCATGCAATTAATGAACTGAAATTAACATAATCAGGACCCAGTCCTATTAAATTAATTGCATTTTCATTTCTCCATAGTCTTGGAGTCATCCTCACATTTTGTCCTCTCAACAAACCTGTGAGACAGATGTCATTAAACTACATCTCCCATCACCCCTGCCCATTGGCTATAGTGGCTGGGGCTGATGGGAGTGGTAGTGCAAAAGATCTGGAGGGCACTAGGTTGGGGAAGGTAGCTGTACAGTAAGACTGAGATTTAGCAGCTTGCCCAAGGAGAACTTCACATCTGAGACAGTCTTCCCAGCCCATGTCTAGTTCACCACAATCACTCAATGCACCCCTTATGAACTCTGCATTTTATGATGAAGATCAGCATCCTACCTCTTAACTCTGAGTGCTCATCAGGAGATAGCTCAGTCAGTAGAGCATGAGACTCTTAATCTGAGGGCTGGATTCCCATGTTGGGCAAAAGTCTCCTGCACTGTTGAACCATCATGGGCCCTTCCTATGATTATGATCAGTGGTTGCTGGTGCTCATTGGGACTGGTGGGGTGGACGGCAGGGAGACTAACAGTAGGTGGCGCCAGAGCCAATGACAGGCAGAACCAACTAATTCCAGCTTTGTTCCCATCCTCCCTCCCTGCCTTCAGGTCCTTCCAGGGCAACACTGAGACAAGGGCGACCGTCAGTGCCACCTACTGGAACCTTTGTGCAAGTAAGAAGACAGGCAGATGAGAACCAGCTGAAGGCAATGTCCCATGGAACAACCTTCACTGGTGTCTATATGAGAGAGGGAAGGTCAAAGGTGGCACAAAGGGTGGAAGGCGAGCTGGTAAGCAGAGGCACAGTGGCACAGCAGCACCCAGGCCACATTGCGATATTTTAAGTATTTACTTATAGCAATGATAACCCACCTTTCCTGTGAGGAGCTCAAAGCGGTGTCCCCCCCCCCATCCCATTTTTATCCTCACAACAACCTTGTGAGGTTGGCTACATCTGTGATCGAGTGACAGGCTCAAGGTCACCCAGGGAGCTTCATGGCAGAGTAGGGATTTGAACCCTGGTCTACCAGGTCCTAGTCTGACACTCTAACCACTACACTGCACTGGCTTATAGTCCAAGAATATAGTCCAAGTCTAAGCCAAGAATGAAAGGGAAGTTCACCAACAATTACCATTATCAACAACCCATTTTAATAATAATAATAATAATAATAATAATAATAATAATAATAATAATAATTCTACCCATATCCTTCCCCACCTTTCATCAAGGGCAGATTTACAACTTGATTCAGTGGGCCTCAGATAGCGCTGATTTGGGGACTTATAAACATTCACCCCATGGAGGTAGCTTGCATTTTGTGTGTCCGTTTCCCTGTGCCGAGAGAGTCCTTGTCATTTAATCTTAACTGTACGTCATAAATACCCTACAGCAACATTTGTCATGTTGCAGATAACTACTGTAATTATCACCAGCCCAGGAAACATGCTCAAGCTCCCCAGCTGTTCCCCACCTACTCTGAACCAAAAATGCTCTGCTCCTTTCTGCTGTCAGTCCATCTCGCCTCCCATGCAGACAACCAGTTGATGTCCTCACAGGCTGATTCTTGCTTTTGAGTTCCGACTTCCTATGTGGCTGCTATGATGCATCATCATCAAAATGCAAAGGTTGTGGCTCACCCTGCAACCATTTTTTAATATATATATATAAACCGATGAACCTAGGGGTGGTGCATTGGAAATGCACCGCTGAAGGCCTGTTCACACATGCACGTACACCTCTTGACTCCTTGTCACTGGAGAACTCGCAGCAGAGTGGCTGGATGTGCTGAAGAATCCTGCACCCTGGATGTGTGGCAACATGTGAGCTCCACAAGTGAGCTTTGATCATTGGTCATCGTTCACATAGGCTCGCCACCGCTTGAAGGGGAAGGCCTGTAGCTCAGTGGTGGAAAATTTGATTTGCAAGCAGAAGGTCTGAGGTTTGATCCCTGGCATCTCCAGTTTAGGGCTGTGGAGGAACCCTGCAGAGCTGCTGCCCATCAATGTAGACAGTACACTGCTTGATGAAACAATGGTTTCACTCTGTAAAAGGCAGCATCCTATCTCCCTATGTCCCCTTGATTCTGAAGCCACCAAGTCCCATCTGTGTACCAGCCATGGATCCTTCACATTCCTGAAAGTCCCTGCAAGTGCCCCCTCTGTGGCAAATGTTACACCCCCTAGTGGACTGCATTCCTCACTTATTTGTCTGAATCCACTCTGTTACGTGCGGCAGAGATGGAGATAAGCAGAAGCAACGCCAGAAATACCGCTTTCTTGATGCGTGTTGCTGGACTGCCTTTCTTTCTTTCTTTCTCTTTCTTTCTTTCTTTCTTTCTTTCTTTCTTTCTTTCTTTCTTTCTTTCTTTCTTTCTTTCTTTCTTTCTTTCTTTCGTATTGGGTTTCTGTTCTTACCTCCCATGGTCTGTATCAAACCTTGCTAATTAATGGTCTATGCATGGGTGGATATATATCTCTATTTGTGAGGATTTATTACCTTGGTTCTGCTGCCGGGGCCACTGATGGCTAATTCGTGAGCAAGCTCTCGTGCTGGTTCCTTAAGATACCACCATTGGATTTCCAAGGAGTAAGAGGTGGATCCGCTGGCCCGGAAAGCACAAGGCATCTCAATATCATCCCCCTCTCTAACAGTCACATCTTTAGGAACTTCTGTAAATGTAGCTGGAGACCAAAAATAAAAAAGGGGGGGGGAAGGATAGGGTGGCAAACAGGGAGAGATGGAAAAAGACACAACAGAGCTGTTCTGCTAAGAGTCCAAAATTCACAGCAAAACGTTGCAGAAGGAGGGGCTTTTATCGGCTTTCCTGAACTAGCCAACATGCCATGGATGCCGCCCACACTACATGGAACTGAAGGGTGGCAGGGACCAGGAGGAGGGAACCTAGAGGTCATGTTGTCGAGTCCCTCTACCCCCTGAAGTGCCCGGAAATGGACTCATCTGTAAGACCCCAATTATGGTGTATCACAAAGGGCGAGGTTTTCCACCCATCTTTGCTTGTTGACAAGGGATGGCCGCCATGCACCCCACCCCCACCCTCTGGCACCCCCTGGTGATCACTGCAGTCTGGGCACCCATCCATATCAGACAAGTGTCAGAGGAGAGAATGTAAAAGTTTGCCGGATAAATTCCCCCCCCCCAGCAAAAACAAAAGCCTGCAGGGAGACACATTTCCCCACCATTTCCACTTTCTAGGGACCACCACATTTCAAAGGCTGTGTGTCTGGGACATGGTGGTAACCAGCCCCTACTGTTTTCACCCCCCCCTTTTGCTCTGGGTTCTCCTCTGCAGCAAGAGTGCAGGCATCCCTCAGTCCTGCAGCCCGGGCTGTGTTCTCTTGCCTGCACCCTCTTCTTCTCTTCAGCATAATTCCCCAGACCCCTGCATTTCCAACGGCATGAGCTCACTTGCCTCTTTCTGATACAAGCAACCCACAAACCACTCAAACAGTGCAGCATCTACCTATCTCTCTCTCTCTCACACACAAAAATATATAATGGTGCACATATCAATTTGCCTGGCTTCCAGACATCAGATCAGTTATGCATCTATAGCCAGCTGTCTGCACAGATTATGGAAACAGAAGTGAAAGGCAGTTAAAATACAGACACTTGCTGCAGACTGAGAACCAGATCCTTGATTTTGCTACCAAAATTAAAGCAAGCGCGGGGGGTGGGGGGGGGGAGAAGTTTGGGACTTACCCTGGACCATGAAGAGCAAGGGGGCATTGAGCATCAGGTAACAAAGGGAGCCTAGAAGCCCTCGATTTTCCATCTCATATATGTGGACTTTGGAGTACAGGGCAAAGCGAGGGGATCGGAGGGGGTGGTCAAAACAACCAGGCTAAGAGATCTTCACATCCCATGGCAGTGCCAAGGCATTGGAGAGCCTGGTCCAGCGATAGGATCAATACGAAGAGGAATACTTTAAAAAATGAAATGAAATAAATAGCCACCGAGCTCGATTTCTTTCCTCCCCCACTTCTCTCTTCTCTCTGTTCTCTCTCTTTGGAAGCACATATAAAATCCACAGCCAGTTGGTCCAAGGGAGAAAAAAAATTGCTGTCGTGACGTTGGAAGAAATTGATCCTGAGAAGCCAAAGCGTAAATCTGCCGGTTTGATTGTAATTATTAATTCCCACCAGCCAGAAGCCTCTTCCTCCTCCTCCTCTAACAACTCTGCGGCAACCACAATTCAACTTCCTTGGTCTGAACGGGGTTTTCTGGAGCCCCCAAACGAGGAAGCAATCCCAGGTTTCCTGCCCAGACCCATCTGGGCTCTCCTCTTCCAAGGGAGAGTGAAGAAGCCGAGAGAGCGATTCCCAGTCTCCCCCCGCGCTCTTCCAGTCGTTATTTCCAAGGGATTTCCCTCCCTCCTTCCTTCTTCCTGACACAGCGAGGAGGAAGAGCTTCCTTCTCCTCCCTTGTGGTGGTGTGTAGGGTCCAAATCAGGCGCAGGATTCGAAGGGTTGGATCCTTCTCTTATTTTTTTTAAGCCCCCTCTCAAATCAAGATGCTTTGCTCAACCTATAAGAGGAAATTTCACCATCTGACGTTCCGGCGTGGAGGCAGCGGTGGGAGAGAGACCAGTCCAGGAGACGGAAGGAGGGAGGGAGGGACCGAGAGAGAGACAGAGAGAGAGAGGAAAAATTAAGTTGTGTTTCCCTGAGATCAAATGGTTGGATTTTAAAGCTGCACACACGCAAACAGGCAGAGGACGGAGCAAGTCACCCAAGCAGAGGAGGCACGTTGTCAATTGCTATCTGCTTTGAAGGCGTTTGTTTGCGCGTCTGGGAGAGGAAGAACGCCTTCTATGACAGACTTAAGTCCCCCCAAAGTGCAATTCCCCTCGTTCATCGCGACCGATATTTCCCAAACTGGGGGACTGGGGCGGGGGGAGAGAAGGGGATGGCAGAGCGAGAGAGACAGAGAATGGGTGGCAGAAAGAGAGAGAGAGAGAGAGAGAGAGAGAGAGAGAGAGAGAGAGAGAGAGAGAGAAGGGGGTGGCAGAGATAGGGTGGAGGGAGGGAGGGAGGGAAGGAGAAAACCGCCTCCACATCGTTTCCCGAAACTAGTTCCCTTCCCATCGAGTTTTTCTTCTTCTTAAGGGAAATTTACTCACATCCTACACAGACAGACAGAGGCTGGCGCCGTCTCCAGCTGGTCCCCACTTCCCCGCAAACGCGCAGCTGGGCTTCCAAGTGCCCAGGAAGTGAGACGCTGCTGTCCCCGAGCCAAGAGCTGAATTCGAATCCCACACACACACACACACACACTCGCACACGCACCGCGTTTAACATTCCGGCGGCGTCCACAGGGCGTGGAAACAGTCTTTCTCTCTCGCCCCCTTCCCTCCCAGCCGCAAAACGATTCTGACTGCGCGCACACACACAGCCCACTCGGAAGCCACCACAGCCCCCGGTCTGGAAGTCTCACTTTTCCAAATCTCTTACCTTGGTTCTTCTCTCCAGCCTTTCTGAGGTTGGGAAATCATCCGAGGAGAGGAGAGGAGAGAAGAAGAAGAAGAAGAAGAAGAAGAAGAAGAAGAAGAAGAAGAAGAAGAAGAAGAAGAAGAAGAAGAAGAAGAAGAAGAAGAAGAAGACCACTGGCGCTGGTCGAAAAGGAGGAGAGGCGTTCGGATTTAAAAGGAAATAAAAGCTAGGGAGATGATGAGCTCCCTCCCTTAAAAAAAGCAACACGCCAGCCAGAGTCCTTAGAGAGAAAAATGGGGGGGGGGGAGAGGCGTCCCTTGCAAATAGACAGTGATGGGGGGGGGAAAGCCCCCTCCCGGCTAAAAGTCCGCAATGGAGACCATGAAGAAGTGATGTCGAAAGGGAGGGGCGCGAGAGAGCGATGGGGCGCGCGGGAGCCGGCAGGTGCCTGGACTGGATGCAGATGGGGCAGATGGGGCGGGGGAGGGGACCAGAGGGGGAGGGGGAGCTGGGGACAGACTAGTTGATTCAGAGCAAGTTCGATTTCCGGTTTGGGATTGGGGGTGGGCCGCTGTGTGTGTGTGTGTGTGTTGCGGTTCGAGCGTGCGGTGCCCATCCTCCGTAAAGGGAGCGGGGGTCTGTGGGTCAGAAACACAAGCTTGATGCCTTCCTCCTCCTCCCTCGATCCCGGATAGGGGTGAAGCCTGGTGGAGGGATGTGGGGGAGTCCTGGCAGGTCTCCCCCCAATAGTTCACCCCCCCACCGCCCACATGGCCGGTTCCTCGGAGGGAAGGCGCTGCATCCTGAGCTCGGGACGGGGGTTGCGCTTGGCTGAGCGGCGCGGATTCCTACGGAAACTAACCGCTTCCAAACGAGGAGGGCTTCCGAGGAAAGGGTCTTCCGGACGGGGAGGGAGAAGGCGAAATGCCTTGATGGGATTGCTCTCGGCATTCCAACAGGTGAAGCTCGCCCCTCCCTCAAAATGCGCTTTCCCCTTCTGTGCACCCCTCTCACCCCCCCTCCCCCGCAACCCGGATCTCCACGGATGAAAAATAAGCAGGGATTTGTATTGGAAGTTGTATAGTACTGCATTTCACACTGTCTGCTCAGGTTTCTAGTCCCTGCATTCCATACATTTAGGGACTAGAAACCTGAACAATGAGAAATATTGCGGGGGGGACACCAGTTTGTTTCATCACGTGAGAGCACATTTACTGAGATAAGCTGTTTTAAAACAAAAAAATAATTACTCATGGTCTGTTCAGGTTTCTAGTCCTTAAGTACAGGAAATGTAGGGCTGGCGACAGCACTTTTTAATCCTCAAGTATGTGAAGGCTTCCTTCTGCTCCCTCCATGACGTTATTTCACAGTCTTATATCATTTTGACTGATGATTAACTGGTGACATTTTATTTTATGGTAAATTCTGATGTGCTTTAAATATGTTGTGCAACAGTTGGAGGGTGTTTGGGTCCAAATTGTGGTTCGGATGTATGCATATCTATCTTCTATCTATCTGTCTATCTACTGATCAGTTAGTTTTAGTTTATTTGGTCTACAGACCATCAACAATAAACATGAACAACATCAGGCATGCCTGCATGCCAGCTGGTCAGTAAGAACAACTGTTTATAAATCAGTGCCTGAGTTTTGATTTTCCTCTTCCCTCCATTTCCCTTTTCCCTTGTGTGTCTTTTTATTTTATTTTTATTTGTTAGATTGGAAGCCTGCGGGCAGAGATTGTCTTCTGTGTAAGCCATCCTGGGAGACTTTTTCACTGAAGAGCAAGGCACCAACGCTTAGAATAAACAAACAAAGAAACAAATAAGCAAATAAATAAACATAAGCATAAAACACAATACAGCAAAGCAAAAACTCAGTTGTACATGCATACATATAGGTCACAGTCACCATCAGTAGAAGAATAATTCTATTATTTTTTTAAAAAATAATTTTTATTAAGTTTCATATTACCAAATTAAACATATCAAACCAATTAGTCCAAATTGTAACAATACATATATAATCCAATTATTTGCCAAATTATAAATTCTTTTTGTGGGGGGTACCCATGCTTCTCGATCGGCAGGAGTCCAGTCCTCAACTGTTTTCTGCTGCCTTCATGTTAAGAATGATATTTTCAGTCTCCTCTTCGCAATCCTTGTCATTACACATTTTCCTTTTCCTTCGCCTCCGAATTATTCCGCAAGTGGGTTGAAAAAAAACACAACAAAAACAGTAGAAGAATAATTCTAAACACTGATAATGGCATTTGGAAATCTTCACATAATTTCACATCCAATCCCTGCTTCTAAAAAAGCAGCAATCAATGGCAGTGCTATCACAATTACTATTGTAGAGTTGGAATGGTCATTTAGTCCAAATCCTTGCTATGTAGGGATCACAGCTGCAGAACCCATCACCCCCTGGGTAACTGCTGGAGCCCAGGATCTCTTGGTGTGTTCACTGGCACCAATACTGGGCACTCCTAGCTGCATGACCAATGGGCCTGCCAATCCACCTGCTGTTTAAAGCATGGGTAGGCAAACTAAGGCACAGGGGCTGGATCCGTTCCAATCGCCTTCTAAATCCGGCCCAAGGATGGTGTGGGAATCAGCATGTTTTTACATGAATGTGCCCTTTTATTTAAAATGCATCTCAGGGTTATTTGTGGGGCATAGGAATTCGTTCATTCTTTTCTTCCAAAATATAGTCTGGCCCCCCACAAGGTCTGAGGGGAACAGTGGACTGACTCCCTGCTGAAAAAGTTTGCTTATCCCTGGTTTAAAGTCTCACCTGGAGTTCCAGAGAGATCCTGTTGTTGGGGCATGATGGGTAATTTGAAAGGCAGTTGGCTCACTGATGTATGGCACCTGCCTGATGCTCACCCTGACCATAAACACTAATTTGGGGGGGGGCAAAAAAATGATGGGGGTGCAGACCCTAATGACATTTTGCTGACCACTCCTCATAAATGGAGCCTTACAACAGCATAGCCATAGAAACCTGTGGAACCCTCTCCTTACTGAATTTTGGACAGGCTGCCTTCCTAGCTGAACTTCAGGTACATGGCCAATAATTTCTTCTCATTTTAAGGTTTCCAATGGTTTATGATGAATTTTGATTACTTCGTTTTCTGCATGGTTTATTTTTTATGCACACCGCTTAGAAATGCTAATGACCAAGTGGTAAATAAATGCTAATACTAATGCTAATGCTAATAATAATAATAGTCCTGTAGACCTTAGCCACATAAGGCTGACAGCTTGTGGTTGCTTGTCTTAGACATGCCACACCAGATTGTGATGCGGGAGGACAACAAGACAGCAGGCAGCATCCAACTAAGTTCTACTCAGAGTAGACCCTTTTATGTTAATGGACCTAAGTGAGTAATGTCCATTTATTTCAATGAGTCTACTCAATGAGGAGAACTAACATTGAAGGTAACCCAATGTTTCTAGGTTTTCAGAGTTTTATTATCCACCTTTTAATTTCTTTTCTTGAAAACCTTCCCAAAGGTTTTCTGCTTTATTTCTGCAGTTTTAAACTCTTGTTAGTTTTTTTAAAAGTTTTGTGTACACTGCTTGAGAATTTATAAATTCTGAAACAAACAAACAAACAACTAAAACCTGCAGCCTGTGCACTTGCTGAGTTTATTTTACTATTTTGTTTTGTTTTATTAGAGAAGTTGGCCTCTGGATTGCTTTCCAGCTCTGGTACCTGAGATCCTCTTTAAATTGGAGATGCCGAGGATTAATCTTGGGACCTTCTGCGTGCAAAACGTGCTTTGCCTCTTAACATTGTGAACATAAGAGCATAAGAAGTGCCTTGCAGGATTTAGATCCCTTGACGCGTCTAGTCCAGCATTCACTGCTCACAGTGGCCAACCGGATGCATATGGGAGACTCACAAGGAGGGTATGAGCACGACGGGGCTGTCTTTTATCTGACCTCCAGCAACTAATATCCAGAGGCATACTGCCTTTGCTTCTGGAGGCAACATGACCATCACTGAACTATTAGCAACAGATAGCTTTATTCTCCATGAATTTGCAGGATCCCCCTGTAGCAGTGAATTCCATAGTTTATGGCCCAGGCATGTCCAAAGTCCATTTTGGGGGCCTAATCCAGCATGCTGGTCGATTTAACACAGCCCCTGTGGTGGTATACATCCTGGGGTAAAATCCTAAAAAAAGTTCATCAACTTCAATCCTAAAAAAGCTGAAGAACTTTGGTCAGCCCTCACACATGTTCACTTCATTAAATGGCCCTCTTTAAAAAGGTTTGGGCACCCCTTATGCTGTATGAAAGAGTACTTTTGTCTGAGAGAGAAGGAAAAGCATGTCTACATGCAGCACATATTTAAACTGTGGAACTCACTCCCACAAGGAGGCAATGATGGCCACTAACCTGGGTGGCTTCAAAAGTGGATCAGGCCCGTGGTCCATGAAACCTCTAACCTACATCACAGGGTTGTTGTGGAGAAAAAAGAAAGGGGAAGAAGAGAACTTTGCATGCCACCTTGAGCTCTTTGGAGAAAAAGTGGGGTATAGATGCTAATGGCGATGATAATCCAAAACACCTGGAAAGCATATTTTGCCTCTCTCTGTTTTGAGATCCCCAAGGATGTGTTCTGCAGGGAACAGGCTTCAGGCATTAGACCCGTTGGCAGACCAACTTTGTGTTACAATGATGTCCGCAAACGTGACATAAAAACTGGCAACATTAACCCCGCCATGTGGGAATCCCTTGCAGATGATCACAGTGCCTGGAGATGGACAGGTCGTGTATCCACAGCAGTGACCGGAGGAGGAAGGACTGTTCTGAAGAGTGCAGAGAGGAGAAACGCCATGATGCATCATCATCAGCACAACGGATGCCTTCATCTGCTCCAGCTGCAACAAAACATGTCTCTCCCATATCACTCTCCACAACAGATGCTGTAACCTTCCAACAGTTTGACTTCACCCCCAAAGAGGCACTCTTCCATTTTCTCCTGAGACAGATGGATGCCAACCAACCTGCTAAAAAAAGTTCCAAACTCTGCGACCTTAAGACTTGATCCTCCTGTACAGTTGCCCCCTAGCTTTCACAAATCAATGCTCGTGTGTGTGTGTGTGTGTGTGTGGTGTTCACAGGAGGTGCACAACACAGGTTCAGCCGGCTGACACATCACCCCCCCTCACTTTCTCCTGAAAGGAACTGCCAGGCTGCAATTCACAAGAGGCAGCAAAGATCTCGGGTGCTTTTACAGTCCCTGCCCAGTGCATGCGAGGAGGCCAGGGCTTCAGAACCCACCTGGCAAGCTGCACGTGGGGAACTGCCTCTGGCTTGGCCCCCCGGGGGAACTGCCAACAAGGACCAGTCGCGCACACGATGTGACGGAGCCGGATCTGCGTGGGAGTTTTCATTAACTCCAGCAATGGATGGCTGCTCCGCACGGAGGGAGCGGGCCCTTGATGGCTTTTCCTCTGGCAGTTCCCCTATGCCCCATCATGTCACGTTCGGCATCTCAGCCATTGGTACCCTGAGCACGTCCTTGCACGGAGCTTATATTTCACTGGCCTTGGGGCAGGTAAATGAAAGCACGGGAGGGATGCTGCCGGTTGTTGCTTGCGTTGTTCATTATGTGATTCCCTGTGCTTTTCATAAAGTGCAGTAGACCCCAACGAGCTCCAATGGGAGTTAGTGATGTTTCTTTAACTGAGATCTTCCCAGCCACCGAGATGGGGCAAAAGACGCTTTTGCAAGGAGATTGGCCGAGGGAGAGACAAAAGAATATTTTCACACACTGCAAAGATTCCATGCTAGGGGTCTCTCTCTCTCTCTCTCTCTCTCTCTCTCTCTCTCTCTCTCTCTCTCTCTCTCTCTCTCTCTCTCTCTTCTCCCCCCGCTCCGCTACATGTTCTTAGGCTGTGTAGTTTGTATATTATGTTGCTGCAGTCGGCTTAACACACCACTTGGTTAAGTCTGCAGTTCTGATGCTTTTCTGGGAGGAGGGGAGGCGAAAGGAAAACGTCTTCACCTCCGAGTTTATAGTCGGCAATAAGTGCCACAAACTGTGAATGAATCAAAAGGGGGTAATGCAAAGACGGTGCGCGCGCGGTGCATTCTTTCTCCTCAATCCTGCTTTACGCCTTGTGTCGGATCAACAAATGCTCTCCATATGTTCCATTGCAACAGTGCCTGGCTGCAGTAACGGGCTGGATGAGGGCCAACACACGGAAACTCAGTCCAGACCCAGATGGAAGTGCTGAGAGCGGGTGGCTCATCTGTTCGGGAGAGTGGCGCTTTCAACCTGTTCTGGAGGGGCTTGTGCTCCCCCCCCCAAAAAACCAACAACCAGGGCTGCGGGCCCATTTGCAACTCCAGATGTTGCTGGACTACAACTCTGATCAGTGCCGTGGAGCATGATGGGAGCCACATGCAGAGGTCCAAAGCTTTCGCACATCTGCCCCAAAGAATCAGGTTGTAGTTGGGAGTGCTCAATGACCCATCTTTGTCATGAGAGTCACAAGAGTTCTCTGTGGGGAGCTGATACCCCAAGCCTACTTGGATAGAAATAGCTGGGCTTCAGTGACCCTAATCCAGGGATCAGCAATTTTTTTCAGCAGGGACCCAGTCCACTGTCCCTCAGACCTTGTGGGGGGCCGGACTATAGTTTCAAGGGAAAAAATGAATGAATTCCTAGGCCCCACAAATAACCCAGAGATGCATTTTAAATAAAAGGACACATTCTACTCATGTAAAAACATGCTGATTCCTGGACCATCTGTGGGCCGGATTGAGAAAGCTATTGGGCCGGATCTGGCCCTTGGGTCTTAGTTTGCCTAACCATGCCCTAATCTAACATAAGGTTATCAGATTTTTTTCAATGAATCCGGGGACACTTTTCAACTTCAATGGATTTTGTCAGGGGACTGATTTGTAAATCCGGGGACTGTCCCTGGGAAACAGGGACGTCTGATAACCTTAATCTAACCACCACCAGAGATGGCCCAGAAGCTCTGGTATGGCTGCAAGAGTGGTAACATGAGCTTCCTTGGAGCTAGAGGCACAGGGGAGCACAGCTCCAGGATTTTTTTTGGAGAGCAGTAACAACAGTGTCGTCTGTTAGAGCGCATACTACCCATTGTCACCTAGCGTCAAGAACTTTTGTCTTTTCTTAATTAGTAAAGGTAAAGGTACCCCTGCCCGTACGGGCCAGTCTTGACAGACTCTAGGGTTGTGCGCTCATCTCACTCTAGAGGCCGGGAGCCAGTGCTGCCCGCAGACACTTGTGGGTCACATGGCCAGCGTGATGAAGCTGCTCTGGCGAACCGGCACCAGAGCAGTACATGGAAACGCCGTTTACCTTCCTGCTATAAAGCGGTACCTATTTATCTACTTGCACTTAAGGTGGGCAGGAGCTGGGACTGAAAGACGGGAGCTCACCCCGCCGTGGGGATTCGAACCGCTGACCATGCAATCGGCAAGTCCTAGGCGCTGAGGTTTTACCCACAGCGCCACCCGCGTCCTTTTCTTAATTACATGCCCCTAATATCTGGCTTTATGATGTGCCTTTAATGGGACGGCTCACCTGATGGGGTTTTCTTTTCTTTTTTCAACTTTCCTGGATTAATTAATGCTTGCTATGATTTGTGATTTTTCTCTGATTGCACGTGCAGAATCGTTGACGGATGTGGACTAGTGGTGCTAAAGTGAATTCAATTATGTTTTTGTGTCTCCGAGAGAGCAATTGCTGCATGATACCCGCTAAGCAGAGTGTTAGGTAAATAAATTTTAACCCTGGCAACAGCAAATATAAATTCTGCTCTCAGAATAAATTATGGCCCTTTACAGAGCTGGCCCAGCCATTAGGCAGGGTGAGGTCACTGCTACAGGTGGCAGAAGCTTCCCAAGCTTGCTGGGTGCCCTGCCTGCCCTGTCCTTTCCAGAAATTGGTGCTAGTGTGCCCCAAGTTGGCACCAATAGTGGTGCTGCTTCTCCACCAGTGTCAGGACACATGGTGGCAATGGGCAAAGCAACACTCCCCATTCTGCCTCAATAGCAAAACAGGATGTTCCAACCCTGTTGTTGTTGTTTTGAGAATCTTTCAAGGAAGGCAGCCATATGCTCTGAGGCCATTGCTGTCTTTGCCCCTTAGGACTGTTCTTTACAATGGCTTAAATATTTGATTTTTCTTATGTGCACTGAGACACACACACAGAGAGAGTTTATAAACCACTTTGGGTGACATACAGAAAAGCAGACCATGTCTGTTAAACCTGGGAAGGGGAAATTATGGCCTGTCAGATGCATTGGGGGGTGTTACTGGGTTGTTGTTTTTATTTTGATTATATATTTTGTGGTTTTATATTTCGTTTTTGTTCTGTGAATTGCCCTGAGACCTCTGGCTATAGGGCGGTATATAAATTCAATAGATAATGATGATAATGATGATAATAATCTGGACTACAACTCCCATCATCCCTGACTATTGGCCTTGCTGGCTGCGGCAGATGGGAGTTGTAATCCAACAACATCTGGAAGGCCATTGGTTCCCCATTAAATAAATAAGTAGTCATGATGGGTATATGCTATCTCTAGGATGAGGGGTAGTTTTGCCTCTGAACGTCAGTCACTGGGGAACAAGAGTGAGAGAAGCCTATTGTGGTCATCAGGGGTGCCAACTTGAATAAAATATTGTGGGGGCCCAGGTAAGCCCCACCCTGCATAACTGATCACATGTCACAGTTCACACACACCATTTGAATGGGAACGCCTATCAACTTGTGGGGGCCCAGCCCCCTCAAATATTTTAGTGTGGGAGCCAAAGCCCCACAACTCCTAGGAGTTGGCTCCTATGGTGTTCATGTCCTGGTTGTGGCTTCGGGTGGAAGCTGTAGGAGGTGAGGAGGAAAATACATAGATTATGCTATGCATTCCTTGAAATGCATGGGATGCACACCTATTCCAAATGAAGTAGGATGCCTGTTTTGTAGGCACAAATGGCATTGAAAGTGTGATTGCATATACATATAACCACCCTGATAAAATTGTGAGCACAAGTAAGAGCATGCGTAAGAAGAGTCTGCTGGATCTGCCTGCCTAGTCCAGTATTCTGTTCTCACAGTGGCTTGCCAGATGCCTGTGGGAAACCCACAAGTACGGATAGCTCCGCTGGTTAGAGTGTGGTGCTGATAACGCCAAGGGCACAGGTTCGATTCCTATAAGAGACAGTTGCATATGCCTGCACTGCAGGGGGTCAGGGTTCCTTCCAGCTGATTCTAGGTCTGTAGGACCCAAACACAAGAGCGTTCTCCAACAACTTGTGTTCAGAAGGATACCACCTTCAACCATGGAGACAAAGCATAGCCATCATGGCAACTCATCGGTGACTGCCCTCTCCTCCATGAATTCATCCGAACCTCTTTTACAGCCACCCAGGTTGGTGGCCATTGATGCCTCCTGTGGGAGTGAGTTCCATAGTTTAACAATGTGCCGTGTGAAGGATTACTTCCTTTCATCTGTCTTGGATCTTCCAACTTTCACCTTCTCTGGATGCCCATGAGTTCTAGTGTAGGAGAGAATGCTCCATAAAATAAAATCCCCTCCACCACCTCTCTCTTGGACAAAGTTTTGTTTTGTACTTTAGCCTGTTGTTGCCAGCCCATTCTGTTCCATGCCCCACGTCCCATCAAGTTCATCCCTTTCTGTTCTCAGCAATTTAATTAGAAATGTGGGTCTGATCTTAGCGCCGTGGAAATCCTTCTTCTTCTTTGCTTAACAGCAGCAGTTAAGCAATACGCTCCAGGCTAGAGGTGGGTTTTTTGTTTTGTTTTAGCCAAAGATATTGTCATTACCCAAGTTATTATAGGCACTCGTCTGTAGTTATTTGCTTCTTTATACTTACTATATCACCAGAGGGGAATGTATTGACTAGCAGCTATGCAAAAATAACCCTTCAAGCATGGAGTAACGGGGAATGCAGCTACTTGAGAGCATCTCCATAAATATCAGAGCCTGGCTGTCAAGCAAGAAAATGCTGAGGTGCAGGTTTGTGGCCAACAGGCTGCCTCTGTCAGGTTTAAAAGGAGGGGAGTTACTGCGGTCAAGCAAGAGTCAGCAGGCAGATTAACAAGCACCGGCAGATTAAGGCATGCTTTCGGTTATGAACTTGACTGAACTGGAAGTTTTCAGACCAAAACCTTTGCCTTCGAAAATCAGCGCAGAGAAAAATTCCAGGGTGCATGTGAAAACTGGGAAGCTAGCTCAAGGCATTCCGCTGCCTGAGGCAAAAGGCAAAATGGCACCTGCTAGAGATTGGGAGGAAATGCAATTCAGTTTGCATTTAAAAGCAAATCTACCAATTTATTTAATTATTGCATTTATACCCCCAACCTTTTCTCCAAGGAGCTCAAAGTGGTGTACATGGTTCTCCCCATCCTTTCAAACCACACAACAACCCTCCTTTCAAACCACACAGCAACCTTGCAAGGCTGATAACCACCTGTTTCAGTGGGGCTGGGAAGGCTCCCTCACAGAGAGAAGCATTCACCACCCCGTGAGCCCCATCACCCAGCCCTTCCCAGCTAGCTTTTATAAGCCAGGATGGGCAAGGATCAAGGAGACAGGTAATTGGTTTCACTTGTCCAAGCAGCCTGTCCACATCCTCGGAGGTAATAGATTGGAATTGATCCCACGCAACTTGACTAGACAGGTCTAGCACTCTCCCGCCCCGGCCCTGCTCCCACAGTGGAGTCTACCTCTTCCCGAATCTGAGCGACTTTATCTGCAAAAAAAACTTTGCAAAATCATTGCAGGAGATCATGTGGCCCATACTGGGCCCCGATGGAGCAGCTGGTGGTTCCACTAAACTGCAAACCACCTGAAAGAGTCTCCTGCTACTGTTTTCTGCAGATGCAACAGAGGTGGTGAAGAAAGTCTCCTTCGTCATCACTACTGCCACTTGGTAGGCTCAACATTGAGCTCTAATCCATGTCCGGTCAACTTCAGAATGAGTTATCCGCCATTGGCACTCTAGCCGTTTCAGCGACTGTTTCATTGCCCTCAGATCCATGGAAAACCATGGGGCTGTCCAAGCTCCATGCAATCGGAGAGGGCACTTCGGAGCCAAACAGTCAATAGCCCTGGTTAACTCCACATTCCAGCGGGCCACCAGGGAATCAGCTGAAAGGCCATCAGCATGGGATAAATCATCCCCTACCACTCTCTGGAAACCATTTGGATCTATTAAGTGGTGGGGGCGGACCATCTGAATCAGTCCCACCTCTATGAGTCTATGTTCTATGATCTTCTTATTGAGTGCTATCTTTGAAGACATGTTCATGTCTCTTGCTTACCTGGATGGAGAGAGGTGTGTGCGCACGTGTAGAAACCTTTGACTTGTGTGTCCCCAGGTAAGATTAATGCCTGTTACTCTGGTAAGATTAATGTCTGTTACTCTGCCCACTTTTTCCTCTGGTCCCGCCCACTGCTGGCATTCTGGTCCCTGGGAGTTTGTTCATAAAGCAATGTGGCCCTTGGACAGAAAAAAAGGTCATGCCAGGTGTTGCTAAAAGACTCCCATCTTTGCTGCCTGCACTGCGACCTTCACCAAGGAGTTTCTGCTTCAGTGTAGCTCACAACAATAGACTGGCAAGTGTCAGTTTAGTTCTCTTTCTAAAATGTCAGTGGTTTAACATGAAATTGGGAGGTTTTATTGCATCACCCGCCTTCCCCACCCTTCTGGGGGATTTCAATTCCAATCAAGCCCAAACCAGTGTGATGGGGGTATTTGTATTCCCATAAGAAGCTGGTAAAAGGTCATCAATGCAGGAAGTTCAAAAGGGTCACTGTTGTTTTTAATATACACTCCCCTCCCCATCCCTCATCCTTCTTCTCACTGCTGTTTGCAGGCAATAGACAGGGATGCCTCTGTGGACTGAGAAGGATTGTAGAATCATAGAATTGTGGAGCTCGAAGGGACTGAGGGCAATCCAGTTCAACGCCCTGGAATGCAGGAAGCACAGCTAAAAAATCCCTGGCAAGTGGCTATCCAACCTCTGTTTAAAAATATCTAATGAAGGAGAGTCCACCACTCCCAAGATTGTCTGTTCTACTGTTGAATAGCTCTTACCATCAGAAAGTTATTTCTAATGTTTAGTTGGAATCCCCTTTCTTGTTGTTTGACTCCATTGGGTCCCGCTCTCCAGAACAGCAGAAAACAAGATTCCTCCATCTTCCATGGAACATCCGTTTAGGTATCATTTCTTCTCCAGGCTAAAGAAATCCAGCTCCCTTAACTGTTCCTCATAAGGCTTGGTTTCCAGGCCCTTGATCTCTCTGAACTAGTCTGAACTAGTCAGCCCAGATAGCTCAGTTGGTTAGAACATGGTGCTGATAATGCCAAGTTTGCAGGCTCAATCCCTGCATGGGAAAGTTGGACTAGATGATCCTCAGGGTCCCTTCCAGCTCTTATTCTATGATACAGCTGCCAACATAAGGATTCTGGCTGAAATATACTCAAAGTCAAGAGTGGATTTCATGCTCTTTATTAAGCTCATAGTGGTGAGGAGGAATGGAAGTTCCCCCAGAATGTCTGCTTTATATACATTATTTACACAATGGGCTCCACGTGATTGGCTAATTCTGGGGTTCACCTGTAGGCCAATCAGGTTGCGGATTCACTTCCACCTGGAGCTGGATTGGGTGGCTCCTGTGGACCAATCAGACTGCTGCATTCTGGACCCTATTGTTCTAGGACCAATCAGACTGCTGCTTTCTGAATCCTATTGTTCTAGGACTAATCAGACTACTGCCTTTTGGATCCTATTCAACTCAGTACATATCACCAGCTAAGCCATAAAATTGCCAGTATGAAGCACCTTCATCAGCAGTGGTTGCATGTCTTAGATTTCTGGCCTACAGGTGATGTGTGCTTGCCTTTTCTTTTTTTATGTTCCCCTATCAAAGCATCACAACTCTCTGGAGTGCCTTGGAGGTTTCCAGTGGTCTTTCTACCATTCCTTGTCCTTTAATTTTTAATGTACCTTAAATAAATGCAGCGTGAGTGATGGTGGGGCTGAGAGCGGTTTGGGGAAAACACACACAATGTAAATGCATGGGGATTATTGCAACCACGGTCTATTTTGGGATTCGAGTATACGGCAAAGCCTGTGGCTGAGTATTAGCATGGCAATGTCTTAATTAATGCTGCTGCTTGTCTCTGGGGGTAGCGGCAGAGACAGCAAGAGTAGGAAAGTGGGGGGGGGGAGAATCCCTTAAAGAGGAATCTTACGACACTGATGTCATCCAGGTGAAGCATGGCTTGGAAATGGCGCAATCAGATAGCATGTGCATGTGGGAAGGCATCTCCACCAGGCCTCTCCTCCCCTCAGCTGTCACCTGGGGGCAGCCATTCCATCAGTGGGGAAGATGGGAAGCAGAAGGTTCATTCCATCAACTTTGCTGTAGACCCAGCTCCATTCCCTTTCTTTCTTATGTCTTTCAATAATTTTTATTGATTTTAACATATAAATAATAAAATGTACCACAAAACTTATCACTTATACAGTCTTTTTAGACTTCCATCAGCGCCTCTGATGATCCACTTCTTATACATCTCTTAACTTTACATTGCCTTTAAATCTCTTAACAAATTATCCTTCCCCTTCTCCATTTTTGCAATACTTCCAATAATACTCCTCACAAAACTTCTTGCAAACCTACAAACGGCGTCTGATCTTCGCAAATACTTTTCAAATAATCCGTAAATTTACTCCAGTCTTCCGTGAATTTCTGGTCCCGCCGGTTTCAAAGCCTTCCTGTTAGTTTATCTAGTTCTGCATAGTCCATTAACTTTATCCTCCATTCTTCAATCGTCGGTAATTCTTCTTGCTTCCGTTTTGGGGCCAATAATATTCTTGCTGCTGTTATTGCATATAAAAAGAGCTTACATTCCTTTCTATTTATATCACTCCCAACCATGCCCAGTAAAAATGCTTCTGGTTTCTTTATAAATGTATATTTCAACGTTTTTTCCAACTCATTATATATCTTCACCCAGAAGCATTTCACCTGCTCCGGTCTCTTTCAAAGCGTTGGTGGTGATCACTGACTCCTGCAGGAGCAAGGTCCATAGTTAAACTATGCACTGCATGAAAAAGTAATTTCTTTTATCTGTCCTGAGTCTTCCAACGTTCTGCTGTGTTGGGTGTCCCCAAGTTCTAGTGATATGGGAGAGGGAGAAAGACCTTCCTTTGTCTCCTTTCCTCACAGCGTGCTTAATTTTATAAACTTCTATCATGTCACCTCTTACTGGCCTTTTCTCTACACTGACAAGTCCCGAATACTGCCACCTTTCCTCACAGGGGAGTTGCTCCATCCCCTTCATCATTTTTGTTATAATAAATAATAATAATAAATTTTTATTTATACCCCGCCCTTCCCGGCTCAGAAAACCGGGCTCAGGGCGGCTAACAACAAATTTAAAACACTTAATTGTTGCAACAAAAAACAGCATAAAATACAGTATAAAACATGAATAACAATAAATTCAGAATTCAAAAATCAATTTAGGGGGGAAATCCATCCAATAAACATTGGATGATCACCAGGGCTAGATGGCTAAATTACCGGTAGTCCTATTTGGGCCAGCGAGGAGACCAGGGGAGAATTAGCTGTGGGATCCCAGAGTGGGTAATCTTCATAAAAAGGGGAGGGGGAGGGAAGGAAGGGGAATAAAAGATCAGGCTAAGTTCAAACTGAAAGCCAGGCAGAATAACTCTGTCTTACAGGCCCTGTGGAAGGAAGTTAAATCCTGCAGAGCCCTGGTCTTGCCCATTTTTGAACCTACTCCAACTTGACAATATCCTTTTTGCGGTGAGGTGACCAGAACTATACACAGTACAGTGGTGCCTCGCAAGACGAAATTAATTCGTTCCACGAATTTTTTCGTCTAGTGAATTTTTCGTCTTGCGAAGCACGAAATCCCATAGGAATGCATTGAAAATCAATTAATGCGTTCCTATGGTCAAAAAAAGTCCAAACAAAGCCAAATTTGGTACAACCAGAGTTTATTAAGTGCTCTTTAAAGTCACATATACTGTAAAGAGCATTTCAAAATTCAAAGCCAGATTTTTTTTAAAAAAACAGCAGAGTGGCCCAATGGTCACAGAAAATCATAAAAATGCAGGAAAAAAACCACAAGCTTCCAGATTCTTGCAAACCCCTCCCCAACACCAAGTCCTTGAATTCCAAACACCCCAACCCAAAATCCAACCCCCCCCCAAAAAAGTTTTAAAAGCTTAACTTACCAAATGGCTGCAAAAGAAGTTTTGGAAAAGCTTCAAAAATCACCAAAGTCTTTAAAAACCTCAAAAAAGGCTACTATGTACACTGCGTTCTATGAGTTGCTCCTCAAAGTCAAGTCACAACTGTATTAATGGTGTTAAGAAAAAGGAAACAAACTTGCAAGACTTTTTCGTCTTGCGAAGCAAGCCCATAGGGAAATTCGTCTTGCGAAGCAGCTCAAAAAACGGAAAACCCTTTCGTCTAGCGAGTTTTCTGTCTTGCGAGGCATTCGTCTTGCGGGGCACCACTGTATTCTAAACCAAGTCACACCATAGATTTGTATAATGACATTATGATAGCCACTCTTCTAAAGGCGTCTTCTCTGTGCCAAACAGATGCCTCTTGGAAACCTATAAGCAGGACCTGAGCACAAGAGCGCTCTTCCCTCTTTTGGCTTCCAGAAACTGGTATTCAAAAGCATTCCTGCCTCACACAATGGGCTAGATGGACAATTAATCTGACGGGATATAAAACAGCATCCTATTTGTAATGTTGATGACTTCCTGGATGAAAATCTGCATTCAAAATCCATGACTTTGGTCTGCGCTCATTGGATATCTCTGGCTAAAATGTCTCTGCCTAAGGCAGGGGTAACCAGAATGGGGCCCTCCAGATCTTTTGGACTTCAACTCCCATTAGCTCCAGCCAGCACAGCCAATTGTGGGTATTATGGGATTTGTAATCCAAAATATCTGGAGGGAACCAGGTTGAGAGAGGCTGATCTACACACATTGGCAAATCCATTTCACAGGATCAAGCAAACATCAGTTTACATTATCATAAAGATATGATGATTCCCAGGGGAACCAGGGTGTAGCAAATTTAACCGCACTAAAATGTGGGAATGACGTAGCTTGGCAGATGTACATTTTTCTTCTACTGAGCCGTTGCTACTCCTGATGTTGCTCAGGGGTACATCCTGCAGTGACTGTGGTACAGTTGTTCGGGGGTGAAGACAAGAGGAGAAAACCAGAATGTAGTTGATGAAGACACTGACAGCTAAGATAACCAGAATTAACCCAGTGGTTGTGATATTATTCAGCAGGTGAACTCGACATGCGGAAATCGAAAGAGGCGAGTTATCAGAGGTTTCTGACTGTGCAAAATGAGTATTTGTGTTATGGCCGTGGAGATCCCTGCTTCTTTTCTGCTAACATTTTACTTCTATCAATTTACACAGAAGCCCAATACAGGGGAAAAAAAGATCTATTGAATATTCCTGCTGCAGTGTCCTTTGCTTGAGCAGGCAGCACAACCAGGGAATGCTCTGTGAAAGCTTATGTTACTCTCAACTGGTGACTTTCAAACTATGTTCTGGGGAACTCTGGGATTCATTGGAAGCCCATCAGGACTTTTCAATGAGACAATGAGCTTGGTTGCTGCAACCAGTCTTCCCCTGAAATTCACAGGAGAAAGCTGAGTGTGTTCTGGCTACATATTATGTTGTTCTGCTTCTTTATTCTTGTGCCATGTACAGCTCTATGCTTTCTTGTATATCTTTATATTTTTCGAGACCCGTGTACTTTTCAAGAAGTGAGGATGTCCAAAATATTGGCTGCAACACACTGAAGAGCTCTCTGGATGTTGTTGTTAAAGCACAGCAGAAGGATTTTTTTTTTAAGTTAAAAGCTTAAAGGTTTTTTTTTTTTAAATAAAAAAATCCTACATTGTTCAGCTTTATAAATAAATAAATCACAGAGCTCTTCAGGACTCGCAGGTAGCATTCTGGACAGCCTCTCACATCTTAAGGCCTCTTGGGAAGTCCCTAAAGGCCTCTTGGAAAACACAAACACCTGCCAGAAAGAAAGGCGGTTGTGAATGTGAAGCTGTGATTTTAAAAAAGATGTACCACAAAGAGTACACACCACTTTGCCACCTCTTAATTATTTTATGGGAAGAAAGAAAGAACGCCCCCTCCCCCTACAAGGGATTAAGGAGGAAAGTGGATCTTTTTTGCCTCCCTGCCTCTCCACTCCCCTCAAGCTATTTGTCTACAATTTGGCAGGATGAATCCACTCTATAAGCACTCCTGTGCCTGTAAATTTCATCCACTTTGGCCAAAAAGTCATTTTCAGATTCCCCATTATAGTGAGTGGGGGAATACAAAGTTTCACTTTAGGCAGATCAGCTCACGCCCTGAAACACAGATCAAATGAGAGAGAGAGAGAGAGAGAGAGAGAATATGGAGTAACTCAGATTAGAATTTTTAAAAATAAGCAGATACAGTGGTACCTCGGGTTACAGACGCTTCAGGTTACAGACTCCACTAACCCAGAAATAGTACCTTGGGTTAAGAACTCTGCTTCAGGATGAGAACAGAAATTGCACGGCGTCGGCCCGGCGGCAGCAGGAGGCCCCATTAGCTAAAGTGGTACCTCAGGTTAAGAACAGTTTCAGGTTAAGAACGGACCTCCAGAACGAATTAAGTTCTTAACCCGAGGTATCACTGTACAGATACAAGGTGAATCTTGAGGTCTGTGTACAGCCTTAACATTTATGAAGAGGGAGAATGGCCACCTGTGCCAAGGATGCTGTAGTTGCATCCTGCAGTAGAAAACATGCATTAAATAGGGGATTAGACTAGCTGACTTCCTAGATCCCTTCCATCTCCATTATTTTATATCTATACTCCTTGCCCCCAAGTTCTCTCCTTAAATGATCTGGTCAATATTTCTCACTTTGGCATTTTCATTTTCTCTTGTTGCTTTTTGGCTCCTTACCTATCATCCTTCTTGTTTCCAAGTATATTTTCCCGCATTGGCCTTGATCTCCAGCAACAAGAGAAGTTCAGTCTTCTTGGCAGCTCATTCTTGACCTTTTCTTAAACAACAGCTGATGATTTTCCAGGTTCCTTCTCTAATAGTCAAGGTTAAGAAAGGGCCAAGATGTTCATCTGATTTCACTTGAGCTGGACAACTCCTTACATATAAAATAGCCAGACTCTTTGAGTGAGAGGCACTTGCTTACTGAGAAATATGAGCATGCAGCTGCGTTGAAATATCCTATACTACTGAGGCATGCTGGGTGCCAACTTAGTCTCCAGCCCCACACAAAGTCACTGTCAGTATTAGCATTTCATCAGCCACATAATGTGATGCCTTTCTGGAAATGCATAATTAGCAATGATAGCCTTAGAAAATGTGTCCTTATTTATAAAATTGGATGCATCAAAATTAAGGACTGGAGCGAATGACTTGCCCTTCGTTCCTCCAATGAAGTCGCTTCATTTTCTCCCCCTTGTGAATTTAGTACTGTAATCGAGTAGCTTTAGTATACTATGGCTTCTGCACAAAAGCACATTACGGGACAGAATGTTATTCGATGTAATGAGTCCACTGTTAATTATACAAAGGCCTTCTTGCAAATCTAGGATACCATCTGTCCGCAAGCTATCTTCTCGATAGCGTTATGCCTCCATGCGCCACATCTGTACATTGCCCTTACACTAGAGGAGCTGAGTAAAGAGAAAGCTGTGGTATCTGTTAATGAATAAAAGAAGAATTACTAAGGCTGTCCGAACAGATTACTCACAGTCTTATTTTCACAACAAGTCAGAGGGACAGCATTTTTCTACATCTGTGTGGCTCTTTGCTGGCTTTGCACTTTGTTATGATTCCTATTGACTAGTCAGGCTTGCCGGAAAAACAGTAGAATAACAAATTGTGAGCACATGCAGATGTCACATGTTTTCCCACTGCCCAGATTTGATTGGCAGTTCACACTGGTATTCCCTGATGTAAGAAGCCACTGTTTCCCATTCTGCCCTGCATTTGCTCCATACAGCAGCTCTGCTTCCGTTCACCTGTAGGTCACTTTCTGCCAAACTGCGATGTTATTCATCTTGCTCACTGAGGAGGGCATTCAGACCATTGGTTTGCCTAGCTCAGCGTTGTCTATACTAATTCCCAGCAGCTCTTCAGGGTTTCAGAAAGGAAGCCTTTCCCAGTCCTACTTCAAGATGCCATTGGGGACTGAAGCTCGGACCTTTGCAAAGTGGATGCTCTGCCCCTGAGCTAAGGGAAGATGCTATTCTGCTTATACTTTGCTTGTAAGATCAGAGGCATCTGCTTGGCCACTGTGGGAACAGATATGTTGGACTGTCAGTGACAGAGAGCTGGGCAAACAAAGGCCAGCTTGGAAACCTAACCCAGCAGCCTAAACTTCTGGAGAAGCAAGAACCTCTGATTCACACTGGGCTTGTGCAGGAGAAAATTCCCTTTGGGGGTTTAATGCAGAGGCTCCAACCACATTCCCCATTAGTCAGGCTTTCATTCAGTAATGCATTGCACGACCGAGTCCAAAGAGAGTTTTCCATTATGATAGATAGATAGATAGATAGATAGATAAATAAATAAATAAATAGATAGATAGATAGTTTGATTTAGGCTGTTTCCTCTTCTCCCCAACCATCTTTCACTATCCCATTGTCCCACCATCTCCCAGACACCCCCTCTCCTTGGAAACACTTTCCCCAGTTTTGTGCCATGGGCAGAGCCCTCCTTGTACTGTATCTGGAGTTATTTTTCACTCCAGGCAGTGTTAGATTCCCCCTAAACTGGTTCTTACCAGTTTCGTGGGCAGGCTGCACTCCTGCACGTTTGCAGGCCCCGCTGATTATGGGTTTGTGGAATTTCTACCTCACTTTCCAAGAGGTCTGCTGAATATATCCAGCTGTGTATCAGAATCACAATCGGTCAACAAGCAAGCGGTGGGTCTGAGGTACTACGACAAGCAGAGCCCCAAAAAAATCCAGGGACTCAATTCAGCTGATGCTGTCTTTGAAAAATTAATAAAAGAAAGAAAGAGTGGTGGTGTGTGACTCAGATGGTGATGCAACCCAGTTTGGGGTCATACCTAAAGACCAATGAATCAGGGAGTCTACTCTTATGTCCCTTTAGCATTGCTTTATGTGATGCTAAAGGGACATAATGTACTTTATGTGCTTTAGTATTGCCCAGAAAGCTAGAACTTTGGTCTGTAACCATGTCCTTTCCCCTCGCAGCCACAATTTATGACAAGAGAAGCTGAATCGTGTAATATAAAGCCATTATATACAAGAGCCAGTTTGGCCTAGTGGACAAAAAAAATTGGCCAACCAGACTGATCCAGCTTCAGATGGCTGCTCAGTTGTGATAAGGGGTCAGCCCTTATCTCTCAGACTGATCTACCTCACAGGGTTGTTGTAGGGGCATGAAAGGAAATAAGGAGTATGAAAGGAGCTTCCAACCTAAGCTCCTCTGAGGAAGGGTGTGATAGAGGCATAACAAAACAAGTGTGCAATTACTTGATATTTTTATTGTAAATATATCCCCCCTCCGCCCCTCATCTCATAGCAAAAGTTTCAGAGCGGTCACACTGCTTCATGCCAATTACTACATATCCTGCTGAAATTTTGTAATTGTGGGACACACAGAGGCAGTAATGTCCCTGAATACAATTTGGGGTGAGGGACTACTGGAGGGGAGAGTACTCTGCTGCTTGAATCCTGATCACAGGTTTCCCACATGTTGTCTTTTGTGAGAGCAGGATCCTGGACTAGATTGGCCTGAACCCGCAGGTTCTTCTCATGTTCTTATGTCAATGGAGAAGTAGTTTGGGATTGGTGATCTTGAGGGAATTCAGCAAGGTCGAGATAAGAACCTGGCAAACAGTTGAATTGCCAAATAGTAGCGGAATGCTCCATTCCGCTACTAAACCAACTTCCCCTCCCAGAGCTACAATGTCCAAAGTGCTTTAACAATCAATCCCTCCTCCCAGGGAACTCTAAGAACTGTAGCTTTGGGAGGGGAATGGGTGTCTCCTAACAACTCTCAGCACCCATAAGAAACTACAGTTCCCAGGATTCTTTGGGGGAAGCCTCAAAGTGGCATGATACTTCTTTAAATGTATAGTGGAGATGGGGCTTTAGGAAGATGGTAGGAGAACAGATACATTCACATCAATTTGCCTAGCTTTGGCAGGCAGCATCACTCCAGAGCTGGTGAATGCTCCAACTTGGGAGTCCCAGGAACTCACAGGTGCAAATCTACAGCCCTGGGACAGTTGCCGACAAGTTAAGGAGGGATCTGAAATGTAAAGGGATCTGATCTTTTCCACCATCTAATGCTGAATCATCAGGCCCAGTAAACCTGCCTGTTTAGCACAATTCGATCTGCTCTTGGAATCTAGGGGTTGGTGATGAGCATAATGTGGAATTCGAGACCTAACTGCTTGCATCAGTCTTCTCACTCTCCTACCCCAGCTGGATTGATAATAAAAATATAGAAAATGCATGCAAAGAGGGGATTGAGACCAAGGTAGGAAGTAAGCCTGTGATAAAAGCAGAGAAGGTAGGAGGGGCATTGTCGCAAAGGTCTTGCTGGCTGTCCAATTTACAGAGGACCTAGTGAAAGATAAATTAATTTTCTAATGTTGCATCTTAGCACATCTTTTCACATGTTCTAAAAATTTCCAAGTAACCATTTGGTGTCTACTAAAGGATGAATCACAGTTAACGACCAGCTGTGTAAACAATAGATTCATTACTTTTCATGCTGCTTCAAAGCTGGAGATTTTTCTTCCTCTTGGTCGAAAGAAATCAACTTTAAATTTGCCAAGTGTTCAGGGGCCAGAGGGAAGAGTTATTGTCAGCAAGCAAACTGAGGTGACAGAAACCTGCCCTCCATTGGCCCTCATTGCTATCACTGCCCAAGAAGAAGAAGAAGAAGAAGAGTTTGGATTTGATATCCTGCTTTATCACTACCTGAAGGAGTCTCAAAGCGGCTAACATTCTCCTTTCCCTTCCACCCCCACAACAAACACTCTGTGAGGTGAGTGGGGCTGAGAGACTTCAGAGAAGTGTGACTAGCCCAAGGTCACCCAGCAGCTGCATGTGGAAGAACGGAGACATGAACCTGGTTCCCCAGATTACGAGACTACCGCTCTTAACCACTACACCACACTGGCTCCAAGCAAACATCAACTATCAGCAGTTGCTTTAAAGGGTTCAAACCTCCCTCTAGACCAGTGGTTCCCAACCTTCTTTGGTCATGTCCCACCTAAGCATCTCTAAAATCCTGATGCCCCTCACCCCTAAAAGGTCATTAACTTGGTCTAAACAAGCTTCCAAATATTGCCCCCCTGTGGGGCATGGTTCGGAACCACGATCCTTTGGTTGATAGATATTCCAGAGAAGCAATAAGATTCATGTTTTCTATCCTCATGCTGCTGGGTCTCATCTAAACTGGGCGAGGTCTTCTTCCTTGCACTATGGTCTCCTCATAATAATAATAATTTACTATTTATACCCTGCCCATCTGATGGGCCTCCCCAGCCACTCTGGGCGGCCTCCAGCAGAATATTAAAATACAATGATTCATCAAATATTAAAAGCTTCCCTAAACAGGGCTGCCTTCAGATGTCTTCTAAAAGTCTGACAGTTGTTTATTTTCCTGACATCTGATGGGAGGGCATTCCACAGGGAGGACAGCACTACTGAGAAGGCTTCTGCCTGATTCCCTGTAACTTTGCTTCTTGCAATGAGGGAACCGCCAGAAGGCCCTTGGCACTGAACCTCAGTGTTTGGGCAGAACGATGGGAGTGGATATCCTTCAGGTATACTGGGCTGAGGCCATTTAGGACTTTAAAGGTCAGCACCAACACTTTGAATTGTGCCCGGAACGTACTGGGAGCCAATGTAGGTCTTTCAGGACCGGTGTTATGTGGTCTCAGCGGGCACTCCCAGTCACCAGTCTAGCTGCCATATTCTGGATTAGTTGTAGTTTCTGGGTCACCTTCAAAGGTAGCCCCACGTAGAGTGCATTGCAGTAGTCCAAGTGGGAGATAACCAGAGCATGCACCACTCTGGCAAGACAGTCCACAGGCAGCTAGGGTCTCAGTCGGCATACCAGATGGAGCTGGTAGACAGCTGCCCTGGACGCATAATTGACCTGTGCCTTCATGGACAGCTGTGAGTCCAAAATGACTCCCAGGCTGTGCACCTGGTCCTTCAGAGACACAGTTACCCCATTCAGGACCAGGGAGTCCCCCACACCCACCTGCCCCCGTCCCCTAGAAACAGTACTTCTGTCTTGTCAAGAGTCAACCTCCATCTTTTAGCCACCATCCATCCTCCAATCACCTCCAGACACACAGGACCTTCACTGGTTCCGATTTAAAAGAGAGGTAGAGCTGGGAATCATCCACATCATAGGAGGCTATGTCTATCATCTCATCTTCAGTGGGACCCAGAATTATGGGGAGAGGAAGTACAAATCCACTCAAGTAACAACTGTGGCTATTGCAGCATACCAATACAGTGATTTACCTTATACTGAATCAAGACCACTGGGGTCCATCTAGCTCAGTATAGTCTCTAGATTTTTTTTGGGAGACATTCCCAGCTCTAACCTGGAGATGCTGGGGACTGAACCTGGGACCTTCTGCATGCAAAGTAGATGCACTATGCCCTGAGCTATGGTTCTGTAAAATGTAGCGGTTCATGTGGGGCTCCTGTTTGCTTTGGTTGGGCGAGTGTTGATTCAAACGTTGCCCTCATCCAGCTTTCTCCACTCTGGACTACAATTCTCATCAGCCTCAGCCAGGACAGCCATCCAGAAGACACCAAAATGGTGACCAAAGCGCTATGGTGCCACAAAGCACACTGCTACTCAACAAAGTCCCAGCCCTGACAGGAAACCCATAAAAGCTCTTCTTGCCTGGAAAAGCCCAATGGCCAGTAGGATACTGTGGCCTGCAATTCTGGTGACTTGCCACATGGGGCAGTTGCCTGCAGAGTCAAGGGCTCCTAACACTCTTTTCCTTCTCTCTCTTTCTCTCTCTTTCCAGAGAGCAGGCTCAGCTCTTGAGCTGGCATTCAGGTTCCCCTTTTCCTATATGCATGACCTTTTCGGAGCAGCCACATTTACAGCGGCAATTAGCTAGAGGGGAGAGCGAAATCTGCTGGAATATTAACGTGATATTGTTTGTAAATGCACAGCAAAACATGTGCTTTATTATGCATTGTGCTGTAATCATATGCCTGGTATGTTTTGTTCCATGGCTGTCAGCTGGTGAGATGGTATTTTTATTCCACGCTGAAATGCATAAAGAATATCATGTCTCCTTTCATCCTACTTTGAATTAGTTATCAAAGGATCCTGCCTTTGCAGCTTCCATTTTACAATCCTTTTGGAATTAATGCATTTCCCTCTTTTCCCAACTTTTTGAGTGCATATATGTAGTGTGGTTATTTGTGGGAACACAATGAAAGGTTGATTTTTTTTTTTTTTTTTGTGTGGGAAGGAGAAAAGCCAAGCAGATTTCACTGGCTGCTATAAGCTCCGTAATGCGCTTTTTATTGTGATGCACACACCCGCTTGCAACAAATAAAATGCATTGTATTTTGATCGCAAAGGAAAATGTGGGCATTAATACTCTTCACATTTCTTTGTGTTGGCTACACAGAAAAGAATAGCTGGCGGTGACTCCAAAGAGGGCTTTATGAATTCTTTTACATATTGTAGATTATCATTGCCTCTCCTTTTCCTTCTCTGGCTCTTTTGCCCCATTGCCAAAATATACTGTGTAAGTTCCTTAAGGCAGAGACTTGGTTCCCTCACAACACTTTGCATCACTCTGAGTTGCTTTCAGCTGAGATTACTCAGATCAGACCATTGGAAATGAAGGGAATGGCTGATTTAGGCCCATCAATTTCAGTTGAGTACAGTGGCACCTCAGGTTAAGAACTTAATTCGTTCCCGAGGTCCGTTCTTAACCTGAAACTGTTCTTAACCTGAAGCACCACTTTAGCTAATGGGGCCTCCTGCTGCCGCTGCGCCACCATCGTGTGATTTCTGTTCTCATCCTGAAGCAAAGTTCTTAACCCGAAGTACTATTTCTGGGTTAGCGGAGTCTGTAACCTGAAGCGTATGTAAACCGAAGTACCACTGTAAATGTTACTGGAATAAACACCTCTGAAAATAGCCATGTTCATTGATGGCACTGTATAAATCGAAATAAAACTTAAAATATCTCTCTATTTTTCCATATTAAAATGGCATTTAATGGTCCTAAGCGAATCTGCTGATTTTAAATTATATTATGCTGGTTGATTCTTACTGTGTGTGTGTCTGTGTATGTATGGATAATTGTGAAACTTGATTTGAATAATAAGAATAATTGTACTGCATTTTGAAATTATTTTTATATATTAATTTGTTTTACATATTATGTTTTATTGTTGATGTTTTAATTGTTAAATCGAGACGCTATGATTCATAAATGGAATCAAATTATTGCAACAGCAGCAACAACAACTCCTTATGTGCAAAAAGGGATAATGGGTAGGGGTGTGTCAGTATCATCTTAAACCATCTCTCCCAGATGCTAGGAGTCAATTGCGGTGCCTACACATCATTGGGGATATTGTTCTGAATAGCACTTTCTGTGCCAAGAATTATCAACTTCTGAATGTGAAAGAATGCCCTATTCAAAAGGTTCTGAGCTCTCAGGCTCAGTTGTAGCACAACCTGCTACTGAAGGTTGCAGATTCTCAGGGCTGAGGTGGGCTGGTTTTGGCCCAGATGAGGCTAGCTGCAGACTCATGATTTATAGGGCAACTGGAGAACCATCCTGATTTGTATGTTTTCCAGGATCCAGCAAATCTGAGGATAATTAATTTAGCGATTCCCCCTCCCCTCCCCTGCTTGCTTCAGCACAGAGCTTAAAACCTTTAGACGTGCACCAAATCTCCTTACCAGCATCCTCATTGTTCAGGTGACAATTAAAAACAAGAAGCAATATTCTGCATTTGGCAGAATAACAATGCACTACTTAATTTCCTTTCCTAAGGTAGCCTGGGCCAACAATTGCTTCTTGCCTTTGGATCTAAAAATATTTCTGTGTGTGTGTGTTTGTGTGTTTTAAAAAATAAAAAGCTGCTCCAGAGCATTTGTTGTTGTTGTTGTTGTTGTTGAAGAACTTCATTTGTTACTCTAGAATAAAGGTAAAGTGTAAAGGGACCCCTGACCATTAGATCCAGTTGTGGCTGATTCTGGGGTTGCGGTGCTCATCTTGCTTTATTGGTCGAGGGAGCCGGTGTACAGCTTCCGGGTCATGTGGCCAGCATGACTAA
This sequence comes from Podarcis melisellensis, assembly GCF_964234715.1. NCBI lineage: Eukaryota > Metazoa > Chordata > Lepidosauria > Squamata > Lacertidae > Podarcis > Podarcis melisellensis. Next base: position 32,429,703 of record NC_138540.1, read on the forward strand.
GCCACTTCTGGCAAACCAGAGCAGCGCACGGAAACGCCATTTACCTTCCTGCTGGAGCGGTACCTATTTATCTACTTGCACTTTGACGTGCTTTCAAACTGCTAGGTTGGCAGGAGTTGGGACCGAGCAATGGGAGCTCACCCCGTTGCGGGGATTCGAACCGCCAACCTTCCGATCGGAAAGTCCTAGGCTCTGTGGTTTAACCCACAGCGCCACCTGCGTCTAGAATAAATAAAGGGCCAAGATTTCAGTGATCACACATTGCTTTGCATGCAGAAGATCACTGGTGCAATCTCAGTATTTGAGCTGGCATCTCCAGATAAGAAGAACCTTGTTGGATCCTTTGAAAGGCCTGTCTCGTCCAGCATCCTCTTCTCACAGTGGCCAGCCAGATGTCTTTGGGAAATGCACAAGCAGAACCTCAGTGCAACATCCCTCTTCTCATGTGTGGCTCTCAGCATCTGGTATTCAGAGGCCTCACATAGTGGAGACAATATGTGGCTAGTAGCCTTGGATAGCCCTGCCCTCTATGAATCTCTCAAATCCTTTTAAAGCTGTCTGAGTGAATGGCAGCATATGTCAATTTTGGTTCTTTCACTTTCTCATTTCTGCCAACTTATATCCAGATCTCCCCAATCTTCAACAGCTTGCAAATGTCTTTTCAAAGACCCTCATGGAAATTATTCAGCATTCTCCTAATAAACACATTTTTTGGCATGCAGTTTTGACTAACACACATACTTTTTTTGCAAGCAATTTCTCATAATGCGTTTTTGTGTGTCACATTCACTAATTTATCATTTTTTTAATGCACACCTTCTCCGAATAAACACATTTTTGCAAATGATCTTTGGTTGGAGAACAACGTGGCAAAATCTGGATATGTGCAAATTTTGAAGGATGGCTGAATTTTAGTGCAAATTTGATAAATTCAGCTTTAAACACAAACTGAATCAGACTTCTCCCCTCCCCCCAGTCTTCCAATATTCTGTTTCATTGGATGGTTTTGGGTTCTAGAATAGTGAGAAAGGAAGAAAACACCCCTGTGTCTACTTTTTACATACCATGGGTTGTCCCAGCAACATTTGGAGAGTTGCAGGTTCCCCATCCCTGCACTGAGGTGAGAGACTATAACCCAGTGGTACAGTATTTCCTTTCTATGCAGAAGCCGTAACTCAGTGATAGAGCATTAGCCTTTAATCTAGAAGGTCCTAGATTTAATCTTTGGCATCTCCAGGTAGAGCTCAGAAGGACTTCCTGCCTGAAACCAGGGAGGGCCTCTGCCAGTCAATGCAGGCAATAATAATAATAATAATAATAATAATAATAATAATAATAATAATAATAATAATAATTTATTATTTGTACCCCGCCCATCTGGCTGGGTTTCCCAGATGTCTTCTAAATGTCAGGTAGTTGTTTCTCTCTTTGACATCTGATGGAAGGGCATTCCACAGGGCGGGTGCCACTACCAAGAAGGCCTTCTGCCTGGTTCCCTGTAACTTGGCTTCTCACAGTGAGGGAACCGCCAGAAGGCCCTTGGAGCTGGACCTCAGTGTCTGGGCAGAACGATGGGGGTGAAGACACTCCTTTAGGTATGCTAGACTGAGGCCGTTTAGGGCTTTAAAGGTCAGACCAACACTTCGAACTGTGCTCAGAAACGTACTGGGAGCCAATGTAGGTCTTTCAGGACTGGTGTTATCTCAATTCAAGGCTAAGCACAATATCATCAAGTTTGCATTTATCTTCTTTGCTTAGCAGTCTTTCTTTCTTTTTTATTATTAAACTTTATTTGACAAACAACATTTAATTACACAGCAAACCACACCACTCCATAGTATACTACAGAAGACAACTATACACAACTATACACAACTATACATTGGATACATCACCATTAACTAATTTACAGAACAAAAAGAAAAGGAAAAAAAAGAAAGAAAGAAAGAAAGAAAGAAAGAAAGAAAGAAAGAAAGAAAGAAAGAAAGAAAAGAAAGAAAGAAAGAAAGAAGCAGAAGTAGTAGAAGAAGAGATTAAGAAGAAATAAAATTGACTTCTGATTAAACCCATTTTTTACTGTCGCTTATTTTGATGATTTTATTTTGATGATTTTTGTTTGGCAGTGTTTCATCTGTGTCCCTTTTTTCATAATTGACAATTAGGTCCTCCGGACCATCAGTGTTTTGCAGGAGATATTTGAGTGCATACTGGGAAATTGAAGTTTGTGGAATTAAAGTTTCTGCCCCTGCCCTGCAAGGCTCAACAAATGCACTTTAAAAAGAAATGGTGTTTTTGCAGCAATGGAAGTGACAAGGATCATTAACAGGAAGATGTATAAAAAACACCCTACAAGCAAATCAGAGGGAATTCAGGAGCAATGCTCATTGTCACACAACCTCCCTGCAAACAAATCAGAATGAATGCCCCAAAACAACTGGTTATAAGCTAACATCTACATAAGCTCTGTGCAAGCAGATCAGGATGGATGCTCAATAAATAGGTCACCCGGAGAAGCCATCGAGGACAGGGGTGTGGGAGAGCTGGAGAAATGAACGGAAAGCTTCAGCCAAATGTGTAAGTTCAGTGCTTTGCTCCTGGAAATATAAAAACACAATTGCAGAGCATTCCTGGTGCATGGATCCCACTTCATTAATGAAAGCAGCTAATGTCAAAACTTGGAGAAACATTTTAAGGAGGAGAATCTCAGATGCCTCCTTCATTTCTCCTGAAGATGCTTTTCTGTGAACACTGGATGAACCTCGTCCATGCCAGAGCCTCCTGGATTCCACACACAGGAATGTTGTTATGTTAAGAACATTTGTATTTGGTCCCCCGGGGTAGAACACATCACGAAAACTTAGTTCTTGAATGTATTAAACCTTGGGGTTTCCTTGAAGCCAACAGGATTAATTTACAAATTTATATGTGGGTTTAGCACTGGAGTGTTGGATGTTTCTTTTTTTTTAACTCCTATTTTTTTGACAAGACCTGTAAGCAAAGCTGTTCTAAAAAAAGTTAAGTTCAAAGAGATCAGAAGAGTTTCCCCTCCATCATGTGCAAATCTTCGCAAAACGTCTAGAACACCTTGGTTTTAAACAGTTTCAGAGGGTGCTCACCAGCTACTCTTTGCTATGCAAAGTCTATGTAATATTTTTAGTAGTTCCTTCTAATGCCAGCTTTCAGGGTGAGATAAGGTATCTTGGCTGTTTCATATGGCATTGAGTGGAAATCCAGCATGCAAATTACAGCCTCAGACAGGCATATTTGACATAAAATTATTTAAATTTGCTAAGCTGTTTCCATTGTTACAAGGAAGAAGAGGAGAGGATTATTTCTGGTTTTCAGATATGTGCTTCGTGAAAAATGTGTGTGTAGGGGGGTGGGAATAAAAAAGAAGGAAGAGGTTCTCTTTTTCAAAAGCAAAATCATATGATATTTATGAGCTATTCCCCTGCCATACCTTACCTTTGTTTCAAAAGTGACAAGGGCAGCCTTGATCATACTCATCCAAAATATGCAGCAGCAAGGTGCATGATTATGAAAATATGTTTGGTGCACTTATTTGGCAATGAGCTGAGTTCTTAGCCTGGATTATCGGGAATGAGGTTCAAACCCATCTCAGAACAGTGTTGCATGTTGCAAGGAAGCATTGACATTGGTCACAGTGATGATCTGTGCACAGGTCCAGCTCTAGACTTTTTATTGTCTGATGACAGGACAAAAATCCCCCAGCCCATTCTGTGAACAGAAGCTGATTTGGTTGGCAGTTGAATCTTGCTTCAATACTGTGTTGGGAAATGGTCCTCCACTGCCTTTAAGGACTGCAGATGATTTTAACACAGGTGTTGGTGGTGGGGACCAAGGGCAACCTTCTGGAGGCTGTGTGCCAAATGATGGGCAGGGCTAGAGGCAAAAGTGGGTGGACCAATAAATTCACATTTTACCTTTGTAGAGTAGGCTCTTTTCACATGCCCCTTCTATCCATTCAGACAGGAAAGATGCACCAGAATTCAAGAACCAGACAAAAACATCAAGAGCGAAGGAAGGTCAGTGAGAGGCAGTGGCGGAGGAAGGGGTGTGTGGTAGGTTTGGTCTGCTCCAGGTGTCACCACTTAGGGGGGTGGCAAAATGCTGGGTGGCACTCACCACGGGGCCTGCAGTGCAACCGAGCAACGCATCTCTTCTGGCAGTGACGTGGTGGCTTGGGTGCCTGCAGGCTCCATGCTGCCCAAATGACCTCTGTACGGCCTCCCCCCAGTTGTAGGGCGGCTGAGTGGGAGGAGGCAGGCAGACTCTGGAGGCCCCAGTCGCCCAAGCGGCTTCCTCCACTGCTGGTGAGATGTGTGGCCCAAGAAGAGTTCTGAGAGCCAGAGAGAGACAGCAAGCCCTGGAGGCTTATATTCAGCTCATGGCCCTGAAGTTCCGACTCCTGTTTTAGGGGGATGCAGAGTAAACTGTGTAGCATACACCTCACTTCTGCTTGCATCGTGGTCTGCCTGCTGCTTGCTCACTACCTCCTCAAACAAATGCAAAGCAGTGGTACTGCTTGTGTCATGTGAACACAGCACTGGTGGTGAGACTAGATGGACAGCAGGCAGGGAGGTGGAGCCAGAGAGCCAATGACAGGCAAAGCCAACTAATTCTAGCTTTGTCCATATTGTCTTTTGGGTACAAGCAACCTTGCATGCCTCCCTTCAGCAGAGGGGAAGATTGAGAGTAACAGAACATTGGGGAAAATACACTCTGTGGTTTTTCCTGCCAAACTCCCAAGCTCCACCCCTTCCCTTCTTTCTGGCATGAGGCAGCCATAGAACTTGCTGCCACCATGTGAGCTTCATATTCTTGTAAATGGTAGGGCCAGCCCTGCCAGTGGCACATCTGATTTTGTGGTTGGGGTGTGAGATCGTTCCCAAGGGAGAATGTGAGTGTGTCTCCCATGATGAGATGTGCGAAGTGGACCTTATCAGAGCTGGTTCCAGAGTCGAGGGTCTGTGAAGAAAAACTGTCCTCCATGGCCCTTTCTTCTCATTTCTGATAATCCGAAGCTCATTCCCAGATTTCCACATTTCCACCATCACAGATGACTCTGCTGTGCATTTGGATGTGCATGGTCTACCAATGGATTTTGGTGGGTGTGTTGCAGTGCTGGTCCATGGAGGTGAGCTGGAGGCAGTGCCAGATTTATGTATAAGCTAAACAAGCTATAGCTTAGGCCCCCAAGTGCCCCCCCCCAAAAAAAATTTAAAGGAAAAAAACAACTGGATGTACATTTCCAAAATAAAAGATAAAAAACAGATAAAACCTACATACATAATTCTATTTCAGTTCAACAATTACTTTGATAAAATACATATTTTGTAATGTGCAAATGGCTTTAGATACCTAATAGGTCCATAAATTGCCGTATAGCATATATTCAACACAAAAAACAGCAACAATTTGTTTTTGACAAAGGACAGCTGGACATATAAAGGGCCCCATTACCTTCTGTAGCTTAGGGGCTCATCAAACCTAAATTTGGCCCTGGCTAGAGGTAGCTACCATTTAAATTTCTTACAATGCTCCAGAGGGACAGTGTGTTAGGTAGGGATGGGGAATTAATTTGATTCAGTTTACAATTAGAGGTGGATTTACCAAACTCATGCTTTCTGAAACAAAATGAAAACAGACACACAGCCATCCTTCGAAATTTGCACTTATCTGAATTTTGCAATGCAGTTCTCCGGCCAAATAATGTGTACAAAAATGCATATAGCGGTGTAAGATGGGTACAAGAACAAATGCATTACTGAAAGTAATACACAAAAATGCATTGTTAGGGAAAATTGCTTTTTAAAAATGTGCATACATTAGTCAAAACTGCATACAAATATATATATATTTTGAGAAATCTGACATTAAAATACTGGTGCATTTTTATGAGTGCTTTAAAAAGAGATTTGCAAACCGATGTGGAAATGTGGAGAACTGAACTTTACAACTGAAAAATGAGAAGCTGGGAGAAACCGAAATTGATAATACTAGTCCATGCCTCATGTTGCGACATTGTGGGAATTTAAAATGGAGTCTAGACTCCAGTATAGAAATAATAATAATAATAATAATAATAATAATAATAATAATAATGGTCAGAGCAGGTATTGCTCTGATTTCAGATACCCTTTGGAACACATCTAAGGCTTGAACAAATCATATGGCCCTGCTGATCCTACCTAGCAGCCTAGATTCCAGGCTCTTCCACCCCCAGGACAAGTACAGTCATACCTCAGAAATCAAACACCTTGCGACTTGAATGTTTTGGCTCCTGAATACTGCAAACCCGGAAGTGAGTGTTTCAGTTTTTTTAACATTCTTTGGAACCCAAATGTCCGACGCGGGTTCTGTGCCTTGGTTTCCGAACGTTTTGGAAGTCAAACAGACTTTCAGAATGGATTGTGTTCGACTTCCGAGATACCACTGTATTGTATTGAGATAACAGAATCATAAATTGCAGAGTTCGAAGGGCTCCTTAATGATCATCTAGTCCAACCCCCTAGTCCAACCCCCTGCAATACAGGAATCACAGCTACAGAATCCCTGGCGGGTGGCCATCCAAACTCTGCTTAAAAACCTCCAATGAAGGAGAGTCTCCCACCTTCGAAGGAAGTCTGTTCCACTGCCAGAAAGTTCTTCTAATGTTTAGTTGGAATGTCCTTTCTTGTCATTTGTATCCATTGGTTGGGTCCTACCCTCTGGAGCAGGAGAAAACAAGATATTGAGAGTTTTAAAATTTGCCTACTTCTGAAACAAATAATACCACCACAACCCTGGTCTGGTGATTAAAGAAGGGGAGCCGCTATGGTGTCTTCAAGAAGTTCCAGGTGAGAGCAAGATTTGGAAAGTCTAGATAATGTCTTCAGATTCAGTCATGGCTGTAATCAGCAGAGTAGTTAATGTAACTGATAAGTTCGGCCCTTCTGCTCTCGGGTGTATGTCCTTTATACATTTGTCACATTGTAGGAAGGGTGGTTTTTATTTTATTTTAATGCTCTTTGTACATTCAGTTTTTACTATTTGAATCTATCGTCTAATTATTCTTCCTAGCTAATTAATACTGATGGCCATGAAGTCAGTTAGGAGCAATGCTAACTCTGTAGATGGGGTCTAAAATTAAAATCGGCAATCTCTGCACTCTTGGCTTTTATAATTGCCATTAATTACAGTTCTAAATCCACCATGGTTTAGCTTGTTAAAAATAATATGGGTATGGAAAATGCTTTTTAAAAAAATCTTTTAAGTAATCTCCCCTCCCCCGCTTTACATGTTCTTCTAAAGGAAAAGAGAGGGAGAGTAAGCTAATTATTTTTATACATACAAGAGGATTATTTCGCTTAATTTAATATGCTAGATTAAGTTCTTAGAGAGAGAAAAGGCCCCCATTATCCTCACAACTAGAAAAGAAAGCGGGGAATTTATTTAGCAGTGACTCATTCATAGTTCCAGTATTATTATTTTTTGCATACCGCTTTATCTAGTAGAGCTATATATTTTTTCACCATTAAACACTTATCTCATAGTAAATGCATGCATATTTTTAGCGTGTTTTTCATAGAGCAGAGAGATTCACCCTGTCTACAACATATATATATGGACTACTGCAATGCGCTCCAAGCGCGGCTACCTTTGAAGGTGACCCAGAAACTAGAACTAATCCAGAATGCGGCCACTGGTGACTGGGAGTGGCCGCTGAGACCATATAACACTGGTCCTGAAAGACCTACATTGGCTCCCAGTACGTTTCCGAGCACAATTCAAAGTGTTGGTGCTGACCTTTAAAGCCCAAAACGACCTCGGTTCTGTATACCTGAAGGAGCGTCTCTACCCGCATCGTTCTGCCTGGACACTGAGGTCCACCTCCAAGGGCCTTCTGGCGGTTCCCTCACTGTGAGATGTGAGGTTACAGGGAACCAGGCAGAGGGTGTCTCGGTGGTGGCGCTTGCCCTGTTTAATGCCCTCCCATCAGATGTCAAGGAAATATGCAACTATCTGACTTTTAGAAGACATCTGAAGGCAGCCCTGTTTTTAGGGAAGTTTTTAATGTTTGATGTTTTGTTCTGTTTTTAATCTGTTGGGAGCCACCCAGAGTGGCTGGGGAAACCCAGCCGGATGGGTGGGGTATTAATAATAATAATAATAATAATAATAATAATAATAATAATAATATATAGAGACTTAGCGATCTCTCTCTTTCTGGGCCCTTAGCAAGCAGGAAAGAAGTATCAGGACTGCAAACAACCCCCACAACCCCCCCTCTCTCTGCCACTCATCTGGCTGTGTTGCCCCAGCTACGCTCGGCGGTTTCCAACAAATTATAAAACCACAGTAAAACAGCAAACATTTTTTTAAAAAATCCCTATACAGGACTGCCTTCAGATGCTTACCTCTCACTGACTCCCCTTCTCTCTTTCTGCTCCCCACCCAAGGTCCTACCTCTCCTGCTCTTGCAGTCCCCATTTGTTAAAAACCAGAGCACTCTTTTACTTCCAATACAGGGAGTTCTGAGTTAATACTGGTTTACTAACCAGAACCTTAAACAAGGACCAAAGTCTGGTTTTAGGTCCCTGTTAGTAAACTGATGTTAAACCCTAATTCCCAGTTCAGGTAAGGAACACTGCTGTAAACAAAACCACACAAGGGCAGGGTGAAAGGTGGATGATGGAAGTAGGTGCAGGCCAGGAGTTCATTGCCTCCTTAATTTTGTGAGACAAGGGCCCCACCTGCACCATACATTTAAAGCACTGTCACCCCACTTTAAACAGTCATGGCATCCCCCAAAGAGTCCTGGGAGTCTGCTAAAGGCACCGAGAGTTGTTAGGAGACCCCTGTTTCCCTCCCAGATAAACAATCCCCAGAATGGCTAAACACTCAATCCCTCTTCCCAGGGAATTCTGGAAATTGTAGCTCTGGGAGAGGAATATACTGGAATAAACCATCAGGGGGTGGGCACCACTGCATATGTTCATGTATTTATACTTGAGAAACCACAGAAGAGGTCTGGGAAAGTTCCCCCCGTCCTAGACATGAAAAGCTGCTCACACTCTCTGTATATTTTAAAAGGTTTTTTTTTTATGTTATGAAAGTTTCATGAAGGCAGGGGAAATGGCAAAGATTACTGTGGGGGAAAATTCACAGCCCAAAGCCAGTTTGAGTTTATATATTCAGGGAAATTTGTGGAACAAACCATGTTATCAACTGTACTTAAAAGGAATTGTTGACAAGGTTGTCCACACCGACAGCCATGGCAAAGACTGGCCAACTTTATGATGATCTCATAGAATCATAGAGTTGGAAGAGACCACAAGGGCCATCGAGTCCAACCCCCTGCCAAGCAGGAAACACCATCAGAGCACTCCTGACATATGGTTGTCAAGGCTCTGCTTAAAGACCTCCAAAGAAGGAGATTCCACCACACTCCTTGGCAGCAAATTCCACTGTCGAACAGCTCTTACTGTCAGGAAGTTCTTCCTAATGTTTAGGTGGAATCTTCTTTCTTGTAGTTTGGAACCATTGCTCCGTGTCCACTTCTCTGGAGCAGCAGAAAACAAGCTTTCTCCCTCCTCTATGTGACATCCTTTTATATATTTGAACATGGCTATCATATCACCCCTTAACCTCCTCTTCTCCAGGCTAAACATGCCCAGCTCCCTTAGCCATTCCTTATAAGGCATCGTTTCCAGGCCTTTGACCATTTTGGTTGCCCTCCTCTGGACACGTTCCAGTTTGTCAGTGTCCTTCTTGAACTGTGGTGCCCAGAACTGGACACAGTACTCCAGGTGAGGTCTCTGCAGGCCCTCAGCTCATATCCGCTGAAGAATTAATGACAGGCTGAAGATGACAGGAGGAGCCCTGTTCATTCATGAGAGCTTTGAGATCCATGCCAGTTCCAATAACACATTTGAGAGCTAGGGACAGGTGAAGTTGCCAGCTTTGGTTCCTCTCAGTTTCTCATTTGTCCAGGTCTCCACATTTTCACACCAGTTTGCAATTTTCTTTAAGTATTCATGAAAATTCACTGACAATTTGCCTAGCTGGACTCTGATAATGTTCTTCCCTTGCATGGATGGAGCATAGAGAAGGGTGCATGAGAGTGTGTAGAATCTTGCCCACTGAACAGAGGTACATTCCACATTCTGCCTGCTTTTGCCCCTCCCACTACTAATGTGTGGCCCCAGAAGGTTTTCCGGGAGGGAATGTGGCCCTTCAGTTGAAAAAGTTCCCCACTGCCAATTTAGCCCTTAAATCTGAAAGGGGATTCCATGAGGTTGTCTCCAACTAAGTCGAACTCAGAGTAGACCCACTGAAATCAACAAACCTAAGCTAGCCATGCCCATTAACTACAAAGGGTCTACTATGAGTAAGACAAGCATTGGATGCCACCCATTGTGTGCATTCCAAATCCTGGATCCCGTTAGAACTGACCTACATTCTCTCTCTGACTCAACACAGACAAGGATCTCTAGGTCCATGGTGTACCCAGGACTCTGCAGCACCGTAACTTACAGAGCACCGTGATTTTATCCATAAAGCAAGAACTAGCTTGGCCTATTTTAAGGGTATCAGGCAGCCTCCATCGAGAGGTGATAAACAACTGCAACAGCTGAATGAATTATGGGCTGCAATTGTTTTCCAGCCAGCTCCACTTTTGATACCATAATATAACCGTTGTCATTCTGCTCATGACTTGTCAAGATTTATGGTCCCTTAGATTAATTCAAAATATGGAGAAAAGCAAATGCTTCATTCAGGTTGCTATATTTCGCTGTCAGCCTACATCTGGAGAGAGCGAGCAAACACTCTCCGTGTCCTCTGAGCAGCACAACCTTGTATACTCAAATCCGCAAATGCATTGTTACGGTTACTGGCTGACCATTCCTTTGTTAGCCATATTTCTGGCTAAACCAGTGCAGGAAAATCTGTCTCCTGATAGGTGATGATAATCTCCTGATAGCCGGGGCTCTCTCTCTCTTTTGGAATGTGATACCCCATAAGGCAGGGGTGGGGAACCTTTTATGACCTCAGGGCCACATTCCCTAGTATAGGCAACCTTCCAGGGTTCAACTGGCAGTGATGGACAGGTCCAGAAGCAAAGGCAGGCAGAGTAATAAATACAATTTTTGCTTTTTACTAATTTTTTCACATTCGCACATCCCCTCTATCCTCCATCCAGGCAAGCCAGAAGCTCCGCCTCCCTCACTACAACCTTGCAAGGGAGGTTTTTGCCAACATCTGTAAGTATCTATTTCTGGAAGCCCATGCCGTTCCTCTCAGGAGAAAGACAGAACCTCAGACCAGTCACAGCCTGTCTTTTGAGGTGGTTGTCACTTCCAATTGCCATTTTAACTAGCTTAAATCTCACCTGTCCAGGGAACATTTATTCCTAGGCCTTCATAAGGCCATTGCATGTTCAGGCTCCTTTCAGCTGAGAAAACTAATCGGCCAAAGTTGGCAGGAAACACTCCACATCGGAGGCAGTAAGCTTGGGGGAGAAACACATTGGCGTGAATCTTCCTCTATTTTTGCAAGCGTGATGTTCATTTGGCTGTTTCTTGCTTACAGCATCCATGCCGAAACAAGTCCTTTATCTTCTTTATCTCTCCACATCTGACCAGTTCTCACTGACTGGGGGAAAAAAGTCCTGGAAAACTAATTAAACAGAATCATATCCCCCCCAACTAATTGAATTGCATTCCTTACATCCATTGACCACTTCCTTCAGGCTTCAGAAAACAGCAACGACTCTTTCCCACTGGATTTTGATTCGGTTTGTATTCATCTTTGCAAAAAAGAAGAAGAAAAGGGGGTGGGAAGATTTCATTTTACCTTGTGCGCTCTCAGTTCCAGGTGGGGTTTCAGTGTTTACTTGCCACACAGACACATTATCTCATTCTCAGCAGCAGCATTGACTGAGCACAGAGGGAGGATTTCTGAGAAGAGCCTGGAGCCTGGAACGGTTTTTGCTGACACTGTGTAATGGCTGCCTTTGTGTTCAGTTACAACAGCTAAATGCTGGGCCAGGGGGTGGGGACTGGGGGCCACATTCCTTCATGGACAGCCTTCTAAGGGCCATGTTGTATTGGTGAGCAAGGCCAGAGGTCTCAAAACCCTACGCTCACACTTCTCAATTCCCCATGCAGGTAAGAGATATCTTCCCTTTTCAAGGAAACATTTCAGCTAGGCAAATAGCATGGAGCAAGCCTGGCAAGGAGTGTGGTCTGCAGAGAATCAAAGAGGCCAGATAGTGGTCACAGGGGCCACATTCAGTCCCAGGGCCTGAAATTTTCCATTCCTGGTCTAAAAAACCTTTAAAACAGGGGCAGTTCCAGGGCCCCACCTGCTCTACACATTTTAAGCAGTATCATACCACTTTAAACAGCCATGATGGTTCCCTCCTCCAAGAATGCTGGGAACTGTAGTTGGTCAAGGGTGCTGAGAGCCAGTAAAGGTAAAGGGACCCTTGACCATTAGGTCCAGTCACGGACAATTCTGGGGTTGCGGCGCTCATCTTGCTTTATTGGCCGAGGGAGCCGGCGTACAGCTTCCGGGTCATATGGCCAGCATGATTAAGCCGCTTCTGGTGAACCAGAGCAGCACACAGAAATGCCGTTTACCTTCCCGCCAGAGCAGTACCTATTTATCTACTTGCACTTTGACGTGCTTTTGAACTGCTAGGTTGGCAGGAGCAGGGACTGAGCAATGGGAGCTCACCCCATCACAGGGATTCAAACCGCTGACCTTCTGATCGGCAAGTCCTAGGCTCTGTGGTTTAATCCACAGCGCCACCCGCGTCCCACTGAGAGCCAATAGTAGACCCTTATTCCCCTCACAGAGCTACAATTCCCAGAGTGGTTTAGCAATCAATACCTCTTCTGTGGGAACTCTGGGATCTGTAGCACCAAGAGGGGAATAGGGGTCTCCTAACAACTCCCAGCTCATTAAAAGATAGCAATTCCAGCTCACAGTGCTGCAATCATCCAGGGGAGGGTAAGATCATGAATGGAAATGCAGAACACACTGAGGGATGGTGTGATGGCCTGGGATTCCGAGTCTGAGAGCGATCCGGAGGAACCCCAGCCGGCACAGGAGTCCCCGCCTCCAGGGCCGGCTGAACTGGGGCAAGGCCTAGTTGCTGAGGAAACTCAAGAGCAGGCACCAGGTGAAATCATTCAGGCCCCAGAGGTGCTGGAAGACTCAGTGGCTACAGGTGAGCCTCCTCCAGGACCCAGTAACCCTTCGGCCTCTCCTGATCTGCAGAGGCTTAGGGCAGAGAGGCGAAGGGAACTGGTGTCTCCCAGGAGGAGTGCTCGCCTTAAGGCCAAGAGAGGCGGGGCTTCTGGGGGCCGGGACCGCCCCTGGCCTTAGAAGAAGATAAAGGTCAGACAGCCCGGTCTCAGGTTGCGGGAGCAACGTCGTTGTGAAGTATCTGCTTTACCCAGTCCTTGTTTGGCACTCCCGGTGTGCCTATTCCTCGCCTGGATTCCTGCTTCTGCCTTACCAGTGTTCCTGCTTCCCCGCCTGGATTCCTGCTTCTGCCTTACCAGTGTTCCTGCTTCCCCACCTGGACTCCTGCTTCTGCCCTACCTCCGTTCCTGCTGACCTGCCCGGCTCCCTGTTGATCTTGGCCTACGGTAATAATACCTCATCCCCCCTGGGACCAGCACAGTTTGCTCCCGCCACACCCGCACTCCCTCTTTGTTGGGGTGCGTTCGGGAAGATTCAGAGGCCATGGCTGACCAAGCGGCTACATTGTTGGCAATAGCCCAGGAGAACCAGGCCTTGACGCACACCGTGCAGCAGCTCAGTAACGTGGTTGCGGCACTACAGCAGCGTTTGGACGCCCTACCGGCTCCTGGGGCCGACGCCCCGGCTTCTGGCAAGTACCCAGTGGCCTTGCCTGAGAAGTTTGATGGGGCTCCGGCCAGCTTTCCCATGTTCCTTGCCCAGGCCAAGCTGTATATTCAGGGGCGCGCCCGGAACTTCCCCGACGACCGCACCAAGGTGCATTTTTTGATTAGTTTGCTAAAGGACCAGGCGGCCAAGTGGGCGTTGCCGCTGCTCAGGCAAGACTCCCCCTTGCTGGCAGACTACGGGGGGTTTTGCAATCTGTTGGAGGCCGCGTTCGGCAACCCTTTGAAGGGGAGTCAAGCCAACCGGGCGATTCGGCGGTTGAGACAGGGCAAGTCCAAGGTGGCCGCATACACCACAGAATTCCGGCTGCTGGCACAGGACTTGACCTGGAACGACTCTGCTCTTCGGGACCAGTATCTCGAGGGGCTTTCAGATGAGATACTGGACCAGCTGGCCACAATGGAACGCCCCACCACGCTAGACGCTCTTATTCAGCGGAGTCTACAGATAGACGATCGGCTAGAGGACCGGCGTCAGGCTCGGGGCCGCCGGCACCTCCAGTTCTCGGCCCCGGGGTCCACCAGCAGCCCCACAGGCCCAGCTGAGTCATTGGAGGAACCCATGCAGCTTGGGGCAGTGCGGCCACGCCTCTCCCCCGCAGAGAAGTCGCGGCGTCGGGAGGGGAATCTATGTCTCTATTGTGGCGGAAGCGGACACTATGCACGATCCTGTCCTGAGAAACCGCCAACCCCAGTAGCTGATGGCCCTGGCTCCCTGGGGTCCCAAACAGCACAGAATGGGACCGCACCAATCGAATTACAACACCTTATGGTTCCGGTACATCTATACCCTCCAGGAGGGCCATGGATTCTTACCCATGCCCTGGTGGATTCAGGGGCAACCCGCTCTTATATGGACGCTGCTTTTGCTGCCCAGCATCGGGTGCCACTTCGGAACAAGCCAGAACCGGTACAGGTGGAGGCAATCGACGGACGGCCACTGCGTTCGGGCGCCGTCACTCGAGAGACCCAGCCCCTGGTCCTGTGCCTCCAGCAGCACTGTGAGATGCGAACTCTGGATATTGCCTCCATGCCCCGGTTCCCCCTGGTGCTTGGGATGGACTGGCTAGAGGATCACAATGTGCAGATTGATTGGGTCAAACGGACTGTACACTTCCCAGACCCCAGTTCGTCTGCTGAGACTGAGATGCTAGCAGCTGCGCCCACTGAGGAGGCTGCTGCAACGCTCCCCGCGGAGTACCGGGACTATCACGACGTGTTCGAGGAACGGGGGGCAGACCAGCTGCCGCCGCATCGGTCCTTTGACTGCGGCATAGACCTCCAGCCCGGAGCGCCTCTACCGGTGAGTCGCTTATACTCGTTAACAGAGCCAGAGCGCGAGGCTTTGCAGGACTTCTTGCGCAAGAACCTGGAGCGAGGGTTCATTAGACCTTCTACCTCGCCCACTGCTGCGCCAGTGCTCTTTGTTAAAAAGAAATGTGGGGAGCTCCGCCTTTGCCATGATTACCGGGCCCTGAACAAGATTACCATCCCGGACCGGTACCCCTTGCCCCTTATTTCGGAGTTACTGGAGCGGGTGCAAGGGGCGCAGGTGTTCACCAAGCTAGACCTCCGGGGAGCCTACAATTTGATTCGGATCCGCGCCGGGGATGAGTGGAAGACAGCATTCGGGACCCGGTACGGACAGTTTGAATACCTGGTTATGCCCTTTGGTTTGTGCAACGCGCCTGCTGTGTTTCAACGGTACATCAACCACGTATTTCAGGACTTGCTAGACAAGTACGTGGTGGTGTACTTGGATGACATTCTGGTTTACTCTCGTGACCCGGCGTGCCACGAGGGCCATGTCCGGACCGTGCTGCAGCGCTTGCGCGAGCATCGTCTGTATGCAAAGCTCAGCAAGTGTGAGTTCCATCAGCAGTCAGTGGACTTCCTGGGTCATCGACTCTCACCAGGTGGGGTGCAGATGGATCCTGGGAAGGTGGCAGCGGTTCGAGAATGGGCGGCACCTCGGAACCGCAAGGACCTACAGCGTTTCCTGGGGTTCGCCAACTATTACCGGACCTTCATTGCGGATTATGCTCACCGCACCACCCCGTTGACCCGGCTTCTGCGCCCCAAGACGCCGTTTTCCTGGGACAAGGAGGCGGAGGAGGCATTTCAAGGGTTGAAGGCCTGTTTCCAGAGAGCACCAATCTTGCAGCATCCGGATCCTTCTCGACCCTTTGTGGTAGAGACTGACGCCTCCAGTACGGCTCTCGGTGCCGTCTTGTCTCAGCAGCACGAACCGGAAGCGCCACTCTTACCCTGCGCCTTCTATTCCCGCCAGCTCCTTCCAGCGGAGCGTAACTATACCGTGTGGGAGCGGGAACTGCTGGCCATCAAGGTGGCCTTTGAGGTTTGGCGCCACCATCTTGAAGGAGCAAGACACCCGGTGGAGGTGAGAACCGACCACCGGAACCTGGAATACCTCCAGACCACCCGCAAGCTGAACCAAAGGCAGATCCGGTGGGCGTTGTTCTTTTCCCGGTTCCAGTTCCGGATCCGCTACATCCCTAGCTCCCAAAACCAGAAGGCGGATGCCCTGTCCCGGAAACCTGAAGACAACGCAGACACGGTTCAGCAAGCAGCACCCACCACGATCCTACCACCAGCTGCATTCCTGGCCACCCAGGAGGTTGAGCCACTGCAGGCTCGGGTGCGGGAACAGCAACGGGTCGACGCTTGGGCCCAGGAACGACTCCGGGAACTGGCCGAAGGATCATGCCCTCAGTATCCAGGGCTGGTTTCGCATCAGGGTCTTCTGCTGCACCACGGGCGCCTGTACATCCCACCAGGGCCGCTGCGGGCTGAGGTTCTCCGGATGTCCCATGACGCTCCAGCGGCGGGGCACTTTGGGCGGTATCGGACCACCCATCTGGTAAGCCGTGAGTTTTGGTGGCCCCGCTTGAAGGCTGACGTGGCTCGCTACGTCGCTGGTTGTGACGTCTGCAGGCGGGCCAAGGGGCCTACCGGGCGACCCCCCGGCCTTCTTCAGCCGTTGCCGGTTCCACCACGTCCTTGGCACACAGTTTCTCTAGACTTTGTAGTGGAGTTACCCCCGTCTCGTGGCTGCACCTGCCTTCTAGTTTTCTCCGACCACTTCACGAAGATGGTGTACTGTGCCCCCTGCCCATCCATACCCTCAGCTAAGGAAACCGCGCAGCTGTACCTTCAGCATGTCTTCTGCCTGCATGGCCTACCTGAGCGTGTAGTATCCGACCGCGGCGTTCAGTTCACGTCCCGGTTTTGGCGTGCTTTGCACCAGGCCCTCGGAACAGAGGTCTGTCTCTCATCTGCTTACCACCCACAGACTGATGGCCAGACAGAACGGGCGAACGCGGTACTGGAACAGTACCTCCGGTGTTACTGCAGCTACCAGCAGGACGACTGGGTCGACCACCTAGCATTGGCGGAGTTCGCTTATAACAACGCGGTGAATGCGTCCACCCAGCAGACCCCGTTCCAAGCCAGTTATGGCCTTCACCCACGGTTGTTTCCGGATGTGCTGCCGGCATCTGCGGTCCCTGCGGTGACAGAGTGGCTTCAGGAGCTCCAGTTCCAGCAACAGCTGTTGATGGAGCAGCTGCGCCAGGCCAAGGAGGCGTACAAGGTCCAGGCCGACCGCCACCGCCAGGTGGGGCCGGAACTTCACGTCGGTGACTTGGTATGGCTTTCCACTCGCCACCTCCACCCTTCTCGACCTTCGCGGAAGCTGGACGCCCGGTTCACCGGCCCGTTCCCTATTGTGGACCAGGTCTCGCCTGTGGCATTCCGTCTCCAGTTGCCAGCAAACCTGAAGGTTCACCCGGTATTCCACAGGTCCCTTCTGAGTCCGGTGGCCCCACCCGACGAGTTCCACCCAGACCGTCCCCGACCGCAGCCAGTTTTGGTGCAGGGAGAGCCAGAGTACGAGGTGGAACGCATTCTGGACTCCCGATACCGCAGGGGAAGGCTGCAGTATCTCATTGACTGGAAGGGGTATGGGCCAGAGGACCGCTCCTGGGAACCAGCGGTCAACGTCCACGCACCTGCCTGCATCCGGGAGTTTCATGCAGCGTACCCCAGCAAGCCGGGTCCGGGCCCTCAAGTGAGGGGGGGGCCTGGGAGGGGGGATGGTGTGATGGCCTGGGATTCCGAGTCTGAGAGCGATCCGGAGGAACCCCAGCCGGCACAGGAGTCCCCGCCTCCAGGGCCGGCTGAACTGGGGCAAGGCCTAGTTGCTGAGGAAACTCAAGAGCAGGCACCAGGTGAAATCATTCAGGCCCCAGAGGTGCTGGAAGACTCAGTGGCTACAGGTGAGCCTCCTCCAGGACCCAGTAACCCTTCGGCCTCTCCTGATCTGCAGAGGCTTAGGGCAGAGAGGCGAAGGGAACTGGTGTCTCCCAGGAGGAGTGCTCACCTTAAGGCCAAGAGAGGCGGGGCTTCTGGGGGCCGGGACCGCCCCCGGCCTTAGAAGAAGATAAAGGTCAGGCAGCCCGGTCTCAGGTTGCGGGAGCAACGTCGTTGTGAAGTATCTGCTTTACCCAGTCCTTGTTTGGCACTCCCGGTGTGCCTATTCCTCGCCTGGATTCCTGCTTCTGCCTTACCAGTGTTCCTGCTTCCCCGCCTGGATTCCTGCTTCTGCCTTACCAGTGTTCCTGCTTCCCCACCTGGACTCCTGCTTCTGCCCTACCTCCGTTCCTGCTGACCTGCCCGGCTCCCTGTTGATCTTGGCCTACGGTAATAATACCTCATCCCCCCTGGGACCAGCACAGATGGTGAACGTGCCCAGGAAAATCACTGCTGCATTAATGAGAAACTCAAGGTATTATAGCACATTTAACATGCACATTTCTTAACCAGCTTTAGTGATTGCATCTAGTCACTTAGGTCCATGGTTTTATCATACCACGTAGGGTAGGTTAGGCTAAGAAATCATGGCCACACCACACTAGATCTCTTGGACATCCAATGAAGCCAAATTTTGGAAGATTCAGGACACAGGAAAGACACCTGCCTGTCATTCACCTGACACCACAGTGACATCGAGTGACCCATTTCTGCTTGCTTAGTTTGAAATCAAACTGTGTTGGGCAAAAGCACAGCATGTTGCAGGCCCCGATGACGTTCTGCTTCTATTAGTAAGACTGTGTGCTCCCCCCATCCCAGGATCTGGCACTTTTGAAACTTGTCCATAAAATATCTGGAGTTAGGGATGAGCAATGAGGTGGTCAAGTTTTCAGTTTTCAGAAAATCATTCAGTCAAGAAGTTTAGGAGGACCAATCTAAATGCACACATTAGGCTCAAACTACTTTTCTAAAAACATGCTAAAGTTCTATTATTATTATTATTATTATTATTATTATTATTATTATTATTATTACCCCTCAACAATAAACACCACTTTCTTTACAGATAAATAATACACACACACAACCCTCTCGGGCCTTCTGGAAGCCGAGAACTGCATCGCTAAATGCACTCCCAAGGATGAGTCGAACTAAGCCTCTTGTATCGCTAAATTGCAGAGGAATTTTCTCAGCGCACTTTGGTTCAAGCAATATAAAAGGTCAGCACACACATATTGAGAGGTGCAAGCGTGAGGTGAGGAAATACTTAAGCTTTTATCTTGTTTCCGAA
Organism: Podarcis melisellensis; assembly: GCF_964234715.1. Lineage (NCBI taxonomy): Eukaryota > Metazoa > Chordata > Lepidosauria > Squamata > Lacertidae > Podarcis > Podarcis melisellensis. The sequence goes on from NC_138540.1 coordinate 32,449,269, forward strand.
TGCGTCAGGATTAAGCCTTATAACAGCTGAGAGCTTTACTGGTTATATCTACTGAAATATATTGTTAAATCATGGCTGTACTGATGGGGCCTTTAGACCACTTTCCACCCCTGACTTGTTGTAGAAAAAGGAAAAGCAGCAGTAATAGGATTGAGTCTGGGAGAGGGAGGGAGACCTGCTGGTTTCTACCTTTGTGAAATGAAATAGGTCAGAAACGTTCAGCACTGTGTATAAAAACTGTGCGTTTCTGTGTTGTTGTTTTTCTAGACATAAAGGAATTCAGTAGGGCTGTGTGGGGAAAGGGTGTGATTCCAGAAGGGGGCTAAAGATTGTAAATGGACCATTCAGATATTGCAAATGGGTTGTTGGCAACAGGGATTTCTTTTCTTTTCTTTTCTTTTCTTTTCTTTTCTTTTCCTCCTTTCCTTTCCTTTCCTTTCCTTTCCTTTCCTTTCCTTTCCTTTCCTTTCCTTTCCTTTCCTTCTTTCCTTCTTTCCTTCCTTCCTTCCTTTCTTTAACTTACTGGATTATTTTTCTCAAAAAGTGAAAAATCCACATTAAACAGAGGCGGAAATGATAGGTGTTTTCAACCCAAATTCATGTGGGTGTTGTGAATAAATTATATACACCACTTGCACCTGCACCACAATCAAAACCCAAGCTGAAACGTGTGCAGAGGAGGGCAACCAAGATGATCAAGGGTCTGGAAACCAAGCCTTATGGTGAGTGGTTGAAGGAATTGAGTATGTATTGCCTGGAGAAGAGGAGATTGAGAGGTAATATGACAGCCATTTCCAAATATCTGAAGGGCTGTCACATGGAAAGTGGAACAAGCTTGTTCTCTGTCGCTCCAGAGGGCAGGACCTGAACCAATAGATTCAAAAGACAAGAAAAGAGATTTTGACCAAATATTAGGAAGGACTGTTCACCTTTGGAAGGTGATGGATTTTGCTTCAGTGAAGGTTTTTAAACAGAAGCTGGATGGGCACCAGTCAGGAATACTTTAGCTGTGATTCTTCCATTTCCGGGGATTAAATTAGATGACCCTTAAGGTCCCATCCAACTCTACAATTCTATGGCTGTATGACTTCATCTAGAAGCACCCAGATTCTTAATGCATGATTGCTATGAAAGTGGCACATTTAAATCTTGCTTTCTCCCACCATCAGATTCATATATCATCCCTTGGCAATCTCTCACCAAAACACTGACCAGACCACATTAAGAACATAAGAAGACCCTGCAGGCTCAGGTCAATGGCCCATCTAGTCCAGCATCCCACTCTCACAGTGGCCAAATGGATGCTTCAGGACTTGAGCACAAGAGCCCTTTTCAGTCCCGTGGTTTCCAGCAACTAGTATTCATAAGTATTACTGCCTCGGAAAGTGGAGGCAGGACATAGCTGTCATGGCTAGCAGCCCTCAATAACCTCTTCTTCCATGAATTTGGCCAATCCTCTTTGAAAGCCATCCAACTGGTTAAGAACCATATTGTCAGAAAAGCAGTGTTTAATGTCTGGACAAAATACAAAGACTTACTGGAAAATAAAACTCCAAGGTGGCTCTCACCTTTGGAAGCTAAGGCCTGGAAAAGACCCAATATGGAAGCCTACTGGCCAAAATATTGGGAACTGTTAGAAAAAGATGGAGATAATTGGAAATTGCAGAGTATGGAGAAAATGAAGGACAAAGTGCGAGACTGGTTACACTACGCTCAGATTAAGGAAATTTTTAAAAGTGACAAAAAGTTAGGATTCCAGGTGGAGAGATCGAAGTTGGAAACAGAACTGTTAGAACCTAAGACTAAGGTACTTTCAAGAATGTATAACTTGCTGTTGAAATGGAATACACAAGACAAAATGGTTAAGTCGGCTATGATAAAATGGGCACAGGACATTGGGCATAACATTATGTTTGAGGACTGGGAAAGGTTGTGGACCACTGGGTTGAATTTTACTGCATGTAATGCTTTGAAAGAAAATGTAATGAAAATGATATACAGATGGTACATGACCCCAGTTAAACTTGCCAAAATATACCATTCGTCAGATAACAAATGTTGGAAATGTAAAGAAAATGAAGGAACATTCTACCACCTCTGGTGGACTTGCCCTAAAGTGAAGGCCTTCTGGGAAATGATATATAATGAGTTGAAAAAGGTATTTAAGTATACCTTCACCAAGAAACCAGAGGCCTTTCTCCTGGGCATCGTCGACCAGAAGGTGTTAAAGAAAGATAGAACATTTTTCATGTATGCAACAACAGCAGCAAGGATACTACTCGCTAAGAATTGGAAAACTCAAGATCTACCCACACTGGAAGAATGGCAGATGCAACTGATGGACTATATGCAACTGGCGGAGATGACTGGCAGAATCCGAGACCTGGGAGAAGAAAGGATGGAAGAAGATTGGAAGAAATTCAAGATTTATTTACAAAAATATTGTGATTTAATGGAATGTTAAGAAGGATGCTTGGTTATAAATAATTGGCCATCACTAAAATAGATCAGGATTTGATGATAAGAGAGATTAAGAGAAACAAAGTTGCAGGAGAACTATTTTATTGTAATTAAATAAGCGGTCACAAAATTTGGAAATAAGATGATAATTTGCTTGACAAAAATTTATTAATGATGTAAATGGGAGCGGGAGGCGTGAGGAAGCTTAAGGATGACACGAAAATTTGTTAAAACAAAGCAATACTGTTTATTATTATTGTATTTTCTTTTTTTCTAAAAATCCTAATAAATATTTATATATAAAAAAAGAAAGCCATCCAACTGGTGACCATCACTCAGTGGAAGTGGAGCATAGCTATCCTGGCTGGTATAACGGAAATTTGGTTTTGAAAAAAGGAGATCTGAAACCACCTTGTGAAGTTGTGGTTGGGGAAAGAGCTTTTCTGGTTACATTTTTAAAAGCCATTTCTTTATTTATAGCCCACCTGACCACCAAATGGTCTCAAAGGTAGCTTACAGTAAAGTGAATAATACGTGTGTTTGCGAAATTTACCAATTTTCTGGAAAGATGCTTCCATATATACACATATATTAGCAATAGGCTTAGGCATAGGAATGCATAAGGCATAAAGGTAAAGGTACCCCTGCCCGTACGGGCCAGTCGTGTCCGACTCTGGGGTTGTGCGCCCATCTCACTTAAGAGGCCGGGGGCCAGCACTGCCCGGAGACACTTCCGGGTCACGTGGCCAGCGTGACGAAGCTGCTCTGGTGAGCCGGCACCAGCGCAGCACACGGAAACGCTGTTTACCTTCCCGCTATAAAGCGGTACCTATTTATCTACTTGCACTTAGGGGTGCTTTCGAACTGCTAGGTGGGCAGGAGCTGGGACTGAAAGACGGGAGCTCACCCCGCCGTGGGGATTCGAACCGCCGACCATGCGATCGGTAAGCCCTAGGCGCTGAGGTTTTACCCACAGCGCCACCTGCGTCCCTGTATCTATCATCTATCTATCTATCTATCTATCTATCTATCTATCTATCATCATCTATCTATTTAATCTATCTAATCTATCATCTCTCTCTCTCTCTCTCTCTCTCTCTCTCTCTCTCTCTCTCTCTCTCTCTCTCTCTCTCTCTCTCCCTCCCTTCCTCTCCCTTTCTCATCTATCAATCTACTAAAATGGCTATAAACACATCTCCAGTGCTGTTTTAAGTATTAAACTTCCATTTCAAACCCTCTGGTTTGGGATTCCTGACCCGAGTTAGGGCTCAGTTGGCATATTATTGTAAAAGGCAGAAAGCAGAAAACATTTACTTCAACAAAAGTCACACCGTATGACGAAGGATGGCAGCTGTGATGAAAAGAAGGAACTTGGGAGTCTTTGCAAGAGATTTCTGGCCTGCAGAAATCCCAGCCATCAGATTAAGTAAAGGTGTGTGACAAACAGCTGCCATTGTTAGGGAGGAGAAATTGCTCACCCAATCAAGTTAGCATGTTTAGCATCAATGAATCTGATGCAATAATGAGAGTTTCCCACAGGCATCTGCCTGGTTGCTGTGAGAATAGATGGGCCATTGGCCTGCTCCTGTTTTTAGGTGGGATATAGATGAGCAAACACACTGAATAGCTTTAGCTCGCTTAAATTTGCTGAAATTCAGGTGGTTTCAGTGAAGAAGGCCACTGGCATCCCTGTTAAAAGCATGATCTTGCTTGAGGCAGGGATCTGAAGCAGAATGTCCCTTTTGCTGCAGATTCAAGTATCTCCTGTGTGGATCCTTAAATTGCTGACATATTGCTGTTGTTTATAATACCATGACCCAATTAATTCACTTTTCATAATACTGCGCAACAAGGAGAGCAAACTTCCTTTCTCGGTGCCTCCGATGAGTTACTGCTTGCAAGCTGTCTCACTTTGCCAGTTCATGACAAGCGACAACGTCGAGACAACTTGTCCAGATCAAATCCCTCATGACACGTTTTTTTCCTGTATCACAAAATTAGGGCCAAGGATCTGTGCATTGAAATTCAATGGGAGACTCACATTATGCTATCCTCAGCGCCTTTGGATACGAAGCATTTTAATTATAGCAATTGTTATTCAGATGGCGTAAGCTTAGCTTTCAAAATCTGAAATTATCTTGTAAAGTAGGGTTGTGGACACACTCATTGCGGATAGGATATTCTCCAGTTTGTTTGTTTTTTTAAAGTAGTTGTGCATCCCTGGTGAGGCTACAAAATGTGGTTTGGGCTGTTTGGGCAGCAAATGCTGTCAACTCATGGGAGAAATGGGATGAACAGCTGGGATCAGGCCTATATCCTATACTTTCTAGGGAGCAAGTCACACTGAACAAAATGGTACTTATTTCTGAGTAGACATGTATAGGATTGCACAGTAGATCTACTTCCAAATATGGTTTTTTCTACTTCCAAATATGGTTTTTTGGGGGTTATGGGGTAGACTATGCCTCTGAAGCTGCCTTTCACCTGGTTATATTATTTTCCATCTAGCACAGTATTGTTTACAGTTTTCCAGCATCTCAAGTAGGGATGAGCAAATTCATCTATTTTGTTTCCCTCCTCAGTTTCTCATTGTTGCGTTCTCCACACTTCCACATTAGTTTGCATTTATTTTTTTAAAAAAGTCCTCACAGAACTTCATTGGCATTTTCATATTAATTTCTCCCAACAAGCACATTTTCAAGCACTTTGACCTACTTTTGCACATGTTTGCAAAGCAATTTCCCCCAGTATAATGCATTTTGGTATGTTACTTTTCCTAATATATGCACGTTAATGCACATTTTACTCTACTCACTGCATTTTATGTTCGTATTACTTGGCTGGAGAACTGCACTGCAAAATTTGGAGAACTGTGAATGGTAAAAGCTAGCTGTGTTTCGTTTCCCATGTCCTTTCCCATTGTTGCTTGAATTCACCTTTAAATGTCCCCTGTCCCTAATCTCAAGCAGAGGTCCATTCCTTTCTCACCATCTGCTGCCTTAGCTTTTTAACTTGGAGATGTCAAAGACTGAACCTGCCTGCAAAGAGCGCATGCACTACCTCAGTCTTCAGACTGCTAGGAAACCACATTTTGGAATGCTGCCATACATTTCATGCAAGTAGAAAACTAGCACAAGAAAGTGAGGTTCAAGCTCAGCCTGTTTGGCTAGGTTGTTACTTGCAGCGCTCAATTTCTGCTTGCTTATTTATTAATGGAAGTATTAAAAATGTGATACCCCCACCTGCAGTCTGAAGTGGTAGGATTCATTTACCCACTTTGAGAGCTGACCATCCTATTCTCACCTCACCAACAGGTTCAGCCTGAGAGGCAATGTTGTATAGGGCATAATGCTTTTGATTATGGTCAGCAATACTTGGGTTCAAATCCTTGCTAAGCCATGAAGGTCAGTGGATGATGCTGGGTTGTTCACCATCCTGGCCTACCTTGTGGTGTTGTCATGGAAAAACAACGAGAAGGAGAAGAATCTATGAGATCCCTGGAGGAAGGGTGGGGTGAAATTGCAACAAATGAGCACCTGCTGTAGCACTGCCCATTTGGAGCCAGAACGGTGGATTTTCAGAACCAATTGAGAATAAATTATGTTTCTGGGCCGTGAAAACACAAACATTGTGCTCGTTATTGCAGCCAGTCCTTCTACATATTTAATTAGTGATGGATTGGCAGAATTAAATCAGTTCCACTGTGGTCAGGACTCATTGCTCTGTTTACAGAGCAGATTGAATAACCATACCCTTGCAAGAGGCTGCAAATGCATTACTGCAGGTGCTTTGGGTCCCTGTGTTTTTCTAAGGTCTCCCAAGACAGAGAAATTGCTAACACCATGTTATACATTCAGTAGGTCCAGAACAGAGAAGCACTGGGGAAATAATAATCAAATGAAGTATAAAGGAATAAGTGCAGTTAGGCCTCAATTCAAAACCCACGAGGAACTAACTGCCCTTGACAGCTTACTATTCAACCCCCTATTACTGTTCCATTCTTGCCTCCATCACCCATGTGGATTCAATGTGTTTAGGTCCAGTGCCTCTGCCCCCTTCTGACGGTTACTACTATGGGAAGTGAGCAACTATTCCCGTTCTGCTTCTGTGCAAAGGCTCCTTGAAAAGCTTGGAGCCAGACAGGGTGATGCTTCTCCACCATCCAGCTCATATGTGTGGATGGGAGAGAGATCACACCTGTACTTTCTGCCTCACCAGAATGCCTGCTCCACCTCCAACATCTTGGGAACATAAGAATAGGAGAACATAAGAGCAGCCTGCTGGATCAGGAAAATGATGTCCCATTTAGTCCAGCATCATGTTCTCACAGTGGCCAACCAGGTGCTTCAATGGGAAGCCCATAGGAAGGTTCTCCTGGATCAAGACAATGGCCCATATAGTCCAGCATTGTGTTCTCACAGTGGCCACCCAGATCCTGTGAGAAACCCTCAAGTAGGACCTGAGAACAAGAACACTCTCCCCTTCCCATGGCTTCCAGCAACTGGTTCAGATTATCAAAAACATTACTGCTTCCAGCTGTGGAGGCAGAACATAGCCATCACACTTACTAATCATCAATGGCCTTATTCTCCTCTGTGAATCTGTCCAGTCCTCCCCTAAAGCCATCCATGTTGGTGGCCATCACTTCCTGCTGTGGAAGGAAGTTCCACCATTTAACAATGTACTGCATGAAGAATTGTTTTCTTTTATCTGTCCTGAATCTTCCATAGGAGTCTTCAAATGTGGCCTGCATGCATAAAATCTAAGGTGCTTAGGCCCAGATCATGAAGTTGGTTACAGGATCTTTTCTGGGAAACTGACTATGCAAAACCAACTTACACACACTGGTTTTTATCCACATCAACCACAGTGAAACGTTACCAGTATGGATGCGGGAGAAAATTGATCCAGTTGCCATTTAAAGGCAACTTTACCTAATTCACACTTTCTGAAATGAGATTAAAGACAGAGAGAATCAGAGCAACCAGAACCTTAATGAAACAGCAGGTTAAAAAAAGCAAATGTTATAGTTAGTTGATGTTACAACACTGGCAAAAAGCAATCATCTCTTGGAGCAGGAATCTAGTTTCACAACTAGGGGTGGAGAAGAAATTCAATTCAGTTCTCATTTAAAGGCAAACCCACCTAATTCACACTTTCTAAAATAATACATGAGCCAAAATGCAAACCATTTTTTGAATCCGTGCTTCTTCCTCAGAAAACAAATCAATGTAGAAAAGGATCTATGGAGGTAGGAAGTTCAGCTAGTTAGGGAATAATTTTATTTATTTCGCTGTAAGCCTTAACAAAGCAGAAAGAACACTGAGAGTTGAGCCACCAATTTAGCCAGCAGTCAAATAAAGAAGCAACTAAACACCATCAAATGTTTTATGTGGGTATCTTTATAAAGTGCACGCTGAGTAATATAATAGCCAATATCCTCTGTAATAGGTTTAAAACACACACAAAGATGTTGTTCCAAGAGTGAAACCCCTTACCTAGATGGGCAAAGGGTGTGGTGCAACAAAGCAATGTTCTTCCAATCTGAATTTATCCTTCCTCCATTAGGGGACTTTGCTGCTTGGACTATATTTTGTTTGGCTTGCAATATAATTGGTTATGTTGTAAAGCCTCTTTCATGGTTATGTTTTGAATACATAAAAAGATAAAAGGACCCCTGACCATTAGGTCCAGTCGTGGCCGACTCTGGGGTTGCGGCGCTCATCTCGCTTTATTGTCTGAGGGAGCCAGCGTACAGCTTCTGGGTCATGTGGCCAGCATGACTAAGCTGCTTCAGGTGAACCAGAGCTGCACACGGAAACACCATTTACCTTCCCGCCAGAGGTATCTATTTATCTACTTGCACTTTGATGTGTTTTCGAACTGCTAGGTTGGCAGGAGCAGGGACCGAGCAATGGGAGCTCACCCTGTCGCGGGGATTTGAACCTCCAACCTTCTGATCAGCAAGTCCTAGACTCTGTGATTTAACCCACAGCTCCACCCGCTTTATAACCTCTTATAACCACAGTATGGCTTCCAGGGTGTGATGGCAACACAAGTTTCAGAAAGTTGCACAAAAATTGTTGATCTCAAACAAAAACTTTGGAAGGAAAGGGGACACAAGTCCAACAATCTGTTCTAAGAATCAATCAATTTAGGAACAGATGTTTATGAAAAAAGCACCAGTCACTCAAAAGAATTAAATCTGACAGCCAGTTGCATCTTCTAATTCCCACAACTGTGCAGAATATAAACTTTCATTTGTCATTGGAAAAGTTCAGTGAGGAGTGTGAGTGTGGAAGAGAGGAGGCTCTGTAGAGTTGGGCCCTTGCTTTCATTTGATATTAGGCAATGTGAGCTGGAATTGCCTTTGGCTAACGTGCTGTAGGTTGTTAGGTGATCCTATTGTCCTCACAGAGTTCTCAGAGTTGCTTGGGAAGAAATTGTAGTTCTGTGGGTGGAGAATAGAGGTCTCCCATAGGCACCAACGTCTAGAAGCTGAGGCAGTTTTGGCCCCCTCAATGTATTTCCCCCATCAATTTTCAGAGTGTGTTCGAATCCACTCCTTGGCTCCTCATGATGTCAGGACATTGTGTGGTGCTCTCCTCAATCATATGGAGAATCTGGCACCTCTGGGGTCCCCTAACAACTCTCAGCACTGTTAACAAACTATAGGTCCCAGGATTGTTTGGAGAAAGCCGTGGCTGTTCAAAGTTTTACGATATTGTTTTAATTTATAGTGAAGATAGGGCCTTGGTAGTGGTGGGATCAAAGGCTGGACAGAATGTTCCTTCTCTTGGTTCCAGACTATGCATGCGGAGGGGTGTCAGTAACCTCCTCTAGCTGTAAATATCCACACGTGGATGTAATTCTAGAGACTGGCAAATCTGTTCTCCCTTTTACTTTTTTTAAAAAAATTATTAGGTTCATGTCTCCACATTTCTAAATCAGGTTACTATATATCTATATCTGCAGCTGCATGTGTATTTATATCTGTATCTATATATCTCATTGTGAAAATTCACGAGCATTTTAGTGCAAAATTCACCTGATATATTTTTATGCAATTTTGCCCAATATACCCCCCCAATATAATACATTTTGTGTGTGTTATTTTCACTAATTAGTGAATCTATGTGCACACTACCCTCATATATGCATTTCTGTACACATAACTTGGTTGGAGAACTGCACTGCAAAGTTCAAAGAAGTCTGAATTCTGGAGGATGGCTGTGTTTCGATTTGCATATTGTTTCAGAAAGTGCACATTAGGGGGGATACACCTTGAGATAAGAACCGAATCAAATTTCTTCCTCATCCTTAGTGGTGACGGGCACTGCCAATGGTACCAAAGAGGTGGCAGAGACTGAGGCAGAGGCAGAGAAAGTATGAAGTCACTGCTGCAGCTGATTAAAGCAGGTTGGGGAGGGTTTGGGGGAGGAGTCCCCATTATTGGCATCATGCCACAGGCCTCCTTAAGCCTGGTGCCAGCCCTGGACACAGGTCCAGCTTAGTCACCTCTAGAGATGGAAGGATCTATCAATTTTGGTCCTCTCATTTTCTCATTTTCCCCATGTTAAATGCCATTCTCTACACTTTGCAGTAATTTGTATTTATTTAGTTTTTAATTTAAAAAATCATCACAAAAGTTCATAAGCATTTTAGTGTGAATTTTTAAAAGAACATATTCTCATTTTCATCTGCAGTTGGGACTAAAGTCAAGCTTTTTGCAGACAATGTCCCCTAGTATAAAACACCCTTAAATGTTATTTTAATGAATCTATTCACTTCCCTCAAACATATGCATTTTTGCAAGCTGGAAAACTGAATTGCAAAATTCAGATAAGTGCAAATTTTGAAGGGCTGTTGTGTTGTGGTTCACATATTGTTTCGGAAAGTGCAAATTTCATAGCTTCATCTTTGAAAGCATCCTGAATCGAACTTCTCTCCACCCGTAACCCACCTCTCAGAGTTGTATTTTAATCCACCGCTTTTAGGGAGGAAATCTTTTTTTTGTGTAGGGAGACATCAGGAATTCCTTCTGGCTGCCGTCTCTACTCTTTCCAAAAGCCCCATCCTTCGTCTTGCTTGTTAAGAAATCAGATGTGCCCATCAAACTACAAGTGGCAGATAGAAGGACAGGAAGAGCAGGGAGAAAGAAACAGCCTGCAGTCCTCAGCAGTCCCAAATGCTTCCCGTGCAGCTGGTGGAGAACCTCTTTATTTATCTTCTTAAATCCATATGTCAGCTCCCCACAGGGATGCTTGGGAATGTTAAACTCCTCCTGTTGATGCTTTATGAGTGATACCCTGATTGCTTAGCACACATCATGGCTCTAGGAGCTACTGTACCCAGATGCAAACTAGAGTGTTCATTGAAGCAGATACCATTTGAGAATTTCAACAAGAGTCCATGTTGTTTTGCAAGAAGCATGTGAATATGGTATGTATGAGTGAGCAGTTCATCTGCTTGAGCATAAAAGTTGGGTAATGCATTTCTGAAAATTGTGGTGAAGTAATAAGAAATATTCAGAAAATGAAATCATGGGGCATATGCTTTGAAATATGCTGTTCAGTGGCATATCCCAAATGATTATGTAATTACTTTTGTGAATGTAATCTGTTGGGGGTATTATTCTAATTATAGACCACAATCCTTCTTAACAGCTTTCAGAGAAATAATTTGTGTAATAAAGTAAAGGTTCCGGCTGCAGGCTTGAAGATGACAGATACAGATTCCTGGTCCATTCAGAGTTGGTATCCATATCCAGATTTCTACGTGTTTTATGAAGAGGCTCCTGTGGGTCGCAGAATCTCAGGGCCATGGAAGATGGACCATTTGTAAACTTCATTGCAAAGGGTTCGTTCTGATCCAACACGTTGCATATGGAGCATCCAGGATTGTACAAGTGTAGGCCTTTAGAAATATCTAAAACCCTGCTGATGAGCTGTTTTTTGAAAGAAGGGGAATGGTGGAAGCCCGTGTCCATCTCCCTGGCCAGCAAATCAGCATGGTCTAAGACCCTTTCACATTTTAATCACATTGGGTGATTAAATAACACTTTTGGTGATTCTCATTGGATTTCAGCCTAGAGATAAAGCTAACCAGAAATGTCAAAACTGTAGTATCTCATCAAAACAAGGTTATAGAATCGTAAAATTGTAGAGTTGGATGGGATCCCAAGGGTCATCTAGTCTAACCCCCTGCAATGCAGGAATCACAGCTAAAGAATCCCTGGAAGATGGCCATCTAACCTCTGTTTGAAAATTTCAGTAAAGGAGAATCCACCACTTTCTGAGGTAGTCTGCGCCACTATCAAACAGCTCTTATAATCCGAAATCACTCAATACCAGCAACCTGTAATAGAAAATAAGTCACCCAAGCAGCAGAATTAAATGAATATATAAAAATTAAAATAGAAGTCATTCACTAGTCACCAATCTGCAACCACCACCACCCCAAGCCACTATGGGGGAGAGCAAATTGTGTCTGTGTGGTAGAGGAACAGACTTCTGCCTCTTCCCTTCCTCCCTACAGGGCCCTTGACAAAAGCTCTTTGGAAGGGTTGAGGGACCCTCTGAAGTAAATTTGGGTTGGGAGTCCACAGGGGAGAGGAGGAGGTAGTAAAACACACCAATTGCTGGAGCCAATTGCTGGAGACTTGGACATTCTCACCACATATGTAGCAATGGCTAGAAAGCTCTTAGATTCATAGTTTCTGGACACGACTACCCTGTTTTGTTTCTTCAAGATTTCTATTTGCAACAATCCTGGACTTTAAAACTCATCCACCCTCCCTACTGTCACAAAGCTTCTTGATTCATGCATTTTTTTAAAAAAAACACACCATTGTTTTCAAATGAGATTTGATGAATTGTAAGACAGCCCTGAGCTGCATTCTCTGATGGTGCTTGGAAACAGATTGCTATCCCTTGGTGAATCGACAGTTTGAAAGTGGGGATATTATTGCAAAGAAAGATGATCACAGCTGGCCAAATACAAATAATAGCAGACCCACTGCTTCCTTTCCTGTGTGCTACATCTGAATACGCCGTGTGCACACGCCTTGGTGATTCTCATTATCTTCCATATGAACATCATGGTTTGGGAATCGGCGTAGTGGCGCTTCCTTCCTATAGAGGCGACAGCTTGTGCCGTGGCTGATGAATAATGTGGCACAGTGAGCAAAATTACATACTACAATCTTCCGAGTGAGAAAATAATGCCTGTCTCAGCGGGCACACAATGTGTGCGCGGAACCGGATGCATGTATTAAGACAATAGCTTTATCCATGCTGGATTATTCATTGTTTGGCTTGGGCAATGTTCTCTTTCAAGGCAAAGGGGGTTCAGAGGCATTTTCCTGGTCCCCTAGTGCTACCTTTGTGGGAGAGAGAGGTCTCCTTCCCTCCCCGTTCTCGATCTTATTCATCCACTTGCAGCATTTCTACAGTGTCTTTCTTTTGATGAACTCAAGACAATTTGCTCTTTTAAAGAATGACTTGTCATTGAATAGGCATATAGGAAACTGCTTTGACTGAGTCAGGCTATCGATCCTGCTCGCTCAGGATTGTCTGACTTGCAGCGACACTCTGGGGTGTCATACATGGGTCTTTTAGACCCCTGCTTGGAGAACTGAACCTGGAAACTTTGCAGAGAATATATTGCTCCAAAACAGCTCCAAAACATCAGGTGTCTCCAGCTGCGAACATTCCAGGAAGAATTAGCAGGTGCTGGGAAAGGATTTGGAAAAAGTCTGCCAGTCTGTGGAGAGCTTTGGGCTAACCTTTGAATGAGGCAGGGATGGGGAACCTGTGACCTTGCAGATGTTGTGGGACTCTGATTCCCCTCAGACCCAGTCACAATGGCCAATGATAAGGGATGATAAGAACTGGAGTCCAGCAACATCTGGAAGATCCCATGTTCCCCATCCATGGTGTACGGTATATGGTACAAGGTAGGCTTATTTGTACATCCCTTCCTTGTACGCAGGTGTCCAGCGACCCACATCCAGTGGAGCTTTGGGCACACTATTAGCATTAGCAGAGTATCAGCAAGAAGCGAGGCTGTAGGTATTTGGCATCGCGAAAGCTTCTTTATTTACAGCAGATCAAAACAACAAACATGGCTGAGTGTGAGCAGCAGCTTCACACATGTCTCCTCTGTCCAAAAGCAGAGAACAAAGAGAAGGTACAAAAGCACATAGAACGGAAGTTGAGTGTCTGAGTTCCGTTCCCACACATTGGTATGGAATGTAAACAGTGGATCACGAGATCCAACAGCAATGAGAAAATGAAATTACTAACAAGGATAGCCTAATGTATGTGTCTGTATAGACCTACCTACCTACCTACCTACTGGTTAGTCTAAGGCCATTAAGTGAGTTTCATGGCTAAGGCTCCAATTCTGAGCCACGATCTACTGGGATGAGTGAGTTGGGTGTTACACGCTCGTAACTTCCCCATCCTGGCTCAGCCAGGACTGGCTAGTTGAACTAGCTGGTCTTACACTAGCATAAGCATTGAAAAAGGGTGTTCCAGGGAAATGGTATGGGCAGGAACAGGCTAGGGGTGGAGGTGGAAAGCTGGATTCTAATTCCCATTCAATCACCTGGCAACCTGGCACACATTCTGCTGGCAAAATAATGATTTAAAAGGTGGTGTAACAGAAACCATGCAATGGAAGTCAGCTGAGGCACCCAATCCTTAGAAATTAAGTCCCAGTTGAAATGACCGCTCTGCCTTCACTACTCTGATAGAGAACTCGGGATTCTGTCCCCCCAGAGCTACAGTTCTCAGAATGGTTAAACAATAAATCCCTCTTCCCAGGGAACTATGGGAAGTAAGTCCAAATCTCAAAGCCCCTCTCAATAGGTGTGGTCTCAGAGATCATTCTGAACCTCTTGTTGACTAGCTGGATGTGTGTGTATCTGTTTATATTAAAATAAATAAGTACATTTAGTATTCAGGGCAACTATTCCTTCCCCCCACAGACACCCAATTTTCAGTCCAAGTCTGAATATCTCAGTCACCTTTGAATGTGAGTGGACATTCACACTATGACATGAATATTGTAGGATGCTAAAATATAAAGGAACCCCTAAGGCGGTTTCCTGAGGTGGACTCAACACAACGACTGCCCATGATGCAATCTTAGAATGAGCAAAGGCATCCTGTGCAAAGTCCTGGCACCGTGAGTTGATTGTCAAGTCCAGACCTGGTCTGAATGCTCACTTGTATGTGTGAAGGGGCTATCACAGATCTGACATCCCAGGTTGAGCGTTCCCATGACCTCAAGTGCCACCCATGCTTTTGAATGGAGTTATTCAGCTGCCAGTCATCAGGTGAACATTAAACTCAAGCTTAGAGAAATCCAGTGGGATATGCACATGTGTGAACCAGACCATTAGCCCAATGCAACACCAGTTTCTTTTAAAACCTTTGCGGTCATGCAAGTCGAACATAATGCATGGGGTGAGGAGGAATGGACCTTTCTTCCCCCTGTCTCTCTGCTTCGACACAAACAGTGATGCTGTTCAGACCCAGTCGCTTTGAATTGTGTTCTGTCCATCACATTATGCATGCAAATGAATTCCTATTAATCTTTGCAACGTTAAGCTATTGCTAAAAATGTTCATTTAAGAGCCGTCTTTGTTCTTCCCTTCCCCTAATTTCAATTCCCTCCTGTCCCCCTCCCTCCATGTCTCTAAGTCCTTTATTAATTTGGCCACATTAATCTGATCAAGATTAAAGATGCCAACGTCTCTCCAAAGCCTTGAGCCATCAAGCTTAGCGACAGTGGCAGGGCTAACAAAGAGCTCCGTATGAGCAACGGTCTACGCTACCCACCTTGTTTGGGGGTCTGAAAGCAGATGGAAGCAATGTATTAAGAGTTTAAGATGCAGATTGGCAAAAGGAAGGAGGGGTTCTATTGTGGCAAAATTAAGTGAGATGATGTCCTCATATATCTATGCATGGAAATACTAAGAGACAACAGATGCAAAATCCTCATTAAAATAATAAAGGAGACAAGATGAGGTGGGGGGTGGGGGAGATGGGAGGGAAAACTTTCCCTGTCGTTCAATGTTTTATTGACTATCAGGCCTACGAGCAAAGAGGATTATCTATGAATGTTGATTACTCAGACGTCGTATGTCAGAAGACTGTACCTGCGTCTGTGTGGAAACTGGGATTAATTTTGAAATAGATAGGATTAAAGCAGAGCAATAACTAACAAATGAGAACACACAGCTACCCTTTTTGCTAGATGTACACATGTCCTCGCAGCTTGCAGGCTTACTCAGGAGGAAATGCTACTGGACTCAGTGGGACTTAATAAAAAGAAAGTACTTCTTCATGCAGTGCATTGTTAAACTGTGGAACTCGCTGCCACAGGAGGCAGCAATGACATCCAATTTGCATGGCTTTAAAGGTGAATTGGACACATTGCTGGAAGACAGAGTTATTGACGGCTGCTAGCCATCAAAGGGTGTACTCTGTTTCCACACCTGGAGGCAGTAATACTTCTGAATACCAGTTGCTGGAGACCACAGGAGGGGAGAGTGCTCTTGTAATCGGGTCCTGCTTCTAGGTTTCCCATTGGTTGGCCATTGTGAGAACAGGATTCTGAACTACATAGGCCCCCTGTGGTCTGATTCAGGAGGCTCTTCTTATGTTCTTGCTTTTGAGTAAATAGGGATAGGATCAAGCCATTGGGGTGAGTTTTTTGAGGCTCTAAAATGTACAGCAAAGAACCACAGCAAACACACACACACCACGGAAATGGTTGCAAGTAAGCATTCTAAAGTGGCCACCATTGGCTCCTGTGGGTCAGCATGGTGTGGATGCACTGGCAGAGCCATTATGACACTATCAGCCACAATCCTGTCCTGGTCACTCTGCCACCTCCCCTCTCCCAATTCCCAGTAGGCAGCAGTGACACAGCTGCCTGGAAGCTAGCATTGGAGCTATACCCCACTGAGTGAGAAGCTTCTGGTTGAGGATTCTGTGGCTCCACCCCCTCTTCTAGCATGTCTCCAGGCTGCTGCCCTCTTCAGTGTTGGAGTTCTGACATCAGAGTGGAACCATTTGTGGGTCTTTCTTCAGCCCCATGGAGGAGGCATCTAAAAATGGATCTCTCTCTCCAATGATGGGCCTCCAACTTTGGAGAGGGTGGTCAAAAAGTTCTTATGGCCTCTGGACACCATCCCTGGGGCCATAGGATTGTAGCCTAAACCAATGTATATAAATTTTACTGAAATTCATTGTATGTGTTGTTGTTTTTTTAATCTGTCAAATGTCTGCTGCTTCATGTGAGCTGTCAAATACTGTCTTGGGCGTGTCAAATATTGACTTGGGTGTGTCAAATATTAACTTGGGCATGTCGGATGCTGTTTACTGACAATTACAGCCTGTCATCTGTCAAACCTAAGGAAACATTCACTACTCTAAGTGAGATACTGTCAAAAATTGACAGTTGCAGTAGGCATGGTGTCTGATACTGTCAAGCATTGACTGCTACGTGTCTCTGTCAAATACAGACTAGTATACATCAAATTCTGTCAAAGAAAGACTGCTATTGCATGCCAGCTGTCAGATACTGATAAATTTATTTATTTAGGTACTTAATTATGGCATATTTTCCAAACAAAAAGGCTTTTTATCATATTAAACCAGTAGAAATACAATTAATCACAACAAAAAAATTATATAACATATAATATGTTATTTAATATCTATTTAATTCAGGAGTCCAAAACTTACAAAATCTTCAGCTCTCAAATATAGGCACAGAATGCCAAATATTTGTTGAATATGCACATACCCAGAGACTATTTGGAGAATATTCACCATTAAGATTCGCTCAGGAGAATTTTGTGGAAAGCATGTGGATCAAATTGTATCCATTTGTAAAAGCATGAGTTGGCAGGGCATTGCACACGGGATAGAATTGTGTACTCATTAAAAACTTGGATTGCTTTGGAAATGTGATTGGTTGATGGATGCACCATATATCTGAATATCCCACATGGCAGAATCTTCCAGCACGCACGCCCCCGCTCTCGTAAACTAAAGCCAAATGATCAGATTAAGCATAATCACTGTATACAGCAAATTAGCAATTTTAGGGTAAATTCTCCACATTGACCTACATTGCTGAGCTCTTAATCACAGGATCAGAACCCAGTCAGTGCATGTAAATAAGCAGCCTCCATTAAAATAATTGGTAACTGTATATACGTAATAGGCATCTGTGATTGTGTGTGCATAATATATTGGTTTTATTCCAATGAAATTTGCAGTGCAACAGCACGGTGGCGGGTGGGAGGTTGGGATTTCATAAGTCAAATGGAATTTTCCACAGGAAACGGGGGTGGGGGGAGGGAAAGGGTGGTATTATTTGTTACTTGCATTTATATCCCACCATTTTCTCCAAGGATTTCAAGGTAGTGTATGTGGTTCTACCCCTCCTCATTCAATCAGTCACAACAACCCTGTGGAGTAGGTTAGGCTGAGAGGCAGTGAGTGGCTGAACTTCACACACAGTGAGCTTCATGACTGAGTGGGGAGATTTGAACCCTGGTCTTCTGGGTCTACGTTCAACACTCTAGCCACTACACTGTGCTGGCCCCAAAGCTAGTCTTACTCAGAGCAGACCACATTAAAGTCCCCAAGCCAGTTATTGTTCGTGGTTATTTATTTCCCTGACCACACCTTAGATACTGAAGAATTTCAGCTGGTGGTTCTGGACGGAGATGTTCATCCCCACGGACATGAAAAGAAATATTTGCCCAGTTCAATGGAATATGGAGCATCATCATTATATAAATAGGGATACACACCCAGAAATCTTTTCCCTCCCATGGATCTCTCTTGCTGGATCAGTGCATTTGTTCCTTTGCTCATCCCCTTCTTCAACCTCTCCCCCCTTCCCCCCCTGTTGTCCTTGTTCCCCCCTCATCTCTTTCCTCAGAGCATTGTGGAAAATCTCATCTTGAAGACCAGACTATGGACCCTCTGAAAGGACACATGTCTAAACCCAAAACAAAGGGAATCAAACTGCCACTATGAGGATGCAATGGGCAGACATTGGCTTTTCATTATTTGGTAATGTTCGTAATGATTATTAATTCATCTTCCATCATGCTGAAGGGATGCCGAAGTCGAGGCATATTGGCCAACGCTTGCTAGTCACATCTCTAGAATCTAATTGCACCATATTTGCAATCAATACCAATCAGCCAGCTAAATGAATCAACACTGAGTCTGCTTGAGAGAGGCTGTATCTCTCTCCTAGAAGCCGGAGTTACTCGAGATTTCCCCCAACTTCTCAGATACTTGGTTGCCTGCCTTATATACCCTTGGAGCCCTCACTTCAGACTCCATTTCTTGCTTCTTTATCTTTCCTTTGCACATTCTAACTTGTTTACTGATTTACTAAGCATTTTTAAATTAGCTCCCACCCAAAGGACCACTGGAAGTGCCCTGAAGTATTTGCTTTCAATCAGACAGCCCTGGGTTTCATTTGTTTTCTTGACATTATCTGTACCTAGTGAGGAGGCAGCAATACACCCTTAGCACCCCTAGTGAATGCACATTTAAATCGCAAAGAGAAGAGGAATGAAAGGAACCGAACCTAAGGGAGCCTGAGAAACATTTCTGTATAAAATGGGTTGCTTCATCTCTATGAATATGGACTAGACTTCTACTGTTTTGGAGAAAGGGGGCTATGATTTGTGGTCAGAAAGGAGCCTTCCCTGATGAACTTCCAGGGCCTATGGAAGACCTTCTGAATTGCACCAGACATTTTAATTGAAGTTTGATTTAATAGTTTTAACTGGTTATTATTATTTTTATTGTATCTCTGTAAACTGCTTGAAGACTGCTGTAGTTATGAGGTGGTTGTTGTTTAGTTGTTTAGTCATGTCCGACTCTTTGTGACCCTATGGACCAGAGCATGCCAGGCACCCCTGTCTTCCACTGCCTACCGCAGTTGTTGTTTGGTGGTGGTGGTTGTTGTTACCCAATAAGGAGGAAATCTAGAATCCCATCCAGTGAATGAATCTGCTCAGGTATATAGATTCATTGCTTGTGTTCATTCATAGACAAAATAAAGTCCACCTTCTTGCTCCTACAAGAAGTAGTGATGGCAAGTGGCTTGGATGGCTAGAAATGAGGATTAGACAAATGGAGGATAAAGTTAGTAACAATGGCTACTAACCCTGATGGCTATGTTCCGCCTCCCCTGTTGGAGGCAGTAAATGCATTTGAATACCAGTTGCTGGGAATCAAAAGTGGGGAGAGTGCTGCTGTGCTCAGGTCCTGCCTGCAGGCTTCCCAGAGATATCTGGTTGGCCACTGGGAGAGCAGGGTGTACTGGTAAGCCCATAGTCTATCGGTTCCAAGTTTCTGTATACAGCAGCAGTCAGCTAGATGTCTCTAGAACCTGAGAAGTAGGGTGCCAATAGCATCTGAAATATATGGCTTCCCCTTCTTTTTCTGTTCTGAGCTACAACTGGGACCTTAACAAAATCCTGCAGTTCACTGAACTCCTATTCAGACATCCAAATAAGTAAGACATGCTCTTCACCAGAGAGACTAGGCTGAATGTAGTGATGGAGAAGTTTGATTCATTTTGCTTCTAAAGGTGAACTTGCCTAATTCACACTTTTCAAGACAAGATGCAAGGTCACCAGTAATTCAGTTGCCCCTCTGAAAATAACTGTCTATTTTCTGCTACCAAATGCAATATTAAAAATTGAGTGGATTGTCAAAACAGAGTCTCTCAGGTAAGGATGGATAGATTTCTCAATTTCTAATTTTCCCATTCTTCAGTTCCCACATTTCCTCACCAGTTCATTATTTTATTTTGTTTAAAGTCCTTATGAGCATTTTAATCTGCTTTTCTCCTAATACATGCATTTTGCATGTAATTTTTGCCAACATACATATATTTTTGCTGAGCAATTTCCCCCATATAATGCATTTTTTGTATATTGTTTTCACTCATATATACCTTTTAATGTAAGCTTTATCTTAAATACACACATTTTTTGCATGCATTTGTTTTGTTTCGAGAGCTGCATTGCAAAATTCAGAGAGGTGTAAAATTTGAACAATAGATGTGCTTAATTTGGATACTGTTTCTGGGGACACGGGTGGCGCTGTGGGTTAAACCACAGAGCCTAGGACTTGCCAATCAGAAGGTCAACGGTTCGAATCCCCGTGATGGGGTGAGCTCCCGTTGCTCGGTCCCTGATCCTGCCAACCTAGCAGTTCGAAAGCGTGTCAAAGTGCAAGTAGATAAATAGGTACTGCTTCAGTGGGAAGGTAAACGGCGTTTCTGTGCACCGCTCTAGTTTGCCAGAAGTGGCTTAGTCATGCTGGCCACATGACCTGGAAGCTGTACGCCGGCTCCCTCGCCCAATAAAGCAAGATGAGCGCCGCAACCCCAGAGTCGGTCACGACTGGACCAAATGGTCAAGAGTCCCTTTGCCTTTACCTATGGAATTGGGAATGAGATAAGTTCCCATAGAAATGAGAAATGAGCTGGATTTCTCCCCGATGAAGGCAGGGGGACAGACTGTGTAAGCCCCCTTATGCTCCTCGGAGGAAGGATTAATTTACATAGATGCCAGCTTTCACTAGTTTTAAACCAGCTTAATTCCATGACTTCCCCAACTAAGCTAGAGATTGTAGGTTGGCCTGGAAAAGGTGTTGTGAATTTTCTGTTCGAGATCCTTTAATTCCCAGGCAACCAGAATGACCACTAAATAATTATTCTCTGTGTTGATACACTAAAAAGGATAGGAGTGTATCAAGCCAGCCTCCTTTAGAAAAGGCTTCTTCAGAATTCAAATCTACACAGTCAAGGAAGTCAGATCTGACAGCGATAGGCTGTCCGGATTTATAAAAGAAAACTGATACTGATAACTCGCAGTCTAAAACTGACACCAATTATAAGTGATCCTTACCCATCAGCCGATCCCCTCTAGAAAACACACAAGAGAGACTCAGAGCTCCTCATCTCGCCTATTTTCTTTTTCACCCAACCTTCTTTTTCTAAAGGAACAGGCAGTATTAATAAGTTGAGTTCAACAGTTGAAATGATGGCTCTGAGCAATCAGCTTGTGCATTCAGGTTGATGCTTTGCTTTTAGAAGATGCTACACACTGGCCAGGAATAACTGTTTCCTTTTCCCAACCTTCAAGGACTGCTTGGAGTTAACATCGCACTTGGTCTTTGGGATTGGGGGACACCAGGGTAATCAGTGCTTGGACACATAGGAACACAGAAAGCATAGAAAGCAGCGTTATACTGAGTCAGACCATTGATCCATCTAGCTCAGTACTGTTGATACTGAGTGGCAGCAGCTCTCCAGGGTTTCAGGGATCTCTTCCTGTCCTACCTGGAGATGCTGGGGATTGAACCCAGGACCTTCTAGATGCGAAGCAGATGCTCTACCATGAGTCCTTCCTCAAACTCACTTACTCCCCTTTATGAAACTCACTCCCCTTTTATGAAGATCACCCGCTCTGAGACCCCACAGCTAATTCTCCCCTGGCCTCCTCACTGGCCCAAGTAGGAACAATTCAGCCAGCTAGCCCTGGGGATTATCTAATGCTTATTTCCCCTAAATTGATTTTTTAAATCTTATTGTTATTCATGTTTTTATACTGTATTTTATGCTGCTTTTATAATTAAGTGTTTTAAATTTCTTGTTAGCCGCCTTGAGCCCGGTTTTCGAACCAGGAAGGGCAGGGTATAAATAAAAAAATATGATTATTATTATTATTACTTCTGGCCAATGGGAAAAAGGAGGTGGGTAGATAGTTGAGGCCTTAAGAAGATGAAGGAATATTTCATGGATGTGCATCTTGGAGCATTGGGACCTGGGGACCAAAGAGTGGAACTCCTCTGAATCTCTTAGTAACACATACTCAGAGGTATTGAGTTGATGGGGCTGGGTCTCAGTGATGAGGAGAGACAGAAGCCGAGAAGGAGCAGCTTCTCATATTGTGGGTTAGGGTTACGTTTGGTTATAACCAGTGGTGTCGTGGTCAGGGGCCGCAGGAGGTCAAAGACTCATTACTATTTCTGTAGCGGAGTCCTAACAGGGTCTCTGTCTCCAGCATTCTAGAGTCCTCAATCAGCATGAAGGGAAGCTTTCTGGCCACTGAGAAAAAGTCTTCTTACCCTTTGTGCTGATTGGAGCCAATCAGAGTGAAAGGAGCTGAGTCAGCCACTGAGGATTGACTCCTAGGATCACTCTGGAGAAGGTGTGCCAGAAAAACGCCAAGGAGGAGTTGTAGTGTATGCTCCAAAGCTAAATGTTTAGGGACACTGAAAACACAAAGGTGCTTCAGTTTCAAGAAGGGTGTGCAATTTCTGTTATCAAGGAAAACACAAGTCCAAAGGGTCCAAAGTGCAATTTCTGTTATCAAGGAAAACACAACATAAGACCAAAAAGGACATTGGAGCACCCCAAATCATTGGCAGTGCTGAAGATAGATCTAGCTGAAAGGCAGCTCATTGGGATCTGCAATGATTATTGCAACACATCCCTAATTATTATTGTTGGATAGTTATAAGATAATTGTATAATCTTAGGAGGCTGTGTAATCTTAGAAGGGTGTGTGACTGTGACTGTCAGGAAAGGACCCCTGCATTTCTGAATTTGCCACTACGCTACTGGTTATAACAGGAAGGGGGAGGAAGACTAATGTTCTCTTCTATCACTAGCCAAGCTGCCTTTAAAAACAAAAAAATGGCTAGTTGACTTATCTCTTACTGCTCCTTGAACTGGAAACAAACTGCTTTCACCTTCACCTCTGCTACCTCACTCTGCTTCAGTCTTGACAAGAGCAGGGTCTGACAGCTTGTATATAGCTCCAGGGCTTACCAAATCGAGAAAATATCTCAGGGAAGGGAGCCAAATCCAACTTCCAAAGCTTAAATCTCTCTGGTTCTTTTTCTTTGACTATTAAAAACAAGGGGGAAAACACCTAAAACACATACAATTGCCATGCATCAAAATTTCTGCGGCTAAGAGCCTGGCAAAATTTTTCATCATGACAGCATATTCAGGGAACGTGGCTGCAGCAGGCGATGGAGTCACACTGAAAAATGTTTCCTTATATTTCCTCCCCTCGGCCTCCTTCACCCCCCACTGCATTGTGCCCCTGGTTTTAGACTTCAAAGAATTTGTGATGAAACAAACAAACAGCTTTCCCTTCATTTGCCTTCCAGTTCTTTTGAGGCATGAAGCTCCGTCACATTTCACATGTCCTCGGCTGGAATTTTGCATGAATTCTTAAGGCCTACCCTAACATTCAAGAATGCTTGTACAGTGGTACCTCGGGTTAAGTACTTAATTCGTTCCGGAGGTCCGTTCTTAACCTGAAACTGTTCTTAACCTGAAGCACCACTTTAGCTAATGGGGCCTCCTGCTGCTGCCGCGCCGCCGGAGCATGATTTCTGTTCTCATCCTGAAGCAAAGTTCTTAACCTGAAGCACTATTTCTGGGTTAGCGGAGTCTGTAACCTGAAGCGTATGTAACCTGAAGTGTATGTAACCCGAGGTACCACTGTAATTTCTTGCTACTGGGTCTTAACAGTGAAAGACAGATTTGGGGGCTTTTTCAATCATTTTTTACGTATCCACACTCATGAGGGCCTTTGGGCTGAGATGGGACCATAGGCTACATGGACAAGCTGAGGGCAACTCCTAAGGGCTATATAAGTATATACAACAGTAAAAGCGGTTCCCTTGGGGGGGGGGTGTGAAGTCACTATGCGAGCTTCCTGGCAGGTGGAGAGCCGTTGTTCACTAAAAGTGATGGGGAGCATCTTATTTCCCTCACCTGCATGCTAGCTCTGCCTTGACGTCCATGCCACTTCATCCCTCTCCTTACCACTCGAGAACAGTGCCTCCACCTGGTAGAAAGCTAGCATAGCAGCTCTGCCTCAACCAGGGAGCTGCTTCTGCATGACAGGTAGAGAGAACTACCGGGCAGGGTCTCTGAGGTTGAGGGAGCACACATTCTCTAACGGTTCCCTTTTACCTGGTTTATTTACCCTCCCCATTGCAGGAGATGGCAATTAGATCAGTGGGGTCTGCAACCAATTGGTGCAGTGTGGAGTGTGTGTGTGTGTGTTGTGGAATCCCAGTTTCTTCCATGTATTGGACATTACACTCCCATCAGTCCCCACCAGCCTTGCCAGAGATGGTGACATCTGGAGTTCCTACTTCCATCTGGAGGGCTACAGGTTGCCAATGCCTGCTATGGGAGAAAGTAAAGTGGGTCACTTAGGTCAGTGGAGGCTGCTCCATTAGGGCATGGGAGGGGGCACTGCCCCACCAATCTCAGTCTTCTCTCATCTTTGGCCTACTGCTTTCTTAGAACCAATCCAGGTTAGGAAGCACTGCCTATTGGTGCACTTGTAGAACTCTGCAGGGAGGAAGATGCAGACAAAACCAGAATGAGTTGACTCTGCCTGTCATTGGTTCTGATTCCACTACTGGTCTCCCTCCCTTCTGCTCCACCAGCCCCAATGAGCACCACCCACCAGTTTGTTAAACCCTTAGTGCAGGACTTCCTATTTCTGATTGCCCTGGTTGATGACTAGTGACCCCTGCCATCAAGCATGTGCATTATTTCCCCAGCCCCATCTTTCATTTGCACAGCCCCACCCTGCATTTGTGTGTTTCAGCATTCACAGCCTTCCTTTGCTGAGCCTAAAGCATCATCAACAAGGTGCTGAACACCTTGAAAACCAGGGTAGCAGTTACAGCATTGGAGTGGAGTGATGAGCAGGGCCAGAGACAAAAGACAGAGGAGCAATGGACATCACCCTTCCCTTTGCATAGTAGGTTACATTCCAGGTATACAACATACATACATACATACATACATACATACATACATACACACACACACCTCTCTCTATCTAGGCAAGCAAGAGGCATTATTACAGTCCAAGGACACATTACACCCAGGCAAAGGCACTCAACAAAGGGGCATAGCCAGGCCAGTGATAGGTGTGGCCTAGGGAGAGGGGTGTGGCCTAGAGAGAATTCCAAGGGCCAGTGTTGAGAAGGCCCTGCTCAAATAAACTGATCACCTTTCTTCAAATGGCAAGAGGACCTGGAGCCAGTCAGGTAAGCACAGGGTGTGACAGAGTACCAGGAAATATTGCCCAGCTTCACAGGCATCTGGAGTTCTTCCATCCATGACCTTTGACTTTCGATTTTTCCTCCCTGGAGATCCTGTCTATGGCATTAGGAAGCCTTCCTTGAAAGATGCCTCTTTTTGTTGCCATCAGAATCAAACATTTCAATCCTGATCAGCCACAGAGATACAGTATGGGGCAGGTGCAAGTGTCAAAAGTCTACTCCTTTTCATTCACTATTCGTGACCAGTCCATGAAGCATTTAGGATAGATGTGTGTGCTTGTGTGTTCTAGAAGTATTGATGTTTCTTCCTTCTGTGGTTCAGAATCAGGGTGCATTCCACACTTCTCTTTATGAATTTTCTTCTCCTCCCCAAAAAGATGAGAAATGATACATTTTAATAGAAATTGCTGACAGAATCCCCACAGATGGATTCTGCACAGATGGCTTTCAGAATTAAAAACACACACACACACACACACACAAACAATTGGATCCATTCATCCATATTTCACAGCAAGAAGCTGGAGATAGAAAGCATACTGCAAGATGAGGAAAGTGTGTGTGTGTTTAGGGGAAAGCACCATATTCAGCAAATACCCAAATGGAATCCAGGTCAACGCCTTACTTAAAATCCAGGGTGTAATATTCTTGAACATGGCTAGCCAAATCGGGATGGCAGATGTAGAGCCTGATACTATGCAAAGCTGCAGTGAGCATGACATAGGATCAAGCTCAAGGGTCCCAGCACCAGCAGAAGTGAAAGCTTTATCCTTGTGGTCCATTTACAGCTGTGTCTACCATGCTGGAGGAGAGAAAGGCATTGATGCTGACCCATCGACAATCCAAGGAAGGGAATGGAGGCTGGTCTGCTAGGGCAAATTGGTTTAGCAGAGGGCAAACAAACTTGGAAGCTGAATATACTCAGGCCCATCACTGCCTAGTCTGTCTTATTCACACATCGCTAAATAAAAGTGCACAGGTCCCATTGGTAAAGAATAAAAAAAAAAAATACTTACAGTTTCTTCATATGTACAATAGCTTCAGATTGTAAGCCTACATGGCAGGAGCTAGTTTCATGGTCACCTTTTGCAGGAGAGAGAGAGCGAGAACAAGAGGAAGGAGTGATCTGGAGGGTTTAGTGGGAAACCACAAAGTGTATTTTCGCCAGACTATCTGTTAGTGGTAACCCTGCCTTCTACTGACTGGAAGCATGTAGCTAGTCAATTGCAGCTTGCAATGCAGGCTGTAATTTAATATAAACATGAACATCCACCTGGGGCTCCAGCTCCTGGGGGCTGAGCTGTTTTGGGTCCTCTCAACATCTTTTGAGGTGGAGGAGGTTAAGCATGGAGCTGAGCATGGGGTGGCTCCAGTGGTCAGCTCCTTCTCTTCCTCCTCCACTGCTGAGGGGGAAAGAGGGTGGAAGCAGCCTCCCACCAGTTGGAGTGCCAGGAAGAGGAGGAGCTGCTAGCCATTGAAACCACACAGCCACAGTGTTTGGCTCCGTCCCAGGCTCCTTCCAACGTCCTGGTGTCATGTGCACAACATTGCTCCCCCCCTCCCAATCTGGCGCTTCTGACATCCACCATATGCGTGCATAATCCATTGGATTGGTGCTACCTTGGGAGACTCCTAATGAATGAGTCAACTTTTCAGATATAGTGCTGTATGAGGCCTTCTTGAACCCAGTGTCAAGTGAGAAAAGCCTGAAGCACTCCCCTGCCCCTGAGCAATGGCCAGCCAAGAAGCTACCAATAAATGAATTATAACAGGCTCATATATAGTGCATGGTATAGATAGATGATAGATAGATAGAAAAATGGCATAGTAGGAATACTTAGTATATAAATGGGATAGAAAGGTTCTCTTGTGTTTTCTTTTGCTCCCTTCTTTTAAAAGCATGTTCAAATTTAATGTTCAACAAAAGGCATATTCTATTCCATTAAGTATTCATTGAGAGCCTCGTGGGTATTTCTCCCTTCCATGTAACATACTTTGCATGCCCTCACTTTAGAACCTCGAGAGCAATTCCACTCCACAATGCCAAGGACGTCCCTCCAACACATTCCTTTTATATCTGCCGTGTTCTGGATTCTTTTTACAGTTAGCTTTGCATGCTTCCGGATCAGGTCACTTTAAAGAGCTACCTCCCACTGAGGCTCAAATACTGCCACTACTATTACTGCTACTGCCCTTGCTGTTTAAAACTAGACCCACTGCTGCTGGGACAAAGTGGTTCCGCATCTCAGAGGCAACATATAAAGTGTTGGAAATATAATTAAGAAAAGGAGAAATAAGATTAATAGGACAAAATATGGCAAATCACACTGTATGCATTAATTTGGTGCTTTCTGGGCAATTTAAATATCTAATTTGTTAAAATTACCTGCAAGTGTCTGATAATTAAGCACACATGAGTACTATTTAATTTGCCTCCGGCTTAATTTGGAGGCACATCAAATCATGTTTTGTGCTGTATGGGAGATGCTTGACAATCAGCTCATGTTGTTGAGGTGGATGAATAAGTTGCACCCCGGTGACAGAGGATAGTGGAAGTTCCAGGAGGCCTATTATAAGACACAACCAATGCCTTCAAAGTGCTTTGCATTCCTGTTTTCTAGCAGGGATTTCTGGACTCTCCAGTCATAACAGGTGCCACAGTATCACCATGACGTAATCTGCCCTGACCTAATGTGAGTTGGGTGTGAGGTACCATGGCTGTTTCCTTTTCCTTTTTAGTTTGTTTAAGAGAAGGAGGGAGAGAGAAAGAAGAGGAAAAACATATATGGGAAGGGGAGGAAAATTGTATCTGAGTGATGGAGAAAGGATACTGAGGATTTACTGAGTTTTGTGGGTCTTTTTGGAGCATGGGAAAATGGGACTCTGGAATTCTTCATTACGAAACTGAATTTTGAGAATGATGCAGGCTACAGCCCACAAGTATTGCTTGAGATGTGCAGCTGGACACTTATTTTCTACATATCTGAATTCCCTTCCCAAGGGAAAGCTCAAGTACCACCCAGTATCTAATTCCCCCACAAATCTCCCTCTTTTTTAAATGCCCCTTCAAAAATGAAACCTACATGCTTTGAAAATAAAGATATGGTAAGTGAGCTACAGGAACTCAGTTTTGACCTATCTGTGCAAAACATTTTCCTGTGAACTTTTGACCTTCCTGTATGGAAGAGCATCCTCAACAACAACAAAAATGCTAGCTTTAACAACCTCTACTTTCAAAACCCAAGCTTTAAAATCCCAAATCAAAAACTAAGGAGTTGAGTTGTTTCAGTCCTACCACAGACCCCCACAACTTAGTGATGCACCAAGCTGAATGCATCTCAACAACATTGACTTGTGCTTGGTAACCCCAATGCTTCTTCCTTCTCAGACTGTCAATAATAGCAGTTCTTTTATTTTTTTAAAAATCAAACCATTGCTGAATTGCTACACACAGCTGGTGATCCACTTTCAGCTCTGTGGTTAGCTGCTCTTCTCTAAAGGTTGTCAATTGGTACTAATATGGAGGATATTCCACAATTTATAAAACATTTTAATGAAGTACACACATTTTAATGAAGTTCTGGCATGAGATAACTCGGAACAATCAAGTTAGAGGTGCTTTAAATCCCCCTCATTGTTTTTCTAAATCAGGGTGAGGACCCTTTTTCAGCTGAAGAGTTGCATTCACTCCTGAGTAAGCTTTTTCCAGAGGCAAAAGTGAGTGGAGCAAGGGCTGTGACCTTTGTACAGTAGACTACATTCCAAGCATACAAAAGTCAGAGGTTTACGCACACACACACACACACACCTCACCATACAGGCAAGCAAGAAGGATTATCACAGTTCAAGGACAGAATCCAGCCAGGCAACAGCACTTAAGAAGGGTGCAGAGCACAGCCAGAGAGGTGGGTGACCTAGGGAGAGTTGCAAGAGTCAGATTCAATGGCTTCAAGCACCATGTTGAGCCTAGGGCCAGAGATGTCCTCACCCCTAATGTATTTAATTGTTTCTACCCACTGAAGAGTCCTGTATTGCAAGGGGTTGGATTAGATGAAACTTGGGTCTCTGCTCTGCAATTCTATGACTCTGAGAAGCAATTAAGTATATGAAAGTATTTCTGCAATGAACTTGGCCACAGTACATTTGGTGACCACATGTCTCCGTTTCTTTGCAGGCATGTAGCCTTTCCTTAAGGTCACCGTGGCCAAATTGTTATCACTAACTGTATTTAAGGAAAATGGCATTTAATGGCTCTGAGAGAAATGTGCTACAGCCACTTTGAAATGAAGTCTTTCCACCCTTTTTAATGTAAAGTACAAGAGACTCTGCATAAATGGTGCAGGACGTTTTTTATGAGTTGCATCGTGAGTAGAGAGAAGAAGAGCAACTCCATCAAACTGCCAAGATGCATTAACCTTCTTTCTTATTAACTGAATTGGTTGCTGGAAGTAAACGTCAGATAGGCTTGTGAACAAAAGGAGTTACTGCTACTTTCCTAAAAATGGTCAAAAGGTATATATAGCAATATTGTTTGCTCAACTGCCTCTGCCACTTAGAAGCCCCTTTCTTATACCACATCTTGCAAAGTACACAGCGTCATTTGCCTGCTCTTTTACACATCTGTGAGAGTTGACAGCAGCTTTCCTCTGTGAACTGAAACATGCAAAAGAAACAGTTATAGGATGTTGTCCATCTTGCCCAGGACTGCCTACCCTGGCTGGCAGCATCTCTCCAGGTTATAGGCAGAGTTCTTTTCCTTGTACCACCTTCTTTGGTGGCGATGTCAGGGACTAAAGCTGAGATTTTATACATGCAAAGCATGTTGGTCTATCAGCCTTCCCAAGTTTCATGCACATTCTCCGTTGAAATGACTCTGATTTGCTCAAGAGCACAGTTGCGTTCTTGCACAAGGATGTCCCATTCACCCTATCATTCTCGTTGAGTATTGGGAGCTGCTGGAAGTTGAATGGTGGGCTTCCAGTTCTGTGCTGCCCTTTGTGATGAAGTGCCAAAAAGGTTATAGGGCTGTGACCACCTTCCCAATCTCCAGGCTGACCCTATCTACCAAGATTGCCCATTGGTTTCCCTTGACTTGGGATGGGTCTGGGGGCTTCCAGGTCAGGCTTGATCATCAGCCTGAATGTTCTCTGCCTGCTGGCCCTTGCCAGAAAGAGCACTCCCCTCCAATGACCAGCTGTCTTAAGACTGAAGAATGGAAGGGAAGTGTGTTCTGGCCCCACCCATCAGCCAGACAAACAACAGATACTGACTGCTATTCAAGCAAGAGCACCAGGAAGGGAAGATCAGCCTGGCCCAAACTGGACATAAATGCTTGCAGCTCATCACTTTGTTCTGGCCTTGAAAAATGGATCTCTCTCCCCTGCCTTTTTCTTCTTCTCTTTCTGAGCTTGATTGCAGAGTTCTGCTCCCTTTCGCTTACCCTCCCTCTCCTGCTCTCATTGATGTAAGCAGCTTTGTGAGACAATAATTATGTGAAAAGTAGGATTAAAATATAGTAACACAGTAACTAACAGCTAGGAGTGGAATTATCTGTTCAATTTCCATTTCTCTCAGTTTTTCGCTTTTCTGGTCAGTTCTTCACACTTCTGCATTGGTTTGTGATTTTCCCCCCCAAAGTCCTTATGAAGCTTCTCTATTTTTGTATGCAGTTTTGTGTGGCATAAACCTATCTGCAAACAGTTTCCCATAATAATGCATTTTATATGTTATTTTCACTAGTACATGCATTTTTGTGCTCACCTTCCCCTAATGTACACATTTTTGTACATAATATTTGATTGGAAAACTGCATTACAAAATTTGGAAGAGTGCAACTTTAAATGGAGAGCTGTATTTAAGTTTGCATTTTTTTTGGGGGGGGATGCAATTTAGGGAGATTCTCTTCTAAACCCCAACCAAGCCAAATTTCTCTTCCATTACTACAAACAGCACACTCTTAACCATGTCTACTTAGACATAAGTCCTATTGAATTCAATGGGCTTTACTCCCAGGTAAGAGGTCCGTATAGTTAAAGCTATGGTTTTCCAGTAGTGATGTATGGAAGTGAGAGCTAGACCATAAAGAAGGCTGATCGCCAAAGAATTGATGCTTTTGAATTATGGTGCTGAAGGAGACTCTTGAGAGTCCCATGGACTGCAAGAAGATCAAACCTACCCATTCTTGAGGAAATCAGCTCTGAGTGCTCACTGGAAGGACAGATCCTGAAGCTGAGGCTCCAACACTTTGGCCACCTCATGAGAAGAGAAGACTCCCTGGAAAAGACCCTGATGTTGGGAAAGATGGGGGGCACAAGGAGAAGGGGACGACAGAGGACGAGATGGTTGGACAGTGTTCTCGAAGCTACCAGCATGAGTTTGACCAAACTGCGGGAGGCAGTGGAAGACAGGAGTGCCTGGCGTGCTCTGGTCCATGGAGTCACGAAGAGTTGGGCACGACTAAACGACTAAACAACAACAACAACAAGAGGGCTTAGGATCATAACCTTTGCTAATCAGAGTGTCTTAGACCACCGGTGTGTCAAACTGAGAGCATAAGAACATAAGGGCATTGCTGGATCAGGGCAATGACCCATCTAGTCCAGTATCTTGTTCCCACAGATGCCTGTGGGAAACCAGCAAGCAGGGTCTGAGCACAAGAACACTCTCTACTCCTGTGGTTTCCAGCAACTGGTATTTTACTGCTTCCAACCATAGAGATAAAGCGTAGCCATTATGGCTAGGAGCCACATAGCCTTCTCCTTCATGGTTTTGTCCTATCCTCCTTTAAAGCCTTCAATGTCGGTAGCTACCAGAGCTTCCTGTGGGAGCAAGTTCCATAGTTGAACTAGGCTCTGTTTGAAGAAGTGCTTTCTTTTATCTGTCCTGAATCTTCCAGTCTTCATCCAGTTTGCTTCATTGGCTAACTGTGGGTCCACACATTGTAGATTTGAAGACAACCTACTTTTGGTAGCAACAAATCCTGTTGATATCATTCTCAGAATCTGAAAGGAATGGGACAGCTAAATATTTTGGATCTAGTGTTAAAATAAAAATAAAAAAGTAGCAACCTTATGCTATATGGAGATATGCTACCTGTAATTAATGAAGGGGAAATAAATATGCAGTGCCATGCTTAACAGAACAAATAGAAAGCAGGAAGAATTTATCTTCCAGGCTGTCAGCTGTCTGATAGCCAATATAGGATTTTTTCTTCTTCAAGATTAGTACTTTGATGAAGAGGAAAAACCACACTCTGCTTTTCAATTACATAACATCTCATCAACGTTGAGATTTCACTGAGGTTTTAAAACCTGCAATTTCTTTTCAGCACCATATTAAGCTGCCTCTCCTGGTTTTATATTGGCAATGAAAGATTTCACTTCTGGGACTCTTCTGAAACCAAAAGAAATGGATGTTTTAATTATTTCCGTCAATGTTGTTACACATGACATGTCAAATTTATTTTATTTTTTGGCAGGCTCGGGGATTTAGTGGTTTTAGGGTAGAGCTGGTTCTGGGCAAAAGGCAGACAATCCATGCTCTAGATCAAGAATGGGGAAAGAGTGGCTCTCTCAATGTTGTTGGACTTCATCTCCCATCAGCCCCAGCCAGCATGCTCAATGGTCAGAGATGATGGGAGTTGTAGTCCAAGAACATCTGGTGGGCCACAGGCTCCCAAACCCTGCTGCAGATGT
Source organism: Podarcis melisellensis (assembly GCF_964234715.1). Taxonomy (NCBI): domain Eukaryota; kingdom Metazoa; phylum Chordata; class Lepidosauria; order Squamata; family Lacertidae; genus Podarcis; species Podarcis melisellensis. Next base: position 32,482,597 of record NC_138540.1, read on the forward strand.
ATGGAACAGACTCACAAGGATTTAATAGTCCTCACCTCTTTGCATGGAACCCTGGGAAATGTAGTTCTGTGAGAGGCAGGTCTCTCTCTCTCTCAACATGCTTGCAAAACAACAACTCCCAGGATTCTCTGAGGCAGGCCATGGACCTTAATCTGGTAGAAAATGGATGTAACTTTGTAGTGTAGGACTTCAAATAAAGTCACTCACAGCTGACAAAATGTGGCTTAAAGAGCAATTGGCTAATGCAGGGATGGGAATGCAACCATACCAGAACTATATGCATTGGTGGTTTATTGCAAGACAATTGGGCCATGCTGTCTGAGATGTCTACACCTGATCTGCAAACTATTATGGTTCCCTAATCAAGAAACTCTAAAATCTATACTTCTATGGAGAGGCATGGAGGGAATCTATTCACTCACAAAATGTCAAGGATTTTTTTGGGAGAACAGCCATAGTTCAGTGGTTAGAGCATTTTTTTGCCTAAAGCCCTGGAGATCAACTGCCAGCCAGTGACTGATTTGATTTATTGTAGTTCTATGGCGCATTTCAGTCAAATGAATCCAACAGCGGCTTACAAACAACAAATAACAACAATGGCAGAACATAATAGAACATCACAAGTGTTGCATAAAATCATATAAAACAATTAACAAATCATCTGTGAAACTATTACAATCTATAAGACACGGTTTACAGAGCAACTGCTAAAATAGAAGCTGAACATCACAATTAAAGCGAAAGTCATACAATTATCAAATCCATACAGGATTTATAATCAATAAAACAATATTAACAACATTAACAAAACAGCAAGCAAAAGATAAACTAAGCACTGATAAGTTCATAGGCACACTCTCCTCCACTCTTCTGAAGGTCCCTTGGACTGGAGAAACCAACCACCCCATGATGACAGAAAATGTCTCTCATCCCTCACAGTTCTTCCTCTGGAAACAGCTCCCTCATGAAGGCTCCTAGGGCTGGAGGGTGAGGCAAAGCAGTTGGAAAAAGTCATTGCCAACACAGTTTCTCTTCACCTCGAGACAATACTGATCTAGATGGACTACTGGTCTGACTTATCATGAGCTTCCTAAGTTCCATTAGGCAAACTTGGTACATGATTTGGGAGGGCAGAAGAGTATCTTCAGGGGCTGGCTGTGGCCCGTGGGCCAGTGGTTGTCTACCCACTGCATGAAGGAAGCTTCGGAAGGGAAATTCAGTCTAAATTGCTTTCATAAACAGGCAGCTAGGATGAAAAAGTAACACTGACCCATTGGTTCTTCTAACAAGCATGAGTCCCAGCACCTCTTATCACCAAGCACTTCTTCCTAGTTCTGCCCTCTCCTCCGAGCATTCAGTTTCTGGAGCAAACAATATATATTTTTTAATTACTGGTTTCTAAAAGGGAGTTTTTCTGAGGCTGCTAATCCCTTTTTAATGAGACCAAATGAAGCGGGTTAAGCCGTAAGGAGGCAGGGCCACCAGTATAAGCATGCTAGTGTGCCTTCGGTCTAATTTAATTGTGCAAATGGAGCCAATTGATTTTCACATTTAATTAATTATGAATTATTGGAGGCAGCCCAGATTGTCAGCTGTTGGGAGAAGCCAAAGAGGAGGCCCAGGAAAGGTAGGGATTTTAAGCTGTGAGCAACCTCCTCCATCCATGGGAGGTGGCATTTGAGTCTTTTTGAGGTTGAGGTTGTATATCTTTGAATGTCAAGACCCTTCATAGGATGTCAAAACTGTTCTCCCCAACAGGTCCTGGGCTTGGGCTTGAACTACCCCTTCTGCTTCCTAGATCTATGCCCAGTGATGCTCCTTGCCTTTCCCCCACAAGATCAGAATTTCATTTACAGCTGCCTTATCCAACCTGATGAAATGGCTTTTGTTGTGTGAAGAGCAGGCCAAAATAGCCCTCTCCAGAGGGTGAAAATGACCCTTTCTCTAACCACTCCAACTCCTATCAGACCCAGCCAGCATGGCAAATAGGCAGAGTTGATGGGAGTTGTAGTCCAAAACACCCAGAGGGCACCAAGGGTCATTTTTGCCCTCTCAAGATGGCTATTTTGGCCTGCTTTTTCCTCCCACAGAAGTAATTTCTCAGAATGGAACTCTTATGTCTCTTTTTGACAAGAACAATGTGTTCTGGATCAAATATTAGTGTTTCAAGTGGGAGGCAATGTTCACACCACCAACAGAAGTAGCTCTTTATTGGGGGAGACAGCCCTTTACTGGGGGATACAGAGGAACATACTGAGTCAGACCCATTGGTCCATCTAGTCCAGCATTGTCTACATTGACTAGCAGCGGCTCTCCAGGGTTTCAGGCAACAGCTGCTCCCAGTCCTACCTGGAGACATCATGGATTGAACCTGTGACCATGTGCAGACATGGTACTAGCTAGTCCAGGGGCAGGGAGCCCTTTTCAGCCAATGAGCCACATTCCCTCATTATTTACTGTCCAGGGGCCACATACTGGTTGTGGATGGAACCAGAAGCAACATTCCAGCCAGCCAAAAACGCTGGAGCAGATCTGGTGAGAGGCCTGGCCTCTCAGAGTCTTGAGGGCCAGATAGAAAGGCTTGGGGGGCATATTTAGGCCTAAGACAGGCTTCCTCAACCTCGGCCCTTCAGATGTTTTGAGACTACAATTCCCATCATCCCTGATCACTGGTCCTGCTAGCTAGGGATCATGGGAGTTGTAGGCCAAAAAACATCAGGAGGGCTGAGGTTGAGAAAGCCTGGCCTAAGATTTCCAACCCCGGGCTAAACAGAGGAGGAAAAAGAGAACATAAGAAAATCCTTGCTGGATGAGGTTGTCTCATTCACCATTCTGTTTTCACAGTAGACAACTAGATGTCTATGGGAAGTCCAAAAGCAGAATATAGCATAAGAGCCACCTTGTAGCTTTGAGAAACTGGTATTCAGAAGCATTACTGCCTCCGACCATGGAGTTAGAGCACAGGTATCATGGCTAGTAGCCATTGATGGCCTTCTCCTCCATTTGCCAAGTTCTCTTAATAAACTATCAAAGTTGGTGGCCATCACTGCCTCCTGTGGGAGTGGGTCCCATCATTTAACTATGCGCTACATGAAGAACGACTTACTTTTATCTGTCCCATATCTTCTAACATTCATCTTCACTGGATGTCCTTAAGTTCTAGTGCAGATGGGGGCGGGGAGCAGGAGAAAGAGGTGTATAGACATTAAGTAAAAGTCGGTATCATTTTTCAGGATTAGGTTAAGGTGGGCCCAAGAGAAGTCAGAGACTACCTGTAATGGTTATATGGGGTTGCTAGTGCGTAAGTTGCCGCCACTCCTGGCTAGGTTGCCTGGTTAAACCTTTTCTGGCTGGACAGCCCTTCACTTCGTGGCTGTTCAGTCGCTAGCAGAATCCGTCAGTGGGCGTTTCTTGAACTTCTTCCAGCAAAGAAGTTCTTTGACGCCAAGTCTACGCCTACTTTCCCTGCGCGGAAGTCTTCTGCGCAGGGTGGGTGTGGGTAGCGGAGGACCCGTGCTCTCCCTGCTAGTCTCCGGTGAAGAGTCCTGGAGCCCCTTCGCCGATTCTCCCATCTGTCCCCCTTTATCCCTGGTGTTAGGCTGATTTCCTTCCCCAGCCAATGAGCTCCCTCTCTCCCTGCTGGGCCCTTCTCCAGCATCGCTTGGGAGCCTTGCCTCCACCTCTGGCTCCGATGTCAGTTCCCTGACACTACCATTCTAGGGTTTTCTTTGTCCAAAAAAGAGAGATCTAGTTGCAACCACCCTTCATGGCGTAAGTGAAACAAATAAATGGGTTGCTGCTTGGCAAATTTAGGAAGCAGGAAGCCATTTCTTACCCACTAAGATCAATGCAGATAGAAAAAACCACCGTTTTGTTTCCGAAGGGTATCTGAATGGGAAGCAAAAATCCCCATCACATTAATTCAAACTAGTCTGAACTTTCAAAACTTGTTCTATTTGGAATAGTTGTCTTCCAGCTAAGAATAGAAAATAAGCCACTTGGCATTTTCTGTAATAGAGGCTGTCGTATGCATAGGCAGATGATTCTGGAAGGCTTTCGGGATTATGGTAAATATGTGTTGGGAAGAGAAAAAGTCATTTTAAAAAATAATAAATCTGAGAAATGAGTCAGACTTTGGGGATTGCTTCCCCAGAGCGCTCAGGAGGTCTCCCTGTAGTTAAAAGATGCCACTGTGACTTTTTTTTCTTTTACTAGGGTAACCCTCCCCGCTCTCAGATATTATGTAAAGCATGCTTATCAGTGACACTTAGGCTTTTTGAAAGGTTCAGCCTCTGACCAGGGGAGTAAGCTGTCATGTTCACAGTTAGAAATCTGGAAATCAGCCCACAAGCTTCCTGTAATCTTCTGGGCCGCTTGATCTGATCTGCTGGGGTTAATTTGGCAAGATTACTTGTCTCAAGATAGCTCTGTTCCCCACCCCCCAATACCTCTTCACTGTGAATGGGAGCTTCCCTTATTATCTATTGAGAAGCTTTATTACAAGGTGACTATTGGGGATTCTGAGACTTGAACCCAGAAGGTCAGAGGACATAACTTAGCCTAGTGAGCTCCTGTAGAGGGGGTAGGCTTCAGCCTCAGAACCCTCTTTAGGGCATAGGACTGTGTAACAATACAACCCTGGAAAATCATCTGTAGGCAGCCCTGTATTTTTTTTTAATGTTTAAGGCTTTATTATTATGTTTTGAAATAAGTTGGAAGCCACCCAGAGTGGCTGGGGAAACCCAGTCAGATGAGTTGTTGTTGTTTAAAGGTAAACGGACCCCTGACCATTAGGTCCAATCATGACCAACTCTGGGGTTGCGGTGCTCATCTCGCTTTATTGGCCAAGGAAGCCAGCGTACAGCTTCCGGGTCATGTGGCCAGCATGACTAAGCCACTTCTGGCGAACCAGAGCAGTGCATGGAAACACCGTTTACCTTCCCGTCACCTATTTATCTACTTGCACTTTGACGTGCTTTTGAACTGCTAGGTGGGCAAGAGCTGGGACTGAGCAACAGGAGCTCACCCCGTTGCGGGGATTCAAACTGTCGACCTTCTGATCAGCAAGCCCTAGTCTCTATTTTCATCAAAGAAATGTTGGAGGGTATGCATTGAAAGCACACCCTCAAAGGATCCCAAGAACTGTAGTTTGCTAAGGGTGCTGGGAATTGGAGGTCTGTGAAGAATAAACTACACTTCGCAGGATTCTTGGGTGTGGGTGTGTGGGTGTGTGCTTGAAATGTGTGGTGTTTAGGAAAGCAGAGAGTCAAGGGTTTTGCCATGATTAGAGGAAGGTGCTTTTGACTGGGCTGCCTTTAGCTTTGTGCAACATTTCTCATTGGTCCAAATTAGGTTGTTAGAATTCTGAGATGTTTTATCCGTTTTGAAAAGGTTTCTAGTTCTCATAGTTAAGTTGGAGGCAAATATAATATGCTGAAGGATCAGAAACAGGGGGTAAGCAATGACAAGAAGTCTCAAATCAATTTTGTCTGTCAAAGGGACGTTGCCAAGACTCTGAGAGCATCGTTGTTTACTGTTTTGCATTTGCATTACCTGGCAACTGAGAGCAGAATCAATTTGCTGCCCTAAAGGAAGGCCTGGTCTCCTTGCGGTCTAATTCTTTTCTTGAAAGCAGAGAACTCAGAAACCTCTGGGGTCTACTTCATATGACCTGCACAGCAGCCCACTCAACCTCTAGGCATGCAAACGAACTCTCGGAGCTAAATGGAAACTCTGCCAAGCCAATATGAAGTGAAGCTTATGAGACCACTCATCCTTCCCTTTCTATTCCCTCTCAAATAAGTTATCGGGAGATTTCTTCCTTCCTTTTTTAAAAAAAGGAACCTTGAGTGAAAGTTTCTTCATGATTTGGGGGTTAAGTGGCACAAAGTTTCTGTGCCAGTAGTCTCCAAAGAGCCTCCTGAACTTGTTTCCTGGAACTCACATGTCAGTTAAGATTTGTAAGATTAATAGAAATCTCCAAACTGACATCAAAGACTGCTCTGCAATGAGTTCTTTCGCTTAGTCACAAAGGCAATCAGAGCGAGTACAATTGCTAAGAGAGAAGTGTGTGTGTGTGTGTGCATTAGAGAATGTGGGAGCAGAGGCGGATTTAGGGCAGCACGACCCATTCTATCACGCTGGGCACCAAGCCTAGGAGGCGCTGCAGGGTGTCACAATTAGGCTGTAGCGAACTGAGCAGAAAGGAAATTGAGAGGCAGTGGGGGTGGGTGCCACTGAAATCTGAAAGACCAAAGACTGCCCCTGGTGGGAGCAAAGGATATAAAATGTGCGTTACTATTTTTGGAGGGGGAAAAAGATTCCCTCTTCCCAAATACATTAGATGAGCAAGAGAAATTATATCTATAGCTGATCATAAGAGGAGCTTGCTGGATCAAGCTCCTGTTCTCACAGTGGCCAACCAGGTACCTGTGGGAAACTCGCAAACAGAGCCCTCTCTCTTCCCATGGTTTCCAGCAAGTCCGCTTACATTTTTGGGTGGGTGCCATTGTGGCCAGGCCTCGGGATCTGCAGTGATCTGGCTGGGGGCTGACACGGCGCCCTCCTTGGTGGGGCTTGGCAACACCGTCAGCGCTGGGCAAAGCCCTTCCCAGGAGGGCGGACCCTGCTGACCAATCAGCACCAGCAGCGGTATGTGTCTGCGGTAAATTTGAACCATGGTGCAGCCAGGATACTGCCCTCTCTTGCTCTTTGCCGGATATCCCACCCACCTGCCCTCTTTTTTCATCTTTGCTACATCATGGCCTTGCTATGGACTAATGTTGGCCACCATATTTATGGGACTGGGGGGAGGAATTTTTCCACTTGGCAATTGCCATTTGGTTTTCACCTTCCTTGTAGCAACCGTCACAACTTTGTAAGGTTAGGCATTGGGTAAGCCTTTGTTTGGATGGAGGGGAGGGGAGGTTGTAGCCTCTGCATGCCCGTCCTCATTAAAGGTATCCTGTTAAAGGGATCTGCAGGTGTGGATTCTGTCCGAGGCCTGGATGTGGGCTAGGGCCACACCACTATCCCAACACTATCCCCTCAGGGTGCCCCTGTTTGATGTAAGTCATAGGGCTACCCCTACTGACAGTTTACACTTAGTTGGACTCCCTGCAGACGGGATATAGTCTGGCTTTACCCAATGTCTAAGCCAATCCGCTCACATCTGTATCCAATAAAGTTGTGGCCTGTTGGAACCCATGAACCAAAATCCGCTTGTTTGTGTGTTTATTTATCCACTAGGGAGCTGCAAGTCACGAGGCCTTGGCACGCAGCTGGTGTTGAGAACCAATGCTCATCTACAGCCATCATGGCTAGTAGCCGTCTCCTCCTTGAATTTGTCCATGTCCTCTTTTGGAGTCATCTAGGCTGGTGGCCTTCACTGCCCCATGTGGGCCTGGGTGAAATGAGGAAAAGGTCTCCAAAGAAAGACCAGAGCTCAATAGCAGAACCCATGCATAGAATGCAGAAGGTCCTAGCTTTGATCCTCAGCACCTCCAGTTAAAAGATTCAGGTGGCAGGTAATAGAATCATAGAACGGTAGAGCTGGAAAGGACCCCGAGGGTCATCTAGTCCAACCCCCTGCAATGCAGGAAACTATTTGCTCAAGGGGGGACTCGAACCCACAACCCTGAGATGAAAAATCTCAGGCGATGAGACTCTGATGCCGGTCAGTGTAGACAGTACTGATCTTGAGAGACAATTAGCTTGACTTCCCACAAGGCAGATTTCTGTGCTGACACGTACAGAATTTGACTCAAGGAGGACAAAGGTTGCCCTGGGCATCTTGTGCCAGTGTACATTGGAATACTGGAGCAGGGGATTGAGAAGAAGGAGACCTTGGTGAGGTTTTGATCTTTTAGCCCCTCCCCCTCATAAAGAAAGCCATGAAAATAAATCAGGAAGATTCAGCATAATGTACAGTATACCCCTAACCTCTGCACCTGTCCTCATTTGGCTTTTTGTGCTCAGGGATGCATACTTCAGTATAAAGGGTACATTCCTAGGAGGCTACATTTGGACATCCTTCACTGCGTTGTCTTGAAAAACTTAACACAAGCGAGTAATTCAGTCAGGCCCAATTGCTACTCACCCTGCTTGGTACCTGATATATTTTCAAATGGAGATTCTGGAGGATATCACATAGAACTTATATTCATATAATTTGTATACCACTTGATTATTATTTTTTTAAAAAAGACTCACCTCAAAATAAAATAAAAAGCATTACAGTGGTACCTCAGGTTAAGAACTTTGCTTCAGGATGAGAACAGAAATCACGAAGCGGTGGCGCGGCGGCAGCAGGAGGCCCCATTAGCTAAAGTGGTACCTCAGGTTAAGAACAGTTTCAGGTTAAGAACGGACCTCCAGAACAAATTAAGTTCTTAACCTGAGGTACCACTGTATAGTGAAGCTGCCTGCTTGATGTCAGTAGGCATCAAGAATGTTGGATTGTTTACAAATGCAGAATGTGTATTATGTGCCAGTTCTGCAGATCAAAGCGGTTGAGTGGGTGGACATGGCATTAAGGCTGGTGAGCTGGTCGCAAGTTGTGCAGGGCTTTATATGCTAATAATAGCACCTTGAACTTGATCTGGAAGCAGACCAGCAACCAGTGTAGGTCTCTGAGTACCCCCTAAGCTAGTCTGCTGCCTTCAGGTGTCTTGCCACCAGTGTTGAAATAGGATTCAACTCCAGCCCAGGTGGCTTCTATACATGAAGTGTGTGTGTTTGTGTGCCATCTGTCTTTTGCCTCTGGCAGCAAAATGTCACGGGTTTAGCTCTAACTAAAGGCATGGATGTCAAAGCTGCATCTGAGGGCAAAATATCTGGGCTATCTGAATGGACTTGTGGATCTGTGGTGCTCTGGATACTGTTATTTAAAAAATCTGCTTGTATCATTTCCCACAGTTGGATGGGCTAAAATGCATTTTAGGCTCTCCCCTTTTCATCCAAAAATAGATGTATCACTTAATCATGTTGGTAAATTTTCTTCCTGGAGCAGATGCCAGGACACAAGGGGAATGAACTAATGAAACATTATGGTCAGGGAAGAGGTTATTAGACTGTCTATTGCTCACCAAAGTCCCATTTATGTGATTGAATATTGCCAGTGGTCATTTCCGGTCATGCTGCCAAAGTTTGCAATTTCATGGCTCAGAATGTGAATTTGTCCAGCATGTGAGCATTCCAGACTGAACTTCAGTTTTCTGAGATGTTTTTCTCTAGTTCGGGATACAAAATGAAATTCTGTGGTTAGACTGTTTCGTTAGCATATGTTCCAAAGTCCATTGATCAGTTCCTGGCCAACCTGGTGCCCATGGGTGTCGCTATGCCTACCAGCGCTTCCTATGGCACCTATGAATGATGTACATAAATACCCCTTCAGAAAACCACAATGCATGAGATGGGAGGGTATGCACACATTGTTTTGTATTCCTTTTTTAAAGATGTGGCAGCCATTTTGTGCTGTTTTTGACCCCCCTAGGCCAGCCATTTTGTATCATGCCACACTCAACAGCAGCCATTTTGTGAAAGGTGCTCATGGTACTTTGTTAAAATCCCAAATGCACCCACTGGTCTATAATGGTTGGCAGGTGGCCAAAAATTCAGAAATATTCCTTAGCTTTTTGTTTAATTTATTGCTTTTCTTTCTATAAGTCCTGGACACTGTGTGCAGCTCAGACAGAAGTGAAAGTCTGGTTTCCAAGGCTCTTTTTTTCTCCCTCCCTGCTCTTAGACTGGAACTTCCACAGCAGCAGTGGCAGAACTTGGGGTCTCAAATTTCAGCAGTTTCATCTGCGACACCAAAATTTGGTGCCCCCACCTCTCGCCTTCCATTCCGCATCATAGTTGTGGCACCCCCTGCAGCGTCCCCAAGGCACTTCCCTAAATCTGCCTATGACAGCAGCAGCCAAAAGGTACATGAGATGGGTGACTGGGAAAGGTGATGGGCAGGTGGTGGAGGACAAAGTTCATAGGTGTGTTGGAAAGGGAGTTTTGGAGACTCGCTTGAGTGTTGGGAGAATAACTGAGAACCACCGTGCCACAGATCAGGGTTGCTACAGTGCCTGATGCAATTCAGGTTGAGATAATTCAGCAGTGACCAGCATGTTGTCCTCTATATGTTGTTGGATTCCAACCCCCATCAGCCCCAGCCAGAATAACCAATGGTCAGAGACTGGCCACCCCTGAAGAAGGCAACCTTTTTTCAGTTTTGGTAATGTTGACCACCATATTCCACCAGGCAATTCAAGCAGAACCAGGGTAGGAGAGGTGATGGACAGCCATCGCTAGTGACAGTCAAAGGCTATGTCTGTTGAACATACTGTTTTCAAGGACAATATGGTATCTACACTATGATAAAGAAAAAAAGAATAATACCAGAGAAGTCCTTTGCCAGAAAACTTAAATTGTTTGACTTGTATAACCAAGGAGATTTGAAGCACCAAAAAATACAGCAACACTTCTCTCTTTTTCATTTTTGCTAAAGACGACTGCATAACTTGAGAATGAAGAGCACATGCATTATGGGCAATGGTGCTTGATTGCACTGCATCCAAACCTTTGAAAAGCTATCATCTGTACGCAGCTTAAGTGAAGGGAGAATGGCTACATTCCTGGGATTTGCTAAGCTTTGGACAACATCACTGCAATGAACATTGGTACGGAAGCTGAACTATGAAAAAGGCAATTACTTAAGAAGAAGGGGGAAAGTGTTAAAAGGGAAATTTAAAAGCCTTCACAACCAAGTGCTTAATGAAAAAGTTCATGCTTCAGTGCCCAAATGTCTAGAAGCATTAAAAGGAAATTAAAGGTTAAGGCACACTGATAAAAAAAGATTCCTACATTCTTGTGACAATGAGAGATCAGCTTTTTAAATCTTCTAGGAATAGACACAATGAAGCTTTGAGAAGTTGGTTTCAATGTGACAACAGGAGATAGCAAGGGGCAGAGGAATCCAGTGAAATAAATGGAAGGCAAAACACTTGGTAAACTGCAGCTGTCTCATATGGGAATCGAACCTGCAACCTTGGCATTAGAACCATGCTCTACCCAGCTGAGCTATTCTAGCATTCAGTCTTGGCTTGATTGAACTATTCTGCATTTGCCATGCTGCCCTCATTGGCAAATACATTGGTGAAGTCTTAAATCTTTTCTAACTGGAGACCTAGCGCCTGAGGACATCCCCTGGAGCGTGAGCCTTGCATAAGGGAGAGCCAAAAATGGAGGTTGTCTCTGGAACCCTGGGAATTGCTGAGCGCTTGACCTCTTCCAAAAAAATAAATAAATTATAATGCACCTTCTATGAGCAGCTGAAAGTAGATGAATAGCCACTGGCAATAGCTAGCCCCTGGAGCACTCTCAGTGACCAGACATGGCTTAAAAGAACACCAAGCCTTTCTCCAGCACAACCAATATTTTGGTCTCCACTTGTTCATTCCAAAATAATAAAGATCAGATAAAAAAGGGGGTTGATAAAGACTACCCCTAAGTTAGTTGGAAACGTGGATGATCATTAATGCAGGGGGAAACGGAGATGATGGTAAAAACAGCCTTCTGAAAAGTCAGATGAAATTTCAGGTGTTTTTTTTTGGAAAGAATTAAAGAATAGAATATCTGTCTTATTTATTGATACGCCACCCAATGTTAGGCTGGCATGCAGAAATATAAAACCATATGAAACATTAAAAGCAGCACAGAAGAATCGTTAAAATGAATGACTACACAAGAAATGTTTAAACACCTGCATTGACTGGTTGACATAAGAAGAATGAGACACATGGAAGTAAAAAAAAATGAGGATGCCTGCCTGGGTGCATAGGCTGGGTTTCGCTTACCCAAGGCTCACTTAGAAAAAAGAGAGGACTTCCCCCCTGCTGCTGGCTGGGGGCCACCCACATGCCCTGGGGTGGGGTGACTCCCTCATACACAAGCATCAGTTCCCCCTGCTCTCACTTGGTTGCTTGGCTAATCTGTCAGATTCTCCAATTTGTCATATTTCCATAAATGTAACCTATTCATTCATTTATTTCATAAAAATGTATACGCCACTTGATTGTAAAAGAAAAATAAATAAATCCTCAAAGCAATAAAGTTATGAATTGGGGAAAAATCAACAATAATTTGTAGACGTTCCAAAACTTTTGAATAACACTAGACCAAAAACCAAATTAAAACTCACACCAACTTCTGTGGAGGCTTGTCTAAACAATGATATTTTAGGAGGTGCTGAAAAGAGCACAGTGAAGGTGCCTGCCTGCTATCAATAGGCAGGGAGTTCCAAAGTAGAGGTCCTGCCATGCTAATATATTGAGTTCTTACCTATGCAGAACTGGTGTTATGAGGCACCAGTCATACCGGCACTTCCCCCAATTGAAGCTTATATGGGGTAAGGTGTCTTGAGTCTTCTTTCTGGTTGTGGGGGATGATATCCTCTAGTCTGACATCCGTACAAACTAGTCCAGTGTTTCCTCCCTTTTTTTTGCAGTGGCTCTTTCCAAGGTCAGGCACATTTTTTATACATATATCTAAAAGCACAGGAGTGCTGTGTAAGATCAAATTATGGACGGTGTATATTTGTGAAGGCGATTAGCTGGAACAAATAAAACTGTATTGAGCTGAACAATAATAATGGATACCCAAATGTGCCTTCGGTATTGGCCTGCTTGAAATGCTGTCAATGATAAATTCGCTGAGAATGGTAATGTTACTTTATTTCTGCCTCAATAAACGGCTTCTCATTCAGGTAGGGAGGTTGTACTACCTTGCTGCTCAATGTATTTTTTTGTGCTGAAATTCCTTCCCTCATACAAGGCTGTCAATAGAGATCCCACCAGGGGATGCTTATGACTCATAGCGTGTGTGTGTGTGTGTGTGTGTGTGTGTGTGTGTGTGAGAGAGAGAGAGAGAGAGAGAGAGAGAGAGTCTGTCTCCTACAGCTATGCATTGCCAGACTTCTATTTATGACAAGCTGTTATAATTCTAAAACACATGGGATTGCAAGAAATATTTTTAAGATTCACATGCCAACCTACACAACAGAAGCGGCTAACTTTTGATTTGCCAAAGCTTTCTGTATCTCTTGTCAGTATTTTTCCAGAGAACATCCTGGAGGTGCAAATGCTCCTGTTTGGAACTCACAGCAAAGGAGACCCAGCTGGAAGCAGGCGCACACATACACAAACACTGAAGGAAATATTAGTTGATAGGTTAAGTGCACTTACTCGTGAGTAAGGTGCTTTGATTTCAAGTCTGCTTCCAAGTGTGATGGTCCTTGGTCAATCTTATGCTGCAGGTTTCAGCAGTTCTGTTAACAATTAATATGTTCAGATGGGTCCAAGGGATGCTCTGAAGGCTCTGAGACCACCATCTTTCTGAGGTTACAGAGGTCTGGATCTGGTTAGTGCCTGGATGGGAGACTAACTAGGAACGTTATCTACAGTACCTGAGGTTCCATCATGGGAGAGGGGAGACAGGATAGAAACGTATGGCAGTAGATTGAACAATGAGTGGAACCTGACTGCGGATACAATATTAGGCAAAGTTGACAGCTTCAGCTTCTTTTGCCTTCTGCATATGGAGATAAATCCCCTTCCATTGCATAAGATGCATGGTTGGATAAAGTCATCAGTACAAATATGCTTGCAGTAACACAGAAGATCTTTACGATGGAACTTTTGCCTCTCCCAGCCTGGGCCCTTCAGATATTTTTTTTCTTACTACGATGCCCATCATCCCTGACCATTGGCCATGCTGATGGGAGTTATAGTTCAGAACATCTGGAGGGCACCAAATTTTCAGCCTCAATGTCTGGAGCCTGGTCTAGTTCTTGAGCCAGCAGCAGGGTAGTTTTGGACTTGCTCAGAAGATTCTCCTCCTATAAAGCCAGACCATAACAGTTCAGAAACAGGTTATAAAAGCAATGGCTTCCCCCCTGTTATTTTACCCCCCCCCCCAACACCTGGCATTTAGAGTTATGTTTCCTCTGAGGTTGAAGGTTGCACTGAGCCACCACCGCTAATAGCTGCTGATAGGCTTATTGCCCATAAATGTGTCTAGTCCTTTTAAAAGAGCCATCTAAATTAGCGGGCATCACCACATCTTGCGGTAATGCATTCACAAAGTTAATTGTGCATTGTCATGGAGACAAACATGTCTGTGTTTCTTTAATGAGGCACCGGATTTCCAGAAGCAACTTCCGAAAGTGGATTCCTAATGAGAGACACTTCCTGAGGTGAAATGCAAGCTTCACAATCCGTCCAGGAGGATGCCCTGGGGGAAATGGTTGGTGTAGAGATGCCTGAACTTCTAGGGCAGTGGTGGGAAACCTCTGGCCCACAGAACTAATTAGATCTCTCTGTTTGGCTCATTTTGGACAAGTCCAGTGCTACCTGACCTGCACCTGACTTCATATACAGTGCAGGGAGATGGTGGTGATCAGAAATAGGTGTTAGGCAGCATGGCTTTTGGAAACTCAGCATCAGGCCTATTTTAGCCTTCAGGGACCAGTGGGGAGTGCCCAGAAACAGCCAATCAGTACTGAGGGGTGTAGCCTTGAATGGCACAATTCATTTATTAGCTCTAAAACACAGGAGCTGAGCTTGTGGACCCAGTAGCAGGACTTTAACCTAAGCTTGAGGAGGAATGGTGGCTTCAAACTCACAGCAAGAAGGGATCTGTGGATGCCTTACCAAAGCATTTTAAAAAAAAGATGTTTCAGATGTGGAGAACGTGAAGAGCTAATTTTGTGAAGTTCTCTTTGAACTATTTCTGAAATGGAGATATTACTTGATTCAGTGTGTCCCTGAAGAGTAGGAGTCACATCTGGATTTTTCAAAGATTATTAATAGCACAATGGTGTTATATAAAATGTGATTTTTTTTTTAAAAAAGCTTCTTTAAAAAGAAATCTGTAACTGTTGCATGTTAGTTCTTCAAGAGGCAAGCCGTCTAATACATGTAGCCACTTGCCTGGTTTTGACAAGGACGCTACGGAAAACACAAAAGAAAAAGATGAAGATGGAGGCATCTAAGCCAGGGATGGAGAATCTAGTCCAGCATCTTCTTTTCAGTGGCCACCCAGATGCCTGTTGGGAAACCCACAAGGAGGACTCTACCCCACCTGTGGTTTCCAGCAACTCTTATTCAGAAGCATTACTGTCGCTAACTATGGAGGTAGAGCATAGCCATCATGGCTAGTAGCTATTAACAGCCCTCTCCTCATTGAATCTGCCTAATCCTGTTTTCCCACCATTTAGGATGGTGGTCATCACTGCATCCTGTGGGAGCCAGTTCCATAGTTTAACTATGCACTTCATGTTATATATGGGTGAACACAGGAGTTGTTTTTTCAGCTGGAACTCATCAGAACTCAGTTCTCAGGTGGGCGCCATTGCCATTCTAAGAAAACAAGGGAGGGGTTCATGGTGAGTTCCAGCACCTCTTTTTTCTAGAAAATTAGAACATGGGAGAAGGTAGAGATACTGGGAAGCTACACTTTCAGGTACCACTCATGCCACCACATCCTCTGCTAGCCCTCCCCTCCACCACCCATGAGTTTGAAGGAATCTACTGAAGCAGAAGAGCTTCAGGATTTAGAGCCCTGATCGTACAAGGCCAGTAGCCCACCTCCTATAGCATCTTGTTCTCACAGTGGCCACTCAGATACCTATGATGGGAAGCATGCAAGCAGGATTCAAGCATAAGAGCACTCTTCCCTCCTGTGGCTTCTAAAAACTGGTTTTCAGAAGCATTACTGCAGAGCATCTCCATGGGGCCTAGCCCATTAGCTCCACCCCCATATATTTTTGGAAGGGGGATGTCCCCCCCCATGTTCAAAAGGAGTGGGAGAGGCCAAGTGTGGAGCCAAGCGTAGTGTGGCTTCAGTGATTGGCTCCTCCTCCTCCTGCCATGGAGGGGAAGGAGTGGAGAAGCAGCCTCTGGCCAATGGCGGTGGACAGGAGGAGAACAAGAGTAGCCTCTGGCCTCTGGAAGCTGTGCTGCCACCACACTTCCACTGCATTTGGCTCCGCCCCAGCTCCTCCAATGGCCTGATGTCATGCACTGTGCAATGTCAGCCCCCCCTTTTCCATTGGAAGCTGGGCACTTCTGCCATCAAGGATAGTAGCCTCTGTAAACCCTCTCCTCCATGAATCTTCTTTTCAAGCCGCCCAAGCTGGTATTCCTTGAGGTTCAACAGGAGCAAAGTTTTATTTTGGAGTCTTCAAAGGAGGCATTAGTCTATCTTTCTTGATTTCCTGTTGCTGTTTATTTGATTGCCCTTTAATATAAAATATATATGGCAGGATTTGGGCTTTATTATAAAATAATTCCTTTCTTTGCAAATGAGGCTTTCTTCTTATCCTTACCTTTTGAGGGGACTGAATTCATATAGATGGAGTGGATAATATAAGTGGGAGAGGAAGGAGAGAGGTATATGGGAATAGCAGTATGAGCAAGGTGGGTGTGCGTCAAATGTAAGATTCTACTAAAATTGGATTTCCACCAGGAAAGCAACATTATTTATGATATGATAGGAGGAGGAAGCAGGTAGAAAGAAGTTTTTCTCCCTCTGCTAACATTGGAACACATGGATCTCCAGCAAAATTGACGGTTGGCAGGTTCAAGATAGATAAAAGAACTGAGTTATTCATGTAGCACATTGTTAAACTGTGGAACTCACTCCCACAGGATGCACTGATGGCCACCCACTTGGATGGCTTTAAAAGACAAACACATGGAGGGCTGCAGGCATTCTGCCTCTGAATGCCAGTTGCTGGAAGCCACAGGAGGGGAAAGTTCTGTGGTGCTCAGGTCCTGACTGGCCGGTCCACTGTCCCTCAGACCATGTGGTTGGCCAGACTATATTTTGAGGGGGGAAATGAATGAATTCCTATGCCCCACAAATAACCCAGAGATGCATTTTAAATAAAAGGACACATTCTACTCATGTAGAATTCCTGGACGCTGATTCCTGGACTGTCTGTGGGCCAGATTGAGAAGGCGATTGGGCCGGATCCAGCCCCTGGGCCTTAGGTTGCCTACCCCTGTCGTAGTGTAGGACCTGTTCCATATCTGCTATTGGGTCCCCGGAGCACAGATTCACACAAAGTAGCAAACGACCATGCAGGATGCAACAGGGTTTATTTGAAATGCATATGCATACCAAAGGTGCAGCACAATAAGCTCGGAATCTGCACACCCCAATCAGGGAGCTCCTACTTTTTATAGACTATACAAAAAAACAGAGAGTGAGACTTTACATTCTTATCCAATCAGGCTCTAACATTCCATGTTTCTCCTTTTGAAGGTTAACACTTCTTAATTTACTCATTCTTTGTTTGTCTGCCTGCTACAGCCTTGCCTGTCTTGTAACAGTTGCTTTGATAACAGCATGCTGGAATTTCTATTTCTGAGGCCCTTCACTAGACCAATTGGCCACTGTGAGATCATGATGCTGAACTAGATGGGCCATCGGTCTCATCCAGCAGGGCTCTTTTTATGTCTAATTTGTGTGTTTTTTTCTTTACATATGCTCTGCTGGTACAATCATTGTTTACTGGATGTGTTGCATAACCCGTGTCCAAAGGTTATGTGGAAATTCCTAGTGACCTTTTGACTTTCTGACTTCATTTCAGGGGCTGGGTCATCTGAAGCTAAAGTGCAGGGGGTCAGCAAACTTTTTCAGCAGGGGGCCAGTCCACTGTCCCTCAGACCTTGTGGTGGGGGCCGGACTATATTTTGAAAAAAAGGAGAACAAATTCCTATGTCCCACAAACAACCCAGAGATGCATTTTAAATAAAAGCACACGTTCTACCCATGTTAAAATATGCTGATCATCTGTGGGCCGGATTTAGAAGGCAATTGGGCCGGATCCGGCCCCCAGGCCTTAGTTTGCCTACCCATGCTATAGTGGAATATAGCACAATTTTCCCGGTCAATTCCATATTATTTGCTTCCAGAAAAAACAAACCCATTTGGAGATGACATGGAAATGAGTGCTAAACGTGCGCCATATTCCACTATAGTATAGCTCCAGAAGTGGCTTTTGCATCATGAGGAAGCTCAGATATAATGTGGAAATTAACAGTTAGGGAAATGTCATGAAAATGGAAGAAATTGTGAACATGAATGCAGCCTAGATTGGATCTCCCCCCGCCCTCCAACCCCTGCTGAGTACTTAGGTGTCTTTTCTCACAATTCTTCACAAAAACAAAGTTATGTTTCTTCTTCTGAGACAAAGTCAGCTAAGGTAATATCTTTATTGGATTGACTTCAGGCAAACATGCAAAAACAAAGCTATCTTTTCAAGTTTCTTATAGGTTTGCCTTGGAATGATAATCCTTTTTTTTTTTTTAATGGCAGGTTGTGAGGGTAAGTCAGCACATCAAAAGTCCTGAGCTAAAACTGAACTTCTCCAGCATGGGGAAGGCAGTTTGATGAGTGTTCCAAGGTAACGTATTTTGGAGCGGCGCTTCATATTGCTTCCATGCATCCTAGGGCACATATTCTTGTGAAGTTAGGATTTTCTCCATCTCTTGTTCAGCCCTGGCTTCAGAGAGCTCTTGTTAGATCTTTCAGATATTTCAAAGGGCTCAGCCTCAGTTTCCTTTGCAGCTTAAAATAAAGATGTGCACATCTATGGTTCCTTTCAACTTTTGCTTTTTAAAAGGCATAAAATCCCCCTCCCTTTCCTTTAAATCTAAAAGTTTTCTTTAAATTGCGGAAATGTCTTTCATATCCTCATCCCAGCAAAAATGGGTGGGTGGCAGAGAACGTTGCCCCTGACCTAGAAAGGTTCAGGTGGGTGAGGGGTGGCATTCTGTCTAGCCCCCAATAAAGGCGGGGCAAGTAGGCTTGCATGCAACTGCACTCATGGCCTATTAGTATTGGTCCTAAGAACAGGAGAAGAGTCTGATGGATCAAGCCAATGGCCCATCTAGTCCAGCATCCTGTTCTTGCAGTGGCCAACCAGATGTCTCAATGGGATGCCTGCAAGCAGGATTTTGTGGTTTCCAGAAAACAGTATTCAGAAGTATTACAGTAGAGGTAGCGCCTAGCCAGCATGGCTAGTAGCCACCATTAGCCTTCTCCTCCATGAATTTGTCCAATCCCTTTTGAAACCCATCCAGATTGGTGGCCACCCCTGACTCCTGTGGGAGTGAGTTCCATAATTTAACCATGTGCTGCATGAAGAAGTATTTCCTTTTATCTGTCCTGAATCTTCCAGGGTTTGGAGGTCCATGAGATCTAAGGTTTGGAGAGAAAGAGAGAAAAACAAAATTTCTCTATCCACTTTCCCCATGCCTTGCATAACTTTATAGATTTCTGTGTCTCCTCTTACTAGCCTAAACTAAACTAAACTAAACTAAACTAAACTAAACTAAACTAAACTAAACTAAAGTCCCAGTGTGTGTCTGTACTTTCACACCTGCCCCTCTGCTCTATACATCTCACACCTACCTTCGCTCTCTGAATCTTGCTAATCTATAAGCCCTTTTGCCCTGCCTGTTAAGACCATCGCAGAGCACAATAAGGTTAAGGCAGAGAAGCTTAAAGGATCAATCCTTCAGTGTCTTGCAAAAGCTTTTACCTTTCTCAATCAATCAGCTAGATTGCTAGGACAGGGTGAATACGGAAGGTGGCTGATAAGAAAACAGTTTGGGGAAGTGGTTGGTGGGTTCATACCAAGCTAACTGACCAGAACATTGGATTAAAGGACAAAGTGATAAACGAGAGTGCTGGGGAGGAAGGATTGATTGATGTCGATCCCTTGCATCTCATTCTTATGCTCCAATGTATAATAAAATGTGATGTTATTAGACGGGAATGTGTGTATATACCTCCAGTCCTTTGTGGACCTCCTTCTTATTTCCTAAAGCTATAATGGCAGATGAAGTTGTAATTGTCTAGATTGAATCCATCTGCTCCTATTCATGATTTCCAACCCACTAGGCTGTGACCAATCAATGGCTAATTGACTATGTCCTTTCAGATTTAACTTACATTAATGATTTTTAAGAGTATGAATGAGTGTGTGCACGTTGTGTTTATAGGATAACTTCCTTTGATGATACTAGGCAGTTGCTTACTTGGCAGGCTATACATTATAGGTCTTCAGCTGGTGGGTCCATGACACCACTCCTGTTACTGGTATGGGTTTCTTTTTAAGAATGAGAAAGGTAAAGAGAGTATTATTATGTATTTCATGGGGTTTTATTACATTGTATTTTTATGGTCCGTATAGTTAAAGCCATGGTTTTCCCAGTAGTGATGTATGGAAGTGAAAGCTGGACCATAAAGAAGGCTGATTGCCAAAGAATTGATGCTTTTGAATTATGGTGTTGGAGGAGACTCTTCAGAGTCCCCTGGACTGCAAGAAGATCAAACCTATCCATTCTGAAGGAAATCAGCCCTGAGTGCTCACTGGAAGGACAGATCGTGAAGTTGAAGCTCCAATACTTTGGCCACCTCATGAGAAGAGAAGACTCCCTGGAAAAGACCCTGATGTTGGGAAAGATGGAGGGCACAAGGAGAAGGGGACGACAGAGGACAACAGAGGACAAGATGGTTGGACAGTGTTCTCGAAGCTACAAACATGAGCCTGACCAAACTGCGGGAGGCAGTGGAAGACAGGAGTGGCAGGCGTGCTCTGGTCCATGGGGTCACGAAGAGTCGGACACGACTATATGACTAAACAACAACAACAATTTTTATGTTGTGAACAGCCATGACACCATTAATAATAATAATAATAATAATAATAATAATAATAATAATAATAATAATAATAATATCTTTATTGTCATTGCCCCCTCTCGGGGACCACAAAATTACTTGGCTGCTCCATCCACCCAGGTAGGGCACTCCACACAAAATCAAAACAACTATAGAAACACTAGTTAAAACAATACAGTATAATACAGCAAGGAAGATTAGATGACTTTCAAAGTCCAGGCTTCCCATTCAGGGCCGAGATCGCTCTGGAGAAGATGTTCTTAAGACGGCTCGTTCTTGTCTTCATCGTCCTGTATCTCCATCCCGACGTCAGGAGCTCGAAGAGACAGTGACCAGGATGCGATGGATCTTTTACTATGTCCAGTGGGAGCTGGAGATAAGATGGCGCCGGCAGTAAGTCTTCTGTGAGCCTCAACAGAGTGAGTAGGAGCTTTTTATAGAATAATAACAACAATACAGAAAGACACTCGGAAAAATCAAAGTTTAGCCTGATAAAGAATCCGGGAGCTACCAGGAGGTATTTTAAACCTCCCCTTTCTCCTCTCCCCTCCGGAGCTTCTTTTTTCCTTTTTCTATCTGCCCTTTGTATCCCGCGGAAGCTATTCAAATCTTCCAAGGCCATCCAGTGCTATTTTGAGGCTATTTGAGTGCTATTTTGAGGCTATCTGAGGCAAATTCCAACCTCTGAGCTCCTTTTGAATAAGGTCCTAGCACACGGCTAGAGAAGATAACTCAAATGGTACTTACAAGACAGAATTACAAAGAACTGGGGATTCCTTTAGCTCAAGTACAAGCTGTTGAACCCCCTGCCCCAAAGAAAAAGCAGGCAAAAATTCCATATTATTTTAAACCAAAAGAAGAAGAAATAAAAGGAAATAAAAACACAGAGACCCTGCATTTGCACGAATGGTCTGTCGACCGTACCTCGTTCGGAAGGGGCATGGAAGCAGAGGGTGGTGGAGGAAAAGGAGTCGACCTGGCAACCGAGTTAAAGCAGGCTACTACAGAAAATACAGCCCTTGAGGCCCGACCGGAACAGGAGCCTCAACTGGGAAACCCAGAAGCTAGGTCAAGGGAACCCACTCATCAATCTATGCTTGGAGGAAAGGGGGGGTCTCCTGCCCCGATCGAGGTGGAGGAGTGGCTAAACGACACAAGAGCTCGACATCCAGATCTGGGCAGTTTTAATTACATAATGACAGGGTTGTACAAAGATCTGTTGGAAGAACATCAAACTCAGCTAATTAAAGAACTGGGGCCAATTAAAAACTTTCTTTCAGAATGTTTGGGTTTGCTCACCTCCCTGATTGAACTAATCAGGAGGAAAGAGGACTGCCACTTTCACAAAGAAGCCAGCAATAAGCCAAATGGAAATAAAATCCAGCCCAACATCAAAGAAAGGAAAACAAGCAGAGCCAAACTAGTCCAAGGGAAAGTACTGGCCACTAGGAAACCTTCCTTAAAGGGAAAGAGACCAATGCATAAGAAGAAGCCGAAGAATGTGAAGATAGGCCGAAAGGCTAAGCTGCCCTCCTGGACGGGGAAAATGAACTTCTCAAAGTTATTCAAGATTTTGGAGAACTCAAGCACAAAGAACCCCAGCATAACAACGCCAAATAAGAGTCAAAGCCCAAACATTTTAAATAAACGTCAGGTGGCTAGCCCTCCAAGGCAAGTAAAACAATCGCTGCCCCCCAGTGGCAAACTAAAGAAAACTCCAGACCCAAAGCAAGAAACTCCCCAGAAGGGAGCACAAAAGAGCCAGAACTTAATTTTAATTAAACATAAACTAGTCCTCCTCCCTCTCTTCAAGCAGGGAGGCCTTTCCACACCTGCACAACAGAGAATTTATATACTTAAGAAAATTGACTTAGTCATCAGAGGCCTTATTCCAGCAGAAAATATTGTTAGCGTGAAATTTCTTCCTTTTGATAAGGCCCAAAACAGAGTCGTGGTGACCTTTAAGGACTGGTCGGTAACTAAACAAATCTTGGACAAGAGGGACAGGCTTCAGAGGGCTGGCCTGTTGGTGACCCGCCTATTCGAAGAGTCTGGCGTTCCACCATCCCTCTTAGGAACTCGCAAAGACAAACTGGAACATACTGAGCAAGGGTCCTTGAAACTAAGACAGGAGATGAGACTGCCTAATGAGGGGACGGATAACTTCTATCCAGAAGAAAAGGCATTAATAAATCAGTTTGGATTGTTGCCTTTCCTTGCCCAATCTGAGATCTTGAGAAGATTGGAGACCCTTAGAAATAAGCTAACAGAGATGAATGCTCAGGAAAAAGTAAGAGAGAAAGAACCGGCAACGGACCAATTAAAGAAAGAGAACCTCTCTGAAAAAGCCAAGACAGACCCCATGAAAGATTACTCTTATAATACCTCTGCAACTGCAGAGATAAACCTGTTAACAACAGATCTAACACAGTGCGCAAGGGATAAACTACCATCTAAGAAGGAAACCATCCCTATGGCAACCATGAAAGACTACCTTTATAATACCTCTGCAGCTGCAGAGATAAACCTGACAGCAACAGATCTAACACAGTGCGTAAGGGACAGCAACAATCTACCATCTAAGAAGGAAACCATCCCTATGACAACCACAACGCGCTCTTGGACCAGCATGAGATACCTGGATGAGGATGAACTTGGTATCAGTCAAATAGAACACCTCAAGGTAGATTCGCCAAAAAAAGGAGTACTGATCACTAATGTTAGCACGCTGCACCCTTCAATTGATTCCATTGAGTACCTGGGCGATAATACATCTATGGACATTGCCAAAATGAACGAAATTCAACCAATAGATAAAAAGATAGGCCCTAAAAATCTTTCAAAGGCAAATTGACTAAGATCAACCTTTGGCAAGACAACGTGCAACCTTGCCTTGCTAACTTGGAATATTGCAGGTTGGCAAAAGAGGGTTTCTGACCAATCCTTTGCTAAATATATCCAGAGACATGACATTGTGTTTCTCCAGGAGACCTGGAGCACAAGTGAAGTGGAGTTAAATGGCTTTTCTGCGTTCTCCCTCCCAGGTCTTTTAAGTACTAGAGGGGGGCGAGTTAAAGGTGGGTTAGTTACTTTAATCTCAACAAGGCTAAGGGCCATATTTAAAAAACTAGACCCACTAGACCATCTGGCCACAGCTGTGCAAGTACAGTGGAGAACCCACAGCTTGCTGCTGATTAACGTATACCTACCCCCACAAAGAGAGAAAAGACTGATAAGAAATACTTGGGCTCAGTTAGAACAGTATCTTGACAAACTATCAAATCAATTTCCTGATGCCTCTGTAGTGGTGGCAGGCGACCTAAATGCCAGAACTGGACAATCTGATGAGGCTTTGTATGCCCATTTCCATGAAACAGCCCCCATTATAGAGGAAGCCCACTCCATACCAGCTAGAATCTCAAAGGATAAAGGCTGCAATTATGCCGGCTTATGCCTATTACACTTGGTCAACAAGTTGGACTTGGTTATACTAAATGGCCGTACAGAGGGGGAGAAGGTCGGAGAATTCACATTTATATCTAACAATGGTGCCTCCACAATTGATTATATAATCGTGTCGTATGATCTTCAAAACAAAGTTCTGGAATGCAAAGTGGAGGAGCGCTTAGACAGTGACCATCTGCCATTAAGTGCACTCGTAGCTGCGGGAAAGGATTTATCCTGCGCTGAGAAAATCGAACATTCGAGCCCTACAGCTTTGGAGCTCAGATATTCTCGTATCAGATGGACAGATGAACTGCATAAGGAAATTTCAAGTAGGCTATGCTCAAAGGAATTCCTCACTAAGAGAGAAAACCTTATAACTTCCTCAAGCCATGAATTAAAGATAAATTTATTTCAGGAGTTAATTTCACTCCTTCAAGATTCCCTGAAGGAAAAAAGGAACAGGTCAAGTAGGCAATCCTCAGTATATAAAAACTCCAAACCCTGGTTTGATCAAGAATGTCAGGACATGAAGCTAAACTTACTGAAAAAATACAAGAATTATAGATCTGCCAATTTACCCCAACTCCCCACGGTCTGGTTTGAAGATAAACGAAATTATAAAATCTTGATCAAAAACAAAAAAATCCTGGCACAGAAAAGAGAATGGAAATGCCTAATAGATGCATCCAGAGAGAGAGATTCGGCCACCTTCTGGAGACTGGTAGCAAATGGAGTGCGATCTACCTCCTCGGAAGTGGAGTATACTATACCTGCAGGGACTTGGGAGGCATTTTTCCAATCTTCATATTCAGCTCTGCCTTTGACACAGCCACTAATACAGTGTGCGGCAGGTGATGAGTGGCCTCCGGTGTCGGTTGCGGAGATCAGGAGACTTATTCAGGCACTCAAACACAGAAAAGCCCCGGGAGCAGATAATATCGCTCCTGAGCTTCTCAAAGCCAATATTGACTGGTGGGCCCCAGTCCTTGCCACCCTATTCACCAGCATAGATCAAACAGCAATAATACCAGAGGACTGGGGATTGGCAATCATCGTTCCCATATTCAAGAAAGGCTGTAAACTTGATCCAGCCAATTACAGACCAATCAGTCTCTTAAGCATCATTAGCAAACTTTATGCAACTCACTTACGTGAAAAGTTTGCGGACTGGCTGGAACAGGAGCACATCCTAAAGGAAGCCCAGGCTGGTTTCAGGGCACATAGATCAACTCTAGACCAAGGACTGGTATTGCAACATCTAGTGGAGAAATACACCTCAAAGAAAGGAGGCTCCCTCTATGTAGCCTTTATAGATTTCAAATCAGCTTTCGATTTGATACCCCGGCACAGACTTTGGGAAAAATTAAATGCCACAAACATCGATAGACGTCTTTTGCTTCTTATCCGTAGACTACATGAAAATACTCGGATCCGTGTTAGATGCGACCGTTATGGGAACCTATCAAAGGAAATCCAAAGTTTCCATGGTGTCAAGCAAGGCTGTGTTCTTGCCCCTATTCTATTTAACTTCTATATAAACTCCTTAGTCGGAAAGATGGAGGAAGCAAGTACTCATCCCCCAAACCTAAATAATATACCAATCCCAGTCCTTTTGTACGCAGATGATGCGGCACTTATTTCCTTCTCTTGTGTGGGTCTAAGAAAACTTTTACGAGCTCTTACAGAGTATTGCGAAGCTGAACACCTAATAATAAATTACACTAAATCAAAAATTATGGTGTTCTCCAAGAGAAAACTCCGACATAAATGGAAAATTAATAACCAACCTATTGAGCAAGTAACATCTTTTAGATATCTTGGAATAATTTTTGATGAGAAGGGATCTTGGTGCCATCAGATTAAGAACTCCATTGTAAATGCGCAAAGATCTTCCAGAGCTATCATAAGATTCTTTTACAGAAAAGGAGGTCAATATGTTCCTGCTGCCTCCCAGGTCTTTGTTGCAAAAATACTTCCACAATTGATGTATGGCACCCAGATATTTAATTGTCAAAAACTCAAGTCCCTGGAATCTGTACAAACTAAATTTTACCGCTCCCTACTAGGGTTACCTACCTGTGTCCCCAACACAGCCATCAGGCTGGAGGTAGGTCAACTCCCTATTAATGCCAGGATATGGACCCTGAAGATTCACTTCTGGCTAAAACTCATATTTTTCCCAGTGGGAGTGGCTCCATTGACTCTACTAGACCCGTTCCAGTCTAAATGGAGATTGTCGCTTTATGAAAAATTGAAGGGCCTGGGGCTTTCCCCACAAGAACTTATAGCCTCAGGTTTTGAAAAGGCTAAAAGGATGGTGAGCCAGCGAATAGGAGATGTAGAGCTTCAGGACCATATGAGCAAGATAGATAAATATCCAGCTATCCAAGATTATGGAAAAGGGTTTAATCTAACACCATATTTGCTGGATCTACAAATCGCAAAATACAGGCGGGCGTTTACCCTTACCAGATTTGATGTACTGCCATCTGCCTTACTAAAGGGCAGATACGAGGGCACACCCTATGCTGAACGAGTTTGCCCATGTGGTCTGAAAGAGGTGGAAACGGCTTCACATGTGTTGTTACACTGCGACCTTTACGGGGATATTAGGTCACTGTTTATCTCCCCTATCGTTCAGAAATTTCCAGGTCGATCTGAATCTCAGCGGCTGAAAATCCTACTAGGAGATAAAAACCCAGAAGTAACACTGAAAGTGGCCAAATTTTCTGCGGCTGCGATCAAGCGGAGGGCATTAGCTGTAAAAAAGTAAAAGACTTGACCCCTGGACAAGCCCCCCCCCCATTTTTTTAAGTCTATACATATACTGTAGTGCATATATGTGTGTGTGTGTGGGTGGGTGTGGGTGTGTGTGCATATGTGTATTGCTTTTATGTATAATTTTACAATTTTTAATTGACACCGTTATTCCCTTTGTAAACTATTGTTGCTTTTTATGTTTTTTCTGGTCTATGACCGTAATAAATTCATTCATTCACTATGTCCAGTGCCTTCCTAGGCACCTTGTGGCATAAATCTGCTCTAAGGTGGAGAGTGGGCAGCCAACAATGCTCTCTGCTGCCTTAACAACTCTGCCCAACCCCATACTGTCCTGGGTAGTACAGCTTCCATACCACACACATAAGCCATAAGTGAGCACGCTCTCAATGGTACAGTGATAGAAGGCAAGCAGCAGTTTCATTACAATGTCCCTACTCGGTTTATTTATTATCTCTTGCAAATTATGGAGGTAGCATTGTATTTCCATAAAAGAAAATAAACAACAGCAGTGCTTTTCTTGTTAAAAAGCGCAAGGTGAGGAAAGGCCAAAAAGAAAATCTCCTGGCACAGGTGCCTTCAGCTGCTTCAGGAACTGACATTCACTGCTGTAGGTAGGAAGCGTTCCTCTTCTTCAGTGCAATACCTTGTTAAGAGGCAAAAGGGTGAACAAAGATTCAGTTACTCAAACTAGAGTCACAACAAGAGATGTAAAATTTTCAGAAAATTGTGGGAAAATATTATTTCCTTGCCCTTCTTCCCCTCCCCACTTTTACAGATTTGTTGTTGCTGAAGATTTGGGAAAATCTTAATTATATGAAACACTTCCTTTTTCTCAAGTCTACACTTACTTCTTTAACAACATAAAATATATTGTTTAAAATATATTGTTTATAAAAGGGAAAGGATCTATAAGGATCTACAAAGCGGGGGGTGGGGGGGAGGAAAGTCAAAGGGGAATTGTGTTTCTATTGAGTTTGGTTTTATTTTTTCTGTTATTGTGTGTGAAATTGAAAATGCAAAAATAAACTGTAAAAAAATATGAAATGTAAAACCATGTCTTAACTTTGTAGAAGCAAATATTGGAAATATGCCCATTTGTGGTTTCTTATTTTTATTAATAATCTCCCACTTTTTCCCCAGAATGCACAAGTTAAAACGACAAAGATAAAATACCAAAAGCTGAAAGCATTTAAATGATAATTGTTAAAAAGAGAATTAAAACAATAGAAAAACAAATATATTAAAACACAGATAATAAAAACAGCACTGCACTATTTTTTAAAAAACTATTTTTTAATAAAACAGTCTTCACCTGCTGGTGGAAGGAAAACAGCGAGTTCTTCCTTTGGGTTTTGGTTGGAGTTCAATTATCATTCAGACTTTCAGATTTTCCCTCTGGAAGACCTGTTGTGGGTGCCCAAACCCCAAAGTTTCTGCTCCACCTCCTCTTCGCCTTTTAATCATTCAGCAAGGCAGGGTTATAAAGCTGGATGACAATTGTTATAGGGGAGAGAGGAAAAGGTAATTCAGTATGGAGGGGGTATGTCAGAAAGACAGCAGAGGAAGGGCGCTTGCTTCTAGGATCTCAGCACTGGACCAAAATCCACCAGAAAAGCCAAGCAGAAATTCACAAGCAACTAAGGCCCTGTGTGCTCCTCTCATGAAGTTGGCATCACAATCTATATGCAGAACTGCATTCTATCATATTTGTCTATCTATCTATCATCTATCTATATCTATCATCTATCTATCTATCTATCTATCTATATCTATCTATCTATCTATCTATCTATCTATCTATCTATCTATCATCTATCATCTATCTAATCTATCTATCATCTATCTATCTATCTATCTATCTATCTATCTATCATCTATCTATCTATCTATCTATCTATCTATATCTATCTATCTATATCTATCTATCTATCTATCTATCTATCTATCTATCTATCATCTATCATCTATCATCTATCTATCTATCTATCATCTATCTATCTATCATCTATCTATCTTTCTATCTATCTATCATCTATCTATCTATCTATCTATATCTATCTATCTATCTATCTATCTATCTATCTATCTATCTATCTATCATCTATCTATCTATCTATCTATCTATCTATCTATCTATCTATCTATCTATCTATCTATATCTATCTATCTATCTATCTATCATCTATCATCTATCATCTGTCATCTATCTATATCTATCTATCTATCTATCTATCTATCATCTATCATCTATCTATCATCTATCTATCATCTCTATCATCTATCTATCTATCATCTATCTATCATCTATCTATCTATCTATCTTATCTATCTATCATCTATCATCTATCTATCTATCTATCTATCTATCTATCATCTATCTATCTATCTATCTATCTATCTATCTATCTATCTATATCTATCTATCATCTCTATCATCTATCTATCTATCATCTATCTATCATCTATCTAATCTGATGTGGAAAGCCTGGCCTGAACTGGAGACTGAAAAATGGAGAGATCTCCTTATGTGGAGATCTGAAGACCTGAGGATTACAAATTTGCTTAAGGCGAAAGTTGGAACTTTGGGGGCATTTGGACTTGAAAGGAGTGTGAAACAAGAGATGGAGTACCCCATAGGCTTTGTTTTTAAATATGGAGGTCTGGCTGGAAGAAACATGGATCCTGTTGGGCCGGAGCCTCTTCGAGCTTTGGGGTTTAACATTAAGAACTATCAAAAAGACAGGCAGAGAGGAACTGAGAGAGACTTAAGAGCCTCGGACGTGAGATCTCCAGGCTAAATAGTATATAGAGATTGATGGACATTCGTTGGGGACTGAAACCGGGAAAAGGGTGGGTGGAGTTTGGGAATCTAAAGGGTATATAAATATAATTTGCTTTGTATTTATTTTGTTTTGCTATTTGTATGGAAATTGGGGAAATCGTGGAAGGGAAATCTTGGTCGACTTTAGGAAAAAGGTTTAAGAATCAGTAATGGAGTATAAGTATTGATGTGTAAAATTGGATAAGTTAAAACTGGTTTTTAAATTAAATAAAAAGAAGGTTTGCAAAAATAAACCGAGGAAATGGAAGAAAGAAGGAAAGTAAAATAACAGCATGTTAGAATAAATCACTAAGTTAAAGTGGAGAAATAAGTTAAGGACTTGCTGAGCTGATAACTTAAATTGGAATACAAGAAGGGGAGGTGTGAGGAGGTCTGAGAAACAAGTTAAAAGAAAATAAGTAATTGAAATTTTATGTGTTTTTAATTGTGTTTTTTTTAAGTTTTAAGTTTTGGATTTTTGTATTTTTTGCTATTTTTTGTTTGTTTTTGTTTTTATATGTTTCTTGAAAATGCCAATAAATATTCATTAAATAAAAATCTATCATCTATCTATCTATCTATCTATCTATCATCTATCTATCTATATCTATCTATCATCTATATCTATCTATATCTATCTATCTATCTATCTATCATCTATCATCTATCTATCATCTATCTATCTATCTATCTATCTATCTATCTATCTATCTATCTATCTATCTATCTATCATCTATCTATCTATATCTATCATCTCTATCTATCTATCATCTATCTATCTATCATCTGTCTATCTATATCTGATATACCATATTTTGTTTCAAATCACAAAGTTGTGTACAATAAAAAGCTCTCTAAGGTTGTAGGTTGTATTCTAAAAGAGAAAATATTCCATGGATGATTCTCCTCACCACCACCCTTTCCCTCTAAATTTTTATTTGGAAAAAATAGCAAAGTCAAATGGTGTGTGTGTGTGTGTGTGTGTTTCTGATGTTTTCTCCCTTCTTCCCCTATCTGTTAATGTGGCTCATTAACACATTCAGTTCTTTCCTTGAAACTGCTATCATTGAGTGATGAATGAGCATGTGGAGACCTGCCCCCAAATTCCACTCATCAGGTTTTACATCACATTGGGTCTTAACAACAGCACCAACACCAAGACGGTGGAGAAGAGGTAACTATCAAAAGACTTTGGTTGTGGGAAAGAATGGCGATTTGTCCAGTTGGCAAGGGTATCCTGTACAATTCAGGCAACGTAGCCAATGAGTGCAAGCATTGGTTCTTATTTATTTATTTATTAAATGTGTATATCGCTGTGCCACAAATATATATCAAAGCGGTTTATAGCTGTAAAACTTTACAATAAAAAAAATAAATTAAAAATTTAAACAGACATCAATGAACCATTCTGGAAGGATGCATTCTTAATAGCTTGCATAAGCTTGGAAGAATAGAAAAGTTTTCATCAAGTAATTAAAAAGTTGGCACAGAAGGTGCCCACTGAATCTCTCTTGGCAGGGCATTTTGCAGGACTGGGGCAATGACACTAAAGCAGGGGTCAGCAAACTTTTTCAGCAGGGGGCTGGTCCACTGGCCCTCAGACCTTGTGGGGGGCTGGACTATATTTTTTTTTGGGGGGGGGAAATATGAACAAATTCCTATGCCCCACAAATCACCAAGAGATGCATTTTAAATAAAAGCACACATTTTACTCATGTAAAAACAGCAGGCAGGCACCACAAATAACCCAAAGATACATTTTAAATAAAAGGGCACATTCTACTCATGCAAAAACACACTGATTCCCGGACCGTCTGTAGGCTGGATTTATAAGGCGATTGGGCCGGATCCAGCCCCCGGGCCTTAGTTTACCTACCCATGCACTAAAGGCTCCATTCCTTGTTGCTGTCAAATGAGCCTTGCCAACTCAAGGGGCAACCAATGGTACTCCTTCAGATGATATCAGTGATCCCTCGGCCTATGTTCTTCAGTGCTTTGTAAATTAATTGAAGAAGACTTCTCATATTCTCTTTAGTACATATGGGGTTTGGGTGCCTCCTCTTCCTTAGTTTCCTTCTTCAGCACCAGCCCAGCAGAGGGAGCTCTCCTGACCTTGCATTCACTGGCACTTCAATGTTATTCCCCCCTCCAGTGTTATTGCTATTACCACTGTCACATCCAGCTTTCGCTGGCTAAATAGCATGTTGTTTGATAGCAAGTCTATTAAAATCACAATAGTTTAGCTGCTCTAATAACAACTTCCATCAGCAATCAAGGTTCGTTTCTCCATTTTTGTAGCCCGCATTATGTGGCAGTTTAATTCATTGTACACCAATTTCAGTTGTGCATTAATTATATGTTTCTGCACAGTAATTAACTAATCACTATGTCACTCCCTTCCTATTATGAAGAACCTCATTAATTCAAGACAGAATGCTTGATGCCTGGTGCCATTTTTATCACCCTCCTTTTATTTTTGCTCTTCCTTTCTTTTTTGCTGCTTCTTGACTTATAATCAAATATGAAATTCATGTATTTTTAAATACTTTCTCGACTCCTTTTTTCCCACTGAAAAATTCATTGTGCCATGCAGTCTTTTAAAATAATGTTTATTCATTATGCATTTCTTTGCCATGCAATCAAAAGCTGTTACAATAAAGCCCGGCATCTTGCTCTCTTTTATGGCGATGGGAATGCTGTGTCAACATCTACAATTTAATCCCCCCCCCCCTGCCTGCCCCTAGTTTGCTGGGAATTTGAATGAGAATGTGGAGTGAAAACTTTGCTCCAAGGTGAACCACTCCATTCGACCTCACTTAAGTTTGTTCATTTTACAGCAATTGGACGTTAATGGAATGGGCGATCACAGGGGACAATGCAAGGCATGCCGTAAGTATGCATTACAGGAGAAAACGTGGATCATTACTTTGGCCTACAGCCTGACTAGACCAAGCCAGTCTACACACTGCGCTTTTCACAGGGAATGCTTGAAATGCACTCTGGCTGATAACTGTTATCAACAGTAAATGAGAGCACCTTCATGTTAGCTAAGCAGAATAAAGTGCAATCAGAAACAAGGAGGATCCAAAGGTATTTTATTGAGGTTTTCCTTCCTTTAATACGAGGCATAGATGTGGATGTAAATAGTCTGTTCTGCTTCAGACAGCAGTCCCTGCTGGGGAAGAGGGTTCTAGTCCAGGTGGGGCAGATCCAGGAGATCCAATTCCATCCAGGGTCTGGTGAGCAGTGTCAGGACAGGCCAGGGCTGAAGATCAAACAGGCAGGTAAGCAGGCAGGAGTTGGGTGCCAGTATGAATGGTCAGACACAGAGCAGATCAGCACCATGGAGAGTTCCAAGTGGAGCTGGAAGTTTGCCCAGCTGAATTTGGGTGCTAATCCATCAACTAGGAAACTTAAAAAAAAAAATATTATTATATATTTTATAAAATTCGTACAATATTCATGTACATTTGCTATTGATACATAAACAGTCTGTGCTTTATAGGTTTCTAATAAAGCAATTGAAAGGCATTATGCAGTTAAATATGGTCCTGGTACTTTTCATTCCAGAACATTACATTCTTTCTACGAACTTAATTTGGTTTTCCAACATTAGCTGTACTGTGCTAGGTCATTTCAGTCACTATGACAATGGTTCATATTTTATCCAGCCAATCTGTCAAAGCAGCAGTACCATTCTTTTTCCAACTCTTTGCAATGAGCAGTTTTTGGAGCTGTCGATAAGCAACTAGCAAACTTTGATAAGGATTTGAATTCCTTTGGTCTATTGGCTCCCCACCACAACAAATGAGGCCTCCATCCTTCATTGGGATCCTGCATGCAAAGGTGTGGGCAGAGCAACAACTGGAAATGCCAGTAGGCTGGCTTCTACACACATTTGCAATCGCCTCTCTCTTAGAAAGAAGATTCCACCTAAACATTAGGAAGAACTTCCTGACAGTAAGAGCTGTTCGACAGTGGAATTTGCTGCCAAGGAGTGTGGTGGAGCCTCCTTCTTTGGAGCTCTTTAAGCAGAGGCTTGACAACCATATGTCAGGAGTGCTCTGATGGTGTTTCCTGCTTGGCAGGGGGTTGGACTCGATGGCCCGTGTGGTCTCTTCCAACTCTATGATTCTATGATTCCTCCATCCATACAAACAAGTGGCATTATTAGAGTTCTAGGATACATTCCAGCCAGGCGAAAACACCCAAGGAAGGTGTGAAGCAGAGCCAGGAAGAGGGTGTGATATAAGAAGAGGGAGCATGGCCTGGGAAGGTCCCAAGTACCAATCAGAGAAGCCAGGAGGGCTGTATTTGTTCTCTGGGCTTGAGGTTCCCTACCCACTAGAGCAGGCATGGCCAAACTTGGCAATCCAGCTGTTTGGGGACTACAATTCCCATCATCCCTGACCACTAGTCCTTTTAGCTAGGGATGGTGGGAGTTGTAGTCCCAAAACAGCTGGAGGGCTGAGTTTGACCATGCCTGCACTAGAGTCTAGGGCAGGCTTCCTCAACCTCGACCTTCCAGATGTTTTAAGACTACAATTCCCATCATCCCTGATCACTGGTCCTGCTAGCTAGCGATCATGGGAGTTGTAGCCCAAAAACATCTGGAGGGCCGAGGTTGAGGAAGCCTGGTCTAGGGAATAGTTTCAGATTCACACTAGGAACCTAGGAAAATGTCTTATACTGTACTGAACCATTGGTCCACCTAGCTCAGTATTGTCTATGCTGACTGGTAGTTGCTCTCCAAGGTTTTAGATTGGGGTGTCTACCAGCCCTACCTGGAGATGCCATAGCGGGTTGAATCTGGGACCTTCTGTGTGCAAAGGAGAAGCTCTACCACTGAGCTATGGTCCTTGTGTTCAAAGAGGTTTGCTGGGCTTCCCTGTCAACCTGAAAGACCTGACCATGACACACCCTGTAGCTGAACATGGCAGGTTAAGCTGTTTTTTGGGGAAGCTTGTCTCCCATTGCTGATCTTCTCACCGAGGGAGCCCTGGCTTCCTGAGGACCTGATTTACAAGTCACTGCAATGAAATATGACAAGTGTATGCAGAAATGAGGTGGAGGGTCTGATAGCTTTCTGTGATGTTGACTGGCTTCACACCAGCCAGTAGAGACCTGAACTTTGCACTAGTAAGGCTTAGTATATCACATGGAGTGGCCAGGAGCCATCCTTTCCAAGGAGTTTGAACGGCAGCAATCCACATGGCAACATTTGCCCAAATACATATTTGCACAATGGCTCATAATGGCCTCTTTAGTCACTAACGATCTATTTGGCTGCCCCTTAAATGGGTTGTCTGAACGTTTAGTGAGAGGAGACATGATTGCTTCTGTCATTGGGCAGCTGCTGCCACTGCCTCATTTCCTGCTATTTGTAGAGGTCTTTTGCCCAAACTGCTAGGGATTCTTCCATTACTGTTGCAGGGTTAATTTTCTGTATGAGGCCAGTGCTCTGCCAAGGTCCTTTCCTTTCCATTGATGGATTTGCTGATTTGCCAGAAAAAGGAAAAGTGGGGGGGGGGGGACTCAGCACTGATCTTGGCTGCAAGACCAGTTTTAAAACATTTAAATGCATAACATTGACAACTCACATAGGTTGTGCACATGCCCATCTCTATATCTATCTCAAGCCTGATCTAAGACACATGTGATAGATTTGGGCACCGTGCATAAGGAAAGGAACGTTAGATGCTGCCTTATCAAGAGTCAGGCCATTGGGCCATCTAGTTGAGGGCTTCCTAGATTTCTGAATTCTTTGACCCTTTAGTGAGCTTATAAAGTCATTGTTGGATTAACCCCCACCCCGCCCAAAACCAAATTCTTAGAGGTGCAAATGAAATAAAGCCAAGAAATCTCAATATATAACTAACATTGAATAATCTTCCATCACCAGTACTAGCAATAATAAAAGGTAATAAATAAACAAATGGGGAAGTTAAGCAATAAAGCAACATGATCTGAGAATACTGGTGCATTGTGGGATCATCACATTAAATACTGTGGTACCTCGAGTTACAAACGCCTCAGGTTACAAACGCTTCAGATAACCTGGAAAAGTTACCTCGAGTTGAGAACTTTGCTGCAGGATCAGAACGGAACTCGTGTGCCAGCGGTGCAGTGGCAGCAAGAGGCCTCATTAGCGAAAGCACACCTCTAGTTAAGAACAGTTTCAGGTTAAGAACGGACCTCCAGAACGAATTAAGTTCATAACTAGAGGTACCATTTACTGAGGTTTCTCATGGCAAGGAAAGTGCACTGTCTATATACTCTGTGCCCTTTTTTTTCTTCGGGCTCACTCTTAAAAGGAATGCTAGAAAATGGAATGGAAGATTCCCTCACTGCGAGAAGCAAAGCTACAGGGAACCAGGCAGAGGGCCTCCTCGGTGGTGGCTCCCGCCCTGTGGAACGCCCTCCCATCAGATGTCAAAGAGATAAACAACTACCTGACATTCAGAAGACATCTGAAGGTTCAGGGAAGTTTTTATTGCATGACATTTTAGTGTATTTTTGGTCTTTGCTGGAAGCCGTCCAGAGTGGCTGGGGAAAGCCAGCCAGATGAGTGGGGTACAAATAAATTATTATTATTATTATTATTATTATTATTATTATTATTATTATTATTATTACTACTACTACTACTACTACTATTACTATTACTATTACTATTACTACTACTACTATAATCATGAAAATGACTGCAATGAGCCCCACATCTCAATGCAGCTTTATTGATCATAGAATTGTAGTGCTGGATGGAATGACAACGGTCATCTAGTCCAAACCTCAGCAATGAAGGAATCTTTTGCTCAACATGGGGCTCAAACTCACAGCCCTAAGATTAAGAGACTCATGTTTTACCAATAAATCACTTGAGGCAAATTTATTGTGGCCCATACTATTTTCCTTCCTTCCTTCCTTCCTTCCTTCCTTCCTTCCTTCCTTCCTTCCTTCCTTCCTTCCTTCCTTCCTTCCTTCCTTCCTTCTTTCTTTCTTTCTTTCTTTCTTTCATCGCATCCATCATATAGATTGCAGGGTGGGTAACAATATCCAAGCAAACAACAATAAAACACAGTCAAAGAACACACTAATGGTTCTGTCGTGGTCACCTAATTATGCTTGCTGTGTAACGTTATGGGAGGTTTCTGCTCAGGCAAAGCATCCAAGCAATTTCTGAGTGAAGCAAACTGAGTCTCCAACAGCAAGATTTCTCAGGGGGGAACTTTCACAGTTTCCCTGGATCGCTGTTTTGCAGAGATCCCTTGGCAGTGTTAGCATATTTCATCCGACGTTACTGTTTATTTGGTAAAGCACACAGCTATTTTGTGATCAAAAACATCATTAAAACTTCAAGCAAAAGTCAGGAGCTGAATGTTTGCAACTCAGAGACGCTGGCTGGAGAATATCGGACAAGCATTGAACTGTGGATCTCAGAGGAAGCTGTAGCTCAGGCTTCGGAGGATTTGATGACCCCGCCACGTTGCTTCAAAATCATAGTGTTCTTGAAAAAAACCAAAGTGGCCTTATTCCTATTGCACAACGTTCTTCTCTTGTCCTTTATTGAAATTGGATGTGTCTCTTTCCATATAGATCACACATTTTTGTTTTTTTAAAAAAGTCATGGCTGCATTCCGTTCTATTAACGGGCTGCAACTGTAACTTCCAAGTACAAAGAAAAATTTCAAAATAGTTTCTTCAAAGTCCCAATCAAAGAGAATGGCTTGATTTTCCTCCCCAGTCATTGCTCTGAATAGTAAATGATTCAGTTGTGGCAGGGGAGGAGGAGCAAGACAGTGTACTTTTATGGTCTTATAGCAGGAGGATGGAACCTTTTTCAGAGGCCACATTCCTTGCAGGGAAACATCCTAGGGCCCACATGCCAGTCAGGGACTGGGCAGAGGAGGAATGGCGGAGAACGCCTCCCCATCCTGCCCCTTCCAGATAGGAGGAAGAGGAAGACAGTAGAGATTTACAAGAGGGATTTGAGGGAGGTAGCAGCTCAGAGACAGATGAGGGGGAAAGCTGGCAAATCATGGGGCAGCCAGAACAACACCCAGCTGACACGTTGTCATTAGAAAGCATTCCAGACCCTCCATCTCCCAGAACCTGGTGAGCCTTAAAGTAGGGGAGCAAAGAGCTCAAAGACAGAAGGCCCGTAGCAGCACCCTTAGAAGTGACAAATGAGTGGGAGAGATGGGCAGGGTGGAGATTCACTTGGGACAACACCATTATCCAAGAGGCTGGGTTCTATAGCTTCTCTCTGTAAAGATTGAAATAAAAAAGGACGGTAAGAAATTTTTCCTTGTCTTTATACTTTCCTGGGCAACCAGCTGGGAGCTGCTGGCAGCATCCTGACAATGCCAGAGGTAACAGTGGGCAGAGCAACAAATGAGAATTTTAATTTTGTTTTCTTCACACTCACATTATGCACCTGTCCCATATAGTAGAAGGAGAGAGAGAGAAAAGAAGGTGATTTACCAGTATTATAAAACTATCCCATGGCTATTTATGCACATCCTTTTTATACTGTGATTTATTTATTTATTTTTTTAAAAAGAAATGCACTGGGCATACCCCTATGTGTGATGTGGATGATGTTGCGGATTAGGTGGGCCATTCTAAATGATGGCCTGAATCCCTTCCAATTCCTGGGATCCTCTACATATGCAGGTAGAATGTATCAGAGCAAGCTTGCCAAACAAGCCCCCCACCCTCCTTGTGCCCCCACCTCATGCTTAATTGAAACCCTAATTTAACTTAGGGTTGTGCAAAGTCCCGTATTGGAGCCATTCTTGGGCCTTAACCAAGGTGCTGAATTGGGCCTTGAACTGGATTGGTGTGTGGGTGTGTGCACAGCCTTACTATTTACTGCATAAGGGAACTCATTTTGATGCTTTCCCAAGAAATACTATAAATATGCTTTAGTCACCACTCATGGCAGTTGTGTGTACTTTGGAGTAGCTGGTCTACCTGTGATTCCGGTACTGCAGGGGGTTGAACTGGATGAGCCACTGGGTACCTTATGGTATGATTATACCATAAGCTATATCAACTTCCCCCAGCAATTCACTCCTCCCTTTTTAATGTAGACTAAAAGAAAGGCAAGGCAAATGAGGAGACACTGTGCCCCAGAAGCTCACCTGAAATTGGCCCAATGTGCAATGTGAGAAATATTGGAATAACAGATATTTCAGAGTTCAGAACAGTGATTCCCAAGCATTTTGGGGCTACCATCCCCTTGGTTCCATAAACTCACCCTGATACTCCCTAGCCGACCTTATAAAAAGCAATATTCGAAACAGCGGTTTGCATGACCCACTAAGGAAGATAATAAAGCAATAAAAATCAAAACAGTAACAATTAATTGCACATTTATGCAAGATCTGGTTGAAGCTAGTTTAAATAATTTGACAAAATGGATGACCTTGATCCAGTGATACCAGCTTTTCAAATTCTGCCTTCAGCGCCTTT
Source organism: Podarcis melisellensis (assembly GCF_964234715.1). Lineage (NCBI taxonomy): Eukaryota > Metazoa > Chordata > Lepidosauria > Squamata > Lacertidae > Podarcis > Podarcis melisellensis. The sequence goes on from NC_138540.1 coordinate 32,521,869, forward strand.
CCCAGGCAATCCACACACACACACCCGTCTCAGGGGGCAGTACTGCCTACTTTGGGTTGCAATGGTTTTTAGGCACCCCATTTCCCTCCAGAGATGTTTGCAGTACAGCACTTATTCCTATCCCCACGTGAAATCTGCATTACATTTCCATGGTGGCTCAAGTTTCACTTTGGCCACGATTTTTGGAACTGTGGGTGATGAGAGACAAGTCAGCTTGCCTTTTGCCACCTGGAAATTTTGCCAAATTTTATTGAAAGTGCAAGGCATCCATGTAGTCTGAAGCAATGAGCACGGATGCATGGAAGCTTCCCAGCACTGGGCAGGATGCAAGTGAACGCGATGCCAGATATCTCTTGTTTACAGAGGTCAGCTTTGTTGAAACCTGTGCAACTGATGGATGTGGCTGCATCCAAACAGTTACACATGGTTGCATCGATATGAGTAAGCGCTCAGGGTTGCGATATGAGTTTTTCTTCACACTCTGACACATGGTTGGGAAAGCTGACAGTTTGAAGGGTCATTGAGTGCTGGAAGAGATTGAGGCCTCATTTCAGAATGCTATCCCCTAGCCTATATAACAGGGCAAGAGGGTGCATTCAAGAGAAAAAGTAAAGGTCATGGCTCAGTGGTATAGAATTTGCTTTGCATGCAGAAGGTCCCGGGTTCAATCCCTGGGATGTTCAGCTTGGGCTGGGAGAGAACAGCGCCAACCAGTACAGACAAGGGTGAGCTTGATGGTATAACACAGCTTCCTAAAATCAAGGGATAGTGAGAGCTTGAATCACATGAGAGATATGTTTATACATACCAGAAACAAGATGACTATGCTGTGCCTCCATGTATGTAAGGTGATGTATGAAGGACTCAACTTCCCAGTCTTGAGAGTGGAAAAAATAATACTTAGGTGAGGTGTTGTCAAGCAACTTGTTGAGTCCAAGTTATGGTTGATGGGCTGCAGTTAGCTTGATGGGTCAGAAGTGGTACAGGCCTGTTCCAAACTACCATTTCATCAAAAGAATCATGCCATACCAATTCAATTCAAAGAAGTTCATGTTGAAAAGTACTCCAAGATTACGCACAAGCAAAATCAGAAGATGCAGTAGTAATGGATAACTAAAAGGAACTATGGAAGGGAAGGGAAGGGAAGGGAAGGTGATGACTAATGTATTGTTGCATTGGTTAATGTATAAATGTGGGGGGAAATGTCATAGAAAAATTATAAAATCATCACCACAACAAAATCTGCCTTCTAGCTCTTCTGCAGTGATAGAATTTTTCATTTTCCCTCCCCATCCCTCCTTCCTTTTGTGCCATGCATTTTAGATTATAATTCTACAGACAGAGACAGTCTTCTTTTCTGTGATTGCATGTAAACCACTCTTGGAGCCTTTTCAAGAGAAGAACAGGGTAAAAATGTTCTAAATAAACAAATAAATAAATCATAAACCAATCTACTGTAAAAATAGATGAACAGCATTGACATGGGCAACAACTGCCTTCTAAAATTGACTTCTTTACCTCTATGTCTGTTCAAAATTTTCTGTATCAAATTTTAGATTAAGAACTCATTCAGACAGGTAACTATCCTCTTGTATTATATAAAGCACCATGCATTTTGATGTAGGGATGGAAAATAATTTAATTGGGTCCATACTTTTAAGCAAACTGATCTAATTCACACCTTTCAGACTAGTATACCGATCAGGATGCAATTATCACTTGGAATTCAACACATTCAAATTTCCCAGTACAATTTTGGCTCAAGCAAATGTGCCAAGATGCATTAAGATTTTTAAGCTAAAATACATTTTAGATATGTGTACCTTGAGAAAAAACACACATTTGCATTTTGGGGTGAAATAGTTATTTCACTAATAGTTATTTGGCTGTGCATTTAGCTATGTAATAAAATACGATTTTTGTGCAGATTTAAAATTGCAGGCTGATGAAGAAACAGCATGGAGCAAATTTTTAAATGAACACATGTGAAATTGACCCAGAATATAATGATCTGTCCATCCCTATGATGATGGCGCAATATAAACAAACAAATTCATATTTTGAATGATTTTTTAATAAAGGCATCTGCAATTCCTTCAAATGTTTTTTGCTAAGGTTACCTCACGCAGTATTCTGTTACTGGAATGTTTTTGTCCTCTTGCCCTACTTCTGTGGGATTCAATCCCCTCCCTCTTTTTTTCTCCCTAAACAAAAACAAACATGCATCAAGCTGATAATGTTGACCCAGCATCCTCAGGGGTTGGGGCTTTCTTTCCCAATGACATAAATGGCTTTCCCACCACCACCCTCCCGACCCTTATCGAAAATTCCGCAGGAAAGCTCAGAAATCAGTATGTGGAGATATACATTTAGCGATGCAGGAGGTGATCTCCCACACTGTGATAAGTAAGTGTCACGCTGGCATGAAGTAATTTACTTTATAGCTTTCTCCAAGGGGTCCATCAAGAAACTTTCAGAGATTATAATAAAGCCCAACAAACAAGACAGGAATAGAACTCAAGGCAGAGACTTGTGCTTTGTGCAAAGTGGACCCCCCGGTGGCAAACTGTGCTTTTTATATTAGGGCCAAAGTACAGCGAAGAAGAATGAATGGAGGGAGAAATGAATGCTGCAAAGGAAGGCAGACTGGAGGAGTTGTGCGATGTAGTGACTAGTGTGCTTGTATTTGTTTAAGGTTGCCACGTGTTGTGTAGTTCAGAGTCTGAGATGCAGCGGGTGGAGACGAAGGAGGTCCTGGAAGGGCGGTCACACGGAAGGTGGGGAAAACTTGCTTTCTCCTGTTCCAGAGCACAAGACCAAAACCAATGGATTCAAATGACCAGAAAGGAGATTCAGGCTAAACCTTAGGAAGAACTTCCTGATAGAAAGAGCTGTTTGCTAGTGGAACAGATGACACTGGAAGGTGGTGGACTCTCCTTTGTTAGAGGTTTTTAAACAGAGGTTGGATTGCCATCTCTCTGGGATTTTTAGCTGTGTTTCCTGCATTTGCAGTGAGTTGGGCTAGATGATCTTTGGTGTCACTTCCTGTTCTACAACACTATGATTCTATCCCCCACTGTTGGCCATGCTGGCTGAGATTTACACAGAATCTTCAGTGTTATGATACCATGTTAATTAAAGGATAGTGCCTGGCAGATCAGGGGCTGGAGCCTAGTGGCGCCTGTGGGGTCGGGGGCTGAGAGGAGATAGCACCTGGTTAGCTAGGAGAAGAGCCTAGCTGTTGCTGAGTCAGGGTGGAGCTGTTCTGTTCCTGGCTGGAGCACATGTGGTTATCTGGCTAGATGTTGTAAGGTGCAAGGGAAGCAAGTGAGAGTCAGTACCACAGAGAGCTCCCTCTGAAGCATGTGTCAGATTCCAGCAAGGCATCAGGCTCACTTTGAGCCAAGGCAGGACCATGGAGAGTTCCTCAATTTATTACCCACCCTTCACCCTAAGGTTCCAGGGTGGGTTACAACAACCGAAACACAACATTGATGTTAAAACACAGAATCACACAATATTAAAAAACAGTTTAAAACAAGTTAACATTACAAAAAAAGAGATAGGACTTAAAAGCATAAATCTCAAGTGTCAAAAGCCAGAGTGAACAGGTGCATCTTCAGCACTGAATCTGGGACTTCCTGCATGCAACGCAGATGTTCTGTCATGAAGTTACAGCCAATCTGCTTTCATAAACTACCGTATGCCCTGCAAAATAGATTGTGAGCCTGGCATTATATGGACAGGAATGCATCTCTGTGGACGTCCAACTGAGAGTGTCTTACATAAGAACATAAAAAGAGTCTGCTAGAAAAGGCCAATGGTTCCATGGTTGGAGGCACTGCATAGCCATTGTGGCTAGTAGCTTTCTGTTGTCTTCTCCTCCATTATTTCCCCCTGATCATCCTTTCATGCCTTCTAGGTTGGTAGCCATAGTTTAACTATACAATTTCTTTTATCTGTCCTTAACTTTCCAACAAAAAAATATATTCCTTAAAATGAAACCATAAACATGGGTCTTCCATCTAAGAATTAGCTGCACTTTAGTCCCAGGGGAACAATCATTCTAAGAACACCATCTTTTCCTTCTGTGCAGAAAAAAAGGAAATATATATGCAGAAATCTTTATGCTATTAATGATGAGAGGATTTCATAATGCTTCTAGTATTTTTCAAGCTTTTATAGTTGGCATACCATAGACATGATGAAAGTTAAAAAGGACTAGTATAAAAGGTAAAATTATAAATGGGATAAAAGGTGAAAGGGCTACTATAACAGTGAAAGGGCCCCAATAACCTCCCTATAATAAGGAAGAATTGTGCTTTCTGTTGGCGACCCATCTCTTAATCAGGTAGTTACGGGAAAACAGGAAATTCATTTGTATTAGCAGATAGCTTCTCAACAGTGAATAGGTAATGCACCGTCAAAACTGAAGGAAAATGCACTCCTTGCCTTTATTAAAATAAATGTAATGTTTTGATTGAAATGGACATTAAATTGGGGTAATTACCCAGAAACAGCAAACAGATGATCACGGGAGGAACAGCACACAGCCCAATGCGCGCGGTACAGAAATCATAAGAAGCAATGCTCACTTAGGTTCCTGTTCTGCCCCTGCTTAAGCAGTGCAGGGTTGCCATAATCTAACCGGCACTGTAATTAAATGACATGATGCAGGTTTCTTATATAACTAAACAGAAAGCCGTGGGCAAGTCTGAGCAGCTTTAAAGGAAGATTCAATTATGCCATCCAAAGATCTAATTAATAAATGCTCAGAACAAGAAGCAGGAAATCCTTTCCAGCTGTTAAAAGTTTTCATTTCTATAGCCACGTTATGTGCTCATCCTTTGACACAAGGCATTTCAGAGAAATCCAGGGCAAATATTTAGGTGTGTTTTGAAAAGTTAGAAGAGAGAGATATAATGTTCTTACTGTGGTTTTTGTTTTTTGTTTTGTTTGAAGGGAAGCTAAACATCTTGGTGTGAAGTAAATTAGAGTTCTGTTGGGTCAAAACAAAAGCCCACCTGGTGTAGTTTTAAATCAGAGTTGCACCCCTCTTGAAGGAAGAGATTCATAGCTTCTGGCCACCCATGGATCCAATATTGTCACTTGAGTTTCAGGCTATGGTTTGTTCACCAGCTTTGGCCACTCTTGGACAGATATGGCCACAGTACTCTGTGCTCTGATACCTTCTAGACTGGATTATTGAAATGTGCTGTATATGGGCTTGCCCTCTGAAGATGACTTCAGTTGGTCCAAAATGTTGCACCAAGGTTGGGATTCCATTTAGAACTCGAAAGCATCTGCATTGATTGCCAGCTCATTTCTGGGCCCAATCCAAGGTGCTCACATTAAAACCCTTAGGCCCCAAATATCCGAAAGACCATCTTCTTCGCTACAGACCCTCTCGGGTGTTAAGCTCAGCAGAGGGGGACCCTCTTGGTAGTTCCACTGCCTCAGATGTTGTTGTCCCAGGAGAGAGTATTTTCTCTTACAGCTCCTAAGTTGTGGAATTCCCTCCTCACAGAAGTGCATCTGGCACCTTTAATATACAGCTTTCATCTTAAGCTGAAGACGCGCCTCTTTGCCCTGACCTTCAGTACCTGAGGTGTATGTTTTCAAGGACCCACTCTATTCCTGTGACTGCTATTTGTTTTAACTGCATCCAATTTGAGTATGTTGGAATGTGTCTTGGGACTTACTAGTGAAGGGCCAGTAGTAATAATGATACAAAAGTTGGGTGCCAACCCCACTCTCTGCTGAGTGGTAGCAAGCTTCCAGGCACCACACAGGGTCTGTGTTACTTAGGAGAGTTGAGACATGGCGGAAACTGACATAGCTTTAAGAAATATGATTTATTCACATATTTACACCTTCAGTCTGCATGAAGGGAGTCCAGAAGTTACAGTCTGGTCATTTCAAGACGGGCTTGTTCCCCACAGCAATGCAGTCCTGTAGTCAAAGGCATCTCTCCCAGCCAGCTTTCAGCCAGCCTGCCTAAGATGGATTCCAGTCCTTGTTCTCCCCTTGTTCTCCCCAGCAAGCTTTGCTAAAAACTCTCTTTTCCTGTCACACCACACCCAGTTACCATGGCAGCATTCCAAATCCCTGGTCTCTGGGCAAGGGAGAAGGACAGCTCTCTTGTATGCTCTGGTCATTTTGCAGAGGTTAACTCAGGAATTCCTCTGCAGCTTGTATCTTCCCCATCACATCCCAAATAATCAAAATCCTACCATTTATTAATTTCTGGGTTTTATTTTGGGGGGAGGGTCCTCCAAATCTACAACCCCAATAATAATAATAGTCAGTGCTTTTTTTCTTTAAAAATGTTTAGGGGTACTCTCATTTTGACTCAAGAAAATCGCCATTTTACAGTTCAAATCAGGAGAAGAAAATACAGTAAATGGACAAAAGTACAAAGATTCACAAAATGTTTAGGGGTATGCGTACCTCTGTGTCCCCCCAGAAAAAAGCACTGGTAATAGTCCAACACTCTAACCTCTGTACCATCTTGTCTGGCTATTAAACTGGATATGAAGAGAGAAATTGGGAGGGCATTTGTCTGATGGTTGAAACTCCCTAACAGCTTGCAGGGGGCCCTCAGAACAAAACAAATCAGGAAATTATTGGAAAATTATTTCCTGAGAAATTTTGGCCTAGTCCTAGCTGCAGCAGGAAGTATCTTTGCTTAAGTCTCACAAATATATTAACTTACTCTGAGGCATCTTTTAATGAGTTGCTAGGATTACATTTTGCCATGTCAGCGGAGCCTCTAGTCTTACCCTGATGCAGCTCCTGAATAATAAATAAGAGCAGCTCAGAAATTAAAAGAACATTTAAGTCCAGGAGTGGACTAACAGTGGCTATTATGGCCTTTGTCAATACCCTCCCTAGCTCTACCTTGCAAGTTTAGACTTCCAAACCAGATGAGTTTCACAGGCCAGCAGAAAACCATGGGACCATGGTTTGAATTCTAAGGGGAGTTTCATTTCATTTCGGGGGCAGGTAGCTTTTAAAATATCCCATTGAATTGAATGGGATTTATTCTCATGGAAGTGGGTCTATGACTGCAGACCTTTTTGAGGCATGCTTGGGCCCCTACAATGGCAGCTGAGTGTGGTTCAGCACCCATTAAAAAAAAATCAAGCTTAACAAGCATCAAGGACCCTAATTTTGATTCACTTCATCTCAAGATACCATGTTAGGAAGCTTTGTCATAGCAGAGTTCACAGATTTATGCCTTCACAGCTACAATATGATACAATCCTTCTTTTTGCAGGACAGACACACACCCCATGGCCCTGCCAGCCAACCTGGAATACATCAATCACAAGCTCCTGGCAGCTGACACCTTTGAAGTTCCTGAAGGCTGGACAATGTGCCTTTGGTCACATCGGGACCCAGATGGAAAACCATGTTCAAGGTGGTCAAAAGGAGTTGAAAGGTCTCGTGTGTTTCATTATGATGACAAAGCTTTCAAACGTTGAACGGAAGCTTTTAAGCATGTGGATCTGGGAACAATTGCCAAGTGACTCTTGGTAAATTTAAGAAGTAAGTGTTAATTGATTGCGAATCAGTATGCACTGAGAGTGCAATTAATGTTAAATTATGTACCATTAATTTTAATCTATATGGACCAATTATGGACTCGTCATGGACAAACTATCGATTCACTGAGTGCCAGTGAAAGATTCAAGACTGCACTAACCTCCACAGCCAAAGGCTTTCCAGGTAAGTGATGACAGGCTTTTTGATATTGTGAGGAGTGTAATTTGGCTTCATGTGATCTGCTACTGTACGCTCGCATCTTGCGCGTTTTTCATTTGCACAATTGCAACAATACGGGGGCAAGGTGAGGACACTCTCATGAGATCTTGCAGGAAGTCCAAATGCTCACGAGATCTAGCAAGAACATCCATAACATTCACAGAGGCAGTGAGTGTTACAATCAAGTTGTGTATAAATTTTATGAAATTAACTACATAAATACTGATGATCGGATTAACCCTTGAGTTGCATACAGAATGATCTCTGTTGTTGCACTTTCAATGGGAATGTCTCTGAACAAACTCTGACTGTAAGAGGGAGGACCTTGCATTAAGAAAAAGTATCATACAACATTGTGCTGGTCCTGTTTATGGTACAGTGGTACCTCGGGTTAAGAACTTAATTCGTTCTGGAGGTCCATTCTTAACCTGGAACTGTTCTTAACCTGAGGTACCACTTTAGCTAATAGGACCTCCCGCTGCTGCCGAGCCACCACTGCACGATTTCTGTTCTCAACCTGAAGCAACATTCTTAACCTCAAGCACTATTTCTGGGTTAGCGGAGTCTGTAACCTGAAGCATCTGTAACCTGAAGCATCTGTAACACAAGGTACCACTGTATTTCCTTCTTCCTCAGACATGTGTGGCCCAGGCTCTTACTAGTTACTGGCCCCAGCTCAAGATGTATATATTTACCTGTGCAGTCTCTGAAGATTGCTGCATCAGGATTTTTTATTTTGTTGGTTGCATTTGCTTTCCCATTCTCTCTCTGTGCTTGTTTTAAAAGTCATAGGATTTTATTGCACTACTGGTTTTTCTATTTTTGCTCCTTTCCCCCTTTCTTTTTCATTTTTTTTATTTAAAGGGAAAAAAGGGGAGTATCAGCACAGATAAGAATAAGAAGATAAACATCAACAGAAGATAAAGATAACCATCAACAAAGGATTAAGATAAAGCATCAACATTAGATAAAGCCAAAATCCACAAATCTTGCAGCCAGGCTTGCAAACAAACCAAAGTACCTTTAGAGATATCTTCATTAAACACAATTGAAATAAAGTGCAATTTTCAGCTAATTAGCAAATCAGTTCTAAGGTGCATTATACACTTGGGTTTCATGTAAGAAGAAGAAGAGTTTGGATTTGATATCCTGCTTTATCACTACCCTAAGGAGTCTCAAAGTGGCTAACAATCTCCTTTCCCTTCCTCCCCCACAACAAACACTCTGAGAGGTGAGTGAGGCTGAGAGACTTCAGAGAAGTGTGACTAGCCCAAGGTCACGAAGCAGCTGCATGTGGAGGAGCAGGGAAGTGAACCCGGTTCACCAGATAACGAGACTACCACTGTTAACCACTACACCACACTGGCTCCCACTCTGGGACCCCTTTGGCAATGAAAATAAATAAATGTAAATTTGTTACATTTCTTACAGAAATAGGATGGAGGCTAAAGTTTTTAAATATCATTTATGCTTTTATTAAAATGTTTTGCACAGCCTTAACGTTGGCAGGAGGGAGTTGAATGTGCCTTTTCCCCTTGAAGGGAATTTATAGTCAATGCCCTGAAACACACACCCACCCACCACCACCCCGATTTCTAGAAGAAAGGTTCCATGAGAGCAACACTGGTGGATGTGCTGTTTGTGGGAAGAATGTGGAAGGAAATGGTGGGGTAATCCTACAGAGACCTCCCTCTTGTGCCTGGATGGTGTTGTTCTGGGTATGCGAGGATTGACAAGCAAAGGATGGCAAGCAAAGGATTGCATCCATCTACTCTTTTCCTCAGAATAGACTCAATGAAATTAATGGGCCTACATTAGCCATCACCATTCATTTCAATGGGCCTACTTTGAGTATGAGTAGTGCTGGATACCATTCATCATTTCTGACCACCAACGTCCCAGTTTTCATGGCCTAATAACCAACAGATGGAACGATGCATTTAATTTTTAAAACAGAAAAATAAAGCACCAGTAAAACAACACAGAGATAAAAAGCAAGTTGATCAGCAGGAAAACGTTCTGCTCTTTCCCCCCCAGATTCCTTTATTTTTTTAAAACAACCACCATATTTCTCAGCTTGCCTAAGTGATTTTTCAAAAATCAATAGCCTATATTTAACCATTATGGTAACTGATAGCCAATGTGCTGTGTCTATTTTAAACACCAACAACAATAATAATAAAAAATCCTCTCTCCAATGAATTGCAAGGCAAGGGGAATTTAATACATTAGTCAAATGGCCCTTTTGGCTAGACCTCCTTTTATAGAGCAAATATTATAGCACTTATTTATGCCCTGCTTTTTTTTTATTAACGACCCTCCTGACAAATTATATTTAATTTAGCACAATAAGGCTTTTATATTTGAATAATGCTGTTTTAATATTAATTAGAGCATTCTAATTAATAGAAGCCTTCCTTTGGGTTGTCTGCCCACCCACGGGACTTCAGCAAGACTCAGTTGCCTCTGCCTTTCCTCAAAGCCACAAGGCCACAGGAAGGTGCCTTTTTCTGAGTCAGAACATTGGTCTATCTTTCTCAGTATTGTGTTCTATGATTGGCAGTCACTCTCTGGGATTTCAAAGCAGGAATCTTTCCCAGAACTACCTGGAGATCCCAGGAACAGAACCTGGGACCTTCTGCATGTAAAGCGAATGCTTTGCTGTTGAGCTACAGCCCTTTCCTTTGCTTGGCAGAATCAACCTTGCATGCCTCCAGCCAATAGAGGGCAGGGTTGAGACTAACAGACAGGGGCAAATGCCCTTTGTGCTTTTTCCTGCCAAACTCCCAAGCTCCACCCCTTTCATCTTCCTTGCTCTCTCCCCTTTCTCCTGCACAAGACAGCCATGAAACCTTTTCTAACCATGTAAGTTTACAATTCGAAGCCACCTTGTAAATATGAAGGAACTTCTTCTTTACCAATGGGACCTTTCTCTCTGTGTGTTTTGTTGTTTTATTTTTTACTTTTTAAAGCAATGCTAGTAGATCCATAGAGTCATAGAATTGTAGAGCTGTAGGAGAACACAGGTTTTCCCAGTAGTGATGTATGGAAGTGAGAGCTGGACCATAAAGAAGGTTGATCGCCGAAGAATTGATGCTTTTGAATTATGGTGCTGGAGGAGACTCTTGAGAGTCCCATGGACTGCAAGAAGATCAAACCTCTCCATTCTGAAGGAAATCAGCCCTGAGTGCTCACTGGAAGGACAGATCCTGAAGCTGGGGCTCCAATACTTTGGCCACCTCATGAGAAGAGAAGACTCCCTGGAAAAGACCCTGATGTTGGGAAAGATGGAGGGCACAAGGAGAAGGGGACGACAGAGGACAAGATGGTTGGACAGTGTTCTCGAAGCTACCAGCATGAGTTTGACCAAACTGCGGGAGGCAGTGGAAGACAGGAGTGCCTGGCGTGCTCTGGTCCATGGGGTCACGAAGAGTCGGACACGACTAAACAATAACAACAACAGGAGACCAGAAGAGTCAACCCCCTGCAATGCAGGAATCTTTTCACCCAATGTGGGGCTCAAACCCACAACCCTGAGATTAAGAGTCTCATGCTCTTACTGACTGAGATGTGAATGAGACAGACTGAGTAGTGGAGCGACTGGGTACAGGTCCAGTTTACAGACTCTTAAACTCTGTTCTCTAAACCATAAATCATTTTTTTTAAAAAAAATAAAACCAAAGATTTCTGACCACAGGCCATTTAGGTAGGAATAACTTTTGCAGTTAGGTAGGAAGATTCAGAAGCGCATGGCTTGATGGCAGTCCATGTGAAAAATGGGTTAGAAGGGGTTTCAGTGGCCTGCAAACTAAATGCAATGCAACTAAGTGCATGGCGTGGCAATTAAAAAAGGGGAAATACTCATGAGAGTCCAGGCTGCAGCAGGAGAAGCATGTGGTCTAGATAACAAAAAGCAACTGTACAACTTTATTATGATTTGGCCCGAGTACTTATGAGCACCATAGTTTAAGAAGGATGTTCTAAATGTTTGTCTCTTGCATTTTTACAGGGAAGGGCCATAACTCAGTGGCAGAGCATCTGCTTTGCATGCAGAAGGTCTCCGATTCGGTCATTGGCATCTCTGGACTGGGATATAACTCAGCCTGGAACCCTGGATAGCTGCTTCTCATCAGTGAAGAACTGAGCTAGGTGTACCAATGAGTCAGTATAAGGCAGTTTCCTATGATCCTGTGAACAATATTGACAAACTGGAATATGTCTAGAGGAAGGACCCAGAGACTGAATCCAATGAGGAAAGGTTGACAAAGTTATGTTTGTCTAGCCTGGAAAAGATAAAATTAAGAAGGGATTACCATCTCCATATATCTTGAAGGACGATCACTCAGATCAGTGCTCCTTAACCATAAGTCTTCATATATTTTCTGGACTACAACTCCCATCATCCTTCTTCTCCCAATGGTCAGAGATTATCATAGGAGCCAACTCCTAGAGGTAGAAGGGCCGTTGCTTCCCCATGAAACATTTGAGGGGGCTGCCCCCCCCAAATTGATGGGCATTGCCATTCAATTGCTGTGTGTGCACCATGCCATGTAATCGATTATGTAGAGTGGGCCTTATCTGCCCCCACCCAATATTTTATTCAAGTTGACACCACTGGAGATGATGCAGGTTGTAGTCCAACAGCATCTGAGGACCCAAGGTTGAAGAGCACTGAGATGGTTGATGGAATAAATAATTTTAATCCCTACTGTTTTATACCCTACTGCAGTGTTCACCAAACTTGGGTCTCCAGCTGTTTTTGGACTACAACTCCCATCATCCCTAGCTAACAGGACCAGTGGTCAGGGATGATGGGAATTGTAGTCCCAAAACAGCTGGAGATCCAAGTTTGGCCAACACTACCCTACTGTTACTCCAGAGCAGCGGTTCTCAACCTGTGGGTTCCCAGATGTTGTTGGACTACAACTCCCATCATCCCTGAGCTCTGGCCTTGCTAGCTAGGGGTGATGGGAGTTGTAGTTCAACAACATCTGGGGACCCACAGGTTGAGAAAGGCTGCTCCAGAGGGTAGGGATTGAACGTTCAAATTATGAGATTTAGACTAGTCATTAGGAAGAGCTTTGTGATGGTGCTGGTGGTTTGATGGTGGAACAAACTGCAGCGGGAGGTGGTGGACTTGGTAGACTGTCTTTCATTAGAGGTTTTTAAGAAGAGGCTGAATGTCCACCTATCAAGGTGGGGATTTCCTGGCAAGTAGGGGATTTCCTGGCATGGGGTTTGACTAAATGACCTTCAATAGTTCTTCCATTTATGAGTGGACAGCAGCCCCCATTGCCCACTATAAAGAAGCTGCAGAAATTATTTCTTTACAGCAGTGTTTCCCAACCGGTGTTCCGCGGCACACTAGTGTGCCGCGTGATGTTGCCTGGTGTGCCGCGAGCGAGTCCAAAAAAGGTTGGGAAACACTGGTTTCTCTTTCAAAAAGGAAACGTGGGTTAAAGCGGCGCCGCCGCCTCCCACTCACTTTCCTGCTCTGGCTTCCCTAACAGTTTTCCGAGTTGCGTCACTGGATCCAGCCCCCTTTTCCACATGTGACACGGGGCTGGAGGGAGGGAAAGAGGGCTTTACGTCGCGCACAAAGGCAGCCTCCTAGAAGCGCTCTGGGCCGGCGCCGTTTCACCGAAGGCGCCGGAGGACCCCCACCCTCAGCTCCTTCAGAAAGGAAGCCCCGCCCCTCGGCTCCCTACGCCGCCAGGCAGCTCAGCTGACTGACGAGGACGTTCTGCGGCGGCGGCCGCCGCACAACCACCGCAGTTGCTGGCAGCGTCCGCAGCGCAATAAGTAACAGCGCCTGGTGCTGCCAACTCTTTCTCTCTCTCTCTCTCCCGCCCCGCCCCCAAGCTCTCGCGCGCCCCGTGTCAACATCGCCGCGCGCAGCTTCCCGAGCTTGAAGCCAGCCGCTGCACGCACACGCCGGCTCGTAATCGGCTCCGGTTGTTGCCTTTCTCTGCCGAGGTCGGTGGACCCCGAGCCTAGGCTTCCTTCCCGCACCCCGCTTTCCGAAGACCGCACACCAGTTGGGCCAGTACATATTCCCCTCCCGTGACTGGAGCGGAATAGCCCTTTCTCTTCTTCCCCAACCCTTGTCGTTGGAGGAGTCCCTCAGTCCCTCGCTTTGCTGCCTCCTTCCCCCCCCACCCCCAAAGCTTGGAGGTTCCCCGGCAAGGGGGAGGGGAAAAAAATTGAAAGTTACACTTTCGTGCGTCCCTCCCGGCGTGACGCTGCGCGCTGACGTCACGGGGCTGTAATGGTGGTGTGCCTCGAGATTTTTTTCATCAAACAAGTGTGCCTTTGCCCAAAAAAGGTTGGGAAACACTGCTTTACAGAGCAAGATGTTCCCATCCCACCCCCACTCTCAAGTTGTTTGTGTGTAAATAACCTTGAGAGATACTATGGGATTAAGTGGACTTCCTCCCTCCCACCCCCCAATAATAATTCTTTGTATGAAACTACTTTCCAGCAGAATAAGACATCACTGATAAAGTCAGAAAAGACACATTTAAAAACAATATTGATCAAATTGCAGGGGGCAGTGAACTGTGAAACAGGTCTATTTTCCCATAGGTTTTTTTTTAGTTACTGATTGACTGTAGGGCCACGGAATGTGCTTTTCCTAATGGGTTAGCAGAATTGACTTCTGAATGACAATGCCTTCTTCCCTGAGGCGCTCAGTGCCCTCCTAAGTGCAATGAATGAAACAATATCACCGGACGTTATAGAATGGAGGTCACATTAATCTCTGAGACTCGGGACTGACTCCCCTTTCCCATGGCCAAGCAAAAATAAATCAATTAACTTCTTTTCATAAGGAACCTGGGCAGCAAACTATTAAAATATATATAGAGAGAGGGCAAAACTGTTGACAATGGAAGTTTTCACTGAGTGTAGGGAAAACAAGAATTTTAATGTGACTGTATTTCCTTGGCGCCCCCCTCTTTTTTTTTGCATCGGAAAGCAAATGACTGTGATTTTATTGCCTTTTGCACAGAATAACTTGCAAGCTTGTTATAAGTGGGTTTTAATCACTGTCTGTGGGTTGTTAATTCACTATAATAAGGCGGTAAGAAACCTCCAGAACTCTACTAAAAACCACCAAACTCTGGTAATTTGCTTAACGTGGGATGGGCGGCTGAGCCTGCATCTGAGATTCGGGGGGGAGGGGGAGCGGCAGGATGGCGGAAGCGATCTAGGATGGAAACATTGCTGATTCAAGACTCGGTGTAAGTGGCTGCTCTTTAGATGCAGGAAGCTGATTGAAACTTTGGCCGACAAGAGTGGGGGAGTTGAGAAAGCTGGGGATAAGGGATCAGAATGTACCAGCCAAAAAGAAAAGCCGACATAGTATTGAAGACTGGGGGCGGGGGAGGGCAAGGGAGGCCCCATTTCAACATGAGGATCATCCAGTGTATGGAAAAAAATGGTCCCATTCATCTCGTACAAGGACTTCCATTCAGTGTAAGCACACCCTCTGCAAGGAAGAACAATAAACGGACTATAAATTGGAAGAAAAGAAGTCTGGGTTCGGGGGATCCACACAGCCGGAGCAATTATGGAACCCCTTCAGAGCATGCCAGGCCTGTGCTTCAGGTCCCAGGCCTTAGACAAACGGGTAGAATTCCCCTGTCGTAAGTAAATGGTTCTTACAGCACCAATGTTCCTGACGGACACATGCGGAACAAAAATGCGAGCAATTCCTAGGCAAGAGGTCCGGACACTTAGCAATTCAAGTCAGCTCCACCGTGGATGTAAACACATTAAAATTATGCGTTGGGATGTGACATCCGTCCAACAACTGATCCCGTGAGCTGAATAGAATATAAAGAAAGGAGTTTCCCAGGCTGCCGATTGGCATCCACATGGAAACAGCTCCTTTTCACAGGGATGTCTCTCTGAAACGTTTCCTAACCTCACAAGTAGAATCCATAGGAACATGGGAAGAATCCTTATACTGAGTCAGACCTAAGTTTGGGTTTGTTTACACACTGACTAGTAGTGGCTTCCCAGCATTTCAGATAGGGTTCCCCCAGCCCTACCTGAAAAAGTTGGGGATTGAACCTGGGATTGAACCTGTGCAAAGCAGATGCTTTACCACTGAGCCATGTCCCTCCTATGAGTCATGCAAACATCACAGCCTACACCATGGATGGAGAACCTTCAGGCTAATCTTGGTCCACCAAAGGGGCCAATTTGGCCTATGAGCACATGTCATCCAAACCATGGTCACCTGTCCATCAGCTGACAGCACTTGCAAAGCAGACTTAGTCATAGAGCAGAACCGACTCTTTACATATTCTTTGCAGACCCCTCCCCTGGCATGGTTCAACTTTGACAGGTGATTGTGACCACCCACCTGTCAGTCACCTGATGCCATCATGATGCCAGATGGCTGACTGGTTGTGGCCATGCCCACCTGTCAAAGTTGGCCTATATGGGGAAGCTAAGGAGCTGGCCTTCCAGTTCTCCAATCCTAGCCAACATGGGACCCACAGCAAATGGACTGCTGGGTGACCTATGTTCACTGGAATGGCACAACTATGGGGGGAAAGCTAATTCCATGTTAGGGATTATTAGGAAAAGGATCAAAATAAAACTGCCAATCTCTTTTTCAGAAAACAATGGCATGACCACATGAGGGTTATGGTACAGAGTTCCGGTCACCTCGTCTCAAAAAGCATATATTTGAACATGGAAAAGGTTTGGTAAAGGCAACCAAAATGACCAAGGGGATGGATTGACTTCCCTAAGAGGAAAGGTTACATATTTTGGGGCTTTTTAACTTGGAAATAAAGCAGTCACAAAAAAGTGATCACTGATATAAACACACACACACACACACACACACACACACACACACACACACTATCCTTATCACCAATCTGCCCCTACCCCAAAGGCAGAACATAGGTGGAATAAATATTCTTCCCCCTATTAGATTTAAACTGAAGGTCTCTGGTGGAATCCAATAATGTGCCATGAATGGGGTTTATGGTTCTTCCCGCAAACGGGAGTCCGTATTTAGTTTAATACTCTAATAAAAATTTCATGCTGACCCTTTTGTCATCTGGCTGTGAGTTCAAGCATTAACACTGAGGTCAGGCAATATGAGGATGGCGTAACCACGGTAGAAATTCTGAGGATTATAAGTTTCCTAGCACCCCCCCCCCAATCGCCCACCTTAATTTTCCCCCCAGGTTATAAAACACACATCTGACGTCTGTCTTAGTTTGGGTGTCAAGATCTTATTTACAGTGTTTCCTAATGCTCTTCCAAAACTCATGGTGTTTTCTAAAGACAATGAGTAATATGCAGCCAACAAATCCCAGTTCCGTGAGATATATAAGCAATGCTCCCCACCCCCCGTACTTCCAGTGTTTTGTATTATTTGCCCTTATTTCTGAAGATTACTTGTGGTTTTAGTACTGGGGAGAGCCGTGTTTGTTATTAACACTAAGAGATTGATTTTATGACAGTTGCAGGGGTTATTGTTAGGTGTGGAATTGGGCCTCAGATCACGTCATCTGCAATTTGTTAGCACAGAGTCATTGGGATTGTAATGCTGAGAGAAAATAATGCCATTTCTGTATCATTTTCTTTCTTCTTTTTTTAAAAAAAATTCTGAGTAGGGATGGCTAACTTCCTCAGCTTAGAGGGACTGGATTCTCTCCAGATAAGCAGCTCAGATGCTTCCTTCCTACCCCTCAATGCTGACATCCAGCTCTGCATTTTAAATAGGGGAAATTAAGTTCCTTGAGGAGGAGAAGCTGATGGGCTACCTTTTATCATTTTAATTTGCAAAAAGAGATATCTGCATTTAAAGCAGTATGAGAGCCAGTGTGGTGTAGTGGTTAGAGCGTTGGACTAGGACCTGGAAGACCAGGGTTCAAATCCCCACTTAACCATGAGACTCACTGGGTGACCTTAAGCTTCTCAGCCAAAAACCTACCTCACAGGGCTTTTGAGAGGATAAAGTGGGGGAAGAATGAGATCCAGGTATGTCACCTTCAGCTCCTTGGAAGAAAGTGGTTATATAGATATAAATAACTAACTGGTTCAGGCCCTCTTGGAGAAGAAGTAGGGGGAACCATAGTCTCAGAGCTCAACCACATGCCTCCAGGTCTCCCTTTCTGAACTCGGGGGATCTCTTCATGCCATACATCCCTTGCTGGCCTCACTTGGCACTCCCTCCAAGAGCTTTAGCCTGAGTAGAGCATGTCCTTGAACCCTGATAATGTTTCATCCAAGGATCTCTTCCCCCCTGCAGGAAATTGTGACATTTGACCTTGCATGAAAAGCACATTTTCTGCATGGGATGAAGGGGATCTTACACACCCTAGGCTAGTTTTGGTTATATATATATTCTAATTGAATATATTCTAGTGTTGGAACATTCTCTCCTCAGTTCTGTTCTGAACTCTTGTTTTTCTACCGCAACTCTTCCTCAAGAGTTGCAGTTCTTGCATTTTGCTCAGGTGACATATTTTATCTATCAGATGTGGTGCATTTATCTTACCATGGTCTTCTGAGTTGGATTACCTTGGCAACTGGCGGTGTTGCCCTCCCACTGTGTGGTAAGATTTGTCTAATTTGCATACTCCTGCCTGTGGAACAAGTGGGAGGGGCCTAGTAGCCATTCAGCTATCCACCAATGCTATAGAGCCTGGGAGAGCACTGCTGTAGTTGCTACTCCATGTTCCTCATGGTTCCAAAGACGAAGAAGGGAGATTTCAGGGCCATACTGGATTTGGGGTATATGGGGTGTTAGGGAAAGTGTAGTATATTTGGTGGGGGACACATCATGCTCCTTCTGGGGTAGTTTGTCCACCTTTGCTCCCCATCTTGCACTCAGTTCTCACTTGTGCTATCTTGAAGCTGCCAGTATGCGCCAGCAGCCACACCCTGAGAATGGCTTTGACTGCCTGTCTAAACCAGGTGATGGGTCTCAAACACTCGATGGGTTAGGGACTTCTTCTGCATGTGAAGACAAATTGAACAGATAAGACCAATAGCAGGTCCAACGGTCAAGAAGGTGGTTTCTGCACGTGTAGGGGAAGTGAGGGGCAAATGGGGCTCATCAACCTGGCAAGGTAGCCCAGATAGGAGAAGGAAAACCCTGAACCCAAATTCCCTCTGCCTTGCAGGATATTTTTGGGAGAAGACAAATCTGCAGCCTAAGGCGGTTGGATGGCACCTTGTCACCTCCTTTCAGCAACTCCTACAGCCATGCTAGTGCCAAACATATTGCTCTGCTTTCCTTTGGACCACATCAGTGAGACTGAGGGGGGATCTTGCCATCTAGGGAGCCCAGGACCTTCATACACACTGCCAGGCTTACGCCCTGCAGAGATCACTTCAGTGCTGCTAATGCAGTGGTTTAACTTCACCCCTTGAAGTGCACTCCATTGTCTGTCAGGACAGACAGATGCCAACAACTGGATTTGAAGGGGATGAACAGGCACCTCCGGAAACACAGGGTTGCCCTCCCACTTGTTCCACAGAATAGCAGCCATTGATAGCCTTAGCATTCATGAATTTGTCCCATTTTCTTTTAAAGCTATCCAAGTTAGTGGCTATTACTTACATCCTGTGGGACCTAGGTTCCATAGTTTAACTATGAATAAGTCATTTATTTTAACTTTCAGGAATCTTCCAACGTTCAGCTTTATTGGATGCCAACAAGTTCTAGAGTTAGAAGAGATGGAGAAAAACTTTTCTCTATCAATTTTTTCTAAGAAGGGAATGAACACTTTGACGGGGGGGGGGGGGAGCTTCCCCACCTCTGCTATGTAATGATTTCTGGCAGAATTGCACGGTCAATTCATCTTCTTCATAATGTTATTTCTTGAACAGAAAACAGTTTTAGTCATTTGAATGCAGTTATGAAAACCTATGTAAGTCAAGGAGCAGACTGAGCTTACAATTGGGGGGGGGGGCTGAATCAACAGCTACAGAACAGAGAGCTTTTAAGCTTTTTTAATAAAAAAAACTAGAAAAATCAAATCAATATTACAGGCCAGCTCTTCTATTAATTTAAGAGGAAATGGAAAACAGATATTAGAAGAATAGATCGTGGTTTTTTATTCTATTTTATGAGATACAGAAAAATCATAAGGAACTGACATTTATAATTCCCTTAATGCTTTGCCTCCCGTGAGTTATGGGTCGATCCCCTACTCCAGACCTGACTTGCGTGCTCGCTCTTTTTATTAAAGTAGTGCATAAGGTTGTGTCAGCAGTTCCATTATAAACCTCTATTAGCAGGGGTTTATAACCGCCTCGTAAAAATTTCCTCAAGGCTGAAAGTTGGCACATCATGTCTTAATCTAGAAATAAAAGATGTTTCTACCCCACCCGCTGTTTATGATATTTTAAAATAAATAAATAAGTGCAAACCATTTGCGTGCTGATAAATGAAAACGTTAACGCAATTTAATAAGACACCAAAATTGATCTGAAGGCAACATGATTTGTCAATTGTTAATTAAGAGCACATTGCACTTGAAGCACTGCTGGCAGAAGCATGAGATGGGGGTATCTTTGCTGGACTGCACCCCTACAGATTGCAGGTGGAAGGAGTTGCATTTTTAAAGTACAGTGGTACCTCGGGTTAAGTACTTAATTCGTTCCGGAGGTCCGTACTTAACCTGAAACTGTTCTTAACCTGAAGCACCACTTTAGCTAATGGGGCCTCCTGCTGCTGCCGTGCCACCGGAGTACGATTTCTGTTCTCATCCTGAAGCAAAGTTCTTAACCTGAAGCCCTATTTCTGGGTTAGCGGAGTCTGTAACCTGAAGCGTATGTAACCCGAGGTACCACTGTATTGTTTACAGCACCAGATCAAGACATTTTGCTGCCTGGAGCCTGAATGGCTTCTCAGCCCTCCTGCTATCATCAACAGGAAGGCCTGTTGGTCTGTGGTGGAGCACCTCATTGCCATGCAGAAGGTCCCAGGTTCAATCCCCAATGGCAGTTCCAGGTAGGGCTTGGAACGACTCTCTTTCTGAAACCCTGCAGAGCTGCTGCCAGTCAGTATAGAAAATACTGATCAAAATGGAGCAATGAGCTTCTTCTAAACAAATAGTCCAACCTCCTGCAATGCAGGAATCACAGCAGAGGTGATGACTGCTGTGGGCAATATCTGAGAAGAGGCATTCCCACTGCCTTCCCCCTCCCCCCACACTTTGGTAGCCATGACAGTCACCATCAACAGTTATTTTCTTTAAAAATATATATGATATAAACACAAAGTGTATGTAAACAAAATGTAATGAGAGAATTTAAAATTGGTGGCTTAGTTTATCAGGGGCATGTTTCAAATATTTTCAATAGATAAGTCGACAAAAATTTGTAGCCTAACTCATAATGTAAACAAAAATACCATGTGACAGAGGAGGCATGCTGCCCTATCAATATGGGGAAGCATTGAAATATATGATCTCTGTCTGCCTTGGTGCAGTCAAGAAAGAAACACATGGACCCAGTTGTGTAGCTTGCCTTCTAGATTTTTATTGCAGTTCCCTTGAATGAAAGGGTAGTTCTAAAGTGCTGAGAGAAGGGTGGACAAGGTGATAAAGGGTCTGGAAACCAAGCCTTACGAGGAATTGGTGAGAGAGTTGGAGATTTGCTGTATCCAAGTCAAGGATGCTGAGGGGGCTGCACTGAAGCCTTGATGTGAGGAAGAATCTGCTTTAGATTCCCCAGGGGGCTTGTTGTAAGTTGCTTTGGGTTGCCCTGGGCAAGATAAAGTGATCGACCAATCCATTAACTGATTAATTAATTTAAAATGTTTAGTCAGGAGAAGAGAGATGATAGCCATCTTCAAATACATGACGGGCTGTCTCATGGAAGATAGAGCCAGTTAGTTTTCTGTGTCGCCAGATCGTAGGACTTGAACCAGTGGATTCAAATTACAGTCATACCTCTTGTTACGTTCGGTTCAGGTTACGTCTTTCCAGGTTGAGTCCTGCAGCGACCCAGAAGTACCAGAAAGGGTTACTTCCGGGTTTCGCCACTCGCACATACGCAGATGCTCAGAATGACGTCACATGCATGTACAGAAGTGGCGAATCGCGACCTGCGCATGCAGATTGCGTTCTGCTCATGTTGCGAATGGGGCTCCGGAACAGATCCCATTCGCAACCAGAGGTACCACTGTACAAGAAAGGAGATTCCAACTAAACCACCTTGGCTTTGAGGCCTGAAAGACGGTCTCCATATCTTGTAGGCCTTTTCCTACCTGGCCAGGTGAGGCCCTGACTGGCTCCAGCTACACAAGCTGAAGCTGCTGCACAGACTCTTGGGCTGGGGTATTGTTTTGGGGGGGGGGTTGTTTGGTGGTGGTGGTGGGGTTGTTGCTGTTATTGATATAAACTTTTTATATCTTTATTTTAGATCTTATGATTTATGTGGAAATCATTTCAGTTTGGTTGCATACATTTTGATGGTTTATTTATTGTTTATTACTACTTTTGCTATAGGGATGCGGGTGGCGCTGTGGGTAAAACATCAGCACCTAGGACTTGCCGATCGCATGGTCAGCAGTTCGAATCCCCGTGGCGGGGTGCACTCCCATCGTTTGGTCCCAGCGCCTGCCAACCTAGCAGTTCAAAAGCACCCCCGGGTGCAAGTAGATAAATAGGGACCGCTTACCAGCGGGAAGGTAAACAACGTTCCGTGTGCTGCGCTGGCTTGCCAGATGCAGCTTGTCACGCTAGCCACGTGACCCGGAAGTGTCTGCGGACAGCGCTGGCTCCCGGCCTATAGAGTGAGATGAGCGCACAACCCCAGAGTCTGTCAAGACTGGCCCATACGGGCAGGGGTACCTTTACCTTTTACCTTACTTTTGCTATGTTTGTAATTATGTAATTTTTTCATGTTGTAAGCCGCTTGAGCATGCTTTTACTATGGAAAGGGGGCATACAAATAAAATGATGCACGTATGTAAGCATTAGGAAGAACTTTCTGACAATAAGAATTGACAGGGTAATGGACTATCTTGGAAGCTTGTAGATTCTACTTTACTGGAGGTTTTTAAATAGAGGCTGGATGGCCACCTGTGAGGGATTCTTTATCTGTGATTCTTGCATTGCGGCGGTTGGACTAGATGTCCTTTGGGGTTTCGTCCACCTCTACAATTCTATAATTCCATCCCTGACTATTGACCATGCTGGCTTGGATTTGTATCTAAAGAAAAAAGGGCTTAGATTAAATAAATCATGCTGACATGTGGAGAGGTGGGGGTGAGATATAAAATGCAAATAACAAGCTTTAGAAGGCCATGCCATTGCATTTTGGTAAACCAGCAAGATGGAATGCCATTCCATAATTGGAATAAAAGTAAAGATGATTATCTAGGTTTTAGTCCTTTGATCTTCAAGCAAAGAGCTCTCTGGGGAGCTGGTAATCTTTGTTTCTGCTTTCTAAATGGCAGGCAACAGTTATAGAAGCAGCATGACCAACATTTGCATCCTGATGCAGTAGCTCCAATATGTGAATGGGGAGTCTGATGTACACATCACTGAGCACCATGCAAGCAAGAGTTGCACCCTTCTCTTAATTCTTAAGGAGCAGGTAAAGGTAAAGGTAAAGGTAAAGGGACCCCTAACAATTAAGTCCAGTTGTGAATGACTCTGGGGTTGCAGCACTCATCTTGCTTTACAGGCCGAGGGAGCTGGTGTTTGTCTGCTTCCACAGACAGTTTTTCCGGGTCATGTGGCCAGCATGACTCAGCTGCTTCTGGAGAACCAGAGCAGCGCATGGAAACGCTTTTTACCTTCCCACCGGAGCGGTACCTATTTATCTACTTGCACTGTGTGCTTTTGAACTGCCAGGTTGGCAGGAGCTGGGACTGAACAACAGGAGCTCATCCCATTGCGGGGATTCGAACCTCCAACCTTCCAATTGGCAAGCCCAAGCAGCACAGTGGTTTAACCCACAGCGCCACCCGCGTCCCTTCTTAAGGAGCACCTAGCCTTAAATTGAAATTATACACAGACAGCATTACTTCAGTACTGCCCTTTAGGTGGGTCCTTCCTGGTGATGAGATAGCACTAGATGTTTTGGCCAAAATTGCAGATGGCAAAGGCTGAGGCAGGAATGACACCCAGTGGGAGCTGCAGGAAGATCTGCCTTGTTGGAGACATGTACAACCTTGGATGGGCAAACCTGTCAAATTCAGATTCTCTCAGTTATCAACTGAACTCCATTTTAGTTTGTAGAGTTTCCATATTAGTTTGCAGTGTTTTTCATTTATATGTCCATGACAAAATCCATCAGTGTTTTAGTGCAATTTTTCCATATATATATTTGTATGCACTTTTGCCCAATATGCACATTTTGGCAGAATAATTTCCCCTAATATAATGTTATTTTCAGGAACATATGCATTTTGATGCACAATTCACCCTACTGGATGCATGCTGTACATGTTACCTGGTTGGCGAACTCCATTGCAAAATTCGGACAAGTGAAGATTTTGAAGGATGTGTGTGCTTCAGTTTATGTGTTGTTTTGGAAAGTGCAGCTTTGCTTTTAAATGCAAACTGAAGGTAATTTCTCCCCTCTTTCTGCCCACAAAAAGTCTCAGGAGTGCACATTGGCAGCATGCGCTTTGCCAAAAGAAGTAGCCTTGCCCTCTTCTATGATCCAAAGCCTTTTCATTTTTCGAAACCACTGTGGGAGTAGAAATGCACAATGCCAGTACTGCCAACCAGTCTGTCAGCTAGAGGTTCCCAATCCTACTGCAGTCAACACCTGAGAAATATGTCATCTGGCACTATGGCCTCTTGAATTGAATCAGTACAATATTGAACCAAACAATTTCATGAGCATTCTTTTGATTCCATCACACAATAAATGGTGTCCCACTTCTGTTGAAAAGTCACTTTGGTCTTAATTTCCTGCTTCCGTAATTGTTTACAGCTGGTAACTTTAATTGGTACCATAATATCCCAGGTCTACCTTAAGCGCCGATCAATTGCCAGAGCTTTAATCATTATAATTACCAGCTATAAACAATTAGTTCAATGCTTCTCCACATTTTTGTAATTATCCTTGCACAGCTATCAGGAAATGAGATACTAAAACAATCCTGTCACTTCAAAACGGGTATTTCACATGACCCAAACCCTTTCTACATTGTCCATTTGGAAACTGCCTCCTCTTATCTCTCTAACAGTATAGGAGAGTTCTTTAATTACAAAGCATTCCCATCACATGTGGACAAAAGTGCCCTTTTCTCCTAATACATTTACATCAGAATTTGGACACTGGTAGATTTTTTGGGGATGATCTTTCCAGTGTGTAATGCCAGAGATAATGTATTTTATAACAAAGATTTTTTTCAGTGGTGCGCTTATCAGTTTTTTGACCCACGTTTATGCACCTGATTCCATTTCTCCACCAATAAAATTAATTTAAATTAGTTTTCCAATTTCATTTTTATGAAACATATATTGGTATTATTAATTCTGATAGAATTTATCTGTTTTAGAGCACTGCTATTTTTGTTGTTGTGAAGATTAACAATTTCTCAGAACCAGTAGATCTTTTATATATTATTTTTGTTGTGTTTTGAATATAATTTCCAATTTGCAAAGACTGATAGAAGGGAAGCTTAAGTTCTGGATACTTTGGTGCTACTGGATTTTAATTAAATTGCAGGAAAACATTTAGCTCATTGCTTATTGGTAAGGGGTAAAATTATGTGAGTTTATCATATCTGTTTTGCTATACTGACAATATCTTATGCATTTCAGAAAGACAAGATAGTTCACTGTGCCAATAAGTTTCTTGAAGTGGTCTTTGGAATTGCATACCTGCTCCTCAACACTATAATTGACAGCTTCATCTTAGCCAATCACGCATGCCAGCCTTGCCAACATGGTGCTTTCACCAACACCCATCAGCTCCCGTTGCATGGCCAATAGTCAGGTATGATGGGAGTTGTGGTCTAAAACATTGACAAGGCACCATATTGGGAAATACTGACATAAGCATTATTTCTGCAAAGCATGGACTGTGAGGTGACATCAGGTCTGGCTGAGGTATCACAGGCATCTCAACACAAATGGAGAGCACCAGGTTGGGGGAGACCTGCTTTAACCATTATACTATACTCATTCTAAAGTGGGATATCACTGCTATAGAGAATATTGTGACATTAATGACTTGCCCATTTACTGACATTGCTTGCCAAGCATTTTTACAGATGTGCAACTGATGAACTACAATTAGCTCAACATCTTCAATGTATACAGGCTTTCGCACACTGAGTAAATTGCAGATTGGCCGATATTGTTCTCATTGTAACCAGCTTTACATTGAGGGCTATTTCCATCAGCTGGAAAGGAAGGTTTTCAACAAACAGCCATTGGTAAAGGTTTCACATACACAATACACTGCCTCTCTTCCATCCATTAAAAAAAAAATTAAGCTGGTAAATAGAATTAAATATACAAAAAACAGAGATCAGAACAACAGTGTTGTTGGCATATGCTGTGAGGTTAAGATTCTGTTATGAAAACATTCTCCATTTGAGAAGTGTTTGGTGATGAGATGAGGATGCCCCCATATCTGTGTAAAACAAATTGCATCAGATTAAGGGAGTCGTGATGAAGGATATATTGGTGTGACCCACTTCCCAATCTGAGTTGGCTTTGCTGATATATCAGTGGACCATCTGATCCGATTCAAAGTAATGGGAGATTACCACGCCATCTAATTAGAATATCTCTGCAGTAAATATACTGATGAACACATTCCACAGGAGTCTTGCCCAGATGGTTAGATGAGCGAATTAGGGATGCCTGATTTATCACAAGGAAACAACAATGTATTCTCTCAGATTTAGAATTTCCAAGGAAGTCGGATTATTATTATTGTTATTAGTATTATTATTTCTATCCCGCCTTTCTCCCAAGTTCATACTGAAGGCAGCTGCCAATATTTAAAAACATCATTATAGAACAGTAGGTGATAAGAACTAGTTTAAAACATTAATTAAAATATTCAAAACACAATTAGATCTAGCAGCTGAAATACAGTTTGTCCTGATAGCAGTCCAGTGATCAGCATCAGTTTTCACAGGCCTTTCTGACGAAGAAGGTCTTGGTCTGCTGGTGGAAGAATAACAAAGAGGGAGTCAATCTAGTCCCTCTGCTTCCACAATCTGGGAGTAGCCACAAAAAAGGCTCCTTCTCTTGTGTTACCACCAACCATGCTGCTGTTGTTTATGGGACCAAGAGAAGGTGCTCATTTGAGAATCTTAGAACCTGGGCAGGTTCATAAAAGGAACTTTCAGGAGACCTGGGCCCAAGCCATTTATTATGTTTCTGTCATGAACTGAGCCTGCAGAGTAGGGTTGACATCACCACCTGCTGTCCTTGGATCCACTAGTGCTGATGTCTGCTCTTGGCCCAGTTTCACCCAGGAGCACACTCTCTGGGCTCTGTCTTATGTAAGCTTCAGTGACAAAGAGCAGTGAGCCATTTTTAATTTCCCACAGTGCTGTGGAGCATTGCTGCATGGAGGTACTGTGGGTAAGGAAAAGGGCAGGCAGCTCACTCCTGCCTTCCACAGATTGTAGCATGAGTACTGCTGACCTCTCTTTCCTTCTTGCTTCCCTGCCCCAGCATGCATTTAGGCCAAGCGCCATGTGCTGCCCACCTCTGGAAGAGGGCTAATATCTGATGGGGATGCCCTTGTTTCTTTTCTTTTCCTGCTGGCAGTTGGTTCGGTATAGATGAACGAAGGCTGTGAAGTGCATAAGAGAGATTTATGGCTATTGATTATGGAAAGGGTGACTTTGTAATTTTATGGGAAGATGAGCCTGAAAACTTTTTGTTCCTCCTTGTCAGATCTCCAGGGCCGCCAGGCTTTTGCACTGTAAATGAACCTTGAAGATTTGTTGAAAATACTGCCAGAATGACTCTTTTTCTTCTTCTTTGCTTTCCTTTTTCGTTCGGAAACACAATTTCTCCATCATTCTGTAATAAAAGTCCAGGAAGCACTTCATCATTACTGATTAGATTTTTCAGCATTTTGTCAAACTTGCTCCCTTTATTCTTTGGGCATTTGTGACATCCTGCACCATGCTTCTTGTGGCTGGTGGGTCATCAAAATCTTGATCAGGAATAGAGAGCCTTGGGCCAAACAAGGTCCTCCAGGCCTCTCTTTCTGGCCCTCAGAACTCTCTGTAGAGCATTCCCCTTCTCTAGGTCATGAGAGGGAGTCCACAGAGAATTTTGGGTGCCTGAAGCTGGCTTAGTCAGACAGGTGATGTTTGGCTGGAGCTGCAGGACCATGCATAGCTCCATGCAGGCAGTCTGCTCTGATGAGATGTAGTGCTTGGCCAGTGTCTTTTATCCACCCTGAGACAGACAATATATCCAACTCTATGTCCTTTCTAAACAGCAAAGAACCTTGAAGGCATCTATAACCCTCCAGGTGCTGTTGGACTGCAACTGTTGGTATTCCTGACCACCGACCAGGCTAACTAGGGAGAATGAGTTTTGGAGTCCAGCCACATCTGGAGGACCACAGCTCTCCAGCCCCCACTTTTGGGGGCAGTCCTCTGGCCTGCAGCCTAGCATTCTATCACCTCTGAGACAGCTCCTAGTTTGTGCATTATTTGCACTGATGAGCAGACAGGATGAGACCCACAAACTAAAGCAGAGGGAGTGCTGTTTTGTGGTGTCCTAGTTTGGGGTGGTGCTATGGTTCAAAAGGACCCCAGGTTTATGGGTCAGTCTTCGGGTCTGAGTCCTGATCCAGTAATAAAATCATGGAGATGTTGGTATTTCAGATCGAATTAGTTCCTCCTCCTCTTTACCAGAATCCTGACTGCTATTCAGGACTGGGTTCATGACATTGTGGCCTATTTGCTTTGATTATGAAGCTCTACAAAACACCATGCATAATAAGAGGAACAACAACAACAACAACAATGGTGTTCATGATGAAGACAATGGATTAAAAAATTAGAGATGTGAACTACAAGTTTGGAACCTACTTCAGGTTCTTTGTAGCCCTTGGACTGCCTTTGATTCTTGCTATTGAATCTGGTTGGAGCCATTGAGAGGCAGATGATTTCCACAACAATAACAATGTTTTGGCCCGGTTTGCTGTTTTCTCCACCATTATTTACTGCCTTTGATGGCTCCGTCGCAAACCGAGTGCTGTGTATTTCAGTGTTATCTTTTAACCACTTGACAAGTCCACCTATTTTACTGTGATTATTTTATACTAGGTTGGGAGCATAATAGTTCCTTTTGGACATGTTGAAGCACAGGATTTGTAGCACTGCTGAAGCCCCGTAATTTATCGTCAATACTTGGAGGATGCATTTCAGGATGACGTTCACAGTCGGTTCAGTGGCTGGCATTCTCTTCCTGCTATTCTCCTCCAAAAGTGCTGGGGAAATGAGCACAGCTCTCTGAGGTGTGTGTGTGTGTGTGTGTGTGTGTAAACATACAGGCAAAGCTGAGCTTTTGACAGGCTTGAAAGTGAGATCAGAAACTCAGTTGGAGCTACAAGTTTTGACATCCCTGTTGTCTGCATTGCATTGGGGTTGAACCCCTCCCTCCCCCCCTCCTGGAGGTTGATTCACATCAACTTAAAAACAACATGGAGTTAACTCCCACCAATGTATCAGATAGACTGGCCACTTATGCATCAGCCCAAGAAGAAATGAACAATAATAAAAAGAAGAAACTGATTTGTATAAAATGTGCTCATACAAATGTAGATGAAAAGCATGTGCTTTAGTACTCCAGCTGCGGTTGTCCAGCCTCATTTAAAAGAGGCTGTATTTTGCCCTGATGAAGAAGGACATAACCACTTTCCACCATTCTCTCACCTCTTCTATCTAGGTGGTTCAGATTCAACCAAGAGAAGATGGTGGTCTGAGCAAGATGGATGCCGGCAGGACCAGATCTCTCAAATAAACTGCAAGGCTACCAGGACCATGGCAAGGATCAAGATGATAATTCAGGATTACCAACAGCAGTCCTGAAGCTGAATCAGGAGAAGCATCTTGGCTTGGTAGTATCTTGGAGCAACTGGTACAGTTTTATAGTTTGGACTAAGTAAAGATGGAACCCCCTTCCTCTGATGCTGTGTCTGGCAAGTTAAAGAGCTACTTTCAACTATGTAATATGGTGTGTATGGTACGGTGTTCTAAATTAATGTAACTATATTGTGACTCTCTTTGTATTTTTATCATATTTGCTGAAATAACTTTAGTACAATAGAGATACAGATGGTGCTCCAAATCTTACATGCTTTGGAAAGATAGCTGTCATCAGTGGACAGTTAAGGATAAATATAGAATGGCGTATTCCCATTTTTCCCACAGCATGCCCAGGAACGTAGATTGATGGAGCTGCTTTTGAAATGCATAACTCACACTTTCTGTCATTCATCTTTTGATGTACCTGCACAAGACATGTGGGTTAGGCTTTGAGATGGCAGGCTGCTCTTTGATGGAATATCAGCAGAGGCACTTCTAGGGAGAGTCAGAGGTCAACTGTGCAGTTATTGGACAAATCCCTCAGCGAGACACCCAAGAAATGTAATTTATTGTGTTAAAATTGTAGTAAACACAACATTTTAAAGACAGCTGTTACTATGTGTCTGTAACTCTGAGCTGGAAGTGACTCAGTGAAAGAGGAGGCCATAGCTGTATAGAATATGTACTGAGTGCCTCTTTTCTCTCTCTCTCTCTCTTTTTACAAGATATTTATTAAGGTTTTCAGTATTAATACAATAAAAAAGAAAAAAAAAGAAAAAAGAAAAAATAACAAAAATACGAAAAATAAAAAAAGTTAAAAACACACAAAATTTCCATAACTTATTTTCCATTAACTTATTTCCCAGACCTCCTCATACCTCCCTTTTTTGTATTCCAATTCAAATTGTTAGTTCAGCAAATCCTTATCAATAAGCTTGAGTGCCTCTTTTCTCCATGGCTCAATGCAAACCCTTGACCAATGGAAGCTGGTCCATTAGGGCAAATGGGGCACTGACTCATTAACCTCAATCTGCCCTCACCCGCCTGCCTGCCTTCCTCCTTACATGCAGTCCTCCTGGCTGTCAGTTCCCTTCTTAGACTCAGTGTTGCCTTTGTCAAGCTCAATAGGTAGGAGAATTGGGGGGGGGGGCTAGAATTAGTTGGCTCCATTCATCATTGGCTCTGGCGCCACCTACTGTTGGTCTCCCTCACTTCCACCCTACCAGTTCCAACAGTTACCATTGCCTCTGAGTGATTCCTGATATACATATACATCAAAATGAGGCATTTGAATCCTGGGGTGGTAGAGTGAACTGTATCACTGCAAGCAGAGAATGCTATTTTCTAATGTTCCCATGTGAAAACAAGCCAAAACACTGCAAGTAAAAAATCTAACACAACAAGAAGAGTTTTAGCCCTATCCACTCCCCCATTTGCTAGTTTTCTACTTGTAATACCCTTTAAAAAACAAATGGGCCAGCATTAAAGAATATAACCCCCTGACCTTCAGTTTTGAAGTGGAACAGTCCATTCTGGCACCTCATTCCCACTTCATTCTGTCACAAGGGTTTTAACTGTCCTTAAAATTGTTTTGAGTCAGGGGTTTCAGCTGGCATCCAATAGGCTCAGTGTTGCCCCCCTCCCCAGCACACACAAAATACATAATTTCATTTAGCCTCTTGTGACCTGATCAAATCTAGCTTTTAGATTGTAATAATCTCTCCCCAATTTCATGTTAGCACCACTCATTCAATGGGTTGCATGTCGTCTGGGAATGCATGTAGCGCCAGTGTGGATTAGTGAAGTTAGAGAATTCCATTGAAAATGGAAATGGGAGCAAATTTCCCCATAATTTGCATGCTTGTCTGAGGCCAGGAACAGAAATCATGCAAGCGAATATGAATGGTATTCATTATTTCCCTTCAACTGAAATAAATTCCGTAAGCTTTTGTCATTGCTGATAGTGGGATGATAAACCTTCGTTTCAGAGGAAGCTGAACTGTAATGGAATGGAAACAGCTCTGATTGTAATGAACCCAGAACGGGATGGCAATCACTGCCTTCTTACATTCCTAGTGAGTACACAGGAGCCATAAGCAGGGGCGCTAATTTTAAGCAGTCTGGGACAAGGTACCTGAAGAAGTTGCCTTTAATTAACTAATTAATCAATTACATTTACATTCCATCTTTCTCCCAATGAGCTCAAGGGGGTATACATGGTACTCTCTCTCCTCATTTTATCACCATACCAACTCTGTAAGGTAAGTTACACTGAATGATGGTGACTGGCCCAAGGTCACCCAGCGAGCTTCATTGGCTGTATGCAGATTGGAAGCTGGGTCTCCCCAGTTACCCTAGGTCTCTGGGTGTCCTGTCTTCAGAACTGAGGCAGGTGGCTGTTAGGCAACAGTTCCTTTGTCATCCTTTGGCAGCCATATATTAATGAGGTGCCTGTGTTGTTAAGGGGTACATCCCTATTCAAAATGCTTATGTTCTCCTGGGCCTTTGGAGGCATTCTGTCAGCTTTTGATTAATATCTCATTTTCACAATTGTTCATTCAAGCCTTGGGTGGCATTTGATCAATATTTCATTTCTTGGTCACTGACTGAGTCCCTCCCACCATTTAAAAAACCTTTTGCTTTATTGCATTTGATTGCTTTATTGCCTGTTGCAAAGCTCCTTGGAGATCCCTTCCTTGGGGTGGGAACTGTAGCTCAGTTGTAGCATACATGCAGAAAGTACCAGGTTTAATCCCCAGCATCTCTCCCCCTCCCCCCACCCCCCGCATTGGACAGAGAAATAGACTTATGTTGTATAATGCAGCTTCCTATGTGCTTATTTAGAAAAACCAGACAAAGCTAAAGATTTCATTCAACTAAAGTCCTACTCTAGACAGCATCTTAAAAAGCAGAGACATCACCTTACCGACAAAGATCCGTATAGTTAAAGCTATGGTTTTCCCAGTAGTGATGTATGGAAGTGAGAGCTGGACCATAATGAAGGCTGATTGCCGAAGAATTGATGCTTTTGAATTATGATGCTGGAGGAGACTCTTGAGAGTCCCATGGACTGCAAGAAGATCAAACCTATCCATTCTTAAGGGAATCAGCCCTGAGTGCTCACTGGAAGGACAGACCCTGAAGCTGAGACTCCAATATTTGGCCACCTCATGAGAAGAGAAGACTCCCTGGAAAAGACCTTGATGTTGGGGAAGATTGAGGGCACAAGGAGACGGGGACAACAGAGGATGAGATGGTTGCACAGTGTTCTTGAAGCTACCATATGAGTTTCACCAAACTGCGGGAGGCAGTAAAAGACAGGAGTGGCTCGTGTGCTCTGGTCTGTGGGGTCACAAAGAGTCGGACATGACTAAACGACTAAACAACAACAAAGTCCTTCTCAGAGTAACCTGTTGAAATTAATGAAGCTATTAATGAATCAACCAGTAGGTCTAGCATAGAATACCACCCTAAGATGGCCATGCCTATACAATAGCAAGGCGAACCACAGACCTAGGGATCAAATGCAGGACTTTATGCCTGACTGTCAGGACTCTCTCCAGGCAACACCTTCTCTTGACCCCCAGTTCCCTCTTCCCAAGCCATCTCTCTCAGTACCCCAGCTTCACATAAGCATTTTTTGCTTGGCAGGACTGTGTCCATCAACCCTAGTAATGACTTTTGATTGCCTGGATGGAGGATAGAGTATGTGAAGGTATATAAAACCTAGATTATCCTAAATTTCCCATTAGTTGTGCCTCCTCGTTTTGTCCCTGGCCCTGCCTACCACTGACATGAGGCCTATGGAAGGTTGCTTGGGAGGAAATGCCACTCTTGGGCTTGAAATGTTTCCCCATGTGTACTCTGTACACACATACCCAGGTGCAAGAGTAATTGAACTCAATGGAACCTCTGAGCAGACATGCATAAGATAGTCTCCATAAAGTGTGATCCGTTGCATGGATTTTGGATCAATATGCCACCATGTCCTGCTAAATTTTAAATGGTAAGAAAGAACTGTATGATGGGAGACCACTCCAAATTTCATCACATGAAATTGCAACACAAAACTGCCAAGATTTTGTGGGTTAATGGAGTTGCAAGCAGCCCACCCCCCCACCCCCCGGAAGCAAATAACATGGAAATGAGCACAACACACACACACCTGTCAGATTCCCATAGTTTCCCAGAAATTACTTATATTTTGAAAAGATCATGTACAACATGGAAATTATTGGGTAAGGGAAATGGAAAATGGAATCAAGTGCTGCCTGAATGCAGCCTACGTTTTACTCAAAGTAGACCTGCTGAAATTAATGGACCTAGTCATGTTCGTGAATTCCAGTGGATCTACTCCATGAAGCTTAGTTGAGCATCGCCCAAAAAGTAAAACTGACTGCTGCTAAAATGCTATAAAGAGATAAATGTACAAGCCTTTATTACCACAATAGAGAAAACAGATTCAAATACAATGAAATGATGAATACGAGTGCATTAATACGATGATATATATGAAGGGATGCCTGATCAACAAACTAATTTCTTTTAAATAATAAGTTATACCCAAGAACAAATGTGTTTCAACCCTGTGGGTCTTCTTTAGTCATCCAAAAATATTTTTCACACAATTTGTCACAGACAAACTAGCCACCAAGCTAATTTGTCTGGATGAAGTGATGAGCTAACCGGTAATAAATACAATACAAAATAGCACTTAATTAATACAGATTCTGAACCAAACTATAAATCTTAATACAAATAATAATATAAAGACAAGAGTTGGCCACTCACGTCAATGAAATCACTGTGCACAAATAACAGCCGTACTGACATGTGGACTAGTATATTTCAGATAGCATTCTCAATAATGGCAGTACTCAATCTGCAAATGTAATTAAGAACACGTTTAATGATGATAAAAACAAATATAATATATAATATAATATAATAACCCTGAAAGGCATAATAGTTGACTCGGTGTATCAGTGTATCACCAATGACAAAAGCTTATGGCGCCTGTTGTCATGTTGGGGCAGTCTGGAAGGCTGGAATGAGCAGGCAACCACAATTAGATGGCCCATACACAAGACATGGGAATCTGCATGCTTAGGATGGGTTGGTTTCAAGAAGTTGGGAGGTGTGGGCATTTAAGTCAGACCCACTTTGATCCTACAGGGCTGGTAACACCCACTCTTTGTCACACACATGTTGTGTTTTCATTACAGCAATGTGCTCACTATGGGGCTCCTTTGGAAGCTCCAGCTGCTGCAGAATGTGCAGTCCAGACTGCTGATGGAGGCATCTGGTGGAGGACCTGTGGCTCTGTAATTTAAGCATCTACTCCAGCTGCTCATCTTCTACTGAGTCAGGATCAAGGTCCTTGTATTCATTTACAAAGCCCTTTCCGAGCCTGCAGAGGAGAGGGTGTTGCGGGCAGGACCCTCCCACATTCGCGGGGGCTTCCCTTGTCCCCGCGGGCGAGGGGAGGCACGGCCTGGGCTACTTAAGGCCAGGCACGCCCAGGGACCGCCCTCTTTTCCCTTCACCCCAGCAGCTGAGCGGTTTTCCCATCCCACCCACCCTTAGGTTTAGCTAGAACTGGCCTTGCTATGGACTTCGGTTGGTCGCCGCAAGGGGCCTGGTAGGAATTTTTCCAAATTGGCGCACTTCCTGCCTTTTGGTTTTTTCGCCTACCTCGTAGCAATCGTCACAACTTTCACGGTATTGACGGTTAGGCATTGGCATGGGGCAAATTATGGGAAAAAGGAGGGGGGAAGGGAGCGCCATCACCTTCCCCCAATGAGAAGGGGTAGTCCGGTAGAGGACTCCAAGGGGGGCATGGCCTTGTCCGAAGCCTGGAGAGGTAGGGCCTCCGGCACGCCCCCGAGCGGTGACACCCGTGGGATCCTAGTTGGCGTACTTCAACAGGACTCCTGCGGTTTGTGTTCAACCCTTCCCGGTCACCATGCCGGGTAGTCGATAGAAGCCAATGCCTAAGGCCAATACCTTCAATTCCGTAATCAATAAAGTTGTGGCCTTTCACGCCCATTAACCTTAAAACAATGTGTCTGTGTCTTCATTTCATGGGGGGAGGAAACTTGCCACGCAAAGCCCTGAACAACTTAGGTCTAGGAAACCTCAGGGATTGCCTAAACCCAGCTTAATCACCAAGATCATCTGCAAGAGTGTTGTTGGTCATCCCCGGGCTTGTTGAGTCTCATTTGACATCAGGAAGGAGCTGAGCTTTCAGTGTCATCGGCCAGTCCTGTGGAATACTCTGCCAATAGCTGTTGAGTGGCCAGCTTCCAACTTTTAAATGCCTGCTGAAAACCTTCCCATTTCACCAAGCCTCTGCAGGCAACTAATAACACACATTTCCACAAAAGTCAGCTGATTTTGGATTTGAACTTTTAATAGGACTTTTACTATATGGTTTTATGTACAATTGTTGTAAATAACACTGATAGTTTATTTTTTATAAATAAAACAAGCAAACAATACCCCCTGATACATAGTCTCCTGGCAGGGCCAGGCAGGAACATTTGTCAAACTCTGATTGCCCTTATCTTTCTTTTTGGCCTTTCCTGGGGCTTCTGACTACCTTAGGATATGTATCATTATTTTTGGCTATAATTTCTTCTAATTCTTTTGTTATCAGAGCTTTGGCAGGTAGACGGGCAATGTTGGAGGAGCTTGCTAGACCCAAACTTCTTCAGAATCGATCTGTCGTGACACCTGATTACTTTATGATCGTCAATCAGCAGTTTATAACGGGTCCGGCACACTTCTTCAAAGCTGCGCCACTGTTGCTCCCTTCAGGTCACGGCTTAGCAGAGTAGAACACACAGCGGTGTAAAGCAGACTTACTTCCTTCTTCTGGCAAGCACAGACAGACAGCTCCGTCTATTTACAGCTCTTTATTGAAACATTTCAGCTACAAAGACCGGGGCTTCTTTCAGCCATATCCAAAGGCACGTCTTTCTCTCTCACAGATACACAGAGAGAAGAAGTGAAAGTACAGGGAAAAACTCCTCCTCCTTAGCTTCAAAAAGCTTCTGTCTCCTCCCGGCTTACGTCTGACGTCGGAATGTGACGCACACTCAGAACAACTTAACCAGTTAAGTTCTGAACACTCACACCCCCCCTTGCGTTGGATTCCGACTGCACCTGTGGAACATCCTCAGCAAAACTCTGTGAGATCAATGCCTTCCCCAATGCCTTGCGCCCTCTCTTGGCGTCCCTGTTAGGCAACTGTGGAACCACCTCACAACTCTCAGAATCGCACTGTGCGAAACTTACCCACGCACCTGTGGCCTGGTACCTCTCTGGTGGAATACCCTTTGTTGTGCGACTGGACCTCCTAGGCACAAACTCAGGTGTTCCCTCTGACTCACTTTGATCAGCAGGTGTGTCCTCTGCATCATGGGATTCTCCTTCTGACTTAAAGCGTCTTTGAATCCTTTCCATCACGCTCACAGGAGAACTAGGCTCACTTTTGGGCACTCTCTTAACAACTTGTGGAGATGCCACATCCTGCTCTTGACCCTGGTCAGTGACCTGGTCATCATCAGCAGCCTCAGCCTCTTCTTCCGCCTCATCAGAACTGTCTTCTGGATCAGAGAGACAATCTGAGAGAACATCACGCCTGACAGGAGACTTTGACTTTACATCCTCCTCACAGAACTCAGCGTGTTTACTGATCAGCACCTTACTCTGATCACCTGAAGGGTAAGCAAACCGCCATGCACGGGCTTCTGGCTCATACCCACAGAAGATCATTTTGTCCCCGTTTCACTTCAACAAGTCGTCTTCCTTCTCTGGAGATTGTGCAGGAATCCCCCTGGAAACAAACCTGAAAACCCTTTTTTTAACAAATAAGGCACAGATAACAAACAGTGATGAACCTCTGGAACAATACAAAAATCCACCGCCTCCTGCAAAACAGAAAGATATACATTAGTACGCTTATCGATTTTCGATCTCTGTCCATTTGCGAACTTTACAGTCTGTCCCTTTGAAACTGCCGTGCAATTCCACATCTCGACTGCAGGGGTCTCTGGAACCATGTTGCGGTTAGCTGCAGAGTCAATAACAAGGCTGAGCTCGAAATTTTCCACTCGGCCGTCTTCGAACAATGCCATGCTTGCAGAAACTTGATAAGACTCTTCCTGTTGCTTCCCCTGGCCACCTGCATGCTTGCCTGCCTTCCCAGGTCTGTTGCCATGGAAACCCATCTGGTTCCCATGAGAAGTGTCCTTGCCAACATCCTGCCTCGGCTCTCTGCTCCGGTGGGGGCTACTGCCACGCAGACATTGAACTCCAGTGGAAAAACACTGCCCGGGGCTCCTCCCAGCTGGCCTGGCCTTCCTCCTTCTGGAACGGCGCCTCCCACCAGCCTGGCCCCCCCTGAAGCTGCTCTTCGCTTCAGCACAAATGAAAAGTTCTTTAAACTTGCCTTTGGAACTCTTCGCCCCCCCGATCTGCTCACTAGCGCTCCTAGAGGCCAATCCATCGGGAATAGGGCCTGCCAGTCCAGCCTCTCCAGGACCCAGTCCATCACACAGACGTGTAGAAGCATTACAACAGCTCCCCAACACTGTCCCAGCCCCCATTGGGCTTTCTGGGCATCCTTCAGCCCCCCTGGCCTGGCCCCCGCTGAGCTTTCACACACACTCCTCAGCGCCTGCCAGGCGGCCTGGGCCGATTCAACGCCCTCAAGATGAGGCTTCAACGATTCATCAACGCATGCTCTGAGCATATCCAGCTCAAGTTGCATTCTCTGCTGGCTATCTTCAGCCCACGCAGCCCCACAGCTTGCAACGCCTGTTCCAGCTGCTGGCCAGCTAAGGGGTGATTTTGGCTCCCACTGGTTTGCTTCCCAAAGCCCCTCGACTAGGAACCATCCCCTTATTCTTCTGCTCCATATTGCCCAACTCTTTAGAGTGAGCTTTTCCAGAGGTATATTCTGGCTTTTGGCCATCTTCTCCCGTTCTCCCAAGGTGCCCCAAGCTGTACTTACTCCGTACTCAGTGCTCAGTACCAGCTCCTACGGCTCTCCCTTGCTTGGAGTAACGATTCCAGCTGCTTTTAGCTCCAGCTGCTTCTCAGCTTCCAGCCAGCTCTCTGTATCAGCAGCTCTCATTGCCTCTTAGAAGCAGGCAATTAATCATTCTTGCTCTCCGGCATCCAGTCAGCTCCCGTTGGCCTCCGACGGCCCCTCAGCCTCAGAACGCTAACTTCAAAGCATTCCTGAGGCTCACAGCGTCTGCTTTACGAGCGTTGGCTGACCTCCATAACCTCTTGAAGATCGATCTGCCGTGACACCTGATTACTTTATGATCGTCAATCAGCAGTTTATAACGGGTCCGGCACACTTCTTCTTCTTTTTTTTTAAAATAATTTTTATTAAGGTTTTCCAAATTAAAACAAATAAAATCCAATTCATAAACTTTTTCCAATATCCAGGACTTCCCCTCCCCACCCCCTCTTGTGTTCCAAATCTTCCAAAAAAGCAATAATATTCAACAAATTCTTATTCCCAAAATACACTCATCATCAATAACTCAATTTATCCAAATTTCCATCCCCTAAGATCGACCTATTCCCTTCCACGAGTTCCCCCCTTTCAAATATAGTACAGATGAAAATAGAATAAAAACAAACAATAATTTTACAACCTTTGGATTCCAAATTTCCCTCCCCTCTTTCCCTGTTGCGTTCCTCCTATCCCTCCACTTCTAATGTCTTCCTGATGAACCCACATTTCACTAAACCCACATCCCTCTGGTTCTTTACCGGTCTTTTTTTTTAAATTACAGATGTCCAATCATAGAAGGAGTCTATCAAAGGGGGCCCATTTCTTCTATCCAGATTTTTATATCCAGGAGTATAAACTCCAATTTTATATCCATAAGCTTGTCAAATCTGGATATCCCAAATGTTCCCACTCCATTTCTGTCCAGTTCTTGTTGTTTCCTTGTTCTTGTCAATCACTCTCCTCCTTTTTACTTCCCTGTTCCCTCACAGAAATGTTCTTTTTCCAAAGGCTTCTAGTGTCTCTACAGAGGCTTGTTATTCAGGAGCAAAACATTACATCATGTTCCTTTCATTTTTCAACAGATTAATCCATTGTTTCCAGTAAAGTGTAGGCCTCTGTAGACAAAATAATGTTCCATTTCTGCAGTTTCCCAGGAGATTAAAAGTTCTATCCAACTGTTCAAGTTTCCCGTCGAAAACACATGCAATGTCCCTCAGCTCCTCTAGGTGGATTACAATAACAAAGTTCCCTTCCAGATCACCTCCGCCAGTCCAAATAACTTATAAATCCTTATTTGAAACAATTTATCTCCAATTTATAACAAATGTAACCGGCAAAGTCCTCATAACAAAGTCTCAATTTCATTCTTCCGTTTTGACAGCTCTTTGACAGCTGTCAAAACCTCCGTTATTCTTCTCCAGGCATTTTCACGAATCGCTCCAGGGATTCTGGGGGGGTTGCTTTTTAATACGAATTCCACTTTTCTCCTCCAGCTCAATCTTATAAATTTCCCTCGCGAAGTTGCTAGTTCGGCAAGATAAGGTTCCTCTCGATCTTAGTTATCCAGTCCTTTGTTTTGGCTCTTCTACAATTTGGGGGGGGGGGCTGACTTCCTTTTTTCCACCTCCCCCGTTCGCTCCAGATTCTAAAAATTTATCCCTCTTTTTAGTCCATATTCCAATTACTCACGGGTTCTTCTTTTGGGTCCAAATTTTCAATAGAAGAAGTCAGCGCTCTCCGCCGGATGGCATGCGGCTGCGCTCGGCAGGGATAGCAGAGGACTCAAAGCACCACGCTCCTCCCCGGCACCCGATCAGTAGCCTTTAAAAAGGCTCCTTCACGAATCGAGAGGGCGCTGACGGTGCCAGCCGAGTCTCCATGTCCACGGCCTCCGTGGCCGTGGTTTTTAAGGGTCCCCGCATCGCCGGTGCGGTAGGACCCAGCCCCTGCCGAGCAGGCTCCCTCCGGAGCTCGGAGGGAGCCCGCCATTCGGCGATGGCGCCGACCCGGAAGTCCCGGTCCGGCACACTTCTTCAAAGCTGCGCCACTGTTGCTCCCTTCAGGTCACGGCTTAGCAGAGTAGAACACACAGCGGTGTAAAGCAGACTTACTTCCTTCTTCTGGCAAGCACAGACAGACAGCTCCGTCTATTAACAGCTCTTTATTGAAACATTTCAGCTACAAAGACCGGGGCTTCTTTCAGCCATATCCAAAGGCACGTCTTTCTCTCTCACAGATACACAGAGAGAAGAAGTGAAAGTACAGGGAAAAACTCCTCCTCCTTAGCTTCAAAAGGCTTCTGTCTCCTCCCGGCTTACGTCTGACGTCGGAATGTGACGCACACTCAGAACAACTTAACCAGTTAAGTTCTGAACACTCACAAAACTTGTATTAGGTAAGGGGGTAAGTTGGGCTAGGTATCAGAGCTCCCAGTAGTTGAGTGAGTTTTACTGTGAGTAGCAGGAGTTGTTTTATGCTGCTTTGTGCCTCATAATAAGTCTGTAAAGTCTTGTAAGTTTGCCAGTCTCATTCACACACACACACACACACACACACACACTGCACAGTCTTTTCTAGGAGAGAAAAAGAGAGCTATATTTTTTAAAGGGTCAGATGACCTGGGGCAGCTTTCATGCATATAAAGACCACATGTTGGAGCTGGCTGGCTGGTGTGTGTGTGTTGGTCTGATACCTTGGAGTGCTGGTGTTCCCCTCCAGCAGATGGCAACATGCCATAAGTCCACTGGGCATCTCAGTACTGAGCAGGTCCCCAAAGGGCATTGGCTGGGATGGCCATTCCAGATCTCATGGATGTCAGGATGTTAGTGAGTCTCCTCCAACCAACACCACCCTTTAATTGAGTCTGCAGTTGCTACTTTTAAGCTGCAGAATTGATTTAGTGCATTAGCAATCAAGTTACGGCGTGTTTTAATGCAAATCCTTATGCCCATCTCTTCTTTGCACTGGCAACATTTGCTTAGCGTGAACCTGTGGTCAGGACTGGAGCTTAAGTTGAGCCCTTCAATGTGGCTGGCACACGACCTTTTTCTTTAGACAGGCCTTTGAAAACTATGGTGCAGACAATGCTGACCATCGCCATGCCATCAGGGCAATCAATATTTTAATGCTGGCTTGCTTTTATTACTTTGGATTTTGTAAGGATGCTCTTAAAATGTTGCCGCCTCTTACATTTTCTTAAGTTGTCTTTACATTGTTTATTTAAATGTTTATTTAACCTTCAATCCCCCCCTTTAAAAAAGTACTAATTTATTAACTTATTTTAGAAGTTGCTTTTGGCCATCTTGCTCATAATGGCTCAAGGCTAAATTAAGAAAACATGCTGAATTCACTAGAAAGCTTCTAAGCATTTGCCTTAAAACATTCTTACCCCCTACGCAGAAGTCTAAGGAAAATATTAATGTGAATGGTGGCATGTACTCTTACATACACATGTGCATGTATGGCACACACAAACACACTTTTGTATATTTATTTATTTGATAGGAACGTTTAGAGTTTCTAAAGCATTTTTAACAACTAATTTAATTTTAAAGGAAAATTTCTACTGATTTTCTAGGAGAGTGCATTTTACACTAAGATAGCACAATCCCATACGAGTCTACTCAGATGAAAGCCTCGCTGAGCTCAATGGGGCTTGCTCCCAGGGAAGCAAGTACAGGGTCCCAGTCTCAAAAGACCAATTGTTTCCATTATTGGTATTCCAAAGGAATCTTTGTTCAGTTGAAATGGAAAACATGTCCCAAATGGTCCCTTTAAAAGTGAGCAAAAAAGTTTCAGACACCCACTCCCAAGCACCAGTGAAATTCTCTGGCATTGTAGGGTTACCTATGCTGAGAGCTCTCTCCACAGATATGATGCAACATTGTTTCACATGAGATTTCTCAACCTCCAGTGTGGTGTGGTCAGAAATGTTGAGGAAAAAACCCTGGCCAATGGCATCTCTCCCGCCTCTCCTCACCTCAATAATGTCTCTGGGAGGGATCAGGATGTAGAATTATTGCTAAGAGGCATTCTGGCCAAAAGGACAAGATAATGGCAGTTGAGAACATACAAACGTTAGACGTAAGATGAGCCTGCAGGATCAGGCCAACAGCCAATCTGGTACAGCATCCTGTTCACACACTGGTCAACCAGTTGCTACTATATGTATTTCTATGCACACTTTACCCTAGTACATGCATTCTTGCACACATTACTTGGTTGGGGAACAGCACTGCAAGACTGGGAGAAGTGCAGCTTCCTAAGGATGGCTGTGTGTCAGTTCACATCTTGTTCTGGTAAGCGTGAATTATAAACTGAACCAAATCCCTCCTCCATCCCTGCTCTCAATGTTTAGGGGATCGGAGATGGAGAGAGAGAAAGGTGGCACCTGCATGGGTGCATCATTCCTGGGATCTGCAGACAAGCAAGGAAGACCAGAGAGATGCTTCAGCAATGGTAGTTCCCTTTCTATGCTTCCACTGATGGGGTCATTCCCAAAAGCATACATACCTTTCTGGATGGACCTTCTGGGAAGGACATCCACACACAAAAATTCCCCCATCTCTCCTCCTTCCTCAAAGACTCAATCAAAATAATATTGCAGTGATAGAACTCTTCAGGTAGGAGGATGAGGGCAAAACACAAGGTAGCTGGTTCATTGGCACCACCTACTATCCATTCTGAAGGAAACCAGCCCTGAGCGCTCACTGGAAGGACAGATCCTAAAGCTAAGGCTCCAATACTTTGGCTACCTCATGAGAAGAGAAGACTCCCTGGAAAAGACCCTGGTGTTGGGAAAGTTTGAGGGCACAAGGAGAAGGGGATGACAGAGGACGAGATGGTTAGACAGTGTTCTCAAAGCTACCATATGAGTTTGACCAAACTGCAGGAGGCAGTGGAAGACAGGAGTGACTGGCATGCTCTGGTCCATGGGGTCATGAAGAGCTGGACATGACTAAACGACTAAACGACAACAACTGCTGGCCTCCCT
The DNA here is from genome assembly GCF_964234715.1 of Podarcis melisellensis. Lineage (NCBI taxonomy): Eukaryota > Metazoa > Chordata > Lepidosauria > Squamata > Lacertidae > Podarcis > Podarcis melisellensis. The sequence continues at coordinate 32,565,693 of NC_138540.1, forward strand.
GCCATTCAGCCTACCATGCCAATGGGCTCCAGTCTCCATCAGAATGAAGGAGTTGGGCATGATTAAGACAAGATCAAGAGCCTTGTTGCTTCTTTGAATAAAGTCTCAGCATGCTGATGATGTGCCACCATGTTGATGAATTGGACAAAGCATGGGAGACAATCCCGATGTCTAGTCTCATGGAGGAGCTACCTAGCAGAGAACATAAGCGGCTGCAGATGATGAAGCATCCATTAACGGACCTCTTGGCCTAAGTGCATATTTTATACAGCAAGCGGCTGTGCAGCCGAACGAACAAGGCTCTCCTAAGTCCAGAAAATAGAGAGGAGATGACCTTTTCTTGAATGAATCTTAAAGCATCCCTGTCAAGATTTATTTCTTTCCTTTTGTTTCAGGCACACACCAGCAGCACAGTGCCCTCCATTTCATTATTCCTGAGTCACATGCAGCAGATAAATTGATTTTTTATTATTTTTGTTTCTGGAAATGCTATTCCCCACCCCTGCCATGCCACTCATCCACTAAAATAACATTTAAGAAACTAGACAGATCATCAGCCTTGTTAAAATGTGTTAGCTGAAAGCAGAGTTGATTTTGCAGTGAAAATTTCGGCTAGTTCACATGTCGGCACATGGTCATCTCCTGAAGCAAGGCTCAGGTCATTTTGCTGTTCTGGACAGCTGAAAGACTGCAGAAGTGGAGCCTGGATGAGTGCAATCATTTTGCTTGTGCACATACCTGACTGACATCTGCAGGTTTTCGCTGGGTGAAACAGTTTCAAATAATTATTTGCATGTGCGAACAGCATATCGTAGACAAAACTTTTTTTGTTTCATGTTAGCTGAAATGCTGCTCATTGCAGTCGGTTCCAGGGATGAGCGAAATCTGCCAGTCTCTCCATTTCTTGTATGTTATTTTCAGGAATATATGCAATTTTTTGCACATACTTTACATAAGAACACAATGCAAGGTTGCTGGATCAGGCAAACAGCCCATCCAGTTCAGTATCCTATTCTCACATTGGCCACCCAGATGCCTATGGGAACCCTGGAAGCAGGACCTAAGCACAACAGAATTCTTCCCTCCTGCGATTCACAGCAACTGTTATTCAGAGGCATGATCCTGTGACTGTGGAGATGAAACATAGACATCATGACTTAGAAATGCATTTTTCCGCACATTGTCAAAAAAAGCATTCAGTGGTGATGTAAAACACACCTTGGAGGAAAAGGCACCCCACAACCTTGAAGCCACCACAGAGGAGTCACTCTCACACACCACCACCCCTCGAACTGCAAAGGGTGGTGGCCCTGAAAATAGGGTCTCCTCAGCTTATCTCCTGCTGTTCTGTGACACATTTCAACAGTAATGTATCCAAACCCAACTCTGAAGTTTCTTCCTGAGCTCAATGGTGGAGTAAGCTGAAGGGATGAGTTGCTAGAGGACATTGCAGTGCGCACTTGAAGAGTGAGTTAGTAATTTCCCTAGAGCCACTGTTTCAGATGTTCACTTGCAAAAAATATATATCCATCTGCTCTTGAGTGAAGTGAATTTACGCATGTTCAGGCACCATCTGTGACTACCTCCCTTTCAACACTTTGGCAACCTCACCGTCCAGAGAGTAACATGTAGGAAGATGCGTTGCTACGGTACACTTTAAAGTTTCCTGTTCATTCGGCTTAACATAATTCCAGTTGGTTTATAATCTTCCTTTTCTTCTTTCTGCTTGAATGAGGATGAGATCTTTTGGCAATCGCTGGACTCAGTTTCCACTGAATGACTCCAGTTTCAGTGTCTTGCGCTCACTTCCTGATGTGATAGATGACGATGCCAGACAAAATTAGCTGCACGTTCATCGATATTTTGATTATTGCAATGTCATAACACCTTGTCAGATTGCATTAATTCATGCTAGACTATGGGCTTGCCAGCATGACAGGGCAAATGATTGCCCATCAGCGATGATGGAAAACAATTTAATGTTTTACCTTTAAGCCTCTGGAATTGGCCCACATCAGAAAACAACAGTTGCGAAGGATAAGTAGCTATATGAATAAGAGTATTTCATTAACTTTCAGAACATGATATGTTGGAGAGATTCACTGCATCTGGACTCCTGGCTTAGAAGACTCTTCCCATCCCTCTTTTTATTATTCAGGGGTGCAACAACCTAGTTGGCTTTAACAGGGAGTTAGGCAAATTAATGGTTGTTGTTGTTTAGTCGTTTAGTCATGTCCGACTCTTTGTGACCCCATGGACCAGAGCACGCCAGGCACTTCTGTCTTCCACTGCCTCCCACAGTTTGGTCAAACTCATGCTGGTAGCTTCGAGAACACTATCCAACCATCTCGTCCTCTGTCGTCCCCTTCTCCTTGTGCCCTCCATCTTTCCCAACATCAGGGTCTTTTCCAGGGAGTCTTCTCTTCTCATGAGGTGGCCAAAGTATTGGAGCCTCAGCTTCACGATCTGTCCTTCCAGTGAGCACTCAGAGATGATTTCCTTAAGAATGGATAGGTGTGATCTTCTTGCAGTCCATGGGACCCTCAAGAGTCTCCTCCAGCACCATAATTCAAAAGCATCAATTCTTTGGCGATCAGTCTTCTTTATGGCCCAGCTCTCATGGATCACTGCCTTGCCATGGTGAAGGGGCTTGAATAACTTAGAGAAGCCATGAAATATGCTGAGCAGGGCACCCAAGATGAACAGGTCATAGTGGAGAGTTTTGACCAAACATGATCCACCTGGAGGAGGAACCGGCAAGCCACTCCAGTATCCCTGCCAAGAAAACTCCATGGATAAAGACAACAGGCAAATTCATGGAGAGGGCTATAAAAGTCTACTAGCCATGATGGCTCTGTTCTGTCACCACTGATGGAGGCAGTAATGCTCCCGAATACCAGTTTCTGGAAACTGCAGGAGGGAAGAGCACTCCTGTGCTTGTGTCCTGCTTACTTCAACTTTACCAGAGGTCCACAAAGTTTAGTGTTATGAGAGAGGGAAAGAAACCTTTTTTCCACCCACTTTCTCCATGCAGGACCTGGGCACAACAGCACTCTTTGCGTTCCAAAGGCACACTGCCACTGACCGTGGAGGTAGAACAGCCATCATGACTAATAGCCATTGATAGCTTTCCCCTCCAAAAATTTATCAAACCCTGTATTAAAACCCCCCAGGTTGGTAACCATCATTACACATCTCATGGGATGTAATTTAGCAATGCGCTGTGGGAAGAAGAACTTCCCCTTGCCTGTCCCAAATCTTCCATCCTTCTGCTCCTTGTTTTTATTTATATTCCCCCTTACACAAATTACAACACAAATTAAAATTCAACAAGCTAAGGATATACAAAAGACAATAGTTTAAAAAGTAACATTCATAGAATCAACACAAATCTATTAAAATACAGATAGTAAAAGCAGGTTCATAGTGAAAATATTCAGTTTAATTGGAAGATCCCGAATTCTAGTATTGTACAATTAAGTGAAGCTTCTGCACTTTTAAACAAGGGGCAGGGTAACATTGTTTGATGGTCTGAACCAGTGTGCATATTCAGGGCTGAACTGAAGCTTTGGTTACAATGGGATATTAATATACGGTGGGTAATATGCATTATAGAGACAATCCTTAGATTCCATCACCTCTCCCAAGAACAAAGGCTCATCAGGCTAAATGTTGTCATCGTGGTGCCAAAAGAAATGAACAAACCAACAAAAGCTCTCAAGAAAGTAGACCATATTGTAAACTAATGATCCATTAAACAATTCTTCAGAAGTATAATTGAATTAATTTTTCTCACAGGATATATGGAAGCACTGAGCCATAAACTGCCACATAAGACTTTTAATAGCATTACATTAAAAATACTGGCTTCTGTACATAAAGCTTATTTAGGCCAGGGGCATGCCTAGGGATTGGGCAGGTTGGCTCACACCAAGTGTCCAGGGCCAGGCCCAGGCAGGCATGAACATCACACCTCTCCACTCTGACTTGGAGTGGATAGGAGCTCATCCACACACTCCCGTGACCACTCTTCTGCTGCTCTAGGTGACCAGGTGTGGTGCACAGCCTCCTCTGGGTGCCTCAGAGGAGCTCCTTGCCAAGGACACAAGGGAGGCTTGGTACAGCTCTGATTTTGGCATGCCCCATTTGGCACAGGGTGAATTATTGTTATTATTTTGTTTGAATGGCAGGCTCCTCCCTTCCCATACAACATCACCATGATTCTGGAAGAGTCTACAGTGGTACCTCGGGTTACAGATGCTTCAGGTTACAGACGCTTCAGGTTACAGACTCCGCTAACCCAGAAATAGTACCTCAGGTGAAGAACTTTGCTTCAGGATGAGAACAGAAATCGTGCGGCGGCAGCAGGAGGCCCCATTAGCTAAAGTGGTACCTCAGGTTAAGAACAGTTTCAGGTTAAGAACGGACCTCCAGAACAAATTAAGTTTTTAACCCGGGGTACCACTGTATATTCATTATATGACAATCCTTTTTGCACAGACTCTTGCCTAGTTCAGTGTTGCCAAGTACCACCGACATCAGTTACTAGAATGATTAAACAATTAACTCCTGTTCCCAGGGAATTTGTGAGAACTGTACCTCCATGAGGGGAACTGAGGTCTCCTAAAAACTCTCAGTGCTTATAACAAACTACGCTTTCTGGCATTCTTTGAGGGGGAGCCATGGCTGTTAAAAGTGTTATCAAAGTGTTTTAAATGCATGGGACAGATGTGGCCTTGTTCTTTGAGCTGAATTATTGCCTGTCCAATGGCTCCTAGCTCCTGGCTTATGTCAAGGTACTATCTCTGGCCAATCCCCGGGAAGAGAAAGACCTCATGAGAATGATGGTAAGGAATGGGGGTGGGGGAGAGAATTCACGCTATGAAAGGAGCACAGCTCAGTGTTAGAGCTTCAGTTTTGCAGGGAGAAGGTCCCAGCTTTAATCCCTGGTATATGTTTTGGTGTGTGTGTGTTGAGAACTCTATTAAGGCAAGCAGTGTGGAGAGAGTCGGGGGGGGGGGATACATTTTCAGTTGTGAAAGCCAAACTCTTTTTCTTCTTCTTCTAGTTATATAATTCCAAGCATTTGCTGAAAGTCTCGTTTCAGAAAAATAACAAATCAATACATAAATCCATACATCCACTCAAACGTTAAGAGAATTCCATCTATGTTCTAATGGAGAATCCTTATGGCATTACAATGTCAAAGCCCACACGTATCTTGGGGTCCAACACTGAGAATGCAGCAGCCAGCCAGCGACAGTGTATTGAGAGTGTTCTGTGCGTGCCTATAGTGCAGAGTGCGGTCAGACAGGTCGGCAGTTTGGACGGATGTTCCTTGCGCTTTGGAACTCTTGTTTTCCCCACAAAGTCAGAGGAACCCGCACATTGCTTGGAAAATGGATGGGGGATAAATTAGATTCCTCCATTAGTATTCCACCATCCCCCACCTTCTCCAGCCCCAGCTTTGTCCAATCCATTTTAATTCACAATTTTATGCATCTCCGCTCTGAGTTATTTCAATTGCTCTTAGTTATTTCAATTGCTGCATGACACCAACAGTCAGGGGTGGGTGTGGTTTTTTTTAGTATTTTCACCACACTTGAGTACTTTCTCTCAGAACCACACAGCCCTTGCTTATCAAAAATACATTTCTAGCATTCCTCTCTCACAGCAAGCAGCCATATAATTCCCCCCTTTTTACACACACACACACACACACACACACACACACACACACACAGAGAGAGAGAGAGAGAGAGAGAGAGAGAGAGAGAGAGAATCATAGAATTGTAGAGATGAAAGGGATCCCAAAGCTCATCTTGTCTAACCTCCTGAAATATGTACATGTGTGTGTGTGTGTCATTTTAAACTGTTTCTAATCTTGTGTTTTAATGTTGCAACCTGCCCTGGGACCATGGAGTGAAGGGCAGGCAATACAGTCTTGTGTGTTCGTCAAGCAATTGAAATTCTGTGTAGTGACAGGGTCCATTCAAAACAACTAAGCCTGACTCAGAATCAATTGGATAAAGAAAATACAATGCAAATGTTGAGCTTTCCAGCATTGTTTTCCAAAGATGAATATTGAAAACAAAGCATCCATCCCCTGGAGCATTTCACCATATGTCTGCATGCTGTGAAGAACTGGGCATGGAGACCTATAGCATCAAATAATTTTGTATCTGAGATAGCTCAGTAAACCTCTGGCATTCTCTCTACACCCCCCCTCCTTTTTTCTTTTTAAAAAAGCTCATGATCACCAGCCAACTCCTTTTTTAAATTAATCAATTTCATTAAAAGCCTTAATGAGATTATTGAACTTAATTACGACACTGCACTGTATTAATTTATGATGGTTGAATTCCTGATTGGAGCACTTAGAGGTTTCTAGAAATATTGAATCCCATTTTAAAATAGAAATAGAAAAGTTAATGATTTCTTATTTCTTTCTCTCTTTTTTTACAAAACGATTTTCCATTACTGTAAGAAGTCTCTCTCTCCCCCCCTCCCCCCTTTTAACATAAGAAATTGAGAGTGAATCAGAAGACCCTGGGCAAATGAAATGCAGGCTTTCCCCCTTCTTCATACATAATGCTGGTTTAAAGGGTGGTATTGGAGGGTGGGAAAACAAAGAGGAAAAACAGCTTTGTGAAAATGTGCTTTCAACTCCCCAGCTTTTCAAAATGCTCTTCCAACTACAAAAGTCCTTTGTGTGGTGAGAGCCAAATAGGGAAAAATAATAATAATAATCATTGGATTTAGAACTACAGATAGATGGATACTCAGAATGAACATCCATTTCCAGGAGTTTGAAGAATGAGACATTTGAGTATCGGTTTGAATCTTTTTTTAAAAAAAAAGTGGCTCCAGCTTTGTAGTCTGTCTTTTGCTCTGTGGCTGTTTCACACTGATACCTCATTGTTTATAATATTTCCCACACAACACAATATTGATTATGTCCCCATCATACACATCCCATTTACTGTAGAGACAGGCAACGAATATGCCAGGCAGTGATGTTTCCCACCTCAGATTGCATAGGTTAAGGTTACCAGACTTCCCTGTTTCCTGGGGAAAGTCCCCGGATTTACAAATCAGTCCCTATACAATATCCATTGAAGTTGAAAAGTGTCCCCGGATTCATTGGAAAGAATCTGGTAACCTTAGCGTAGGTCCCAGGGCTGGCTCAAGACATTTCCACAACTGAGGAGAAACACAAAATGGCATCTCCACGCAAGGGAAGAAGGGATTAGTGAAGATCTACATCAGGAACAAAGGAGAAATAAAGATGTACATTGGGAACATGGTGATGAGGGGAGATCGACATTGGCATATCCTCCAACATTTCTCCGATGGAAATAGGGACATCCTATTCAACAACAACAATTTTATTATTTATACCCCGCCCAACTGCCTGGGTTGCTCCAGCCACACTGGGCAGCTGCCAACATATATAAAAACACAATAAAACATTAAACATTCAAGAAAAAAAAAGATTCCCTATACATAGCTGCCTTCAGATGTCTTCTAAATATTGCATAGTTACTTATCACCTTGGCTCAGGGGTCGCATAATTCCATACCCACCAACATTGCTCTGATGAAAATAGGGACATCCTAAGGAAAAGTGGGATGTTCCAGGATCAGATCAGAAACGGGATGGCTTTTGTAAATCTGGGACTGTCCCTGGAAAATAGGGATACTCAGAGGTTCTGCATTGGGAACAGGGTGGGATGGAGAATTAAATCAACCTTACCCAGTGGTTGAAGTGGGAATCAGAAGCCATCACAGTGTGGGTGAAGACCTCAGGAAACCTCAGATGGCAGCCCCCTCCATTTCCTCTCAGGGGGTGAGAGGAGACCAGCAGTGCCTCCTATTTGCCAAGAGGTCACTATAGAGGTGGAATGGGTGTGCTGCTGAAGAAGCTGCAGGTCCAACTTCCCAGGAGAGCATTGCAGACATTGCTACCATCATGGTGGCAGCAGCAGCAGCGAGTGATAAATTCCTTTAAAGGCTGTAACTGCTGACCCCGTGGATCTTGCTGCCTGAGGCAGTCACCTCACCTTGCCTCATGGGTGGGCCAGCTCTGCTTGGTCCTCTGTATTGAGGAAAGTGGGACAATGAGAGCTTTTCCTGCTACAGATTTGTGCTCCAGGCTGAGTCATAGGAACTGATAAGGGTTCTCCACATAGACCATATGGTAGGTTTGTCATCTACATTGACCCAAAAGGAAGGATGAAGGATGTTTCTGAGCCTGAGACAAAAATTCCATTCTGGGAAGCTACTTTAGGGCCATGCCCCTGTAGTTGGCAGGGCCCGAGGCCAATGTAGGCAAAATTTTACCTTCGTACAGTAGGTACAAGTCACATAATTTCAACACAGTGGACAGTGAGGTGGAATGGAAACAATGCTGTGTGCGATGAACACAGTAGAATGGAAAACGGTGTCTTTTCCCACCCCTTGTCCCAATAAAAGGTATGGCCCAACTATGCATTTTGAAGAGAGGGTGGAGTAAAATGAAAACCAAGTGGGGTTTTTTTTTGTTTTTTGGAAAGGCAGCCTTTTGGGCTTGTTTGCTGGCAGAAGCGAGTTTATTGACAGTGCTAATGGTATTTAAAGGGAGTCAGAGATGTTCATATTACTGTTCAAATGCATTGTAATTAATCTGAAGTATGCTTGAGGGAAAGTAAGCTGACGGGACCATAGCCATAAAGTTTGTTTGCTTGTTTGTTTACGGAGAGACACATTGTAATTATAATTGCTCCCGGATCCCGAGTGGCTAATAGATGTAGGACACGTTAGGTTTTTGCCAACGTCGAAGCTTTGCATACAAATCCATGCCTTGCAATTATACCTATGTTTATTTATTATTCTGGTTTACAGCCCTCTGTGGGAGCCTCCGTGTATTTTATTTTCATTCCAAGGCACACAGTGTACCCTTTGGATGAAACAGGAATGAGACCAGCTAACAGGCAATGCGGTGTGATGGTTCAGGCTTCAAATCCTCCTTCAGCCATGAAGCTTGCTTGGTGACTTTCGGTCAGTCACTCAATCTCTAAACATGACCTACCTCACAGGGTTGTTGTTCAGATTATATGAAGAGGAGGAGAACCATGTGACCATCTTGAGCTCCCTGGAGAAAAAGGCCAGATAAAAATGCAATGATGAGTAATTAACTATAAAGCAGTTAAAGCACATCGGCATCTATGTGGCTAGATAGGCCTGCCTAAACATGAATGTTTTAACCAGGTCCCCAAAAGAGAACAGCGAAGGTGCTTGCGTGGTCTCAATAGGCAGGGAGTTCCAAAGTATAGGTGCTGCTGCTCTAAAAGATTGATTTCTTACAAGTGCAGGTCAAGTATTATGTGGCAGGTGCTAATAGTACCAGTTCCACAGATTGAAAGAGTTGAGTGGGCACATAGGAGGTAGGGAGGTTCTGGAAGTAAACTTCTCCCAAGGTATTAAGGGCTTTATATACCAATAGTCATCCCAATAGTTATCCTAGATCTAACGTCATGGGTAAGATCTTTATCTCACTCGATGTTACTTTAAATGCAATACCTTTGACTGTTTCAGCTACAATCAACGAGTGGAGAATCCCTATAACACGGTGCCCTTCATATGTTGTTTGACATCTGAAAAACTGGATGGATCAGGCCAGTAGCCCACCTAGTCCAGCAAGTCCGCTCACCTTTACTGGTGGGCGGTGTTGTGGCCCGGCATCTGGGATCCTCAGTGATCTGCCCGGGGGGTGAAGGGATGCTGTCCGCATCATGCAGACGCCCAGCCGTGTCATGCTCCCAAGTGGCCAATCAACATGGCTGGGGGCGTGGCCACAGGCCATTTAAACCACAGCGCAGCCGAGGGGCTTCCTCTGGTTCTTGCAGTGGCCATCCAGGTGCTTATGGAAAGCCCCAAAGCAGAAGAACACTCTCCCCTCCTGTGGTTTCCAGAAACCAGTATTCAGAAGCATTTCTCCAACCATAGAAGGCGGAGCATAGCCATCAGGTTTAGTGGCCACTGTCCTCAATGAATTAAAGACGACAACTACAAAATAAGTTCAAGCTGTAAACCTGTGTTTGGACTGCAGTGGGGTCTCTGGATTAGGTGCTTCTCCATACTGTGGGGGGGGGGGAGAGACCATCTCCATATGCAGCAGGTTGCAGTAGCTGCTCCATGATATGTTATATTTCTTAATGCACTGGAAATTTTTAAACTGTAAGGTATTTCATCATCTACCACTTCTCTGTCCATCTGAAGTGGTATAGTCAGTAAGACCTAGGCTTCAATAAGAGTAGGCTTGTTAGGAATGGAACCCTTAGAGGATCCAGGAGCCCAAATCATTTCAGCAAACTTTGTTTTGGGAACAGTGCTGCTGAGTTAGCGAGAGAAGAAGCAACGTCCAAATCCTAAAAGATCAACTTCCTGCTTATTATCCATTATGGCTCCAAGTATGTGCTGATTACCACATATTTGCTTTATCAGTCCATTTCCATCACAAGTTTAAACTTCGATAATGCTTTGGAAGGGTTGTTTTAAGTGCTTATACATATTATGGGATTTTTCTTCTTATCTATTCTTGATTAAAATGCAATCAGGTATTGATTTGCTTAAGGCTTAATAAGCACTCAAAGCAGATATGTATGTAATTTAGTGACAGATTAAACATCATCTTTCATTCCAACTATCATCCCAAGGCTCATATGTAATGAGTATGGAGGAGACAAATTATGCCATTTAACGCTGGTAATTTTACTTTGAAAGTTTTGGTTGTACAGCTTCGGAAGGGTCAGGCGCAACATCGTTTCATGGAAATGCAAATGCCGTGATAGTGATTCACTCTCTCATGAAGCAGGGAAGGAAAAAAAACTTGATGTGGATAGGTTAGCTCTGTGCACTTGTGGGCCATTGAGAAATATTAAGCATGTGAAAGCTTTTTTTTGGGGGGGGGGTCTGCCTTGGGGCAGTAAAAATTGTAAGGGTTGTTGTTGTTGTTTAGTCGTTTAGTCGTTTAGTCGTGTCCGACTCTTCGTGACCCCATGGACCAGAGCGTGCCAGGCACTCCTGTCTTCCACTGCCTCACGCAGTTTGGTCAAACTCATGCTGGTAGCTTCAAGAACACTATCCAACCATCTCATCCTCTGTCGTCCCCCCAACATCAGGGTCTTTTCCAGGGAGTCTTCTCTTCTCATGAGGTGGCCAAAGTATTGGAGCCTCAGCTTCACGATCTGTCCTTCCAGTGAGCACTCAGGGCTGATTTCCTTAAGAATGGATAGGTTTGATCTTCTTGCAGTCCATGGGACTCTCAAGAGTCTCCTCCAGCACCATAATTCAAAAGCATCAATTCTTCGGCGATCAGCCTTCTTTATGGTCCAGCTCTCACTTCCATACATCACTACTGGGAAAACCATAGCTTTAACTATACGGATTGTAAGGGTAAGTCGCTCCAAATGCCAAACCGAAAACCAATCAATACTTTCTAATTCCAGAGAACGTAACAACATAAGAAAAGCCTGCTGGATCAGGCCTGTGGGAAATCAGCAGGCAGGACTTGAGCACGAGAGCACTCTCCCCTCCTTTGGTTTCCATTAGAACTTAAGAATATAAGAAGAGCTTGCTGCATCAGGCCAATGGCCCATCTAGTCCAGCATCCTTCATTGGAGGTTTTTAAGCATGGCTTTGATGGCCATCTGTGAACACAGACAAGCAGGGTGTAGCATGGGGGGGGGGGTGACAAGGGGGCCATAGCTCCAGGCATGCAATTTTTGAGGGGCCACAAACCACCATGGGTGTCAGCTGTCAGGGCTCCCTATGCCTGCAGGTGGGCAGGCAGCTCAGCGTGGCCCCACTTTGCTCCAGTGGGGGGTAGGGTTGATCTGGTGGCGTCAGCAGTGAGGGCTGGGCTGGCACACACACACTGCCTGGCAAACACAACCCGCCACCTCGGGCATCAGCAAATGCTGTTATGCTGCTGTGGACAGGCAACCACGATGGGAACTTCTTGAAAAGTACACACCCTAAACAATAAACAAACAAACTATACAGTAAAAACAATATGTAAATAGTTAAAAATAGACATCAATTAACCATTGTGGAAAGATGTGTTCTTAATTGCCTGCATACGCCTGGCAGAATAGAAAGGTTTTCTTCTGCCATTTAAAAGTTACAACGGAAGGTCATGGGTTCAATTTTCAGCATCTCCAAGTAGGGCTGAGAGAGAACCCCTTTCTGAAACCCTGGGGAATCACCGAGTTAGATGGGCTCAGTATAAAATCCCTGCTCAGTCATAAAGCTCCCTTTGTGTGACCTTGGGCCCGTCTCTGCCTCTCAGCCTAACCCACCTCACATGGTTCTTGTGGGGTTTAAACAAGGAGGTCTGGGAGAAGCATGTATGCCACCTGGAGCTCCTTGGAGAAAAATATGAATTCAATTCAATGCAATGCAATTCAATTCAACACCTTCCTGTGTCCAGGAACATGCTCCCCAGTCTGCAGTTCTCTGGCTCACCACCCGGGGCAGATTCATGCAGGTCAAAGGATCCCTGGAAGCCAGGAGAGGAAGTGTGTGTGTGGGAGGAGGGGAAGGGTCACTACCTATGTTGCACCTCAGATTATGAAGCTGCAGGAGATCACTCAATATGCAGGCCACCACCAGCCCCACATTGCTCATAAAATGGAGCTCTCCTTTCCGCTTACAAGCTGCCAGAGCAACTCAGCTGTAAACTTTGTTAGCTGTCCCATTTGTGCTTTTGAGTAGCCGCCATCCTTTCCAACCAGCTGCGCTGCATTAGTTTCTTAACGCCTCATGAAAAAATGGAAGATGGCTGCATTCTGAAGCCCTTCAGTGATATATAAAAAAATAGCTTCTCCAATGTGCCATTAACTCAAGCCTGCTCCTTCTCCTTTTCTCTCTTTTTCAACCCAGGCCAACTCTTCCTGACTGCGCATGAAACAATTCACTTTAGTGGTGCCTGCTTTCCCCCTTATGAATGTGCCGTTTGTTTCGTGCATACTTATTTACTGTGAATAGTAAATTGCAGACGGGGTTTTATTTGCTGAAACGCGCGAAAATGTGGATGGACAAAACTGCTGATTAGCCCAAAATTTGTGAAAGGCAAGTGTGCTGAAAGGAAGGATGATGGCAATAAAATCTGTGCATTTACATAATCATTGGTAACACAGATGTAGTATCTTCAAAATAGCAAGTAATAGACTTCCCATCTGTGTCTCTGTTGGGGGAGAGAGAGAGAAAAAAATTATGTAAGAACTCTGTTGCCTAGCTTTCTGGCAAAGCTGATTTGCTCCTTTTGACCCTAACTGTGGTATGGCTCAAATTTTAGCATTGCATACACAAGTAACAGGAAAAGAGTGATTTCCTAAAGTAGTTTGGGCAATCAAGGCAGATTCACACTGAGCGCAATGCACCCAGGCCTGGATGAAAACGGGTGGCAATTTCCCATCAGTTCACAATGTCTGAAGCAGGCCTTGAACGTCATCAGCAAGTCTTGTGTGTACAAGAGGTAGCAAAGGCTAGCAAATCCACCCTCCCATTGTCCCTATTCACTTGGGGTGGTGCCTATTTGCTTCCAGTCCCTGGTGAAACTGCACCTCTGTCTTTGAAGGTAAATACTGGGGGTGGTTTCTCACCTTTTGCAGTTGTATTAGCATGCAATGTGGAACGCGGGTGGCGCTGTGGGTTAAACCACAGAGCCTAGGACTTGCTGATCAGAAGGCTGGCGGTTCAAATCCCTGCGACGGGGTGAGCTCACATTGCTCGGTCCCTGATCCTGCCAACCTAGCAGTTCAAAAGCACATCAAAGTGCAAGTAGATAAATAGGTACCGCACTGGAGGGAAGGTAAACGGCGTTTCTGTGCGCTGCTCTGGTTCGCCAGAAGTGGCTTAGTCATGCTGGCCACATGACCCGGAAGCTGTACGCCAGCTCCCTCGGCCAATAAAGAGAGATGAGTGCCACAACCCCAGAGTCGGTCATGACTGGACCCAATGGCAGGGGTCCCTTTACCTTTACCTTAGCATGCAATAGAATTATTGAGGGCTAGTATATTTTTCAGTGCAGGGCAAAGGCAGATACCTCCCTCTGGAGTATATTCACTAGGGCTGTGCACAGACCCCCTAATTCACCCTGAAGTCCCCCATCTGCAACTCCCAGATTAGGCTAATTGGCTCTGTGCCAGCCTGAGGGCCACCCATTCTACCATGGCTCCATTCTTAAATCAACGGGGGCAAGGCCAAGGGTTTTTAAATCCCATTTCCACATACAGGCTTCATTAGATGTCCATGACTTAGCTGGTTCAGGAAGTACTATTTAATATGTGCAGCACTGTACAGTGAGAGGCAATGGAGTGCACCTCTTGGGGGCGGGGAAGTCAAACCACTTCATTAGCAGCAGTGAAGTGACACCCCCCCCCCCGGGAAGAAGCCTGGGCAATGTGCATGGAGGTCCTAGGATGCCCAGACAATGAGACTTTTCTTTCACCCTTGCTGATGTGGTCCAAAAGAAAACAGAGCCATATGTTTGGCTGCAGGAGTTGGCAAAAGGCAGCAAACAAGGCGCCATCCAACCATTTTAAGGACTCTGCTCCAGATTTGTTTAGGGTTTACTCTTTAGCCTTTCTGCTCCCAAAGATATCCCACAAGACAGCAGAAGTTTAGGGTCAGAGTTTTCCTTCTCCTAGAACAGATTACCTTCCCAGGTTTATGAGCCCCATCTTTACCCCTCATGGAATTACAAAACCTTATACAAACTACTGTCCCTAAGATTCTTTTTTCTTGGGGGGGGGGGCTGTGTTTCAAATATGCTTTAAAGGCATGGCACATGCAGTTCAAATGACAAGGACATTCTTGTAGCAGGGAATTTTTTTTTAATTTATTGCACACACAGACGTGCCTGAGGGAGCAAAAAAGAGAGAAACTAATAATAAAAGGAAGAGAGGAATATATGTTGCTCAATAATAGGAAAAGATCAACACAAGTCATCTGCTATCAGTTTGCGAGCCTATCAGGGTCAAACGGTAGAGGAAATACATTTATCTCTCTGCAATGAAGCAGGCTTTGAAGAGACAGGCTCACCATCCATACTTGTGCGCACACATGTTTAAGTAATGTGCCTCACTGGGAATCTGCCACTCTGTCTTAAGTCACCATAATCAACTGATGTCTTAAACCACAAAGAGCCCTAATGATATCAGTGCATCTGACACCGGAGCCTGAAGATTTGTTAAAAATTATATGCTACACATGACCTGTCAGCTTCCTCAGGTTCAGTGGGTGATTTTTTTTTAAGCATGCCCTTGAGTCACTATGAAACAACAGATTTTTTAAAATAATAATAATAATGCATTTATGTTCCACCTTTTCCTCCAAGGATCGCAAGGTGCCATACCTAGTTCTCACAATCCCCCATTAATCCCTGCAACAACCCTGTGAGGTAGGTTAGACTGAGAGACAGTGACTGGCACACCCAGTGAGCTTCAGGTCTGATTGGGTATTTGAAGCATGATCTCCCATGTCCTAGTGTGACCACAGTTTCACATTGGTGATGGAGTGATCCATTATTATGGAGGTACAGTCATACCATGGATCCCGAATGCCCTGGAACTCAGACGTTTTGGCTCCTCATTGCCACAAACCTGGAAGTGATTGTTCCAGTTAGCGACCATTCTTTTGGAACCCAAATGTCCGATGGGGCTTCCACGGCTTCTGATTGGCTGCAGGTGCTTCCTGCAGCCAATTAGAAGTCGCAATTTGGTTTTTGAACATTTTGGAAGTCAAACGGACTTATTCAATTTCCAAGGTACGACTGTATAGAACAGGAGGCATAATGTGATCCACACACACAAGCAGGTCACTTGGGGGCAACATAGATGCTCATTTAATCAACAAACCTTTGGTATAGTTCTCTGGCTGTCTGTGAAGGGAAGTGTTTTGGAGATGAGTGCTCAGAGGTGTGTGACTCTTCTAATGCTTTCTGAAAATGAAGTGGGATGTTCTAAATCAAATACAGGTGTTTATCTTGAGACGTGTCAAACTTATTTAATGTTAGATAACAGACTTCCCATGGTAAATTGTCAGTAGGGTGGTGGTGGTGGTGCGAAGAATATTTTTAGAGTCCGTATTGAACAAAGAGCCCCCATGGCTTTCAAATGAAATCATCCGGGCTTGGTAATCAAATCATGTTTCCAGCATCCGATTCCTCTCCCCAAACAGTCAAGCGTGACCTTGGTTGCTTATAAATGCCCACCACTTCATAGGGGGCCCTGGATGACAGTTTTATTAGCATATGGCAGATTTGATTTCTGTTTTGGAAGGTGCGTGGCTTATTCCAAACCCAAGACACCTGAGCACATCCAGCAACCTGTCTCCTGTTGTTACAGTTCCACAACTGCATTCTGAAAGCAGATAAGTTGGGATGCACAAGCATAGTGTTACTGGCCACCCAGATTCCAGGGGTCTTGGCATTCAACCAGGGTTGTGCTTCTGTTGGGAAATCAAAGCACAGCGGAGACGAGTGTCTTTAAGAAATATGGTTTATTTTACATATTTACACGTGAGCCTTGGTATGAAGGAGGTGCAGTACATCACACCCCAAGAGTGTCTCTTGTTGCTCCTCTCCTAGTTCCAGCCAAGCTTGGATCCAAAGCACCAGCCAGTCATGACCCCCAGCCTCTCTGTGCAGCCTCTCAAGCCAGGGTGCATAGAGTTCCACCCACTTCCTGCTTTTTCTTCCCAGCATCCTTTGCAGAAAGCAACTCCTTCCCTTCTGCTTCCAGCATCTCCCCTGTCCCCCCTGGCAACCTACGTTTCAAAACTGTCCTGCAAAAAGCACTTTTTTTTTTCTTCCTGTGGTGACATAATGCCTCCTTGTTACCATGCCATCCTCCTCCTTCCTTGTATGATGCTGAATGTCTCCCTCTTTCAGGGGAATGACTCTGCCACCACCTGCTATTGTTATCTGATGCCAACCCTCAGGCACACTGGCTTGCCCCCATGATTGAGGGGGCCTGCGCCACATGACGTGCTCACGTCATGCCCTTCAGGAGTAAACCCCAAGGAAAAATCCATACCCACTGCCTTGCAATACATCTTTGGAAGAAGAAAGAACTAAGTAGTAAATTACACAAAACCGGAGTGGAGTCCCTAATACGGTTGGACAGCATCTTGTATGCCTCCTTCTGGCAACTCCTGCAGCCAAGCTGGTACCAAATATATTGCTCTGCTTTCTTTTGGGCCACATCAGCAAGGCTCTTGTTCATGGGTTGGCAAACTAAGGCCCGGGGGCTGGATCAGGCCCAATTGCCTTCTGGATCTGGCCTGCGGACTGTCCGGGAATTGCTGTGTGGATTGCCAGCTCGCACGTTCTTTCCCTCCCCCCCCTTCTCCCTCACACGGCACCGGCGCCTCCTTTCTCCCTCCTCCTGGCTTCTCCTGCCCTGCCTAGAGGAGGAAGGGGACTGGGCTTTGTTGGTGCCAGCAGCAGAAGCAGCAGCAGAGTTTGAGTGGCCGCCATTTTAAGCAGCCCCTTTCCAGAGCTCTTTCACATGCTGCTCATCATCCCTCCACACCTCCTGCCCCTGCTGCTTGCAAGACACAGTTAAGCAGCCACTGGGGTTTGTGGTGCTCTTGTATCATTTATTTATTTTTTAAAAATATAGTCTGGCCCCCCACAAGGTCTGAGGGACAGTGGACCGGCCCCCTACTGAAAAGGTTTGCTGACCCCTGCTCTTGTTGTCTGGGCAGCCCAGCACCTCCATACACACTGTTAAAGCTTGTGCCCCAGAGAAGTCACTTTGGTGCTGCTTATGCAGCAAAAACAACATGGGAGGCAATAGTTATGAGTTACAAGTCTCTACAGCCACAGCAGGTGCTGTGATTCTTCAGTGGTTTGACTTAACCCCCAGAGGTACACTTCATTGTCTCTCAAAACAGACAGATGCCAACAACAACAAGAACCTTTTATCGACATATCACATTTTCAGGCGTGCAAATTCTCTGCCCCCTTACCTTGGGGTTGTTTTTTTTTGAAAGAAACATG
Source organism: Podarcis melisellensis (assembly GCF_964234715.1). NCBI lineage: Eukaryota > Metazoa > Chordata > Lepidosauria > Squamata > Lacertidae > Podarcis > Podarcis melisellensis. Next base: position 32,583,741 of record NC_138540.1, read on the forward strand.
AAAAACCTACTACTGCCACAGATAATTTCCCCAACTCATTATATAATTTCAACTATGACCTGACTATTCTACGTAATTCCAGTCACATCACTGAGCGATTACATTTGTTCTTTAGATCTTGAACTTTTGGGTCACACGTCTGTTCTGAAAAAGAGCTGAGCAGAACTTGTTGCCTTAAGATGAAGCAGCTGTAAGATTTCTCCCTTACCTGTATTGCAGTGCGTCTGAGGATGATTCTTCTTCTTAAAAGAAGAAAATAAAAAGAGGGGAAAGCTATTAAGAGAAAGTGCAATTTTTGTAAAATGTGTTCGCTGGTGATATGCAAATTTATGAAGATAAAATGTGCATGGTATGCAAATGAAGCCCCTTGCATTATAGAATCCTGGCTTTGGAAAGCCTACCTGGATGACACCTTTGGTTTGCTAATGAGTCATCCCTTTTGTTCGTCTGTTTTGCAGAGCGGGCCTCTTTGCAACAGGGTGCACCTCTCATAAATGCTGCATTGAGGAAGGACAGTGAGGAAGCCTTCTTCGAAAACATCCAGTGGTGCTTTGTGACTTCTCGCTCTGGTTGCCAGATAATTTTTAACTAGGCAGGGGATTGTTGAAACTGAGCAAAGGTTGATGTACCAGCAACATCTCCTGTGCCTGCTGATTTGCTCCGTGAAGGATCTCGTTATCCCTGCCCCTCCCAGTGCCAACATGGCAGAAGCCTTGACAGGGATGTCGCCTTGCACAATCAACTCCTCCCTCCCATTTATCTGTGTCTCAGCTCACAGGCAGGAAGAAAAGGGGTGGAGGAAGAGAGAGAATCATCCAAAGCTTCATAATGAAGAGGAGATAAATAAAAGAACACCTGGCTTCTGTTTGAGAACTGCAGGAGAAGGCAGCATCGAAAGCAAACTCTAGCCTGGCCTTCACCAACCCTGGTGCTCTCCCATGTGCTGGATGGGGCTCATGGGAACTGTAGTTGGGGATTCTGGATAAATTTAATTTAGTTTGCACTTCAAGGCAAACCAACCAAGGTCACACTTTCTGAAATGATATGCAGGCAGAAAGAGGTGTTTTCCATGACCTGCTATCAGAGCAGATACTCCAATACTAAGTAGTAGTCCCTCCCCACAATCCATACTAATTGAGATTGGCAGCCATGGGAAGTCCTTGTGGGGATCCTTAGGTCACCAGTGGCCAATCCCATTTTCCTGGAATGTGTGGCTTAACAGATAATGGATTGAGTCAGGCAAGCTGCTTGAAGCAATCCTTGATCCCAAACTTTCTAGAGCCAACATTGTACTGCCCAGATGTTGTTGGAATCCAACTTCCATCATCCCCAGCTAGGGGGGAGAAATTCTTTCAGATTACATTTTTTTTCAGAACAATAGGCAAGCTGAAACACCAGACAGCATTTGAACAATCACACATCTCAGAATTTTGTAATACAGTGGTGCCTTGCAAGACGAAATTAATTCGTTCTGCGAGTCTTTTCGTCTTGCGATGTTTTTCGTCTTGCGAAGCACGGTCCGTCGCAACTGCACCTCTTCAAGTGGCTTTAGGAAAAAAGCGAACAAACTCGCAAGACATTTTCGTCTTGCAAAGCAAGCCCATAAGGAAATTTGTCTTACAAAGCGACACAAAAACCAAAAAACCCTTTCGTCTTGCGCGTTTTTCATTTTGCGAGGCATTCGTCTTGCGGGGCACCACTGTACAGTTCTCTAACCAAGTAATGCATGTGTAAAAGTGTGTATATAAATGTGTATATTAGTCAAAATAACTCCAAAGATGCATTGTATTAGGGGAAAATGCTTTAAAAATGTGTATATTGGCAAAAAAAATGCATTGAAAATGTGTATAGCAGGAAAAAAAATTGCACAAAACGCGGGCTATGTCTTAAAAAATAAGAATCACAAACTCACGCAGAAATGGGGAGGAATCAGCTTAAGACTGGAAGAAAGGATAAACTAAGAGAAACTGAAACTGACATATTCAGCCTGCCCCTGCATATTGGGCATGTCAGTAGAGCCTGGTGGCATCTGAAGTCCTTCAGCAACATCTGGAGAGCACCACATTGGCTACCCCTGTTACGGAGTACAGTGGAATTCCCTGAGCTGACCCTCTCTCTGCTTTTGGCAAGCCCCAAAGTTCATTTGGCTGGCTCTTTCTCTTTTTCCAATTAAATGGTCTGGCAGCCGTCCAGCAAACATTCCATCAGGGGAGGCGGGGGGAGGAAGGAAAATACTTAGTAGCAAAGAGGCTATGATTTCAACACACCAACCCAAGCGATTGCCAGCTGGGAGGGAATTTTTAGCTTTAAAACTCTCAAAATCCAAACGTGCACAGAAGCCCCACTCCATGGAAATGGGCAGGATTAAAAAAAAAAAAAAGAGTTTGCTTTGAATGATTTGTTCTTAAGTCTCTCCATTTGCTTTCGGTTCAAGCTGAACATGATCAACAGTCTCTATGATTTGTTTGAATTATGTTCTTTTTCAGTGCCAGCCAGGAAGCGAAGGGTTGCACGTGTGTGTAGCAGACTGAGTAATTGAACATACGAGCAGATGAAAGGATAGATGAAAGTACACATTCACACAGTGCATAGTTAAACTACGGAACTTGCTCCCACAGGAGGCAGTGATGGCCAGCAAGTTGGATGGCTTTAAAAGAGGTTTGGACACATTTGCAGAGGAGAGGGCTATCAGTGGCCACTTGCCATGATGGCTACGCTGTGCCTCCATGGTTGGAAGCAGCAATGCTTCTGAATACCAGTCGCTGGGTGTCATAGTTGGCTCCTGCTTGCTGGTTTCCCACGGGCATGTGGTTGGCCATTGTGGGAACAGGATGATGGACTAGATGGGTCATTGGTCTGATCCAGCAGGCTCTCTTATGTAATAATAATAATAATAATAATAATAATAATAATAATAATAATAATAATATTTTATTTATACCCCATCCTTCCCGGTTCAAAAACCAGGCTCAGGGTGGCTAACAACAAATTTTAAACACTTTAAAACACTTAATTATAAAAGCAGCATAAAATACTGTATAAAAACATGAATAACAATGAAAATCAGAAATCAGAAATCAGGGCTAGCTGGCTGAATTGGTCCTACTTGGACCAGTGAGGAGGCAAGGGGAGTATTAGCTGTGGGGTCTCAGAGCGGGTAATCTTCATAAAAGGGGAAGGGAAATAAAAGATCAGCCTGAATTCAAATTAAAGGCTAGGCAGAATAGCTCTGTCTTACAGGCCTGATGGAAGGAGGTTAAATCCCGAAGGGCCCTAGTCTCATGGGACAGAGCATTCCACCAGGTCGGAGCCATCACTGAAAAGGCCCTGGCCCTGGTGGAAGATAGTCTGACTTCCGTAAGGCCCGGGACCTCTAAGCTATGGTTATTCATGGACCTTAAGGTCCTCTGCAGGAGAAAGAGAAGGAGAAAGAGAAGTGTAATAAAGAGCGCTCCTGTCCTGATTCACAGGCCAAAGGAGGAGTGGTTCGGTGCAGGTATGCCAAAGAAGGGTATTAAAAAGTGCCAGGGCATTTATCAGCCCTTTATTATAAGAAGGAAGCATAAACTTACAGCACAGCCTGCAAAACCTCACTGCCGTTACAGATGTTGGACAGACATGCCAGCAGCGAGATGTCATCATGACTTGCCCGCAAAGTGCTAATATGTTGATCATTACATGCAAAGCAAGCTATGTAAGCTGGCATCAATAGCCCAATTAATTCACCCCTGGCTTAGAGGCCCGCTCCCAGCTCTCATCCATATCTCAGATAAGGGAGCAACTGACAGGCAGCCAGCATGAGAAGCCTCTCCTGAACCAAAACTAAGGCTTCAAAGCTGATAAACATATATGAGCTCGTTTTTGCAGCAAATTAACAATTAGTCCTGGGGTTGACTACCAATATGACGTTTACAAGTTTTCCTGAACATTTTCACCATTTGGTTCTACATTTCTCCCAACCTTATGTGGCCAAGCTTCCAGGCTCCATAATGTGGATGCTGAACTTGATGGCCCATTGTGTGGCGAGTTCCCGCCTCCCCCCATAGGAATAAAGACACAGGACAGAAGAATTGATCTGGCACAGATCTCCCTATGTCCGCCCATCCACCTCTATTTGAGATGCAGCTGCCACAATTCTCCCAGGTGGGGAGCAGACGATCTGAAGAATTCAGTGAAGGCTCATCTTTTAGGGTGAGGCTCATCCGTTAGGCACTGCCCCACCAACCGCAGTCTACCTTCAGTCTGTCCACTCCTGCCAACCTTCGTACTTACACCCAGTGCAGGTCCCTCTTCCTTAGCGTCGGTGCAGAGTGCAGCAGGGAAAAGGATGGGGGCAAAACTAGAAACTGTCTAGTTCTTGGTATGAGCTTTCGTGTGCACGCACACTTCTTCAGATACACTGAAACAGAAGTTTCCAGACCCTTCTATATAGTAGAAACTTCTGTTTCAGTGTATCTGAAGAAGTGTGCATGCACACGAAAGCTCATACCAAGAACTAACTTAGTTGGTCTTTAAGGTGCTACTGGAAGGAATTTTTTTTGTTTGACTATGGCAGACCAACACGGCTACCTATCTGTAACTAAAACTGTCTGTCATTGACTCTAGCATCATCTACTGTTGGCCTCTCTACCTTCCACCCTACTGGGCGCTTTTAGGGATGAACAAATGGATTCAGCCAAATCCAAAGCCAAAATAGGCTGATTTGGAGGATTCAGATTCTGGTCGAATTGGGTTGAGACAGCCAAAGTTGGCCTTGGGTTGGTTTGAATGGTCCTGAATGATCTGGTCTATTAGGGGGGAGGCAGGCAGCATATGGGAAACCCCCTCCCCCAAGGCCAGGACTTACCGGATCACCAGGTGCATCTTCTCTGGCAAAGGTAGGAGCATGATGCTTCCTGGCTCTTCTTCTGCCTAACACCCCACCTGGCAGGAACTGTTAATGTGCTGCTTTGCAAGTTCCTTTTTTGCAGGAAAGCTGCCTGTGAAGCCGCACCATGCAGGATTGATGCCTCTGCTCAACAGGTGTTTATACTGATGTCTTGCAAAATTCAGAGAACAGTCAAACCTGAAGGAAAATTATTTTGTGATCTCCACATTAGATCGGATCAGCTTGTACTGGAATTCACATGAATCATTTTTAAAGCATCTCTACTCATACACCAAAAACAGACTTTTCTATAGAGTCTCTCACCAAGCTAGCTCTAAGGTTCTGCATGTTTACATTGGCCCTGCTTTTAATTCAGAACAATAATTAAGTATAGGGAGCCTGTGCTGGCACTGTTGGATTCCAACTCCCATTAGCCCTAGCCACCATGGCCAATGGTGACCATTGCAGGCCACAGCTTCCCCATCTCTCTTTGAGAAAGGGTTGGCTATTCACATTTTTACATTTATTTCCCACTCATCTCTATCCCAGCGCTCCTCAGAGTGCTGCATTCCAGATACTTTCAATTACTACTCCCATCAAACCCAGACATCATGGACAATGGTTAGAGCGTGATGGGAATTGTAGTTGGACACCATCTAGAGCAGGGTTTCCCAAACCTGGGTCTACAGCTGTTGTTGGACTACAACTCCCATCATACCAGTGGTCAGGGATGATGGGAATTGTAGTCCAAAAGCAGCTGGAGAACCAAATTGAAAGACAATGATCTAGAGGGCCATAGGTTCTCCATTCCTGCTTAGGTAGTTATGTTCTTTCATTTAAATCCCACACTTCAGGATAGCACATGCAGCTTCTCTCTTGCACACCCTGTTTCGTTTTCATAACAGAGTTGTAACTTAGACTGAGTGTGTGTGTTTCATGTCCGAAGATTACCCAGTGACCACAGGCATTTGATTGGTCATTGTAAGAATAGGATGCTGGAACAGATGGGCCATTGGCCAGATCCAGCACGCTCTTCTTATGTTCTCAGCATCTGGAGAGCACCAGGCTAGAGAAGGTTGTTCTAACAGCTGCACCATCCTAGCTCTCACTACTGTTCATGGTTACCTGAAAATGTCCCCCCTTTTTGGCTCCTGTAGAATGTGCAATGATTTCCCTTTTTTTCTGCCCTTAAGAACATAGAACAAGTTATTATAGAAGGGGTACCATGTACGCAGGCATTTATTTTTATTCCCATCACAACCCTCAGCACTTCCCCAGTGTTATTACTGCCTTTTTCGGTTAATTTCATCAGCACAATTATATTCCTGAAGCATCAGCATACTTTGATTTGATTCCCTCCGTAAACCCCCTGTCTTCCCCTTTTGCGCTAATGAGCGCTGTGTTTGTAAGAGGATTTTCGCCAGGCAGCTGTACCTTAATGTCTTCCAGCAGGATTTACAATTTCATATGGCTGGATCTGGATTATTGTATACTTGATTGAAACCCAAATGGAAGACAGATGAAAGCGGAAAGGAATAATGTAGTATATTCTGGAGTACTGAAGCACATTTTCATTTTTAGAAATACAGTTAAATTAGCACTAAAAATGAAACCCTCGGCAAATTAGGAGCTGCCTTTAAGAGGCAGGCATGGTGGTGTTTGCTAGAGTAAATACAGATGCTTTTATCCAACCTAAGTGAGTTGAACTTAGTCCCCATTAAAATCAACGGGACATGTTAGCCTTGAATAAAGGGATGTTCACATGTTACAGTCAATGACTGCACAATCAGTGTGTGGGAGGAAAGCTGAGCTGTCCAAAACAAGTTAACAGTAAATACTCTTTCATACAAACACTTGTACACACATACAAATAACTTGTAGCTATGCTCAAGGCAATGTGCAAGCAAGCTTTAAGTGGAGTCCTATTGGCTAAAACCCCATCTGCACTTTAGTATGGGCTCTGTGACTGAGGGAAGGTTGTTGTGGATCCACTTCTCTCCATGAGATTTCTCACCTCTCTATCGGTTCTACTCATTCTCCACCTGGAACAGGACATGGGCTTCTTGCAGTAGAGGCTGGTCCAGTTTGGTCAACAGGTCACTGTCCCACTAATCTCAGTCTTCTCTTCTGCCTTCTCATTTACTACCAGTCCAAGGGACAGCATGGCCTTTCAGCTTCCTCCTCCTTATTCTGTGTTGCCCTTGTAGAACTCAACAGGGAGGAGGATGGGAACAACACCAGAATTAGCTGGCTCTTATTCTCATCGCCTCTAGCACCACCTACTGTTGTCCTCTCTACCGTACACCCTACCAGACTCAGTGGGTACCAGCACACCCACCCCAGCTTCTTGGATCTGAGAGTATGTCTCAAATAAATAAATAAATAAAACAAACTCCACACTCATGCATCTGTCTTTCTGGGTTGTAAATGCAACTAGTTCTCCTACTTAGCATGGTGAAATAGAATGGAAACCTACCTAGTCAGTTCAGAAGCATTCGAATTATATGGGCAGGTGGGGGAAAGGTGGAGGAGATTGATTGCAAAAAGCTTGTCCTGCAAACTTTTCTACATGTCTCAAATTCCAGTCAATATTGCTTTCTTCATCTTTGTGTGTGCGTGTTTAGAAAGGCACAGCTAATTTTCAGGGACGCCATGCTGTTCCCAGAACAACTGGATGCTGAATAGTTTATCTGACACCAATCATTGGGGCTGTTTCTGCTTGGATGCTTTTAGCTTACAAATAGCTATCAGCAACAGACTTATTGTATACTAATCACTAGGCCATTTTGCATGATACTGCTGGCAAATCTTGTTTGAACTGCTGGTCATGGATAGCAGTGTTGCATTTTCAGAAATCAGATGCAGCCCTGATCAATTTGGTGGTGGAGGAGGGGAGAGAATGCACCTCTTTTGTTTTAGAAAGATGGAAGTATATTTTGTCCCAGTGCATGAATAAAAAGCAGAAAATGTCATGCTTTCTGCAAAGAACAGTTTAGGCCTCCCACGAGTTATTTGTGTAGACATTTGCTATGTTCCTTATTCAGGTATGCACACATATCTTTTGCAAGCTTTCATTTAATCAGAGGGGTCAAATTCTAATGAGCCCAGAAAGTGAAATTCTTCATCTAGCAGATGCTCAGAGATCCCTCCTTATTGGGAACTGCTTGATCTCCATGCAGTAATCCAATGTGTTGAATCATAGAACAGCAAGTGGCCACTTCTCAGTGAAATATTTCCAAGTGCTGGACTGATTGGTTTCCTATTCCTGCTGAACTCTGCTTGAGCAACAAGGTTTTCCAGAGCTCTGGCCTATTCCTTGCTTATTTTTTTGGTCCTGCCTTCTGCTTTGTTCCCTCAACTCTGCCTTCTCCCACCATAGTTTGTCCTTTGGTCCCAACCACTGAGTACAGCAGGGGATTCTGAGAAGACCATAGTGTTAGCCAACAGGAAGGATGTCTTCTCACCCATCCACCAGTTACTTCCCATGCTCTACCTTAACCCCAACTCTCCATCTTCATGTTTCTGCTGTGATCCATAGGGATGCTCAGTACAGAGGAGGAATGATGGCCTTAGCAAGGGAAAGTCTGTAGCTTCCAATTGGGTTAGTGGGGTAGGCAAGGCTTCAAGAGGACAGAGAAGTTTATGGAGTGAATCCTGTAATTGAGGCCAACCATCCCAGTTGTCTTAGCAATGCAACTGGCCATGTTTTACAGCAGCGCTAAGTAGCCATTGGCTGAAAGCCCCAACTTCTAAGTTGTTGCCTCTTGGCCAGTTAAAGGGCCAATGTGTTCTTCCACAGTTGTTGGCTCCTCAGTTGTTCGTAGTATGGTTTACAGTTGTGGGGATTTCTTCTTGGGTTTCTCTCTTGATGCCCCAAGGAGTCTGTGGACCAGCCATCAAAGTCTGGCAGCAGAAGAGTCTTCCTAGGGCTCAGAGGGAAGGACAGGCAAGCTCTGGTGCCAGCACAGAGTAGGGTTGGCATATGTCCAGATTTCCCCAGTCATGTCCAGGACTCCAATGATGGAATTAGAATCCTGGGGGAATTTTGAGAAATCAACAACTTTTTATGTCCATATTTTTCCTTCTTAAAATATGGCAACCCTAGCATAGAGCTAAAGGAAGAAGTTAGAAAAGCAATTCTCTTTCTTACTTCCTCCATGTAATTTTCAGTGCTCAGATTAATTCTACCGGAAGTGAGCAGAGGGGTTGGGGACCATGGAACTTGCACCCAAATCCAAATGTATCATCAGACCCCAAAACATCAGATCCCTGAATTAATTGATTAAAACTTGTTGGGTTATTCAATTAATGTGTCTTTAATTGGGTGGTAGCCCTTTGTTTTAAACCCATGTTTGTATCTCATGAATACAGTGGAGGGTGCGGGCCTGGGTGATTTCTTTTGTAGGACCACTGTTGAACGGAGAGGGACTTTCATTTATTGTTGCTACAGGAAACCACAGTTGTTCACCTTTAGGAATAAAGGCAGATGCGCTGAGCAGTAAGTAGACAGCATTCATCAGAAGAGAAATGGAAATCAGACATATTTGAAAGAGGAGCCTCCAGACATTTACATTAAAAACATACTGGAGGAGTCTGGTTCGTGAAGCCTTTTGCAAATACTTCAGAGTTATCTGCTTTTCAAGAACATCTGTTTTTGCAAGTTGTCTGGGTAGAATTTAATTTTGATGTAATGAAAGCAAAGAGAGCCTGGAAAGATCTGTGGCTTTGCAGATTTGTAAGAATCCCCACCGCTTCATATACCAAGTGGGCTGAATCAATGTTAATGCTACCTTGTGGTGTTTTATTTTTTTTAAGCAACAAGACATTTCTGACTCCAAGACTTCAAGCCAGGGTTCATTGGGACTACCTGTAATGATCCAGACCAGTATGGTGCAAAGTTATTTTTCAGTCACCCAAGTAAAGAAATCTCAGCAGGTTAACTTTACTAAGGCTTGAGGGATCAATCTATTGACTGAATTGATATATAGTTTCAAACATGCAAATATTTTCATCTGGAAATAAAGGAATACTCTCTCACACACACTACATATATGATAGATAGATAGACAGACAGACAACAAGGTCTGCTCTTCGCATGATTTTTTTTGTAATGTAACCAAGTTATTTCCTTTTAAATCGTTTTGATCCTTTCCCCTTCTTTACTACTATTGTATGGATACTTGTTTACTCACTTACTTGCAAAGCTAAGTGGCTTTGATTTGTTCCAGCCTAAGTACTTTTGTGGGGAATGTTTGTTTAAAGGTGGATGATGTTAGATGTAAAATCTAACCAAGTTTTAATATGTTTGGAGAATATCAGCCATTGTGCTATCTCTACTAGGAGAAATAATCTGTTTTTCCAACCTCTCTCTCCAACAAGGATTTTTGCAGTAGCTGGTGGAAGATGAAGGCAAAGGAAAGGATGAAAATGTCCTCTATCCATCTGTTCTTTCCAGCCTGGCCATCACGAATGGTCATAGCTTCCCTTTGTGTGACATTACATATTGTTAGGCACCACCCGTTCTCAGAGCTGTGAGATAATCTGGGCTTCCAGGTGCTTACCCAGGGTTCGGTTTCATTGGAATGAAGGTCAATGGAGACTGTGGTGACTTCAGGAAATAATGGTTTTATTTACACCTATATACAATTTGAACATAGGATTGAGGGTACCTGAGCATGAACACCCCAACAGATCTCGCTTTTTCATTCAGTTTCTAGGGGAGCTCGAAATTCAGCACAGAGCAAGACATGTCTTTCTGTGCCCCCAGTTTCCAGAGCCAGTCCAATACACACACACACAACTCTCTCATAGCCAGTCCCCACCAGCCTTCACCTAGGAAAAGGCCCACCCATTTGTCTCTATGGAAACAGAGCAGATTCTTTAGATATGTTAAGTCATTGTACTTAACTAGCCAGCCAAAGATCCAAAGTTATGGGTGTAGTGGAAATGGCTACAAAGTTAAAATGGATATATAGAGGACATGTGGCAAGAGGCAACTGAGGCTGATGGAATAAAGCAGTATTGATGTGGAGACCCTACAATTCAGAAGACCCAGGCATCACCTTCTATGCAATGGGTGGATGATCTAAAACTAACAGCAGGGCTTGTGTGGATTCAGGAAGCAAACAACAGAGAATGATGGAGAGAACATGAAGAGGTGTATATCCAAAGATGGATGTGAGATGTAGAAGAGGAAGACGACTAAACCGAACCTCATCATTTGCATAAATTATAGCTGATGTAATGCTACGCAATTTGTACGCAGTGTTGGCAAAATCTGGACCCTCCTTTTGTTCTCCTTTATTCTGGCGTTCTCTGAGATAACTCTCTTGGAATTCTGTGGTGTGCCTCACATGACATTACAGGGAAAGAGTGAGGGAGTAATTTTGCAGTATATTTCCAACCATGACCCATGCTGCGTTCCGAATAGCAGATTTCTTTTTCTCTGGTAACAGCAGTCAGAAGGAGACTTGGATCAATATATCACTACAGGTGGCTACTGAGCTATTGTGCATTCAGCTGCAACTGGAGACAAGCTACAATTCTCATCAAATGAGGTTATTGGCTTGAGAACTGACGGAGCGATGATCAGGGGGCTGTAGAAAAGTGTTGGCATGGGAGTCTTCCACTCTCTCCTTTGTAGCACCATGATTACTTAGCAAAAACGATTAGCATCGCCCAAAGTCTTGCAAACAGAAATGCAAGCAAAAGGAATTTGCGTCTGGGTAACTTAGGCTGCACGGCATGAAACTCTCTGAAATATACTCGGAGTGAATTTCATGCTCTTTATTCAGCTTGTAGTAGCAATGAATGAAACTTTCCCCATAACATCTAGCGATATATACATTATTTACACAATGGGCCCTGCGTGATTCGTTAATTCCAGGCTGCTCCTGTAGGCCAATCAGGTTGCGGATTCACTTCCTCCAGAAGCCTGATTGGCTACTCCTGCAGGTCAATCAGGTTGCTGATTCACTTCATCCAGGAGCCTGATTGGCTGCTCCTGCAGACCAACCAGGTTGCTGATTCACTTCCACCTGGAGCTGGATTGGATGGCTCCTGCAGACCAATCAGACTGCTGCATTCTGGATCCTATTGTTCTAGGATTCAGCTCAGTACATAACACACTCCTAACTGTAGTTCTGCAGTCACATACTGTGGCCTAGCAGTGCTCCTCTTCAGGCTGTTGGCCAGCCAGCTTTGTCCTTTCCTATAACACTCCATTCCAGCCCCCATCAGACACTCTATTCTTAATAGTTTGCATTTGAGATTCCTCTTTTGGGATTCTCTCTGTCTCTGAAAGATTTGCTTGTGTTGTTGTGAACCTTCGGTTCCCCCCAAACCCGCTGATATCTCCCAAATGGGTGGTATCATTTGGACCACCTAAAGATGCAGACTCAGAGATTTAAGTTCACTTTTGTGTATACAGTGGTACCTCTGGTTATGTACTTAATTCATTCTTGAGGTCTGTTCTTAACCTGAAACTGTTCTTAACCTGAAGCACCACTTTAGATAATGGGGCCACCCGCTGCTGCGCAAATTCTGTTCTCATCCTGAAGCAAAGTTCTTAAGCCAAGGTATTATTTCTGGGTTAGCGGAGTCTGTAACCTGAAGCATATGTAACCTGAAGCGTATGTAACCCCAGGTACCACTGTATATGGGTTTTCCTCTTAGCTGTTGCCTTTGCTGTCCTGGGCTCCTTGTGAGGAGGAAAGGCAGGGTATAAATCCAGTAAACTAACAAACAAATAATAAAGACCACCCTGTCTCTGATGCAATAAAACTGCAGAGATTAGAGTAACAAGGGAAGGGGAGCGAAAGCACCTTCTCCCCCTCTTTTGATCAAGAATATGGAAACTGTGAAAACTCAAAGGGAAATTCCAAGCAAACATGTTATGATGAAAGACTGCTTGGGGCATTCTGTCCAGCAGAGACTTTTATAACCTCAGGGAGCTGAGAAAAAAGATCCTTCAATTTCAAAGGAAGATGTCATAACATTTGCCCTAAACCGAGCAGCAAAGTTAAGCTGATTTTATCACAGAAAATATTTTCCCAACAAACCTTTACCAAACAAACCTCCAGCGGGCCAGGACTGTGTTATAAACCAGGCCTTGGTTTGATTGTGTTGGTTCCCACTGCTCCCTGCCCTCCCACCACACCTCAGTAACCTAGTTCCTTCTCTTTTTAAAAATGAAAACAATCAACAAATGTCTGGTTTCTAAATTGGATAATTCAACTTGGCTGAAGTCTAGAAAATGTATTGTCAAACTTCTTCCAGTTAACAATGGTCTTTCCAATTAATATCTGGAGACACAGCTTCTAAAGATTTTTTCCCCTCTCTCTCTCCTTAGCAATGTTCTGAATAAATCTGTTTTATTTTTAAATTCTCTTTTGAATAAAAAAGAAAAAAGAGAGGAATAGGAAGAATATATTAAAGGGACTAGGGGATAAAAGTGTGTTACAGAGAGGGGGGGGGGAAGCCACATAATTAACACAGGGAGATGGCAGAGATTAGTCTAAAGGCCTGTAGCTTTGTATGTGACTAATTATGCTCTCAGCAAAATAATGTTTTCAGACAGTGACATCATAAAGCTACCAAACTACTGTGTGTAATTTCCCAAGGCACACTGCATGCATGAATTAGGCAGTCAGTCAAAGAGAACAGTAATCAAGTCTGAAATATTCCTTTTAATAAAATGTGTTCGCCAGATCAATTTTTTTTTAAACAAATGAAAATAGGATATTGAAGAACTGAGCATTGCTAACATTTCCACCCCCCTTGTGCTATCAATGTCATAAATATTGCTTCGTCAAGTTTGTTCAATGAGATGAATTTAAAATATGATAAAGGTTCTGGTCTGTTTATTTGGATTAAGCAGGAGAAGTCTCAGTCACTGGAAGAAAAATGTGTGTATGTCTGAGCAGAAGACATCTGGAATTGTGACAGCAGCAAAGCAAAAAAAAAAAACTATGGTAGAAACAATGGTGGTTTACCTGCCATTCAATTGCTCCTGAGCATCCTTACTAGGAAGCACCTGACTAGGAAGAGGTACTGCAGGATATTAAAGCAACTGTGATTGGGTGACTCAAAGGGCCAATGGGAGTTGGAATCCAACAACACATATTTTTTTCTTACTTCCCAATTAACTACTAGATAGAATAGCAAGGACCTCTGAATTTCTTGTCGGTACTTCTTCACATAGCACATAGTTAGTCTATGGAACTCACTCCTGCAGGAGGCAGTGATGGCCCAGCCTGGGTGTTTTTAAAAGAAGAGAAATTCATAGAAGAGAGGGCTATTGAAGACTACTAGCCATTTTGGCTATGCTTTGGCTCCACAGCTGGAGGCAGAAACAGTTCTGAATGCCAGTTGTTGAAAACCAGGGGAGGGGAGAGGGCTCTTGCGCTCAAATCCTGCTTGCAGGTTTCTCACAAGGATCTGGTCAGCCACTGTGAGAATCTGATGCTGGGCTACATGGGCCATTGACCTGATCCAGAAGGCTCTTCTTACGTCCTTATAGCTCCAGAAGGCCCAAATGGGTGCAATTTGGAACTGTCTCCAGATATGAAATACCATATCCGCCAATTTGGCGCAATTCAGTATGGGATTCAGGCTTTGGCCGAATCCGGTGCACAGCCTTATTGTGCATTGTTAGCCACTCTTAGAGTTTCCACTGAACGAGAATGTGGCATAGAAATGTTAATATTTGACAGGTCTGCTTTGTTATTATGTTACTCAACATTTGGTCCTGCTTGCAACTTTAAACGTCTCTAGGTGTTATATATCTATATATGCACAAGAATCATCATCATAATAGTTTTATTATTGTACCCATTTTTTGGGGGGGGGAGTCCTGGGCCTCCTCAGTGTTCAGAGGGGATCCTATGCGACATCAGGATGTCTCGTCCAGCCCTCTCAATCCTCTGGAGAAGGTGGTGCCTCTGGTCCCATGCATGTGTTTATTACGCACAAAAATACACATGTAAACACACACGTGTGTGTATGTGAAACAACAGTTCCTTACAGACAGCGAGGAATGTTATTCATTTTTCCCCTCTCCAAAGCATTTCCCCACTTCTCTGGAGCAGCCAAACCTGGACCAGGTTTTAACATTCTCAAGAACCCAAGTAATTATCTACAGAATAATAGCTGTAGGGGCTGACACATTCTCCTGGCCTGTGATGGACATGCCTTGCTTCAGGCATGAATCATAATTGACAATTCCTCTTGGATACGTTCTTCTTTTAGCTGGTTTGAAATAGTGCTCTTCTGGCTGCATTTTTTGTTTCATAGCTGAAGAAAGTACAGAAGGGAGGAACAGCACCTACATCTCATTTCCACACCCTTCTAAGTGGCACAGAAATAGGAGTTTCTGCTTTCTCAAATTATTTGAAGGATGCCATTTTTAGTCTCGAGCTTTTTGCTTGAGCAACCGAGAGTTCAAATAGCCATTTTCAATTCTTTCCCTGGAAATAAAGTTGCCGTGTTGGATGCTTGTGGCCCTTTACTTGGTGACAAAATTGGGAAGAGCTGTAGCTCAGTGGTTAGAGCGGCTTTCTGTGACCTAAGATCCCATTTTCTTAAGGCCAAACTGGATTTGACAGAGCTGTAATCTGTATATACATCCCATTCTCATATCAGCCTCCAGATGGGTTTGACTTTAAATGCAAACTGACTTGCTCCCCCTTCCCTAATATAGGGGAGGGGGCAAAAAAAGCCTCTCTGAGTTAGAGGATTAAATGGTATACTCTCACCAATCCTACATCCAGCACATTAGGGGCTAGAAACTTGGAAAAAGAGGCTGAAATCTTCCCCTCCTTCATTTTAGTGTTCATTTCCGTGGTTTTTTATTCAAGAAAAAAATCAATTTTCAGCCCTCCATAACCCAGACCTGCCTCATCTTCTGTTTTGAGCAGAAGTTACCACCCGGAGTGACTTGATCAAAAAAGGCTCTGCTGGTAATGAATCGCAAAAATGACAACGCTAGCTTTCCTGCCATCTTTCCTTTCTTCGGCACCCACTTTGAAAAATCGAGTCTTGATTGACACACCATGCAGATGAGGGATGGACAATTCTGTTAGTTTCTTATCTGTGTTGTTCTTGCATGTTTTTACCCATTATTCTGCTCCTTTCTGTTTCTGCATTAATCTGCAAATTAAGCAACAACAGAAATCCTCCCAAAATATGTATTTAAATATGTATTTATTTAAATGCATCTTTTCTCTCAAAATATCAATTTAAATGTACATTTTCAATATATTCATATGGGTCCACACAATAGGACTCCCATAGGGAGATTTCACAGTTTTGTATGCTCTTAACTTTCTTCCAAAATCTTACTACTGGGATATTCACTACCAGCCACCTCCTTTCACCAGTTTTGGATCATAGTAAATCTTTTAAAAATATATATTGAATAACTGCTGTTCCTGACAAATGATGGGAGATTCCACCTCTGTCCTAATCCACTCTTGCATTTCTAGTCACTGGGCAGAAGCCTTCTGGGTAGTTTACCATTAAATGAGGTGTGGTTGGCAGGGATGTGCAAAAGGGCATCTTCGCTTGTGATGCCATGCTATCCCAAGTTTTTTTTGTGTGTGTGTGTCCCTCAAAACTTGTTGTTTTTAATTTTTAAAATAGTTTAAACTGAATTTACTAATGAATTGTTTTTTAAAAGATTTAAAGTAATGTTAGAATAGTCAATGAGAAAGTCTCTTGGATTGCAACCTTGATAATTGCAGTTTTGAAGACAGGCACTCCTGATGGAAGCCACCTTGGGTATCTCTGTTTTAGAGATGGAAACTCAGGGTACAGATCCTTGAATAAATAATAAGGTTGTCTACTGGATTTGACCAAGGCCCAACCCAAATTAGGCATGCTCAGAGGAGGAGGGGGAGTTTGGACTTGATATCCCGCCTTTCACTCCCTTTAAGGAGTTTCAAAGCGGCTAACATTCTCCTTTCCCTTCCTCCCCCACAACAAACACTCTGTGAGATGAGTGAGGCTAAGAGACTTCAGAGAAGTGTGACTGGCCCAAGGTCACCCAGCAGCTGCATGTGGAGGAGCGGAGACGCGAACCCGGTTCCCCAGATTACGAGACTACTGCTCTTAACCACTACACCACACTGGCTCTCGTGTTGGGCCATGGAGAAATTGGGTACACACAGCAATGTGTGTTGGGTTGGATTGGTCCAGAGTGATCTGTGGCTATCAGAAGGTGGGACATCGGGCAGGAAGCAGAGGCAGACAGGATGGGGAAACTGCATGGAAAAGGTTGACACCTACGTACCTAAATGGCTGCTGTGTCTTCCCAAGAGAAGGTTGGCCCAATGTCCTGGTTCTCATTCCTGCCTTATTCCTAGCCCTGCAGAGACCTCAATCCTGTGGGGTACAGATGCTGTAAAGCAAAGCAGCACCTGTGCAGGATTGGATACCATAGGTGTACCTAGGGTCCCTTGCGTCCTTGGCAAGGAGCTGCATTGGCAGCGCTTCCCTCCCTCACTGAAATCACTTTACCGCAATAGCCATGATAGAAATTACTACATTTTACATGGCCCAAGTGTGTGGAGTGAGGGCAAGGCCAGGAGGAAAGGAGGTGAGGAAATGGTCACCTTTGTGCTGCAATTCAAAAAGGATGGGAAGCTTCTCCTATCATTTGATTTTACTGCAATTGTTGGGGGTGGAACAGGGGGTCTGCACACAGTCCCAATAAATGATACAAATTATCTCCATTCCAAAGGAGGTCTGTTTGGTTCCCTTACAGCTTGGTTTTAGTTAATAGGTGAAGATACTGGTTCCTTTTTTCATGGGAACATTGGGGATCATTGATGAATGTGTTAAATTGGATAACAGATAACACACCTTTTGGTTAGAATTTTATTCCACTGTGTAAAAGAGAAAATCTATGGCATTTTAAAGATAGAAAGATTATATATAACAGATTTTATTGTAACCTTTCGTAACAAAAATTTTATATGGGATGTCTATCCGGCAATTGCCAAGGCTCATGAAGCTGTTGTTGATGATCACTGAGTATTGTTTCAGGTCCTTTTCCAGGCAATTGTTGCTATTGCTCTGATCCTTTTATGCTGCTTTGATACGTGCTTTTCTTTTCTTTTTAATTACTATTATTAGTTTCGTGTCATTAAGTCCCTGTGGGGTCTCGACAGAAAGAAATATATTGAGAAAGCAAATAATAAAAGAAGTGCCATTAAATAAATGCATGAAAGATTATATATCGCTGGTATATGCAACCCTCTAAGCTGAATAAAATCACCCAAGGGTCCTCGCCGCTATGTTCGCAAGATTGTAAATAACAAGGGACCCCGCTGCACATGTGATGGTAAAGGTAAAGGGACCCCTGACCATTAGTCACGGACGACTCTGGGGTTGCGGCGCTCATCTCGCTTTATTGCACAGCTTCCGGGTCATGTGGCCAGCATGACTAAGCCGCTTCTGGCGAACCAGAGCAGCACACGGAAACACCGTTTACCTTCCCGCCAGAGCAGTACCTATTTATCTACTTGCACTTTGACGTGCTTTCAAACTGCTAGGTTGGCAGGAGCAGAGACCGAGCAACGGGAGCTCACCCCGTCGCAGGGATTCGAACTGCCGACCTTCTGATCAGCAAGTCCTAGGCTCTGTGGTTTAACCCACAGCACCACCTGCGTCCCTTGCATGTGATGGTATTGTCCCCCAAATCACACTTTTTGGAGAAAAGGTCTTACAGATAATTGAAATTGACCAGATTACAAAACATACTGTCCCTATGGGCCCAAAGGTGGTACTACTTACCTATCAATCTCCAGAGTTTTGCAAGCTTAATGAATAGAGATTTAATCATGCATCTGCTAACAGCTGTAATCGCCAGACACCAGAGATCTCAGTTCATATCTTATAGAAGCTTGGATCTCAAAGACCTGGGATTTGATACTCATGGACAATTTTTCTATCTTACACCATGAAAGAGGAAAGGGGAGGAAATAGGAGAACCACCTTTTATGCAACAAGGTTTAATTTTATTCAAGATGTGCAATCCACTGAACATGGCTTTCACCCACCAAGAACACACAAAACACTGTGGAAAGGCATGCTCAAGTAATTATTTTATTTATGCTTGTGAAAACTTAGAACTGGACAGAAGCGATAACTTATGTAGAGGCAAATTCACGCTCTAGGACAGGAAAGTAGGAGGGAGTTTTATTTGTTGTTATTATATAATTCTGTTTAAGTTTGAAAAATCAATAAAATATGTTTTTTTAAAAAAATAAAATAAAAGCAGGTGGGAATTTTTTAGGCCTGATCCTACCCACCCTAAGGTTTACAGCCTCCCTCAGTTTCACACCCTTAATTTAACTGCCCTGCAAAACATAAACAGCCTTGAAATCTGCATCCAGGGTTGAGGGGTGGGGGAGGGGCGAAAACTTTTCAGATCTATTTCCACTGCATGTTGCTCCAACAATCTGTCAGCACCATTTACATCTCACCTGTAAATTCAATAAGATGTCAACAGCTTTTTTAAAGGGGAAAAAAATAATCTTTGCTGAAGTTGCAAGGCATTCCTCTGATACCGTTTGGCTAGGAAGCAAACCATAAGAGCTTTAGAAGTACGGTAACAATTTTGTTCTATGGGTGAAACTTTTTCAAAAACACACACACACCAAAATCTCCATATAGAAAGAAGTTGCTGATTGCAGAATATTGCTAACAGCTGAAATTCATTGAGACTGGAAGTACTAGTAAAAAGTTGCAACAAAAATATTCGTAGCGCAAAGAAGGTAAAGGTAAAGAACCCCGAACAGTTAAGTCATATCAAAGGTGACTTATGGTGTACGGTGCTCATCTCGCTTTTCAAGCTGAGGAAGCCAGCATTTGTCCACAGACAGCTTTCCAGGGCATGTGGCCAGCATGACTAAACTGCTACAGACATGGAAATGCTGTTTATCGTCCTGCCACAGTGGTACCTATTTATCTACTTGCACTGGTATGCTTTTGAACTGTTAGGCAGGCAGAAGCTGGGACAGAGCAACAGGAGCTCACCCCATCACATGGATTCTAACAGCCCGGAGAAGAGAAGACTGAGATATGTTATGATAGCCATATCCATATATCTGAAGAGCTGTCACATGGAAGATAGAGCAAGCTGGTTTTCTGCTGTTTCAGAGGGTAGGATTCTAACCAATGGATTCAAATGACAAAAAATGAGATACTGACTAAACATTAGGAAGAACCCTCTGATGGTAAGAGCTGTTTAACAGTGGAACGGAATCCCTTGGAAGGTGGTGGACTCTCCTTCATTGAAGGTTTCTAGAGAGAAGTTGCTTGGTCATCTGTCAGGGACTGTTTAGCTGTGATTTCTGGAGCAGCAGAAAGCAAGCTTGCTCTGTTTTCCATGTGACAGCCATTCAGATATTTGAACATGGCTATCATATCATCTCTCAGTATCCTCCAGGCTAAACATAGCTCTCTCAACCATTCCTCAGTAGGCTTGGCTTAAAGACCCTTGATCATCTTGGTTGCCCTCCTCTGCATACTTCCAACTTGGAGGGCAATCAAGATGATAAAATAATGAAGAAGTGGCTCAGGTGTTTAGATCTACTCTGCCCTTCCTTAAAGTTCATTGAACACTCACCAGACAGCCTTTCTGTTAAAAGAAGAGGAATATCCCCCTATCCAAAGGCCATTTCTCAAGGCGTTTAAAACTTTTGTCATTGAAAACTCTTCAGAAGAAATGTGAGACCCAAACAAACACAACTGTGGAATGTTTCTGTCATGTCTGATGAATATAATTTATCAGAGAGCATGCAGTGGGCTGTTTAGGAGATGGTGCAATTATTCACTCATGCTCTTATGGTTGATAAACATGTCAATATGAAGACTTCATTGGGACTGTTATGACTAATGATGGACACAATGAGGCGCTTCTGTTGAGGGATGCTGGAATGTGATTTTTGTCTCAGATTCTTCTCTAAGTTAGATTGTAAGATGTTGCAGAGGTGGAAGGAGCAGCCTATTTAAATACGTAATTCTGCTGCATCCTCGAACTTCATTAAACAACAATATGCTGAGTGCAATTCACTGAGGAAATCTTACTTTGGCATACTTGAAAGCAGTTCACAAAGGTGCTTGTTCTCATCTAAGTGGTTGAAAATTATCTAAGTGGTTGAAAAATTTTATTGATGTAATATAGAGCCTTTTATACTCGTGCCTCTGGCAGTTTCAGTCATAGGTTCATCTTTCTGTATATCTTGTAAGTCATATGTGCCACACCTCCCCCCCTTCTCAGTTCTTATGACAGTACTCTCTACTTACTGTACCTCTCTGTATCTCATCACAAATATCTGGATAGCCAGTTTTATTATTTCTTCTAGTAAATGTAACATCCCATCCCAACTATGTTTTTACTTAGTTTCTATGTGTTTGTTTCATGAAGTTTCATTTTATTATTTGGAGACAGACAGTCAGATCATGCACCATAGTAGTGATCAGAGGAGGAATGGCCACTGGGGTGAGCGCAGAAGAAATGCCATGGTTCATCTGCAGCAGAACAACCAGGTGACTTCATCTGCCCCAGCTCCAACAAAACATGTCTCTCCCATATCAATCTCTATAGCCACAGCAGGCGCTGCAACCTTCCGACAGTTTGACTTCACCCACAAAGCCACACTCCTTCATTGTCTCCTGAGACTGACGGATGCCATCAGGGATAATATTCAATGATATCACAGACACATTGTATAGGTGCTTGTTATTGTGAAATTTATTTACTTATTTATAAAACTATTTGTGTATACTGCTGCATCATAAAAATATATATATCAAAGTGGTTTACAGCAATAAAAACATAAAACCATCTAATAAAATAATAAAGGAGATAAAAACAGAGATCAGTCAACCACTGTGGAACCATTGTGGAAATTCAAGCATTTATGAGAGATCAGAATGGAAGGCTAGATTTTGCAGGCTCCTGTGTTGCAGATGGGGCCTTAGATAAGATCATATTCTGGCATAAGAGTCAGACATATTTGCTGGTGATGTCTTTTCCCACTTAGGGCCTTTGGGGGAAGTTCCTAAATCTCAAAAACAGGACGTTTGAGATTGGTGTTTTCTACTGTCTCTTCAAGTAACCTAGTTGTTCTATAATAGGGTCACAGGGAACAGTGGACAATGAAGCAGCAGGGGAGGTGTATGGAACACGAGAGGAGAAGAACTCATGACAAAGCAAACTGAACAAAAGTTAGAGCTCATTCGGAAAGGTAGCTCTGTGGCACCGAGCCATAGAAATTGCCATCATGCTTTCAGGTGCTGGTGCTGGTGCTGGTGAGGCCTTCTCTGGGCTTGCTGAACCCAGGAAATTACATTTCAGTCTTGTTGGAATGAATGGCATTCTTGTTGGAAGGACAGGCAACAGAAAGCACTACTTCACACAGTGCATAGTTAAACTGGAATTCATTGGTGATGATGGTCACCAACTTTGACTGGAGACATTTGTGGAGGATAAAGCTATATAAATAACTAATAGTCATGATGGCTATGCTCTACATGCACTTTCAGAGGCAGTATTCCTCCAAACGCCAGTTGCTAGGAATCCCATGTGGGCAGAGTGGCTGTTGTGCTTATGTCCAGCTCACAGGTTTCCCACAGGCATTTGGTAGGCCATTGTGAGAACAATATGTTGGGCTAGATAGACCACTGGCCTGAACCAGCAGGCTTCTATTTATATCTGTGCAAAATAACAGAGGAAGAGGTGGCCGCTCAAATGGAGACACTTTTGGATGAATTTGATTGTCTGGACCCTAAGCCGTCCCCCTTTGGAACATGTCATGTGATGAAAATTGAGTGATGGTCGATCAACTTAAGTTCCGCCCACTGTGCACAAGAGCCACAACAGTAAAAAAAGATGGCGACTCTGGTGCTGTCCATCGTGCAGCTGTCAAAGGCTTAGGACTTCTACCAAAAGGAAAGTTGGGAATTCTGATATTCTGCTCAGAGGCTGAGTTCATTATTGGTGGTCATTCCCTAATGAGGTTTTTAAAAAGCATAAGCATATCCTGAAGTCCAAGATATCATATGCACACCACAGTCAAGAGACTGGACAAGATGGATAAATCTGCCTGATTTTTATTTGCGTTGCTTTCACATGGTTTTGCCTAATTCCACTGTGTTCTATTTCTGCATGAATATGCACATAAAAATAAACAAATATAACTCAATATATATGTATATTTTCCTCCCAAAGAGATACACATTCTACTGCATTTGAGCTGCCAAGAACTGCATTGCAACATTTGGAGAAATTGAAAATCTGGTAGATCCTTAAGTTCTGATCAGCACTTTAGTCGTGTGGGCATTTTCTATAGCTGTGATGGGGCTTTTCAGGAGTTATTGGACTCCCAACACCCATCAACCCCAGCCCACAAGTATGAAGGGGGAGCCGCCGTTCAGCAATACCTTGGGGGTCACACATTCCCCCGTTGCATAGGAACTCACAACGATCAGATCCTTCAAGCATCCCTAATTGATTCGTGAATCATTCAATTGAAGCAAGCAAAATTCAGTAACGAGCAGCTAGCAAGCCAGCCATTGTGGGCTGGGGTTCAATTTGCATGACTGCATGCACAATATGATTACTGCCTTGCAGTCGGACAGCCAAGCTAAGCTGCAATTAAGGCTTGATGAAATTGTACCAATCTGCAAATGAACTCTTGCTCTGCAGTGTCACGCATGGTCCAACTTTAAATGTTGTTGTTGTTGTTGTTGTTGTTGTTGTTGTTGTTGTTATTGTTTAATTATGATGACCTTGAGGTCAGAAATAGAATGTCTTGGGAGAATGACATCTATGCCCGCTGAGTTGTCAATCTTAATGTCTGCTTTGAATCCATGTGTTTCTTTATGCACTGGCAATTAGAGAAGCATACATCTGGAGTCAGAAAGCTATGAAATAACACCTAAGCCTATAACCATAGATGTTTCCCAGTGAATACATTCCTCAGTCCCAATTGCCACTTAGATTAAACACATTTCACCTGTGTACCTAAAATGAATGGGGGATTTTCCCCATGCTTCACCCATCCAGCAACAAAACCCAGCGCATTTTAACAATCTCAAATCTATGAATTGAGAAGGGTTGACATTTGCAAACAGGTTAGGGCAAAGTGCTTATTTACCGTAACTCATCAAAACTTTAATCTTAGCATATGTTCCTTGAGATTTGCTTCACGTGTTGAGCTCTGTGAGCAATTACTTAGCAGGTTCTTCTTATTCTTTTTTAAGGTTTCTCACGAACTGCTGTGAAATGTTCTACATGAAAGGACAACGTGTCTAAATTTACTCGGAGGATGAATGATTTGTCATGCAGGGATGTCCATTAGATCTCAGCCATTACCAAGGATGCTCAGGGTAATAAATCATCATTCTGCATTGAGTGGAGATACAGCACCTTCCTCCGTTTTGGTTGTTCAGTCATAATCATGATAAATGAAAAGCCCCAGACAGGTGAATTTTAATAGGCATACAAATGCATTTGGATTAATTTGATTATGTTTGCTGATTTCTGCCCCCTCCCTGCCCACCAGTCTCCCTCCCCAGACAATCTTCTGCTCTTTGAACTGGAAAGCAGTGTGGGCAACAGAGAAATATAAAGTGCATTTAAAACAATTTTTAGAATGTTTTTAAATTAAGATTTGCAAATGGAACAAACAAAGCATCAAGCTAAAATACATCATAAACACAGTCACAAAGGCAATTATAGTAAAAATGCAAGACAAAAAAATTAACTGAAAAAAATAAATACAGTAGCATAAAATATATTCCACAGTGGAATACAAGGTTCATATTTATACAAAACATATCAAATATTCATAAACATCACCAGATAAAGTCATATTTAGTAGGAATGTGCCAACCAGGAGGTTATTTGGTCATATAAGTCATAAACAGCCCACCAACAGATGCAGCCTGTGAGGGGGTCTGCATCTCCCCTGTTGTTATGTATCTTATGGGACAGTTTTTCAGATATGGCAATAAACACAAAACACTTTCAAAATACGATTCTGACCTCCAGGTGCTATTGCCTGTTCAAGAGGCCTTAGAATGGATGAAGAAAGGAGTATGAAGAATTCTGGAAGCATGCATCCCTGTTGGAAATGTTTACATGTGACAAATGTCTGCTTGTTTTGTTCCAGGCCCTGGCCACAGCAATGCAAGAGTTTTGCCCTTAGTGGAAGTGGTGATGCTGGGGTCCCAGAGTTCAAGGTCCAGCAAAGCAGGACAAAGTCCAGATCTGAACAAGACAAGAGTGTAATTAAGCAATATAAGTCAAAGTCAAAAGGAAGGAAATAGTCCAAGTTCTGGTAAAGCACAGCAGGTTACCAGAATGTAAATAGCATCTTGGTCAGTTCCATAGAGAGCTCAAGGCTCATAGGAGTAAAACTCAGATGTTGCAACAGTGCAAATAGCACCTTGGGCAGTTCCATAGGGCACTTGAGACTCAGGAGCAAAACTCAAATTTTGCTTCAGCAATAGGCAATTCCACAGTGAGCAGCTCAGTCTAGATGGCTAGATCTTCCTCCTGAAATTAAAAGCACCTCTTTTGCTTCAACAGCCGTTGAATCTGACAGTGTAAGGAAGACAGCCAATTCCTGGAGTCAGAGGACGGTAATGCAACTACCTCAGACAAGAGAGATGCTGGCAAAATGGGCTCCGTTTACATTAGATTTTTCCAGGGCAATGGGATGTTTAGGACCAGCTCTGAGGGCAATTTGCTCTCCCAGCCTGACACTTCTTTCAAAACCATAACCTTGTTCCTTGAATTTAGGTAGCCAGGTCTTATGATCACAACACTTCACTGGTTCTCTTCCTCAACACTTTCCTCTTCTACTTGGCTTTCTTCCCGTTCTTGTTGTTGTTTAGTCATTTAGTTGTGTCCGACTCTTCATGACCCCATGGACCAGAGCACGCCAGGCACTCCTGTCTTCCACTGCCTCCTACAGTTTGGTCAAACTCATGCTGGTAGCTTCGAGAACACTGTCCAACCATCTTGTCCTCTGTCATCCCCTTCTCCTTGTGCCCTCCATCTTTCCCAACATCAGGGTCTTTTCCAGAGAGCCTTCTCTTCTCATGAGGTGGCCAAAGTACTGGAACCTTAGCTTCAGGATCTGTCCTTCTAGTGAGCACTCAGGGCTGATTTCCTTAAGAATGGATAGGTTTGATCTTCTTGCAGTCCATGGGACTCTCAAGAGTCTCCTCCAGCACCATAATTCAAAAGCATCAATTCTTCAGTGATCAGCCTTCTTTATGGTCCAGCTCTCACTTCCATACATCACTACTGGGAAAACCATAGCTTTAAACCATAGCTTTCCAGTTCTTAAGGTTGCCCATAACATCCTCCTTGGTCCACTATCTTGGATTTGATACAAGCCTCAATCTTGGTGTTTATGTATTGTGTTAAGGAGCCAGTTCCACCCTGAGGCCAAAACCAATCATTGATGTTGACTGGAACTTAAGTATTTGCCTGGGAGGGAACACAACATGGCACACCCCCATTATTCATAATCATTACAATTCTGCAATTACCCTCCCAGTCAATTGCCAAGCTAATTCAAATCTGTTATCAGTGTTCTAGTCTAGTGTTACAGACCTCCTTTATCTTTACATTAAGATTTGCTAATCAGGCTGCATGGCTTGCTTGCCCTTGAGCTGTAGAATAAATTCCTGTTTTTCCCCTCCTCTTCTCCACCAAGTCTCCACTCTTAATAGACATGAAATGTGTATGCCATTTCAAAGATCCATGTGTATTAATCCTCTTTATGCTAATGCTTCACCTTCTCTCTCTCTCTCTCTGTCTTTCTCTCTCTCTCTCTTTGTTCTGAATGCTTACCCTTGATGTAAACTTTACATGACAGTTTTGCTTAACATAATTTATACTGAGTCATTGACTCTTGGAGCTCACAGTGAGCTTTTGCAACCACTTGGGTTGGCAGGTGGAGAGAGGCCCTGCATAAAAATTGGCCCTGCATGAAAAAAAGTTTTAATTGTGGTACATGCATTTATTTATCTGTTTTTGCTAAGCCACTCTAGGAACAACATTTCTTGACCCAAATAGCAAGGTGTAAATGCTTTAAGTAAATGCATAATTTATGCACAGGCAGCTGGTGAGTTCATATAAGACATTTTCTCCATAGCTCACTCACCCAAGCACTCTCGTTTGACACCTGAGGCCTTGCTTTGGGGCCCTCTTTGCCATGTTTGGTGGGTGGACACAAGAAATTTGTGTCCTTTATGGTGGTGATGCCAGTACTCTGCACTGCTCTGTCTACAGAGGCCCATATGGCCCAATCAAGATATTTCTCCTGGTTATAAGATCTGGGTCTTTTAGGAGAGGCTTTGTGGTAGGGAAAATAATTTTCTAGATTCTGTCATAGAATCTCTAGTTTTAAAAGATCAAGGCGATGGGAAAGTTCTCTGGCTGAGCTCCCAGTGAGATGCTGCTTCTTCCACACCCCAGTGTACTCCAGCGGGTCCCCCAACCCTTCAGAGAAAATTAAGTGGCATGCAAGTAATGGTGGAGAGATACATTCTGCCAGGTATGTCCATCTCACTGCAAGTTGGAAGCTATTGAACTTAATCCAGTATTTTTAGAGAGGCCATCACTAAACTGGTGCCCTCCAGACTACAACTCCCATCAGTCCCCCAGCCAGCACATTTTCAGGTTCTAGATTAGGTTGACAAAGGCTGTTTCAGAGTGTGTGTTTTTGAAATGTCTTGAAGAAAGTAAATAATGACATCTGCCCCTGTCTTTGTCACTGCGATCCATTGTTCACCTGTGTTGCACACTTGTTTTCAAAATCAGCTCAGTGGCAGAGCATCTGCTTTCCATGAAGGAAGTTCCAGGTTCAATCCCTGGCATATCAACATATTGCTAGGAGTGTCTCCTGTCCCAAACCCTGGATTGCTTCTGTCAGTCAGTGTAGCCAATACTGAGGTAGATCATCGAATGCAGGAATCACAGCTAATTGGAACAATGGTCTGACTTCCTGTGCTCCCAAGTAACCAGGCAACCTCATGTTTTCCTGAAACATTGGGTGGCATTAATAATACTTGTTGTCAGATGGTGCTTTTACAGCACAGACTATTGTTTTGAGGAAATATATCAGCGTGCACATTTTGTTGGTTATCATCCCAAGGCTGCCATCTGTCACGCACACAGCCGGTCAAAGGGGAAATAAATACACACAATCAATTACTTTGATCATAACTGGATGCCTGGACCACATCTGCATGAACGACTTTCCAGTTGCAGAGACGGCCATTATATCAGGATCCATGAAGTGGGGCAAGGAATGGATTAGCCACCAGGGCTTCAATTAACGGTTTTAGTTCCCTGTGGGATATTGATGTCCATCAACTCAGATTTTGTTGTCAGAAGCAGACAGCCACCACTGGTGTCTATTGTGCTTAATTTACACAGCTTGTAAAATCCTGGAAGTGAGGATTGATAGAAATGTCTGACTTTTTTATTTTTTAACCACAAGACAACATATAAATTATATCTCGCCCCTTCCTCTCCATCTTGAAAAGCTTTGGCTGAAAGGGCAGACTAATTCTGCTATGCTGAGTGAAGGCCCAACCTCAGGGTGATCATTACCCTAAATCATGTTTACTGCATTCTAGAGAGAGCAAGAGAGAGAGGACACTAATCAGCTTTCTCTCTTATTTGGGCTAATGACGGCTAAATAATTTCATCCCACTACAATTGCTAAGAGCCAGGCTGAGGCAGTCAAGGGGGTGGGCAGCTGGAAAGGCACAGGACATTTAATCATAAATACAATATTGAGGCCAAAACACAGTGGAGGCTGTTCCATTTGGGTGGATGGGGCACAGTTTGGAGGAAAGGCAAGTAAGAGGCGACATGATCGAAATTTATAAAACGGTGCATGGCATGGAGAAAGCAAATGATTTTCTCCTTCTCTCAGAACACTAGAACTCATGGACACCCAAAGAAGGTGAATGTTGGAAGATTCACAACAGAGTAAAGAAAGTCTCCTTCATGCAAAGAATGGTTAAAACTATGAGACTTGCTCGTACAAGAGGCAATGTTAGCCACCAACCTGGATGACTTTAAAAGAGGATTAGTCAAATTCATGGAGGAGAGGGCTACTGATGGCTACTAGCCACAATGGCCATGCTTCTGCCTGCAGAATTGGAGGCTGTACAGCATCTGAATGATGCCTCCCAATCTACATCCCAATCCCAAAGAAGGGCAGTGCCAAAGAATGCTCCAACTACCGCACAATTGCACTCATTTCACACACTAGCAAGGTTATGCTTAAAATTCTACAAGGAAGGCTTAAGCAGTATGTGGACCGAGAACTCCCAGAAGTGCAAGCTGGATTTAGAAGAGGCAGAGGAACCAGAGACCAAATTGCAAACATGCGCTGGATTATGGAGAAAGCTAGAGAGTTCCAGAAAGACATCTACTTCTGCTTCATTGACTATGCAAAAGCCTTTGACTGTGTCAACCACGGCAAACTATGGCAAGTTCTTAAAGAAATGGGAGTGCCAGATCACCTCATCTGTCTCCTGAGAAATCTCTATGTGGGACAAGAAGCTACAGTTAGAACTGGATATGGAACAACTGATTGGTTCAAAATTGGGAAAGGAGTACGACAAGGCTGTATTTTGTCTCCCTGCTTATTTAACTTATATGCAGAATTCATCATGCGAAAGGCTGGGCTGGATGAATCCCAAGCCGGAATTAAGATTGCCGGAAGAAATATCAACAACCTCAGATATGCAGATGACACAACCTTGATGGCAGAAAGTGAGGAGGAATTAAAGAACCTTTTAATGAGGGTGAAAGAGGAGAGCGCAAAATATGATCTGAAGCTCAACATCAAAAAAACGAAGATCATGGCCACTGGTCCCATCACCTCCTGGCAAATAGAAGGGGAAGAAATGGAGGTAGTGAGAGATTTTACTTTCTTGGGCTCCATGATCACTGCAGATGGTGACAGCAGCCACAAAATTAAAAGACGCCTGCTTCTTGGGAGAAGGGCAATGACAGGCCTAGACAGTATCTTGAGAAGTAGAGACATCACCTTGCCAACAAAGGTTCGTATAGTTAAAGCTATGGTTTTCCCAGTAGTGATGTATGGAAGTGAGAGCTGGACCATAAAGAAGGCTGATCGCCGAAGAATTGATGCTTTTGAATTATGGTGCTGGAGGAGACTCTTGAGAGTCCCATGGACTGCAAGATGATCAAACCTCTCCATACTGAAGGAAATCAGCCCTGAGTGCTCACTGGAAGGACAGATTGTGAAGCTGAGGCTCCAGTACTTTGGCCACCTCATGAGAAGAGAAGACTCCCTGGAGAAGACCCTGATGTTGGGAAAGATGGAGGGCACAAGGAGAAGGGGGTGACAGAGGACGAGATGGTTGGATAGTGTTTTCGAGGTTACCAGCATGAGTTTGACCAAACTGTGGGAGGCAGTGGAGGACAGAGGTGCCTGGCGTGCTCTGGTCCATGGGGTCACGAAGAGTCGGACACGACTAAACGACTAAACAACAACAACACAGCATCTGAATGCCAGTAGCTGGAAACCACAGGAGGGAATTCTCTTGTGCTTGGGCCCTGTTGTGGGTTTCCCACAGGCATCTGTTTAGCCACTCTGGGAATGTCTTTCTTATGTCTTCAGTCTCCCTTCAGCCAACCCACACCTGCTTGCCTCCTAACTTACAAGCAGTCCTGTTACCTCCTTGATCTCCCTTGTAGAACTGATGAGGAAAGATAGTGGGGACAAAACTAGAATTTGTTGGCTTTGGCTGTTGTTGCAGCTCTGGTTCTACCTATTATTGGCTCCGACTCCACCAACTGTTGGTCTCCTTGCCTTCTGATGGGTACTAGCCACCACTAGAGAACGAAGACAGAGGTTAGCAAGTCATCCTGTTCACATCCTGCTTCAGAAGACATCTGAAGGCAGCCCTGGTTCAGGGAAGCTTTTAACGTTTGATGTGTTACTGTATTTTAATTGGGTGGCTTCCAACAAAATATTATTATAAATAATGATGATGATGATGATGATGCAAGGAAAAAATTAGATTAGGTTACAACCTGATGACCATGGTGGCTAATCTTTCCATTTTGAACATGAATCTTGGGTTTAGAAGGAATAACAGCTACACAATAACTGTAAGTTACTAGATAAACGTATGAGCTTTGTCACATTATATCTGTTATATTGCATCCAACAGGCTTTATGTGTTTTCTATACTAGGTTAATGTATCCACAAGAGGAACAAGAATTTTCATAAAGCTTTCAAAATGCTCTCTTCTTTTTTCATAGTGATGAGCTAACTCCCTTGGCTTGATCCTGAATTCGCTCAGTAATGATTACAAGCTTTCTCAGCAAAAGCTCAGAAAAATAATAATAATCTACTTTGGAGAGTTCTCCTCTGTGTCGTAATGCATGCTTATGCACACTGACGATGCCCTGTATATGAACTATATCATCCTGACCTCAGGGAATTGTAATTCCTGGCACCAACCATGGGAAAGAATGAATGAGAATTGCAGTACCACCATCAACCCTACACATACAAATAAGAGAAAAAGAGGGTTTCAGATATGGTCTTAAATTCACATTTCTACATCAGTGTGCATTTAAAAAAATTCTACTGCAAATTCACAAGCATTTTTGTGTGAATTTCTGTACACACATTTTCTGCTTTACATACTTTTATATACTATTTCCTCTAACATAAACATTATAGCAAAGCATTTTCCCCATATATAATAGATGTTTGTATGTTGTTTTCATTAACACAGGCATTTCGAAGTATACTCTTAGTATATGTGATCTGGACACATTACACTATATTGCAAAATTTTGGAGAAGTGCAAATGAGGATGTGTTTGGGTTTGCATATTGTTCTAGAAAGTGTGAACTGGGTAAGTTCACCTTTAAATGTGAACTGAAGAAAAAATTTCCTCCATCCCTAGCAAGCGATGGGCAGCATTCAAAACAAAATGTTTGCACATTTTCTCAAAATAATTGTCCCAAATAGACACCATTTACTGAAAAGGCTACCAGGCCCAGCTGATCTGGCCATAGACATACATGGCACATCCAAGAGAGTTGCATGGAGAGTAGGGGATCAACATGAAATAACTTTGCTGTTCTACAAAGCAGATGGCTTTGTAGCACACATCATTTGAGAGCAGAGAGAGTTCCCACTAGAGCAATGGGCTTAATGTTCAAATACTTTTCGCCATGTGCTTTCAAAGCAGCTGCTTTAGAATGCTTGGTCTGCCGAATGGTGATTGCTCATGTTCAGAAGCTCACAGGGTCATGTTTTGTTTTGTTTTTAATCTATGCAAACACCAGGAGGAGGACCACACTGCTGGCCATCAGGCAGCCACCAAGGTATCTGCTGGTTGGCATAGCTATCTGCAGTGGGGCAAGCCCATGCATGAATAGGTGCTTGTGCATACATTTGCACACAATCAGGACTCCTGGTCACACAGAGATCCCAAATGCCCAGAAGCCCATTTGCAAGAAGTTGCTCACATGTAGAATTCTTCCGTGCAGATATCTGCATCAATGCCCGGATGTCCAAGCGGTGGGGCTAATGGTGTGCCCAATGCTCGGAGTGTGGCCATTTTGCAGATATTAATATTGTGCAGTTTGAAGGAACTGGATGCATGAAAACAGACTCCTTTTGGAAACGAAGCATATTTGTTAAAAAGAAAGAAAGAGGGAGTCCCCTTAAAAGTAGTTCAGTGAGGTCTGAGCATGCTCAGTAGACCCCAAGAGCCATGGAACGTTGAGTATCAACTGGATGTGGAAAACGGAACACTGTGGGGGAGGGGGAGTGAATTGGCATGCATGAATCCCTAAAAGCTTGCCTTATTCTCAAGTAGGGCTATGCTGATTGGAATGTTGAACCCAAACACTCCTTTTAGGGGGTGAGAATATACTGCAGCATTTCATTGGTGTTCCCATTTATATACTGTATTCATTCACGTATTGCTTAAAATATAACACATATTTGTGACACAAATAGTGATCAGCTGAGCATTGCAAGATGGATTATTACAAACTCTTGTGGCACCACAACTTCCCCTTCTCCTCCCCCTTCTCCCTATTCAGCATATTGATTGATTGATTGATTGATTGATTGATTGATTGCTGCTTGATCTTCAATAACCTCTAAGCAAGTTATGGAAAATATAAAAAATACATTACACTTGTGGATAAAAATCAGATGCTGAAAACAATGACCCCCACCCCGCAAAATAAAACCAGCTTCATTTTTGTATTCAAATCTATGAGATTTCAGCTCACTTAAATCCTACTGAGGGCCTTATATTCCACCCAAAACTCTGATTTGATGGTCCTGCAAATCTCAATGTTAGTTCTTGCCTTTTGATCAAATTCCTGAACCAAAGATTTAGTGGGTTGGACTAAATGACACTTTGGGTCCCTTCCAACTCTAGAACTCTGCAATTCCCTGATTCTATGATTACTAAAAGGTGTCCCCACTCCCATCTCACCCCACCACCCTGGGAATTTACAGCCTGCCTAACGAAACTGGTGTGCATCTAATAAAAGTCTAATTGGACTCCTGAAATACAATAAAATATGACTGCTTGACAGCTGTTTAATGCGGTCAGCAAAAAAGCACACTGCACTCAGTTTGCATTAAGTATTGTATTGGATTAAGTATTGGATTATTTATTCTTTCCGTAGATCACTCCAATCTGCCCTGCAGCAGCTGGAATTCTAGTTAGCACTTCAAAATGATCCATTTTTTAAAAAAAAAAAGAAGAGGAGGAAGAGGAAGAATAAGAAGACAACTTTGATGGCTATCAGAGGAATTTTGGGGAAGGGGATTCCAACTGGAACCCAAATAGTTAATATGGGAGCTGGCCTTTGCAATGACAAACTCATCTAGTCACCCTTTTTGAAATATCAATACAACTGTTTGCGGTAGGTAGAGAATACACATCTCCTTCCTTTCCCCGACGTCCAATAAAAGGAGGCCTGCAATAAAAAGCAATGATTTGCATTGTCTGATGCAAAGCAATAACTATGTCCACTGCTAGAAAAGCTATCTTTATTACACAGCATAGCCCTTCACCCCCAGCTCGAAGCATTCATGGGGCTGTGTATTTTAAGTTCAGCCGATGATAAAGCACGGGAGAGGAGCTCGGCTGGAGTGGCAGGTTTGTGATGGAGTCATAAGATGGGTTCACGAAACAGATAATATATGAAGGAGAGGGGGCACATCCTGAGCTCAGAGCTCTTGCTGTCTTGTGTCCAATCCCTACTAATTCCTCTTTTTATGTATAAAATGACAGATAATCCTGCCTCCTCTTCCACAGATGGGGTGAGCCTAGCATCTTGATTGCTTCTGAGAGTTCTCCTGTAATGCAGTGAGTTTTGGGGGGCTAGACTAGAGCTGCCTGCTTCCGGTTCAGAATAGAGAAGGAGAATGGGCAGGAAGGGAAAATGCTTAAAAATGGATTAAAAAATAAAAATCATGATTATATTGTTTTTTTAAAAAATATACAAGTTGGGGGCTGCAACAAGATATTGCAGCACTGCACACTCCTGTTCAGGGTTCCAGGCAGTCATCCGCTCTTATTTCATCATTTGTTTGATTCATATCCCACCTTTCTTTCAAGGAGCTCAAGGTGGAGTACATGGTCCTTGCCCTCTTCATTTTAGCCTTGCAAGAACCCAGCATCACTGGGGCTTATCTGACCTCCCATCACCAACGTCCTTGGCGCTTACCTGATGTCCCATCACCAGCATTATTGGGGCTCACTGGGAGCATGGAGGAGCAAGGCAGCTGCAAGGTCGCCATGGTGCAAAAACACCAGCAGGAGTGCTAGACTGGCCCCACGGACAGCTCCTGGTCCTTGCATGTACAGTGGTACCTCGCGTTAAGTACTTAATTCGTTCTGGAGGTCTGTACTTAACCTGAAACTGTTCTTAACCTGAAGCGCCACTTTAGCTAGTGGGGCCTCCTGCTGCCGCCGCACCGCCAGAGCATGATTTCTGTTCTCATCCTGAAGCAAAGTTCTTAACCTGAAGCACTATTTCTGGGTTAGTGGAGCGTATGTAACCCGAGATACCACTGTACATAAATATGCCAAGGAACCACAACACAGTCTACCATCAGGCTTTGGTGTGCTCCAAGCATAAGGAGAAATACAAGTTTGTGTTTTAGGCAGTGAGGATGGAATGCTTTCCATGCCTGTCCATTCACAGTTTACACGGGGTTCATTCCAACCTGGATGGCTTTAAATGAGGATTAGACAAATGCATGGAGTAGAGGTCTGTGCTGATAGCTGCTAGGTATGATGGCTATTCTCTGCCTCTACAGTTGGAGGCAGCAAAGCTTCTGAATGCCAGTTGCTGGAAACCACAAGAGGGGAGAGGGCTCTTGTGCTCAGGTCATGCATTTGGGTTTCCCACAGGCACCTGGTTGGCAACTGTAAGAACAGGATGCTGGACTAGATGGGTCATTCACCCGAACCAGCAGGCTCTTCTTATTTTTCCATATGTACTGTGAGAACAGGATGCTGGATTAGGTGGGCATTGGCCTGATCCAGCAGACTCTTATCTCCATATGTATTTTGATCAATCAATCAATATTAATCAATAGCCCTATGCATCAAGGTGCAATATACTTGGAGATGCATCTAGGAAGACTATACTTGGAGATGCAATATTCCTGGATGATACTTGGAGATGCAAGTGTTCTTTACAAGCATCCAAGGTGATGCAGAAGGACAATTCTCTACCTGGGTGATTGGTTTTTCATGTTGTTGTTTTTTTAAAATGGTTTGGGATTCCTGTTTGTGACTTCCACCTTCATTATTTAACTTCTGTCAGTCTTGCTATGAGTCATCATGGAATCTGAAGTGGTGCTTCTCTAATATGACACATCCTCATAGGATGTATTTTTAAATTGGGGGGGGGGGGAGAGAAAGAAAAATAAGGGGAAAGAACCATTTAAAGTTAGTCTATTAATAGATCCCCTTACATAAGAAGACTACTGAGGTCAGTACGCACACACTCATGTAGATGTATTGACGCAATAGAAGATACACCATGAGGATGAACTAAAATGAAGCTTTGTTTTGTCTGCTGTGTTGGAAGTAGTGATGGCTGTGGAATGTGTCTGGATTTTAAAGGTATGCAGGCACTGAGTGATTACTTTGCTTAATGCAACATCAAATCTAGTGCTAGGAAAGAATTTCCAGTTGAAGTCTATGCAGACCTGGAAAGTCTATCATTCTTTCGATTTCTGACATTCCGACTGTGAGTTTTGTAGGCACCAAGATGGAACCACACATGAAATATGCAGAGGGTCAGCCAAGAACAGGAGAGCACCTGAAGTTGTCAGAATTGTGGTCAGTACTGCCAAACACTGGCTGGCAGCAGCTCACCAGGATTTCAGACAGGAAGCTTTTCCCAACCTTTCCTGGACATGCCAGGGAACATAGCTGGAATCCTCTGCATTCAAAGTAGAGGCTGTACCAGAGAGCCACAACCCTTTCCCATAAAACATGACCCTCCCCTTTTCTCCTGCATTCCTTGATGACCAAAACAATTCCAGTATATGAATTATTCCAAAAATAATAAAATTCTTCCCTTTTTGTTATATCTTCTACATTTCCGATGACAGTTTACTTTTTTTTAAGCATTCTATCGGTTTTTGAAACAATTCATACATTAAATGGGGTGGGGTTTTTTACATATCTATTAAATAGATAGGCCACAAACTTTAATAAAAAAACTCACCTGAATGCAGATAGACCGAAAGATAATCTAAGTTTGTTGTATTACTTTTACTTGCAATTGAAAATAGATTTAGCAGTTTCGAGCTGCATGCTTTTCATTTTCTATACAAATTGTCTGTTTTTGAAAATTGAAGTTAGCAATTCGGTGAGGGGGGTGATGGTGCAAGGAGTTTGCCTTGCCTAGGGTGCAAAACAGCCTATCAACAGCACTGAGCAGAACAGAGTTCTCTGCTACATTGGAGGGCAGCAGACTAAGGTTGCATTCACATGTCAGATTATTCCATTTCCCCGACATTTCTCTAACAGATAATTTCCAAATTATGTCTGAACTTTCATATGTCAAAAAAGCCACTTTCAGAAATACTGTGGAATGCAGCACAAATTTAGCATTCGTGTTATTTGCTTCCAGAAAAAAAAACCCCGCTTGCAAATAACACGGAAATGCATTATAGTCCATTATATTTCCAGAAGTGGCTTTTGCATTGTGTGAAAGCTCAAATATAATGCAGAAATAACAATTAGGGAGAACATGCAGGAGAGGAGATAAAGGGGGCTCTTAAAAGCATTATTGCTATTGCATGAACAAGAGGCTAGAAATGGATTTCACTTGTCAAGAGCTCTCTGGACCAGGAGTATGTGTGTGCATGTGTGTGGGTGTGTACACACCCACCCACCCACCAAAACCATACAATTTTCTTATTTCTCTCCACTTGCCCTCTTCTCTCCCTCTCTCTTTTCAGAAACTCTGAGTTGTTGTTATTGCTGATGCCTCTCTGCCTGTTGCTAATCTCGAAACCACTTTCTCTGGAGTGGTTAAAGGCATTCAGATTCAACTGGAGGAAATCACTAGGAGTTGCCCTCCTTACGTCTCTCCGTGATGGCTGTGGTCAATGGAGGTCAACCTTCTCAAAATGTCCTTCATGCAGGAAGCCAGAATGGCAAAGCAATGCAAGGGAGATGTTCATCCTTCTGTTGCTTGGGGTGATCCTTCCTCCATGGTCTGACAAAGGACTGGGCCCCTCTGTCCGAAGAGTAAAAATGCATGACCCTCTATGTTTATTACACATATATCCAACAATTAAAAGCAAACATGAAATAGGCACATTGTGGTTGCTACTATAGACATGTGCACTGTCCCACCAGAATTTGGTAAGATCCTACTGCAATGCTACATAGGTCAGACACATCCCAACTAAGTGACCATTTTAGGTCAGGACTAGGGAGCTTCTGTGTGGCAAGTCTCAGCATCCCTGACCATTGGCCACATTAGCTCAAGATGGAGTCCAGAGACATCTGAAGGGTGACATATTTCCCATCCCTATTTCACAGCTCAAGGGAAATGAGAAATCCTCAGGTTTATCAAAGGGGCAGTGTTCTGGCTCAGTGGAAGAGCATCTGTTTTACATGCAGAAGGTGCCATGTTTAATCCTTGGCATCTCCAGGTAGGGCTGGAAAAAGCTCCTGGTTCAAAACCTTGGAGAGCCACTGTCAGTATAGAAAACATGGTGCTAGATGGACCAGTGGTCTGACTCAGCATAAGGCAGCTCCCCTGCACTTCCAAAAAATAATGCCCAAATCATAATGGCGCTGACCTGAATAGGTTTGCTTCTTTGCTCCAGGGCTTCCTGAGTCAAACACTTTAGTGCTATCACAAATTCAAGAAACCTTATTTGATTAGGTATATGAGTTTCAGAAAATCTACTATTCAGTTCAATCAATATATGAGTCACTTATAAAAATAATATATTTAGGGGACATATTACTCAAATGATCAAATTGACTGATTATTCAAATTTGCAGAAATTTGAATATAGGGAAATGATTCTGAGAAAGGAAGCATCCTTTGCTTTGTGTCATGGAAGGTATTGTCTTGGGGGAGACATTCTTTCATGGCATAGAACAGAGAGACTGTCCTTTTCGTGATTGCCTTCAGCAATTTTTAGAAGTCATTATAACAAAAAATATTTCGTTGTATGTGTGTGTTCACTATCATCAAAGTACACATTTAAATATGTATTTTAATATATTTTAGTGTGTATTCCCTCCCCGCCCAGTACGTATTTACATGATGTTTGATACATTTCAATTGCCATGAACAGCATCCCAACATTTGGGGGGCGGGATATGAAATCCAGTAGGTAATGGATAGAGCAATCCAAAAGCTGATGGTAGAATGAGCAAGGGGTTCCTTTGCCCAGCTCTCTTGGCTAAGGCATCCTTTTGCCATCCCCTGCATGTATGGGTCCACAAGAGATCAACTGCTTGGAGCCAGCACAAAAGCCCATAAATGGGGCATTCTAGGAGCAAGAAGGGAATGAGCTGGGCTGGGGACTATTGGGTCCTGAGTTGGCTTCACCGCTGTCACTAAGATTGCCAGATCTTCATGTCTAACCTGAAGTCTCCAGGTTTGCCTGATCCCCTCCAGGTGGCAGTTGGAGGGCTTGAATATTCAGGTGTAGGGGAGAGTCTTTTACTTTCAAAACAAAACAAAATATTAAGCTTACTTAATGGAGCTGGCTGCAAATTATTGCATAGACCCATTTCTTCCCTCCCAATTAACTTCCATCTCTGGGGGCTGCCCATGTGACATTGTCAGGGGCCTTCCCCATAACATCACCAATGGCCATCCCTGGCCTTAGGTTTGGGCACTGAAATATCAGGGGCAGAGATACTCCTTACCTGGCAGCCATTGATGAGACATGGGGTTACGAATTTTAGCATGGGTCTGCAGCAGCTCCAGGCTAGCAAAGCAATCTCACTGCTCCTGTACCCTCTTTGGAGTGCAGTAGTGACTGTGCTACTTCATTAAGCCTCAGCAGTGGTTCAAGAAAGGCAGAGAAGATTAAGAAATTACAATGAACAAATTCCCCTATGTGAGGGGGATAGCAAAAATAGGAGAAAGATCTGTGTCCACTGTCAGTCAGGGGAAGGACCAGTTGGCAGGATTCCCTTCTTCTCCCTCTGTGCTTTCTTACATTCTTGAGCACAGTAGAAGAGTTTGGATTTGATATCCTGCTTTATCACTACCCGAAGGAGTCTCAAAGAGGCTAACATTCTCCTTTCCCTTCCTCCCCCACAACAAACACTAGGTGAGGTCAGTGGGGCTGAGAGACTTCAGAGAAGTGTGACTAGCCCAAGGTCACCCAGCAGCTGCATGTGGAGGAGCGAACCCGGTTCCCCAGATTACGAGACTACTGCTCTTAACCACTACACCACACTGGCTCCCAGTGGTTCAGTACTTTATAATGATAGGGCATCCACATATTCAGTGGTGAAAAGCTGAATAATCACACAGTGGAGAATCAGGTGATGAACAACCTTATAGAAACAGGTGTCCAAGCACTTAAAAGAATTTCCTGAAAAAAATAATGCACCACTGTTCAACCAGCCCATGCTAAATCCTTTTGTTTATTTGTGTTACATGTTTGGAAGGCACAACTGTAAATCCATCTTTTCTTATTTCCTCTTTCCTTCTTCCCTTAATTGGGATTTAGTTGGATGTAGCACATAATTTAGTTATCACTAAAAGGATTAATTTGGGCAATTCCACCCAGCCACCCCCCTGCACTAAACATTTTATCCAGATGAAAATTGGCACATGCAGACCAATCGACAAACCGACCTCCCAAATCAAATACATGCACATCAGCAAATCCCACACATTTAGGACAGGGGGGGGGATTCTTTTAGGCGTTTTAAGTGTCCCTGATCAATTTAGCTTCCAAGACAGGTCAATCAAGCTATAATTGTATCTAATCATTACTTCTACCAACTGCAAGATTCTTTACCTGCATCCAAGTCTGGTTTTTTAAAAAAATATTTTAGAAGGGGAAGTATGGAGGCTTCTCATATCTAAGAAATCTGCAGCAAAATAATTTCCAGTTTCATGTTTGCAGCAGAGAACCTGTCGAACAGTGAAAACCATTAATGCATGTGTAAAACATATAGGGGGTATGCAAGTTTTAATTTAAATAGAGGCTATGGGGTAGTGCGGTGCAGAAAGTAAAATATCAGGCTTAAGACATGAGAATCTCAAGTTGAAATACCAATGGGGTGACCTTGGCAAAAGGTTATGTCACAGCCTAGCTTACTTTGCAGGTTTGTTGTAAGAATAAATGGGAGCAGAACGGGATGTTAGTGTACATTCTGTGCCTTCCCTAGTTTTGGCAGCCTGGGGAAAAGAAGCTTTATGAATTAAGGGCAATATTAAAGGTTTCCAGTGAAAAATGTGTGTGGAAATTAGGGCATGGGTGAAGCTTACAGTTTGCATTTCTATGTGACTTTCTAAATTGGCATTTTCTTTGGCGCAGTTCTCCAGCTAAAGAAAGCATAGAATAATAAGACAGTATATTGGTGAAAATAACATACAAAATGGGTATTCTATTGGGGGGAATTACTTGCGAAATGCTCATACTAGGCAAAAATTTGGACAACGATACATTTATTTGGAGGCATGCAGGGAAATGGATTCCCTAATAGCTGCAAGGTGAACTGGAAAAAACAAGAAATGGATAGAAACTTAATTTGACAGAATTGCCCATCCCCAGGCACACTCATACACACCCTCCTTTTTAAAATTATAAATGGATCAATTGCCAGACACATGCTGCCAGGAAAAGCTGCCATTAGAGGAGGTGTAGTGTAGTGTAGTGGGTAGAGCATTGGCCTTTGCCAGGGCTATATAATGGACAGTAGTCTGAGGTAAGGAAGATGCCTGGAACCAGGAGCCATGGGGCATCTGCTTATGTTCTCAGGCCAGTGTCCAGGACTGATGAGTAAATCAGAATCAAGGGCCAAACCAGGAGTCAGCAATGAAGACCATCTAAGGATGTAGAAAGTCACAAAGGTGCTCATTGAGACCTTGCTACTCAGGCCAGGCTTAACGGGAACAGAAAGTCCTCTTACAGTCCTTCCTGTCCATAGGATCCAATGGCCAGCCTGGGCAGGTAGAGAGAGTCCAGGGTCTGAGGAGCTGACACATGTAGTTTGAAGGTTCACCACAAGGGGCAGCTGTACACAGATCCAGCAGTTCATTGTGGCAATTGTGGAGGTCCTGGGGTAGATTTGCACCTCTCTTCCTTTCCTTTCTTCCCCCTCTCTCCCTCCCTCCCTCTTTCTCCCTCTGTTCTGAGGCTCAGCTCACCCCAATGGCTTCCCCTTTGCACCACCGAGTGCCCTGAAAATATTCCAGAGATGTTTAGTTTCCTTCCTGACGCAGTTTTTGGGTTTCTTGCATATTCATCCTCAGCTCGTTACACTGTAATATATGCTGCCTTTGCTTACAGTGCAGATGTTTCCAGGAGAAAGTGACACATTTTTGTGAGCCCCTTTCTGATCAAACTGCTCTTTTCGATGTACGCTCACATTCCTCATCCCAATAAAAAAAGAACACTCCAGTCGTACATCTCAGACATGACAGCTACATCCAGCTGCTAATTAGATAAGTGACAGATGTTTGTTCCTTACTTCTCTTCCATAAAATGCTCAGCAGGAGACCTTCGCCCCCACTGCGTGGAGCCACACTTTGAATTCATATTGGGATGCCGTTATGAAATCCTCCCACTGAAAACCACACTCCACCTCCTCCAGCTCACTCTTTCTCCACTCTGTACGTTAATGTTATTCTTTTCACCCCGTCTAGCTGTCAAGCTCCTTCTGTGTGGAAAGTCGAATCTTACAAACGTGCAATGACATTGGGTCTACCTCGGCTCTTCCTCAAAGTCAAGGTGCTGCATTTTAACAAAGTTATTCCCCAATCTAGTGCCCTCCTGAGGTCTGGGGCTACAGCTGGAGGCAGTGGTCAATTGGTGCAGGTGTAGGCATTCCATAGAATTGTAGAGTTGGAAGGGAACCCAAAATTCACCTAGTCTAACCCACTGCAATGCAGGAGTCACAGCTAAGGAATCCCTGACAGATGCCCAGCCAACCTCTGCTTAAAAACCTCTGATGAAGGAGAGTCCACCACATTCTGAGGGAGTTCTGCTGTCAAACAACTCTTATCCTCAGAAGGTTCTGCCAAACGTCTAGTCAGAGTATCCTTTCTTGTAACTTGAATTATTATTATTTATTTAATTTCTAGACTACCTTACATCTGAGGATCACAAAGTAGTTTACAACATAGGTAAAGGTAAAGGTACCCCTGCCCGTACGGGCCAGTCTTGACAGACTCTGGGGTTGTGCGCCCATCTCACTTAAGAGGCCAGGGGCCAGCGCTGTCCGGAGACACTTCCGGGTCACATGGCCAGTGTGACATCGCTGCTCTGGCGAGCCAGAGCTGCACACGGAAACACCGTTTACCTTCCCGCTGGTAAGCGGTCCCTATTTATCTACTTGCACCCGGAGGTGCTTTCGAACTGCTAGGT
This sequence comes from Podarcis melisellensis, assembly GCF_964234715.1. Lineage (NCBI taxonomy): Eukaryota > Metazoa > Chordata > Lepidosauria > Squamata > Lacertidae > Podarcis > Podarcis melisellensis. Next base: position 32,626,783 of record NC_138540.1, read on the forward strand.
TGGCAGGCGCTGGGACCGAGCAGCGGGAGCGCACCCCGCAGCAGGGATTCGAACCGCCGACCTTTCGATCGGCAAGTCCTAGGCGCTGAGGCTTTAACCCACAGCGCCACCTGTGCCCAGGAGTTTACAACATAAAAATACAGAAATACATACCATAGCAACAAATAAAACCAATGCCCCCAATAGTTTAAAAAGTTATAGATATGAAGAAGGCTGTACATGCAGTGTGCAATCTTCAGTCTGGCAAGAAAGGGCTGTGAATTATAGCAAAGACTCCTCTGCTCCTCTCTCCCAATTAACCTCCATCTCCAGGGCCCATCCCATGACATCACTTGGGGCTACCACTGGTTTCAATTCACCTTCTTTGTTTTTGTTAGTGCTGCCTCTCATTACTGGATGGGAGACTATTGAAAATGTGCCACATTATCATTTTTTAAATCTATTTTCAAACCACTCACCCCTACAGAATCTGTTTATAATCAATTACTCTTTACTGCTGCTCCTCTCAATGAAACCACAATGGATAAATTAATTTACCTCCCTTAACATTTTTCTACATGATAATAAGTGCGTCGAGTCAATGCTTTGAAGATGAATCGGAATTTGACAGGAAATTGAGAAAAATAATGAATTAAAGATCAGTTTTAAGTAAGGAAGACAGCGTTTTCCATTAATACAATTCCACTCCTTTCATTTGGGAGCAAGCGGAATTTTTGTGGGATTGAAATGCTTCAGATTTTCAGCACTGCATTACAAGGATTGTTCTACTTGCCAAGGTGGTTATCTGCTGAAATCAGAAACATAATTATGGTCAGTGGAACTTCTAATCTTGAAAAGACCTTCGGTTCTAATCCTTCACGCTATCGGTCTGTATCTGGATTTTCTTCGTGTTTCTTTCGGAGTGATTAACTACAAGGGAAGAGTCTGTCTATAGAATTATAAAGGCGGCAGGAGGGGAGGGGAGAGGAATTATATTATTCACTTCCCCCTAACAAACCTTCAGAGCTATGGAACATTATTAATATTATTATGTAAATGTATTTATAGCCTGCCTTTCTACCAAGCTAGGAATCAAGGTGGCTTGCAACATTTGAAAACAACATTCCAAAATACCAAATAATAAAACAAACTGGTTAAAAACAGTAGCTGAAATACTCCAAAACACATTTAGAACCAGACAATAAAACGCAGCAGCCCAGTGATCAGCCTGGCCTGCACCTTAGTTTTCAAAGACCTGTCTGATGATGCTTGCTGCTCGGAAGGATAGCAAAGAGGCAGCCAATCTAACCTCTCTTGGGAGGGAATTCCACAATATGGGAGAAGCCACAGAAAAGGCTCTCTCTTGTGTCACCACGAACCATGGACTCCTCTGCTCCCCTCTCCCAATTAACCTGCATTAGTCAAAAAACATGCAACAACAGATGGCTCTGGAGAGTAAAAAAAAAAAATCTTTGTGATTTTACATAGCGGCTTTGTTTTGTTTTTTGTTTTAACGATTTAATTTCTGACTTATTTATAGCGTTTCCCCCCTTTGTGTAGATCCACCCCATATCTCTGATGTTGATGGACTGGAAGAAGGTGCTCCCCTAAGGATCTTACCACCTGGGCAGGTACATATAGGGAGAGAAGATCTTTCAGGTAACCTGGCCCCAAGCAATATTGCAATAGCAAGAATGCCTTTGCTTTCATGGGGGGTAATAATAATAATAATAATAATAATAATAATAATAATAATAATTTATTTATATCCCACCCATCTGGCTGGGTTTCCCCAGCCACTCTGGGTAGCTTCCAACAAAATATTAAAATACAATAGTCCAGATATTAAAAGCTTCCCTAAACAGGGTTGCCTTCAGATATCTTCTAAAAGTCTGGTAGTTGTTGTTTTTTTCTTTTGACATCTGGTGGGAGGGCCTTCCACAGGATGGGTGCCACTACAGCCTGGTTCCCTGTAACTTTGCTTCTTGCAGTGAGGGAACTGCCAGAAGACTCTTGACGCTGGATCTCAGTGTCCGGGCAGAACGATGGGGGTGGAGACACTCCTTCAGGTATACTGGACTGAGGCCATTTATCTAATGGTGCATACAGCTCTTCCAGGGATGAGCCTGCTCACATGCCCAGTGAGGCTTGCTTTACAAGTGAAATGTTTTGCACCAGTTTTCATCCAACTTAGTGCCCCCCAGATGTTTTCGGACTGCAACTCCCATCAGCCCCAGTGAGCTTCGTCTGTGGTCAGGGATGATGGGTGCTGTAGTCCACAACACCTGGAAAGCACAGGATGAAGGGGGGCTGTATGGCACACTAAAGGTCTCAGCATTTAACCACTGACCATTGGCCATGCTAGCTAGGGCTGATGGGAGACTCCAACAACATCTGGAAGATACCAAGTTTCCCACCTCCTTGGCCTATACTGACAAGCTTCAGTCAGAAATCTTTCTCAGCCTAAAGTGAGGAGCTGTTGAGAAATTGACCTCAGACCTTTTGCATGTGAGCTATGACCCTTCCTTGCTATTAGCTTATCTGTTTAACCTGGAGACAGTTTAAAATTGAAGCTGCACACTCATTATACCTTTAAAGCACATTTAGAGCACATTATTTCCCTCAAAATATTACAGGCACTGTACTTTATCCCTCACGGAATTACAATTCCCAGAAACCCTTAACAAACTACAGTGCCTAGAATTCTTTGAACGGGCTTTGAAGGAATAGTGTGGACACAACCTGAGTTTGTTTATCGATTGATTTCAATGTTTTTTAAGCCTCAGGCCTCTCACCAAAATAGATCCGATTCTAAAAGATGCATTTCAACTCAAAATTAAAACAGACAACAAACCAAATCAGAGGAGGTGTTCCCACAATAGGGACTCACCCAGAAACGCAATGGGATAGAATATTTTGGGCTGCAAAAGGGAAGTCTTCTAAAATATATATATCCCTTGGCTGTTTGTAGCTTGGAAAATGGAGCAAATACAACCACAGATGCCCCCACCATCTCGTTTGTTTCAGTGGGTCAAGATGTGGATCTTTTTTTAAAAAAAGAGGAAGAATGGGGGCCAAAGGTTCAGCTTCCATAACATTAGGCTTATCTCTGCTAGCATATTCTGGCCTGTCTCTATCTTCCCAACTGCCCTCCGTGTACCTTCCGCAGTGGTAGAAACTGTGGCTGGCGAGCATGTAACATGCATATTGCTCTCCGATTTAATTAAAAGATAAGAGAGGGTGGTGAAGGGGAAAGCACTTCCTTATCATTTCTGCAGACCTGGGTTTAAAAAAGGAGCAAGAGATCAGAAGCAAAAGCAACTCACTAGTCTCAATAGTGCTGCAGGAGACACCGCAATGCCACACACACCCCACCCAAGGGGAGGCCAAAACAATATCGGGAAATGCGGATAAGTGGGATTGGTGAGGTTTCCACCATCAAAAAAAGGACAGATCAGCCTTATTTCCCATCTTTTCCAGTTTTGCATGCATTCATTCATTCCCCCATTCATTATTTGTTGTTGTTTAGTCATTTAGTCATGTCCGACTCTTCGTGACCCCGTGGACCAGAGCACGTCTTCCACTGCCTCCCACAGTTTCGTCAAACTCATGTTAGTAGCTTCAAGAACACTGTCCAACCACCTCGTCCTCTGTTGTCCACTTCTCCTTGTGCCCTCAATCTTTCCCAACATCAGGGTCTTTTCTAGGGAGTCTTCTCTTCTCATGAGGTGGCCCATTCATTAATAGTATAGCTTTTTTTATAAAAAAAACAACTGCATGAAAATTCCTATTTCAATTCGCATTTCATTTTCGGGTGTATTTCCCCCACAAAAGAGTCAATTCTAAATGCGTTTACTCTCACAATTTGAAACATGTTTCATTCTGTAATGAACTCATTTTTATGTGCATTCTGGTACTTTTTTGAGTGGAAAACTTATTGCAAAATTCAAAGAGGTGCAAAATCTGAAGGAGTTTAAATCTGTACATTGGTCTGGGAGGTGCAGATGAGACCAGTTCATCCCAGAATCTATGAAGAACAAGTCCCTTGTGCATCCATCAGACCACCCCAAATGTTTATTTTTTATGGGAAGCAATGCTCAATTTGCCTCTTCTAAGCCTTATTTTGGCTAAATACAATTGACTTTCAATAAATATTGCAACTAATTATATCCACACATAAGTTTTCGCACACATATCTATATCTACTTCTATCTATCATCTATCATCTATCTATCTATCTATCTATCTATCTATCTATCTATCTATCTATCATCTATCATCTATCTATCTATCTATCATCTATCATCTATCTATCTATCTTCTATCATCTATCTATTTATCATCTACCCACCTACCTACCTTCCTACCTCTATTTCATTGGCTTTCTTTTCCCGCTGATGTAGTTGACTGAATTGCTTTGTTATTTTAAAATTGGATTCCAATTAAATGAAAGATAGCAGTCCTTAGCTCTGAGTCTCTTTTGTTGACATCTAGAGGGATTTTGAAATGTGCAAAAGCATCACATTGATCTGGAATCGAACAGTGCTGAATTATGAAAACCTTCAGGTTACTCTTTTTTGAAAAAAAACAACCCCACAACTTTTTGGCATCAAGCACAATTTAGTAGCTGCTACTAGTGTGTGCCAGTATAAAAATACCTATCTTGGCAAACACATGCAGGAATAATCAATACTTCATAATATTACTCAAAAATGTCCCTGCAGAGACTTTCGTTTGGAGCTATTCTCTGTATTCAGAATCTTTCTGGCAGATTGGGAAGGGACATAAGAGATAAAAATCAATTTCCTTCAAGATTTCCATTTGGAAAAATTCACTCTGTAGGACCATCAAAGTGTCATCTTTAGTGTGTCTTTATAATAAAATGACTCAGTTTTTTTTAAGGATTGCCACACTACAAGCATAGCTTACGCTCCAGCTTTGACTCCTATTTATGCACGCGTATTTCATCACTAGCAGATCATGTTCAGGTATCTTCAGTTAAATGGATCTCAGGCAAAGTTGAGAAAGACCTGAGCCCTGGGACAGCCAACAGGGGATCCTCCAGGTATTACTGTACTCCAACTCCCATAAGCCCCAGTCAGTGTTGCAAGGATTCAGAAGGATGGGAGCTGTAGTCCATCAACCTCTAGAAATGTCATATTGGCTACCCTTGCCAATGAAGTGTCAATAAGGGCTGGAGGACATATGGAAAGGGTGACTCAGGCCACATTCACACCATGCATTTAAAGTGCTATGATACTACCTGAAACCATCCCCAAAGAATTCGGGGAGCTGTAGTTTGTGAAGGGTGCTGAGAGTTGGTGTTGTTGTTTAGTCATTTAGTCATGTCCGACTCTTTGTGACCCCATGGACCAGAGCACACGAGCCACTCCTGTCTTTCACTGCCTCCCGCAGTTTGGGCAAACTCATGCTGGTAGCTTCGAGAACACTATCCAACCATCTCATCCTCTGTCATCCCCTTCTCCTTGTGCCCTCCATCTTTCCCAACATCAGGGTCTTTTCCAGGGAGTCTTCTCTTCTCATGAGGTGGCCAAAGTATTGGAGTCTCAGCTTCAGGATCTGTCCTTCCAGTGAGCTCTGAGGGCTGATTTCCTTAAGAATGGATAGGTTTGATCTTCTTGCAGTCCATGGGACTCTCAAGAGTCTCCTCCAGCACCATAATTCAAAAGCATCAATTATTCTGCGATCAGTCTTCTTTATGGCCCAGCTCTCAGAAGATGCCTATTCCAATCCTAGACCTACAATTCTCAGAATAGTTTAGCAATCACTCCCACTTCCCAGGGAACTCTAGGCCACATCTCTCTGAATACCAGTTGATGGGAATCACAAGCAGGTGGTGTGCTGAATTTGAGGACCCACTGCTGTGTGGGGCTCTGGACCTCTGCCCCAAAGTCCCACCCTTGGGGCACCACAGTGGTGCTGCGGCCGGCTACAGGGATAGCCTCGAGCTTCTTGCTTTAAATTCTGTCCCTTAATGTGTGCAGTCTATTTCAAAACTGTAAGGAAAGTCAGCCAGGCAGCACCCTTCAACTTTAAGTACAGCATTTGCAAGGATCCGCTATTAACTACAGCAAAAGTCAAGAGCTGATCCTCATTTGTAATGAGGTCATCAAGGTTTTATAATTCTTCCAGTTGCTTCTCCTCAGGACAAAAACTATTACTGGAGTTATTAAAAATTAAAATGCAAACATTCAGATCGGCGGCTGGAGTCGCCGTCCAAATCGCAGCTTAATATTCCTCTGCTGTCCTTCGTGGTTTTGCAAAGAACTTCAGGAGGCGACGCACGCGGCTGTGCTTTAAGGGGGAAAGCATTTTTTTAAGTGGAATGAAAAGTGTTTTGAGGGCTATAAGCTATTTCATGCATTGCCAAGCAGCATCAGGACAGCTAATAAAAAGAAAAATGTCACCCTCTGCTTCCAGACACAAACAGCCATCAAGTTCCAGAACCAGACTGGACATTATTTTGGAGGTACTGATACTCTTGATCAACACAGGGTTGCCTGATCTAAAGGTGTGCCTGGCTCCCTCCAGGTGGCAGGGGAGGGCTTGAGTCTCCAGGTGAGCAAGTGTGCCATGTCTGCAGTGTGCAAGCTGCAGCCCAACAGCCTGCCATCATCTCATACCCTTAAACATTTCACCCATGAAAATAGGGACGTCCCATTCCATAATGACAATTTTACTATTTATACCCCACACATCTTACTGGGTTGCCCCAGCACTCTGGGCAACTCCCAACATATATAAAAGCATAATACAGTGGAACCTTGGTTCCTGAACTTAACCCATTCTGGGAGTCTTTCTATTCCTGAAACAGTTTGGGAACCAAGGCGCGACTTCTGATTGGCTGTGGCAGCTTCCTGCAGTCAATTAGAAGCCGCAGAAGCCGCACCAGGTGTTCGGCTTCCAAAGAACATTAAAAAAACAGGAACAAATTCTTGCAGTTTTCATTTGTTTGGGAGCTGGAATGTTCGGCTCCCAAGGCATTCAGGAGCCGAGGTTCCACTGTAAAACATTAATCAGTGTGGTGTAGTGGTTAAGAGCAGTGGACTCCTAATCTGGTGGATTTGTAATCTGCTAAACCAGGTTCACGTCTCTGCTCCTCCACATGCAGCTGCTGGGTGACCTTGGGCTAGTTACACTTCTCTCTGAAGTCTCTCAGCCCCACTCACCTCACAGAGTGTTTGTTGTGGGGGAGGAAGGGAAAGGAGATTGTTAGGCACTTTGAGACTCCTTAGGGTAGTGATAAAGCAGGATATCAAATCCAAACTCTTCTCTTCTTCATTAAAAGAAACATTACCTATACAGGATTGCCTTCAGATGGCTCTGGGGTCAGATAACTCCATACCCTCCAACAGTCTCCAATTAAAATAAGGACATCCTAAGGAAAAGTATGACATTCTGGGATTAAATCAGGAACCGGGACGGCTTCTCTAAATCAGGGACATCTCTGGAAAATAGGGACACTTGGATGGTCTGTCATCCACTCCCATCTCCAAATTAACCTCCATCTTGAGGGCCTGATCTATGATATCACCAGGGCCACTCTGTGACAACATCAGGTGCTGCTCCTAGGTCTCAGGTTTGGGCCCTGAAATCTCAGTGACTGGGGTGCTCTTGACCTGACAACACTTACTGTCACTCAACAGCACGGACACTGATCTGGGACTGCAACAGCTCCAGGCTGGCAAATCAATCTCACAGCTCCTCCACCTTTTGTGGATGCTGTGGGGGCTACACAGAATGCAGATTGCAAGGTTCAGACCAGCAGGAGCAGGCTGCAAATTATAGCACAGGCCAATGAAGGTCTTTCTTCATCTTCTCCCCCCCCCCCCTCTCAATCAACAACTACCTCTGGGGCCTTCCCCCATGATATCACTGGGTTTGCCCTGTGACATCACCAGGTGTGCTTCCATGACATCATCGGAGCCATCACTAGGTCTCAGGTTTGGACCCTGAAATCCTTGCCTGAGATGCTCCTGATGTGATAGCAGCTCTCCAGGATTCAGACAGGGGTCTCTCCCAGTGTTATCCAGAGATGTCGATGGTTGAACTTGTGATATTCTGTGTGCGAAAGCAGGAAGAAGGTCACCCCATGCAATTGGAGCCACCCTCCTTAATTTATTTGTTCCATCATTCCACATAACAGGAGGGGGCCCTCTTGGTAATTTTACCTCCCTCAGAAGTTTTGGAGGAGGCAACTCAGGAGAGCGACTTCTCTGTGGCAGCCCCTAAGTTGTGGGACTCCCTTCCCACATGGTGCCATCATTATACAGCTTTTGGAGAATGTTGAAGACGTGCCTCTTTGACTCCAGAATTGGATATTTTCAGGACCAGCCTTATTGTTATGAACGTAAATTGCTTTAAGCTAGTTTTAATCATTGTGTTTTAAATGTTGTAACCCACCATGGACCTTAGGATGAAAGGGAGGAGGAGATGGCTCCAATAATCTGGGGTTCGAAGGGTGATAGCTCTGGGGGGTAGACCATCTGGTTCCTGACCTAAACTAAAAATGTGGGACATCGCAAAAGAGATTTTTCGTGTGACAGGACTGTGGAATGAGTCATTCAGTGCCTTTAAAAGATGGACGGGCACATCGTTCTCAGGAGTAGAGGGACAGAATTGCCTTTGGAGGGCTAGTTTTTATTGCCACACTATGGATCACCACAGCAAAGGCTGATGGAACAGCTCACAGAGAGGAGATGACTACCATCCATTTATAGGTGTAAAAAGACAGAGGGGAAGCAAGCTATATTACTGAAACGTGCCACAGGCATTTCTCAGCCTGGATATGTGTGTGTGTGTGCGCGCGCACGCTTTATGTACCTTTAAAAGGCCCCTAAATGTAAAACCTATATATTGTTATGCTTGCCAGTTTCATCGTAGGGTTATAAGCAGCGGATTTACGGCGGAGCCGGTAACCCGTGTCTTTGGCGGTTTAGTGTACTACTGTGTATTAAATGTTTTATGAAAAGGGCAATTAATTTTTTCCCTTTATGAACAGAGCTTTTTTTAAACTCTGTTTTTCTGAAGTGGTCACACTATGCTTGAAAAGGAAAACGCTGAGGGCAGAGAACACATCAAGGACATTGCTGTAGCTCCTGCCTTTCCGGCTTGACAAAGAAAGGGAGCATGGACTTTTGGACAGAGTTGCCCTATGGCAAGCCGTTGGCTAACCAAGAGCCACCTGGAATTTGATCCTTTGGATCTTAAAATTCCTCAGCAAGTATCCTCATGCAAACCAACTGGAGAAATTACCAGTGTTCATTCTCTTTCCCCACCACCCCAAGAATACTCCCTATCTTGAGGTAGGGAAGCCAGAAGTGTAGGTTTCTGGAGGTACAAATCCCAGCAGAATAGGATGGGTGGTTAGCAGGAAATTCATTGACAGATATTGCAGGAAATAGCCAGGGCTGGGAAGATGTAACATAGGGGCAGCCAATGTGGTACCCTTCCAGATGTTGCTGGACTACCCAAAAACTCCCATCAGCCTTGATCACTGGCCATACTGGTTGGGACTGATGGCAACTGTAGTCCAACAAGATCCAGGAGACACCATGTAAGTTACTAAATCATGGCTGTGTACTCTCCCCTGCCTTCCCCCTTCTCTGCTGCAGCTACGAGGAAGATCTTGAAAGGTACTGCTTCTACTAGCCATTGTTCTTGCTTCCATTTGAACTTGTAACTCTGCCACATCTAAACAAGCCAGGATTAAACCATGGTTCTGTCTTGGTCACTGTCAATAGTTTAAACCAAGGGTAAGCTGATGTGGTGCCCTCCAGAACGTTTTTGGACTGCAACTCACATGATGATTGTGTGATGGTTCAGAATTTATCTGGTTAAATTCCCCTGGTGTGTGTCACCTGCTAACGTCAGCTTACAGCTGGGCGGAGACAGAAGCTTTTAGAAGCTAAGAAGGAGGAGTTTTTCCCTGTACTTTCACTTCCCTCTGTGTATCTGTGAGGGAGACATGGCTGAAAGAAGCCCTGGACTTTGTTTGCTGTAATGTTTTAATAAAGAGCTGTAAATAGACGAACCTGTCTATGTGTGCTTACAAGAAGCAAGACTGCTTTACACGCTGTTCAACTCTGCTAAACCGTGACTGAAACGAGAGACAGCAGGAGTTATTGCGCAGCTTGAGAGGAAGCCTGCCGGACCGCTGTAGGTGATTGATGCGGATCGTAAAGCTGTCTGACGTTGCGGCTCTATCGATAAGGCAAGATCGATATCTCCGAACAGATTGGCTATGCTGTTTGAGGCTGATGGGATTTGGAGTACAACAATAGCTGGAAGGCACCATGTTGGAGACTCTTGGTTTAAACCAACCAGAATTCCCTAAGTTTTTGTGTAATGGGAAACTCTGGTTAATTTAAAAGTGGGAGCAGGTGTTTCCGGTGCCCAAGGGAAGAAAGGGGAACAGGGAACATCCAAGCCAGAGGCTGGAGCACGGAATGCTAAACTATTGTTTAGTGTCGCATCCAAACCAAGTGAAGGAGACTGGAGAATAGAAAAGAAGATCAGGAATCTTAGGTCATATCCACACCATACATTTAAAGCAATGTCCCATGCAAAGAATAATGGGAGCAGCAGTTTGTTAAGGGTGCTTGGAACTCTAGCTCTATGAGGTGTAAATTACAGTTTGGGGAAAATGTGCTTTGAATTGGTGTAAAATGTGTGGTGTGTGACTGTGCTCTTAGTTACATGGGGGGAAACTCCCAGAAAGGCCTGCAGTGATACAATTGGCTACATGGCTCAAGATGTCATCACATTCACAATGTGAGCCCTATTTGGCTAGGAGCACATTGGTGTGAAGAAGACAGAAAACAGTGCCTGGAGGCAGCAGAGAAAGGGGGTAGATGATATACCTGTAGCATCAAAAAGCCTCACACTTATAGCTTCAAAAAGCTATAAACGGAAATAGAAAGGTGTGTTTGGTGTTTCTTTGACAAAGTCTGAGATGCATATTGCACCCCCTGAAAATACCATTTCTGGCCCTAAAAATTTTACAGGTAAAAATTCACCACAGTACATTGTACAATAACTAAACGAGAGGCTATTGCAGCTCCATGGTGTTTGTGTTGTAAATCCCCCCTTTCTGCTCTGACTCTCTGTACCTCCATATTGTCAACTCTGCAATGGCAAGGAAGAAATATGCAGGCACCAAATGGCAGATTTACTGCAACAGAATCTTGGATATCGTGACCACTTAAAATGAGTTGTTGCCAAAATGTTCAGAGAAAAACGATACATTAACCATATCGACCATGTCTCCAACGAAGTATTGGTGGGAGACATTAATAATACAGAAGAGGGTAATATATACATTCCTTCTTCTGTTAATCATACATAATCGACAAATTGCCAGCTATTGATATATAATCTGTGGTGTAGTTTTCTACCTATTAGTGATACCCTCTTTGGTTTTGGTTTTATTTTATTATTTATTAATGCATTTCTTTCCTGCCTCTCTCTCAGTTTGGGTTTCAAGGCGGCTTACAACATTTAAAGAATGGGCAATAAAGAAACCCAGCTACAAAAAAAATGATTAAAATGCATCAGAACACATTTAGATCCAGCAATTAAAATCCAGCAATTAAAAGTCAAGGTCTTTTTAGATTCCCACCCACTTCCACGCCAATTTGCAGTCAACCACATTAGGTCAATTACATAGAATGTAGAAGCCAAGAAAAAGTTCACAAATCCAACATCTGACAGTGGGGATTTTATTTATTTATTTTTTTAGGAAGCATGATAGGATTTCTCTCTCTCTTTTAAAAAGTGCATCTCAGGAGAGAGTGGGACTGTTGAGTCCAATAGATCGATTCACACGGAGATGAATAGCTGCTGTTCCCCAAGGTGGGTCTGGCAAAGCTCAGGTGAAGCATGAGTATGTGGTCATCGTCCGTTATGCTGACCTTTTGCAAAGTTTACTTTGGCTAAAGGGTAGGCCGTCAGCTGGGAATACAACAGGTTCCTGAGCTATCCATCTCCTCATAGAGCATCAGGAGAGTCAAGCAAGCTTTGGGGCATTGGGCTAAATAACAACTGGATTCACTTTAAGCTTTGCCCCCTCATACAGAGCTATGAGACTTTTGCAAAGCCTGCTGTCGCATATAAAGCTTTTGCTCCCTTCTCCCCCTTCCTTGTGTTCATTGTAAAAGAAAAATACAGACCCAGAAGGCCACCCTCTTCTATAAGTCAGTGATTAGGGGCTAGAAATGATGTGATGCAGGAAATCTATGGGCAGGGAAGATCTCTATATCTATCATCTATCTATCTATATCTATCTATCTATCTATCATCTATCTATCTATCATCTATCTATCTATATCTATCATCTATCTATCATCTATCTATCTATCTATCATCTATCTATCTATCTATCTATCTATCATCTATCTATCTATCATCTATCTATCATCTATCTATCTATCTATCTATCTATCTATCATCTATCTATCTATCATCTATCTATCTATCATCTATCATCTATCTATCATCTATCTATCTATCATCTATCTATCTATCTATCTATCTATCTATCTATCTATCATCTATCTATCTATCTATCATCTATCTATCATCTATCTATCTATCTATCTATCTATCTATCTATCATCTATCTATCTATCTATCTATCTATCTATCTATCTATCATCTATCTATCATCTATCATCTATCTATCATCTATCTATCTATCATCTATCTATCTATCTATCATCTATCTATCATCTATCTATCATCTATCTATCTATCTATCTATCTATCTATCTATCTATCATCTATCTATCTATCTATCTATCTATCTATCTATCTATCTATCATCTATCTATCATCTATCTATCTATCTATCATCTATCTATCTATCTATCTATCTATCTATCTATCTATCTATCATCTATCTATCTATCTATCTATCTATCTATCTATCTATCATCTATCTATCATCTATCTATCTATCTATCTATCTATCATCTATCTATCATCTATCTATCTATCTATCTATCTATCTATCTATCTATCTATCTATCTATCATCTCTATCATCATCTATCATCTATCTACACTGACCCAGCAAGGGACCCAGCTACAAGGGACCCAGCTACACTGGCAAAGAAAAAACGATTAATATGCGTTGTATATGCATCAAAACAAGTTGACACCAGATGGCACTGTGGAGTTCTGTTTTCACCAACCTGATTTCTCATACAAAGTTTACAATGCGTTCAACTGAAATGCTTCTTTGATGCATCTAGAGCCAGCCCTAGTCCAGCCCCCTGCAATGCAGGAATCACAGATACGTTTATATACCACTTGGTTGTTTAAAAGAAAAGAAAAAAACCCCTCAACGTGGTTTACAGAAAAAAGGATAAAGCAATGAACTTACCAGTTAAAAATAAAAGCAGTTTAAAATAACTATTTAAAACATTCCCAGAACACTTAAAATGGATACACCCCATTATCGCAGTTCAAGGAGACATCCCAGCCAAGCGAAAGCTCTCAGAGTGTGTGTGGCGCAGAGCCAGAGAAGGGTGTGAGGCCAGTCAGGGATGCCTGAGGACCCATAGCTTGGTGGTAGAGCATATGCCTTGCATGCAGAAAGTCCCTTGTTCAATGCCCAGCATCTCCAGCTAGGGCTGTGGGAGAACCCTTCCTGAAACCTTAGAGAGCAGCTGCCAGTCAGTGTAAGCAATACCAAGCTGGATGGACCAATGGCCTGAGTCTTCTTGTTGAGAAAGGGCCGCAGTTTGGTAGTAGAGCATCTGCTTCACATGTAGAAGGTCCTGGGTTCTATCCTTGGCATCTGCAGGGGTAGAGCCGGGGGAGCTCCCTGCCTTGAAACTCTGGAGGGTCGCTGCCAGAGCTGGATGGACTGATGGTCCAACTCAGTGTAAGGCTCTTTGCTATATCCCTATGCACATTTGTGTCCGAGACTCCACACCCTTTCCCCAAGGCATCCATACACAGAAAGACAGAGCCACTCTCGGCCTCTTTTACCAGCAAGCACAAGACATAAAACATCTTTCATATGACAAGAAGGGAATGACTTTGCATTTGTATTCCATCTCTTCCTGCCCCCAAAGAACAATGGATCATCAGTTCCGGGGCTGCTGTGTCCATTCAAAGAGAAGTATTCTAAATATATTGCTCATCTGTCAACACTCGGCTCGCAGCTTATTCTAACTCCTCTTCCCTACAGCTCCGAAAGGCTCCTCCTCCCAGTATGTGCAAACACAATAGGACTGTTTGCATGCATTCAAATAATTCTTCTCTGTGTCCCCCCCCTTCTTCCTCTTGGCATTTTGACTTGACAATTTGTCAGTCTCATAATTAGTTGTACAATGGGAGCGGGGAACCAGTTTGTAACACCATCATTCCAGTTCACATGCTTCATTGCATGAGACAAAAATATAGGCGGTCGGTGGCGTTAACGGAGCTGCAGAATATGTCAAGATGAACAGAAAATATTTCTTCCTGAGGAATTTATTCCAAACCAATCTTGTCCCTCTTAACAATTACATCTGCAACATGAAATAAAAAGATGTTTCTTCAGGGTGATAATTAAGGCAGAGTTCAGACAGAGGCCTGGTTCACCATAAGAAGCCATGAGGTGAACACAAGCAGTTCCACAGCCCATCAAACAAACCATGGTTTGTTCAGTCTTCCAGATGCTCTTGTGCCTTGGTAGTTTGGTGAGTGCCTGGGATGGGGTGACAAAGCAAACCATAGTTAAGCAAGAGTGCTGGCTTCTCAAGTAACTCTTTGTTAGCAGTGAACCAGCCATAGTTTAAGTGACTGGGAAGGCTTTGCACATGACACAAGTTAAAACTTGCCTAGGAAATGTGGCTGGGTGCCTGAAACACTGAACAGGAAAGTTCTGTGCTGCAACATTTTGTTGCGAGCCCCACTTGGGGAAAAACCTACTGTGGCCCTGTATTTATGGCAAGTCAAGTGTTAAATCCCTAGCCTGAAGTGGAGCAGTGGGTTGGATGGGGCATAGACATGCCCAAAATTTTAAATGATGTGGAGAAAGTATAAACAGATCAGGCTTTCTCTCCCTCGGATCATG
The DNA here is from genome assembly GCF_964234715.1 of Podarcis melisellensis. NCBI lineage: Eukaryota > Metazoa > Chordata > Lepidosauria > Squamata > Lacertidae > Podarcis > Podarcis melisellensis. Next base: position 32,641,849 of record NC_138540.1, read on the forward strand.
CTAGAATCCAGAGTCAGCAACAAAGATGAATGGTGGGGTGATTTATGCCAGACAAAAGGAAGTCCTTATTCAAACAGTGCACTGAGTTCATTCACACAAGAGTTCATTGAGTGGGTGAATGATTGATCGATATATTTATTGGCCTCATTTTTCATTAAAAAAAAATTCAGCAGAGTGGTACACAATATTACAATAAAATAAATAAAAAACATAAATAAAATCTGGTTGGGGGAAAAATTAATGTTTCAAAAGCCTATCTGAATAACATAGTTTTCAGGAGATGTCTAAAAGTAGACAGGGATTGTTTCTGCTGAGCCTCCATTGGCAAGGAGTTCCACAGGGCAGGGCCTGCAAGGTCGACTTACCCCGTATACACCCACTTGAGTACTTTGAACCAGTGCTTTTTTCTGGGGGGTACGCATACCTAAACATTTTGTGAATCTAAGTTTGGCCTCATTGAGGGGCATTATTTAAATATGAGTAGGACAATGAGAGTACCCCTAGGCATTATTTTTTTTTTTTTTAGAAAAAAGCACTGCTTTGAACTGGGGGGAGGGAGATGGAAGATAAGGCAAACAAGATCAAAGATCCTATGCTTCTAAAGACTAGTTTCAGTAGTCCACAAGTGATGGAGAGTTATTGTGCTGAAGTCCTACTTGCTGGCATCCTATGACCCCCTGGTTGTCCACTGTGAGGACAGAGTGCTGGTTTACCTTATTTATCCATTCATTCCCCATCTTTTTCCTGACAGGGACTCAAGGTGGCTTATGAACAAGAACAGCTTAAAACATGGGAGGGGAAATAATTAAAAAAACAATTAAACACACACAATCTATTAATAACATACATTTAATTACAATAAAAAAGCAGCATGTCACCAGCCCTTTTGTTAAAAAGCAGTCAGTTTCCAAAAGCCTTTTGTAACTACAAAGTCTTCACCAGCTGGTGGAAGAATAGCAAGGAGGGAGCCGGACTAACTTCTCTAACTTCCAAAGTCTAGGGGCAGCCACCTAGAAGGCCCTCTCCCACATCCCCACCAAGCATGCCTGTGAGGGTTGCTGGGGCTCAGAGAAGGGCCTCCTCTGAAGATCTCAAGACCTGGGAATACATGTGAGGGAATACAGTCTTTCAAATAGCTTGGACCTAAGACAGATCAGCTTTGGGCCTGATCCAGCAGGGCTGTTCCTTTGGTTTTATGTTTTTAGACTGATAATCCTTTGATAACCCAAGTTTTCCCAACCTCGCCTATGCTTGCAAAAGCCAGCCACACTGCCGTTGTTTACAGCTTTGTGTTTCCACTCCACCAAGAAAGATCAATGAGAAAGGAAAAGGAAAAATGCATCAAAGCAAGAATTCAGCTGATGACTCTGACATAATCAAACTAAATAAGTTAGCTAATTAACTCTACAGATCGTATAATGAAACCACCTCGTCAGAGCCAGACGGATCAATTCTTCCTCACCTGGTTTTCATAATGATTAACTGGGGTTTAAACAACTATAGCTGCTAGCTATAAACGTTACAAGCTGAACTTCTGTTGTTGGTGCTGTAGTTCTTTCTCATTCTACATCTATAGAAAGAAGCAAAATGTAACAACCGCTTCCACTTTATCTGTGATTCCTGCATTGCAGAGGGCTGGACTAGATGTCCCTTGGGGATCCCTACCAACCCTACAATTCAGTTCTTTGATTCTGCTTTGAATCTACATTCAGAAGCCTGCAAAAATAAAAATAAAAACTCTTCAGCAGGGAAAGAAGTGCTCACAGCCAAAGTGGCCAGGATTGATCCCTCCACTCACCAGTTGATGAGCAGAGCATTCAGTTTTGCTGCCTTCAGTGCAGGGGTCTGCTTTGAAAGCACATTCCCAGCAGGATTGAACCCCGCCCTCCTGCCCATCAGGAAGTTGGGCAAATGGGCATCATGGACTGGAGAAAATGTCTCGGAGGGCCAACTTGCACCCCCTGGTGGGTTGACATTGGCACAGAGGCCAGAAGTTCTCCTATTCTAACATGATATAATCTGGGAGGAAATGCATTGAAATCATAACTGGCAATTAAAATACAGGGACAAATTACAGCAAAATAGGGGGTTCTTTTAAGGAAAAAAGAAAGGAAATTTGCTTTGTTGTTGTTCTTTTCATGATCTTCAGCTTTTCAGCACTGTTTAGGGTATTGCTTATCTTTTTGATTTGTGTATGAGATAAAGGCATGTTGCAGGAAAAGTATCTTGATTACAACCATGGATGCAAAGCAGATTGATTATTTTACTCTTCTTCTTCTTCTTCTTCTTCTTCTTCTTCTTCTTCTTCTTCTTCTTCTTCTTCTTCTTCGCAAGCATATCTGATGCTCCTCTAGCCTCCGTAGAGAGAAAAAGGTCCTCTGTCACTAGCCAAAAGGCTAAGGATCACTGCCATGCAGAATCCCAGAAAAGGTCGCATAAGCTTGACCTGAAGTGCCACGACACCTGTTTACACCTGTCCATTTTTGTACTGGCCTTGTCAAGCCGATCTCATTGCCGTCCTCTCCCTTTTCCCTCCTCTGCTTCCCCCCACCAGCCGCATTCCCCTGTGTGTTTGGTCTTTTCCTTTGTAAGCCTGAGGGCAAGGCCGACGTCCTCTTTTCGTGTACAGCACTGCCACCAGCGTGATGCATTGAATTTTAATTACGGCTATCCACAATATGATTTTCATCTGAAAAGCAGGGCTAGCTACATATCAAGTCATGACCAATGTGCAAATTTAAATTTTTTAAAGGATCTGGGATTAGGATGAACAGGAATGTGGAGGGGAGGAAGAGAGAGTAATAATAAATAATAATAAATTTTTATTTATACCCCGCCCTTCCCGGGCTCAGGGCGGCTAACAGCAAATATAAAACATTGATTAAAATGTGACTTAAAGGTAAAGGTAAAGGTAAAATGTGACTTAAATGTGACCGACTCTGGGATTGCGGCGCTCATCTCGCTTTATTGGCCAAGGGAGCAGGCGTCCAGCTTCCAGGTCATTTGGGCAGTATGACTAAGCTGCTTCTGGCGAACCAGAGCAGCGCACGGAAACGCCATTTACCTTCCCGCCAGAGCGGTACCTATTTATCTACTTGCACTTTGACGTGCTTTCGAACTGCTAGGTTGGCAGGTGCAGGGACCGAGCAACGGGAGCTCACCCCCTTGCGGGGATTCAAACCGCCAACCTTCTGATCAGCAAGTCCTAGGCTCTGTGGTTTAACCCACAGCGCCACCCGCGTCCCTAAAATGTGACTCACAAACAGCATAAAACACAACATAAAATGCACCATAAATATCAATAAAATTCAAAAATTCAGGGGTCATTTGGGGGAGAAGGAACCAAAGCGGTAAGGATCCTGGTGACACTACTGGACAGAGCAGAACATATAGAGTTGCTACCATTTGGGGGGCAGGAATCCAGAAGCGTTCCAATTCAGTTTGTGACCCAGGATTTGTCATGCCGAATGCACAGCCCCAATACCTAAGAACATCAGAGACTGCTGGATCAGGCCAATGGCTCACCTAGTCCAGCATCCTGTTTTCAAAATGGCCAACCAGATGCCCCAATGGGAATCCCACAATCAAGACATGAGAGCAAGAGCCCTCTGCCCACCTGTGATTCCCAACAGAGGCATGCATAACACTCCTTCCCCCATGTTATCTTCACAAACACTCTGTGAGGAAGGTCAGGCGGAGACACCATAATTGGCCCGTGGTTGTCCAGTGAGCTTCGTGGTAGAGAGAGGATTTGAACCTAGGTCTCCACAGTTCAAGCCCAATGCTCAAACCACTGGCCCACACTGACTTCCCCAGTCATTGGACCTGCATGTCAGGAAAAAGGAGTAATTGCTGAATTTCCTCTTAGCAGTCAAATGCGCTAGAGGTTTAGGAAGCCTGTTAGGGAAAATAGTGGCATGCAAACAATGGGAGTCAACTAAGGTCGACTCTTGTGGGTATAAATTACTGCACAATCCATCAGCAATACTGGCTTTCTGCTTCTTTGCTTATTATTGCAGGGATATTTATTACAACACTCTATTCAAACAAAGGCAGCAATCTTCTCCACTAGCTTTGCTCATATTACTCTTAGTGGGCAAAAATACTCTGAGTGGATCTATCTATCTATCTACCTATCATCTACCATCTATTTAACTAGGTTATATCCCACCTTTTCATCCAAGAAGCTCAAAGTGGTGGACATGGTTCTCCTCTTCCTCCTTTAATCCCTGCAACAACCTTGTGAGGTGGATTAGGCTGAGAAGGAGTAACTAGCCCCCAAGGTCACCCGCTGAGCTTCAGGGCAGAGTGGAGGCTAGTCTCTCCCAGTTTCTAGTCCAACACTCTAACCACTACACCACAGTAGCTTACCACTGATGCCAGTACAAAGTCAACTCCCAAAATCTGGAATCATGAACAAGGATTTTCGACTGCCACCTGGTGGAGAGGGTGTTCGGCGGGACACATAAACACAAAACAATGCACGTCTAACATCTTTTCCTCTGTTGACTCTCACCTGTTTTCTAACAGAAGAATAGCTTGTTCACTCCACATGCTTCAAGGAATTAAATGGTTTGAAATTGTATGCTCAGCTATCTTGATCTAACCAAAGTGATGGAAAAAAATCTTCTCCTAGTTGTGTGCTGGATAAAATTGTTCCTCTGAATGCTCTATTGACATAAATTAACATAGCTGAAATATCTAGGTGTGTCCCTAGGGGTGTGGGTGTGTTATGCAGATTGCTTGTTTCCTGTCCTCTTGATTTAGCCTTAGTAGCCTGGCAAACGGGGGAAAGAGACGTTCTTCTCAAGTACATTTCCGAGCACAATTCAAAGTGTTGGTGCTGACCTTTAAAGCCCCAAACGGCCTCGGTCCTGTATACCTGAAGGAGTGTCTCCACCCCCATCGTTCAGCCTGGACACTGAGGGCCAGAGCCGAGGGCCTTCTGGCAGTTTCCTCACTGTGGGAAGCCAAGTTACAGGGAACCAGGCAGAGGGCCTTCTCAGTAGTGGCACCCGCCCTGTGGAATGCCCTCCCAGCAGATGTCAAGGCAATAAACAACTATTTTACTTTTTAAAAAACAACTGAAGACGGCCCTGTTTAGGGAAGTTTTTAATGTTTAATGCTGTATTGTGTTTTTAATATTCAATTGGGTGCTCCCAGTGTGGCTGGGGAAACCCAGAGAGATGGGTGGGGTATAAATAATAAATTATTATTACTATTATTATTATTATTATTACAAGGTGTTATGGTTTCAGGAATTAATCGCTTGAAGTTCAGAGAAAAGGCAAGGACGAGGCAACATGATGTAAGTTTCTAAAATGATGCACAGCATGGAGAAAATGGGCAGGGAAAAGTTTTTCGCCCTCTCTCCTAACACATGGACATTCAATGAAGCTGAATGTTGGATGATAAGGCGGGGGGGGGGGGGACGGAATCCACACAGCACATAAGCAAACTATGGAATTCACTCACATAGGAGGCATTGATGGTCATCAAATTAGATGACTTTAGACGAGTCATATTAAACAAATTCAGGAGAAGGCTATTGATGGCTACTAGCCCTGATGGCTATGTTCTGCCTCCAGGTGGAAGCAGCAATGCTTCTGAATACAATTTGATTGGAACTACAGGAGGGAGAGAGGGCTCTTGTTCTCATGTTCTGCTTGCTGTGTTCCCACGGGCATCTGCTTGAACAGGATGCTGGACCAAATGGGCTGGACCCAGCAGGCTCTTCAGATGTTCATGTATGCAGGAGAATGCAGCAGGGATTCACTACCGAGTCAGAGCAACTGAAGACATTTGCCTAAGTCTAGTTAGGAGTCGCAGGCCATCTTCATCTTGTAGTGCTGAGCTGTACGTAAAAGGTCCCATATTCAATCCCTGGCATTTACAGGTAGGGCCAGTAATGCACTCTGCTTGAAACCCCGAAGAGCCACAGCCAGTCAGTGAAGGCAATAGTGAGCAAGGTGGACCAATGGCCTGACTCAATATAAGGCAGCACCCTGTGTTCCTATTTTGCATCTAATGATGCAGTTGCAAACAAATGGGTGTTTATTTGGAGAGCCATTGGGCTGTTGTAGAGGAGGGGGAGAACGATGTATGCCACATTGAGCTCCTTGGATAAAAAGGTGGGATATAAATGCAACAAGCAATCAAGCAAAAAACTAACACATGGACCTTGAGCTGGCTTTTTGTTTACCAGGAGAGGGTTCAGTACAACTACTCTTGCAGCTGAATCAAAGTTTTACATTACATCTTCTTAAACTTCAGCAAATTCTGCCCAGTGCCTCTATGAAAGTGATGATGGCCTAGAATGAATACATTATTCAGTGCAATCTCACCAAAGCCACACACACACACACACACACACACACACATGTTTCACAGGGGGGAATGCACTGGGACAATCGATCTCAGTGATCACGGGTAGGAGGAGGAGTTACGCTAAGACCAGACCATGTCATTACAGAGGAGGCAGGTTTAGTCGTTGTCTGAGGACTATTCCTACCTCCGGGTCTGGTCCTGACCGGATGGATACTAGAATCAGCAAGGGATACCCACATGACCTGAAAGTGTTGCTGTGCAATGCCAGGTCAATGATTCATAAGACCACTGCCATCCATGACTTGATCATGGATGGAGGATTTGACCTGGCATGTGTGACAGAGACTTGGTTGGATGAAGCAGATGGGCCTGTCCTTGCCGCTGCTTGCCCACCAGGTTTCTCTTACGCACAGCAACCCAGGTCATGTGGGCGGGGAGGGGGGGTTGCAGTGATTTTTAGGAAGTCATTAGTCTGCACCAGGCGTCCTATTGGGAAGACCCAGTTTTCTGAGTGCATGTTCTGGAAGTTGGGCAATAGGGGCAGTACAGGATTCCTACTGGTGTACCGACCTCCCCGCTGCACCAAGGATTCCCTGCCCGAGCTGCTTCAGGTCGTGGCGGATATGCTCCTGGAGACACCTAGCCTGGTTGTCCTGGGGGATTTTAACATCCATGCCGACACGACCTTACAAGGGGCCGCTCGGGACTTCGTGGAAAGCATGGCCTCCATGGGGCTGTCCCTGAATAAGTCTGGCCCAACTCATAGCCACGGACATGCCTTAGACTTGGTGTTTACCTCTACGGATGCTGGTGATCTGACATTAACTAAAAGCGAAACAAAAGAAGTGCCATGGTCAGATCACTTCCTGGTGCAACTGGACTTCTCCGCAACCCTTCCCCTCCGCAGGGAGGTGGGACCGATTCGGATGGTCCGCCCCCGCCACTTAATGGATCCAATTGGCTTCCAGAGAGTGGTAGGGGATGCTCTATCCCAAGTTGATGGCCTTTCAGCTGATTCCCTGGTGGCCCGCTGGAATGCGGAGTTAACCAGGGCTATTGACTGTCTGGCTCCGAAGCGCCCTCTCCGACTGCATGGAGCCCGGACAGCCCCGTGGTTTTCCCCGGAGCTGAGGGTGATGAAACAATCGTTGAGACGGCTAGAGCGCCGGTGGCGGAAAACTCATTCTGAATCAGACCGGACACGGGTTAGAGCTCAACGTCGAGCCTACCAAGTGGCAATGGCGACGGCGAAGAGGGCCTTCTTCGCCGCCTCCATTGCATCTGCAGAAAACAGCAGCAGGAGACTTTTTCAGGTGGTTCGCAATCTATCAGAACCACCTGTACCACCGGGGCCTGGTAGGGACCCCAAGATCTCCTGCAATGCTTTTGCAAAGTTTTTTGCAGATAAAATCGCTCAGATTCAGAAGGAGGTAGACTCCACCGTGGGAGCAGGGCCAGGGCGGGAGAGTGCTAGAGTTCTGTCTGGTCCTGTTACATGGGATCAATTCCAATCTGTTACCTCCGAGGATGTGGACAGGCTGCTTGGACGAGTGAAACCGACCACCTGTCTCCTTGATCCTTGCCCATCCTGGCTGATAAAAGCGAGCCGGGAAGGGCTGGGTGATGGGCTCTGCGGGGTGGTGAATGCTTCCCTCTGTGAGGGAGCCTTCCCAGACCCGCTGAAAGAGGCGGTCATTAAACCGCTTCTTAAAAAAACATCTTTAGACCCGACCAATTTGGCCAACTATCGCCCAGTCTCAAATCTGCCATTCTTGGGCAAGGTGATTGAGCGGGTGGTTGCTGAACAACTCCAAGCACGCCTGGAGGAAACGGACCATTTGGATCCCTTCCAATCGGGATTCAGGCCTCACCATGGGACTGAAACTGCCTTGGTCGCGCTGGTTGATGATCTCCGGCGGGCTAGGGACAAAGGTGAGAGCTGTTTCCTAGTTCTGCTGGATCTCTCAGCGGCCTTTGACACCATCGACCATAACATCCTTCTGGACCGTCTAGAGGGGCTGGGAGCTGGGGGCACTGTTATACAGTGGTTCCGCTCCTTCCTCCTGGGCCGTGTCCAGAAGGTGGTGGTGGGGGGTGAGTGTTCAGACCCCTGGGCTCTCACTTGTGGGGTGCCTCAGGGTTCTGTCCTCTCCCCCATGCTTTTTAATATCTATATGAAGCCGCTGGGAGAGATCATCAGGGGGTTTGGACTGGGTGTTCATCAGTATGCAGATGACACCCAGCTCTACCTCTCCTTTAAATCAGAACCAGTGAAGGCGGTGAAGGTCCTGTGTGAGTGCCTGGAGGCGGTTGGAGGTTGGATGGCGGCTAACAGATTGAGGTTGAATCCTGACAAGACAGAAGTACTGTTTTTGGGGGACAGGAGGCGGGCAGGTGTGGAGGATTCCCTGGTCCTGAATGGGGTAACTGTGCCCCTGAAGGACCAGGTGCGCAGCCTGGGAGTCATTTTGGACTCACAGCTGTCCATGGAGGCGCAGATTAACTCTGTGTCCAGGGCAGCTGTCTACCAGCTCCACCTGGTACGCAGGCTTAGACCCTACCTCCCCGCAGACTGTCTCGCCAGAGTGGTGCATGCTCTAGTTATCTCCCGCTTGGACTACTGCAATGCACTCTACGTGGGGCTACCTTTGAAGGTGACCCGGAAACTGCAATTAATCCAGAATGCGGCAGCTAGACTGGTAACTGGGAGTGGCCGCCGGGACCACATAACACCGGTTCTGAGAGATCTGCATTGGCTCCCAGTACGTTTCCGAGCACAATTCAAAGTGTTGGTGCTGACCTTTAAAGCCCTAAACGGCCTCGGTCCTGTATACCTGAAGGAGCGTCTCCACCCCCATCGTTCAGCCCGGACACTGAGATCCAGCGCCGAGGGCCTTCTGGCGGTTCCCTCATTGCGAGAAGTGAGGTTACAGGGAACCAGACAGAGGGCCTTCTCGGTAGTGGCGCCCGCCCTGTGGAACGCCCTCCCATCAGATGTCAAAGAGATAAAGAATTACCTGACGTTCAGAAGACATCTTAAGGCAGCCCTGTTTAGGGATGTTTTTAATATGTAATGCTGTATTGTTTTTAATACTGATTGGGAGCCGCCCAGAGTGGCTGGGGAAACTCAGCCAGATGGGCGGGGTATAAATAATAAATTATTATTATTATTATTATTATTATTATTATTACACACACATCATCGTGGTTGTTGCTTCCCACCCCCACTCCCCTTTGGACAGCTTTGCAGTTTTTCACACCGCTGCCAACAAAATGTCAGGAGTCCTAAGAAGTTTTCAGCCTGGAAGCCAAACAGCAGCAGAGGTGATGCCAAGATAATTCAGTATTTGTAACCATGTTGGTTTTGAAGGATAAGGTAGATGGGCGTGTCTGTCCTTTCGCCATCCAGGATCAGATATAAATAAAAGATGTATTGCAATCATAGAGCGGCAAGGTACAAACAAAAAACAAAACACCAAATCAAAATTTCTCAGAGTTTGCAAAATCCTCCCCCTAATATTTGCAGTAATTAAACATCCGATAAACTCATTCAAGGATTTCCTTGAATCGGATAGTAACTTTGATCTAATCTTTGTGTAAAACAGTTTAATAAGACTAATGTGATAGGTTAAGCTTCTCTAATCCCACAAGGACCTAAACATATATCAAAAAGGGTACCTGAAATCTCTGAACCGAGATAAGGTCCAAGCACACCTATAATTAGGTAGATTTAATGCTTCCAAATATTTTGTCACTTTAATCTGATAATCAAGGACTCACACCAATAAATAATGGAGAAGAGATTTCATTTAAGTAAAAATGGCATGTTTTTGATGGCTTAATACCTAACTCTTTGGGGACATTAAATTTTATATATATTGCTTTTACAGAAGCTAGACCTTATTGGCCAACAATGGTCTCCTAACCATCTACACTGTGATAGAGAAAGATCCAGTGTTCTGCCAGATCCCTTGGCTTTTTTCTTTTCAACTACCCAAAAATGATTTCATAAATCTGTGGGAGTTAGAGACAGTGAGCTGTTTGAATTGCCTTCATGTGCTCTGCTACTCTGAGTTCTGCAGCTCCAGTAAGTTTGGAGAGTGTCCTGAAAACAGTTTTCTGATTTACTGGAAACCATTGTTGTTGTTTTTAAACCTGATGGTGGAGAAGGAAGAAAAAAAAACTCCATCTGCACTTGTGCACAAGTCTTTTCAGTGCCAGTGTAATCTGGTGAGGCTGTGCAGGGACAGACAAATCTGTCGATTTCAATTTCTCATTTATTTTAATCTTAAATTCAGTGCTGCACATTTTCTTAATTTGTTATTTGTTTATTTATTTTTAAAAAAAACACCCCACAAATCCAGAAAACCTGTCAGCATTGTACTATAAATTTGTCCTAAAGCACAATATTGTGTACAGTGTTGACAAACATCCACATTTTTGCAAGAGGACAGCATAGATGCTAAAAGTAAACAAATATTAAAGGCATATTTATTTATTTTATTTCACAGAGAGTGAATGCAGCAAGTTGTATGTAGCAAAAATCAGGAATGAAAGGGAGGGAGGGAGGGAGGGAGGGAGAAATGTCTTTCTAATTCTTTTTTCTACAGCATCTAATGGAGGCAGCTCAGTGCTTTGAATCCTTCACATCCTTGGAGGGGATGCATCAAAAAGACCACTGCCATCCATGACTTGATCATGGATGGAGGACTTGACCTGGCATGTGTAACAGAGACTTGGTTGGATGAAGCAGATGGGCCTGTCCTTGCCGCTGCTTGTCCACCAGGTTTCTCTTATGCACAGCAACCTAGGTAATATGGATGGGGAAGGGAGGGTTGCAGTGATTTTTAGGAAGTCATTAATTTGCACCAGGTGTCCTATTGGGAAGACCCAGTTTTCCGAGTGCATGTTCTGGAAGTTGGGCAATAGGGGCAGTACAGGATTCCTTTTGGTGTACCAACCTCCCCGCTGCACCAAGGATTCCCTGCCCGAGCTGCTTCAGGTTGTGGCGGATGTTCTCCTGGAGACATCTAGCTTGGTTGTCCTAGGGGATTTTAACATTCATGCCGACACGACCTTACAAGGGGCTGCTCGGGACTTCATGGAAAGCATGGCCTCCGTGGGGCTGTCCCTGAATAAGTCTGGCCCAACCCATAGCCGCAGACATGCCTTGGACCTGGTGTTTACCTCTATGGATGTTGGTGATCTGACACTAAGTAAAAGCGAAACGAAAGAAGTGCCATGGTCAGATCACTTCCTGGTGCAACTGGACTTCTGTGCAACCTATCCCCTCTGCAGGGAGGTGGGACCGATTTGGAAGGTCCGCCCCCACCACTTAATGGATCCAAATGGTTTCCAGAGAGTGGTAGGGGATGCTTTATCCCATGTTGATGGCCTTTCAGCAGATTCCCTGGTGGCCCGCTGGAATGTGGAGTTAACCAGGGCTATTGACTGTTTGGCTCCGAAGTGCCCTCTCCGATTGCATGGAGCCCGGGCAGCACCACCTGCGACATCGGGGCCCAGTACGGGCCACATGATCTCCTGCAATGATTTCGCAAAGTTTTTTACAGATAAAATCGCTCAGATTCGGGAAGAAGTAGACTCCACTGTGGGAGCAGGGCCAGGGCGGGAGAGTGCTAGAGTCCTGTCTAGTCAAGTTGTGTGGGATCAATTCCAATCTGTTACCTCCGAGGATGTGGACAGAAGAAGAAGAGAAGAAGAGTTTGGATTTGATATCCCGCCTTTCACTCCCTTTAAGGAGTCTCAAAGCGGCTAACATTCTCCTTTCCCTTCCTCCCCCACAACAAACACTCTGTGAGGGGGGTGGGGCTGAGAGACTTCAAAGAAGTGTGACTGGCCCAAGGTCACCCAGCAGCTGCATGTGGAGGAGCGGAGACGCGAACCCGGTTCCCCAGATTACGAGACTACCACTCTTAACCACTACACCACACTGGATGAGTGAAGCCAACCACCTGTCTCCTGGATCCTTGCCCATCCTGGCTTATAAAAGCTAGCTGGGAAGGACTGGGCGATGGGCTTCGTGGGGTGGTGAATGCTTCCCTCCATGAGGGAGCCTTCCCAGACCCGCTGAAAGAGGCGGTTATTAAACCGCTTCTTTAAAAACCATCTTTAGATGTGGCCACAATGGCCAATTATCGCCCAGTCTCAAATCTTCCATTCTTGGGCAAGGTGATTGAGCGAGTGGTTGCTGAACAACTCCAGGCACGCCTGGAAGAAGCCGACCATTTGGATCCCTTCCAGTCAGGATTCAGGCCTCATCATGGGACTGAAACTGCCTTGGTCGCACTGGTTGATGATCTGCGGCGGGCTAGGGACAAAGGTGAGAGCTGTTTCCTAGTTCTGCTGGATCTCTCAGCGGCGTTTGATACCATCAACCATAACATCCTTCTGGACCGCCTTGAGGGGCTGGGAGCTGGGGGCACTGCCATACAGTGGTTCCGCTCCTTCCTCCTGGGCCGTGTTCAGAAAGTGGTGGTGGGGGATGAGTGTTCAGACCCCTGGGCCCTCACTTGTGGGGTGCCTCAGGGTTCTGTCCTCTCCCCCATGCTTTTCAACATTTACATGCAGCCACTGGGAGAGATCATCAGGAGGTTTGGGCTGGGTGTTCATCAGTATGCGGATGATACCCAGCTCTACCTCTCTTTTAAATCAGAGCAAGTGAAGGTGGTGAAGGTCCTGTGTGAGTGTCTGGAGGCGGTTGGAGGATGAATGGCGGCTAACAGATTGAGGTTGAATCCTGACAAGACAGAAGTATTGTTTTTGGGGGACAGGAGGCGGGCAGGTGTGGAGGATTCCCTGGTCCTGAATGGGGTAACTGTGCCCCTGAAGGACCAGGTGCGCAGCCTGGGAGTCATTTTGGACTCACAGCTGTCCATGGAGGCACAGGTCAAATCTGTATCCAGGGCAGCTGTTTACCAGGTTCCATCTGGTACGTAGGCTGAGACCCTATCTGCCTGCAGACTGTCTCGCCAGAGTGGTGCATGCTCCGGTTATCTCCCGCTTGGACTACTGCAATGCGCTCTACGTGGGGCTACCTTTGAAGGTGACCCAGAAACTACAACTAATCCAGAACGTGGCAGCTCGACTGGTGACTGGGAGCGGCCGCCGATACCATATAACACCGGTCTTGAAAGACCTACATTGGCTCCCAGTACATTTCCAAGCACAGTTCAAAGTGTTGGTGCTGACCTTTAAAGCCCTAAACGGCCTTGGTTCAGTATATCTGAAGGAGCGTCTCCTCCCCCATCGTTCTGCCCGGACGCTGAGGTCCAGCTCCGAGGGCCTTCGGCTGGTTCCCTCACTGCGAGAGGCCAAGTTACAGGGAACCAGGCAGAGGGCCTTCTCGGTAGTGGCGCCCTCCCTGTGGAACGCCCTCCCATCAGATGTCAAAGCGATAAACAACTACCTGACATTCAGAAGACATCTGAAGGCAGCCCTGTTCAGGGAAGTTTTTAATATGTGACATTTTAGTGTATTTTTCATCTTTGTTGGAAGCCGCCCAGAGTGGCTGGGGAAACCCAGCCAGATGTGTGGGGTACAAATAATAAATTATTATTATTATTATTAAACAGCTAAGAGATCATGAAGCGCTTGCATGGTAAGCTGGGGCCCAGCACATCCATTGTTGTTTCTGAAAGCTCTGCTTCACTCAGTTCCTCGTTCCACTGTACCCTCATCCTAACACCCATTTACAGCCCTTTTGTGAACAAGATTTCCTGAGACATTACATCTGAAGGTTTACTGCACTCATATTGCTCCTCCTCTGTGGCCCTCTCCATCTCTTCCTTTGACAGTTCCGTTCCAAAAGAAGCTATTCCCGTTCCCCCCCAAATGATTATTTTCAAACAAACATTTAGAACAGCAAATGGGGAATAATAATACCAAGAACTGTACGGGCCCAGCTCTCTGCATATGAAGTAACGCTAAAGATGTTCCTTTCCCCCTGTGCATTATGCGCCTGCTAAACTTCAGTAGTGCAAGCATTTTCTTTATGCAAAAAGAAAGAATAAAAAAGAATAAAAAATATGCAAGTGATTGTTCCTCCTGCTTGCTATTCATGGCAGGAATCCTGAATTGCTTTATGAATAACATGAATTGATGTTCTTGTCAGACCCAACAATATTTACAGAACATACAGTTACATTAAAAGGGAAATTGGAAGAAAAGATGTGACGATGCCGAAGGAGGTGTAAAAACAAGCCAATTTCTTGAGCGCCATGGAAGCGGCTTACCTTCTTTCCCCCCTTGTTTTTACTGATTTGCTAAGGCTTCTCATTCACAAACTGCTTAGATCAGAATACCGACTGTTTAAATAGGTTATTATCTTTCAAAGTGTTGCTGCTGTTGTTTTGTAAACTTGGTGTTCATCCCGGAAGCTGGCAAGTGAAGAATTTATATGCCAAATCATGACAAGGACTCATGACATCTCATTAATGGAAGAAAGTGTCCACCGTTCAGATATGATAATACTTTTCTTTTTAGGAGGAAGAGGGAAGGAAGGATTTGCAAGGTACAAATGTGTGTGTGTATGTGTGTGTTTGAGAGAGCGAGAGAGAAAGAGATCTGCCTAAATTGCATCTGAGAGATTATGCTATCAGCCTACTGGCCTTCGTGTCAATGTATTTTAGGAAGCAATGAGCTGTTTGCTGTGATAACCCAGTACTGTATTAAACACAGACAAGATTAATACAGTGTTAGCTGGAGAATCGGCAAACAATAACAACACTTCCATTATTTCAGTATTACAAAAATAGTCATTATCAGCATAATAATATCTGAGGGGTTTCCCCCCTGTCAACTAAATGCATGGAAAACTTCACACGGGTGCTTGCTATTTGACCTGTTTTCATCAAATATGGTGGCCTGAAGAAAGACAAAACGGTGAGATCAATGTACTTACCAGAATGCAAACAGGGTTTTTGGTGTGCTGTGCACTGTATGTGGACTGAGCCCTCTGCCCATGTTATAATGTTTCTTCTGATTGATTTTGGCTGAGGGGTTTCCCCCCTGATTTTGGCTTCTCCAACCTCTGTGTGGCTTCTCCTCACACAGAAAAATGACACATATTTGCAAAACATTTGCATGTCCATAGTGTTGCATATCCACCTCCAAGAATTCTCCTCATTTCTCCCAAGACTGGGAAAGCAACAAATCATCCTCCCTACCATGTTGTGGCTACAATCTTGGGAACATACAGCTGGATAAGGCTAATGGCCCATCTAGTCCAACATTCTGTTCTTACAGTGGACTAGTAGATGCCTCTATTGGGAAACCCATATGCAGGACCAGAGCACAAAAGTGCTCTCCCCTTGTGTGGTTTCCAGCAACCACAGAGGCAGAGGGGAGGCAGAGCCCTCTCCTCCATGAATTGGTCTAATCTTCAAAGCCATCCAAGTTGGTGGTCATCAGCTCCTCCTGTCAGAATGAGTTCCATCGTTTAGCTAGGCACTCCATGAATAATTGATTTATTTTCCCCATCCTAAATCTTCCAACGTACAGTGGTACCTTGGTTCTCAAACGCCTTGGTACTCAAATGCCTTGGTACTCAAGCACCAAAAACTTGGAAGTAAGTGTTCCGGTTTTTGAATGTTTTTTGGAAGCTGAACGTCTGATGCAGCTGTCGGCTGTTGTTTTCTGGGCACCTGCACCAATCAGAAGCTGCACCTTGGTTTTCAAACATTTTGGAAGTCAAACCGACTTCTGAAATGGATAAAGTTTGGCTCTTTTGTTTTTGCTATTTATTTTGCATTTTTGAGGCTTTTCTGGTTAATTTGTTTTTGTGACTGTGTGTCTGCGGAAATGGATAAAAGCCCCCCGTCCAAACAATGACTATCATCAATGCAGGTAAGAAAATAATAATAATTTTATTTTTTATCATCTACCTCTTATTTATTTTATAATACAGTACACTGATTATTGCTTTCATTCTATGGATCAATGGTCCTGTGAGATAGTAAAATTCATGTTATATTGCTGTTTTAGGGATTGTTTTTAAAAGCCTGGAAATGGATTAATCTGCTTTGCATTACTTTCTATGGGAAAGCACGCCTTGGTTTTGGAACGCTTTGGTTTTGGAACAGACTTCTGGAACGGATTGAGTTTGAGAAGCAAGGTACCACTGTACTGTTTTCCTTGGATGTCTCAGGTTTTGATGTTATGAGAGAGGGAGAAGAGTCTTTTCCAGCTAGGTCTTTCTAAACTGCTCTAAATCTATAGCGCAGTGTGGGAACCAGCCATTCTCCTGCTAGGAACGGCATTGGATGTATCGCATCCAGCTGATTGTCCTCGCCAGTGAACTGAATGCAGCCCACAACAATGTATATTCCACTTGCAGTGCATAATTCAGCTAGGAGATCCACACAATCATATATACTTTGCTGGACTAGCATGGTGAAAAAGAAAAACGCCTGCTGGAGAGCTCTCCCCCCCTACCCCAACTGCTTTACAAAAATTAAATTCCTTCCCTCAGTTGCTCCTGACCAGTAAAGTTGTGCTTCTTTTGTGTCAAAACTTAACGCCACGCTGGGGTCTCATGTTGAGACGAAAATTGGAAAATAAGTACACAGGTTTGTTCCATCCTGACATTTACCACCCCCACCCCCTTCACCTCATTCTCCTTGTGATATTCTAATCCCACTTTTTACATGCCCCCCACCCCACTCAGCCTTCACAACTTCACAGAAATCTCCTCGCTGAGATTACATCCTTATATAATGACCTTAAGATACGGCCAAGATTTGGAACACAAATTTATTTCCTTTTATTGCTTTGCTATATAAAGGGGAAGGAAATGTACCTCTTTTGAAGGGGCATTCTCCCCCCACCCCATCCCATTCCCTCAGTTCTCCTCAGCAAGGAGCTGTTTCTTCTCTCTTTTATCTTTTGATTTCAACTACAGGTGCAAGTCCCATTGGGGGCTCCTGCTGGTGCCTTTGAGCGCAATATTGGCGCTCAAAGACATTCCTCAAACCAATTAAAATGAATTAAATTAGTATCTGCAGGGGGAATGAATTAAATAAAATGTACAATAATTCCATTCTCTCTCTTTCTTTCTTTCTTTCTTTCTTTCTTTCTTTCTTTCTTTCTTTCTTTCTTTCTTTCTTTCTTTCTTTCTTTCTTTCTTTCTTTCTTTTCTTCTAACACGAACATTCTGTGCCCTCCTAACATTTGAACAAACAGAAGGGAAGAAAACCCATCGGAGGGTGGGGTTAAAATAAGAAGGATTTCACACTTAATGTCTTTAACTTTACTTTGATATTCTGAAAGTAAACAGGATGTTTCTCTACCTATTTCTTGATCTTCCTTACCTTGGAGACCTGGGTTCAAGTCCTCACTCAGCCATGAGCCTACGTAGTGTACCATGGACCAGTCACTTTCTCTTAGCCTAATTTACTGCACAGTGTTGTTAGGGGGATGAAATGAGGACAGGAAGAACCATGTTCACCAACCTGAGCTCCTTGGTCAAAAGGTAGTGTATAGATGTCCTATGTGTTCTATAAATATATTCTCATTCTCTCTCTGCCTATCTCTCTCTCTCCCTCATCTATTCCCACCCCCTCCAAGAGTGCTCCACCCCACATAATAAATCACAAGACACACAATTTGAATGGCAATGCTCATCAGCTTTGGGGGGCCCTGGCCCCCTCAAATATTTCACTGGGGACCCCGAAGAGACCTCAGCCCCTGGAGGTGACTCCTTTGCCCCACTGTCTCATAGTTCCCTGGGAAGAGGGATTGGTTGTTCAACCACTCTGGGAATTGCAGATCTGGAAGGGGAATTGGAATCTCCTAACAACTCTCATCAACCTCGTTAGCAAATAACAGCTTCCAGAATTCCTTGGGGGAAGCCGCAACTGTTTAAAATGGTGTCATGGTGCTTTAAATCCATGGTGGGAATGTGGGTTAAGTTCTAGTCCCAGGCCACAGTGAGAGCAGGACTCAAGACTAGATGGGCCCCTGTTGGCCTAGGATGGGAGTAGCCAGTGTAAGGTTCCCCAGATGTTTCTCAACTACAATCCCTGTACCATGCCCATCCTAGGCCAATGGTCCAACCACTATACCACACTGGACTTGGGCTGTACAGATTTCATGATGCTACGCTGCCCTGGATGTGCCAATGGCCTTGGGGACATGGTCTCTTTTATAAGGATGCATACTGAAGAAAATGCAGCATTTGTAAAGAGGGCAGAACTTTTCCACTAATACGTCAGAGCAGACCAGAGAAGTACAAAATGTTCCATTTTATTTGTTTTGTTTTGTTTTAATTAGAATTTTTCACCCCATGGGCAGGTGGAAGAAGACAGACTCTACAGGAGCCTTTTTGTGTTGGCTTAAAATATGTTTTTGTGCAATCAGCATGCTAATTAATGAGCTCCTTCCTATTAAAAGGAACTCATTATACCGACAATTTGGGGATTGATTGATCCAAAGGCATGGAGCAATTTTACAATTTAAAGAGTGCTGCTGAATTACCTTTTTTGGGGGAGGGGTATAATATTGAAAATAAATATTAAGTTAATGTAATTACCAGCTGCCCCTATGTTGGATTTTCAGTTAACTAGATCTTTAATTAACAATGAAGAATTGTTGGTCAAACTGCTCTGAGCATTTTTAAGCAGAGACACGTGATACGCCTTCTGTGATGCTATGTATGTTTTACACTTTGTTCTGCTCTTACTAGGTCTGCAGTTTTCTTATCCAGAGATGCATTGCCCTTTCTGGGTCTTCCTATAAGATGGAAACGAATGCATCATGGCCTTAGGAGACCCCCTGCTCCCCTCCCAGAGCTACATTTCTCAGAGTTCCCTGTGAAGAGGGATTTGTTAAACCACTCAGCAAATTGTAGCTCTGTTAGTGGAATAAGGGGGTCTGCTAACAACTCTCAGCATCCTTAACAAACTACAGCTCCCATGATTCTTTGCTTAACAGACTACAGCTCCCATGATTCTTCCCAGGTTTCTTCACACCATACATGGGACTCGGCTACACAGCTGCAAATATAACGTTTTAAGTGTGTTTTAAGTGCATCATACAAATGTGACACTGGATGGCACTGATGAGCTAGTGGCAAATTCCATGTATATTTTAAAACTTTTTTTTTACTTTTTTTAAAAAAGCATTTTCACAGCATTTTTTTTATATCTGTGTAGATTCAGCCATGTATGGTGAGAATGATTGCTTTCTTATGCCTCCTTCCCCATTGCTTTTCCTTTTGTGTTGTGCTTTCTTTATTAGAAGCTGAGGGACTGTCTTCTTATTGATCTTTGCAACCTATCGTATTTTTCACTCTATAGATCTCCATAGGACGCACCTTGTTTTAGAGGGGGAGAACAAGGGGAAAAAAATCTCCCCCTCTCTGCTCAGTGCCCCTTCAGTAAAGTGGCAGGAGAAACGGAGCCCCTTCCATTTCTCCTCCCGCATGGCTGAAGGGGCGCTGCGCAGCTCTCCCTCTCTGCTGAAGCCAGGAGAGTCTTGCTCTCCTGGCTTCAGCGAAAGGAACCTGAAGCCTGCAGCGCGCAGCGGGGACTCGCGCTGTGCTCTGCAGGCTTCAGGCAGCTATCCCTGAAGCCTGGAGAGCGAGAGGGGTTGGTGTGCACCAACCCCTCTCGCTCTGCAGGCTTCAGCGAGGTTGGTGTGCACCAACCCCTCTCACTCTCCAGGCTTCAGCGAAAGCAGCACTTCGGAGGCTTCGCATTGCTATCGCTGAAGCCAAGGAGCCTGCATTCGCTCTATAGGATGCACACACATTTCCCCTTAATTTTTGGAGGGGGGAAAAAGTGCGTCCTATAGAGTGGAAAATATGGTACTTTGTAACTACCTTCCCCACATCCAGCTGCTGTAAACAAATAAATATTAAAACAACATACAGGACCGGGTTCTTATCCCAATAAGACATCCCAGAATGCACAGAAACTTCTTCAGATCCATGTTGAAAGGGCACCCAGAAGGAAGGAATTTGACTACCACTGCCCTAAGTCAGAATACAGAATCCTACATTTTTCTCTCCATTCCGCAGCCCAAAATCATTATTTCTTTCACTTTTACCAGCTATGGAAATATTTTGTAGCCTCCCTTTTTTTTCTAATGAAGACAAGTGTTTATTGCATTAATTTTGCTTCAATATATTGCCTCTGTTTCAAGCTGTGGAGACAACAGCTTCTGCAAATTATTGTTATTTTTGTTAGAGGTGGTTGATTTATTTTTAATTGCTTCTTCAGGTCTTGAGGCAGTTCGCCAGTGCACTCAGTTTAATTGCATTTATTATTTAAGGCTGTGAAGGAAAGCTGGTGCTTTATTTTTGCTTTTTGCTTGTTTGTTTGTTTGTTTGTTTTTTGCTAGTGAAGTTATGGGTGATTATGCTGATTTATGAACAGCGGAAAAGGTGTGTGTGTGACCAAATAATGCACTTGTAAACTTCTGGTGTCTGTGGTCACAGGAGCAACTAATATAAAGAAAGAGTGTGGGTCTTGGCATTGGGGCAAGAGGTCTCCTTGTTCCCTGATGCCAGCTGGCTGCTCTCACTGCAGGCTATTGTGATGACTTGTACTGACTTGATTAGTGCAAATTAGGCCCTTGTGGTTGTGCCTTGCTTGGCTCAACAAATGGACTTTTTGTCCTTAGTGGCTGGACAGCTCTCTTCAGCCCGTGGAATGCCATAACAGAACATAGGAAGAGCTGTGCTGGATCAGAAAAAAGAGCTATATAGCTCAGCATCCTCTTCTTATAGTGCCTGAAGGAAGCCTTCTCACCACTTGTGATTCCTAGCAGCTGACAAAGAGATAAATAGAAGACAGAACAGAGCCATCATAGGTAAAGGTAAAGGTACCCCTGACCATTAGGTCCAGTTGTGACCGACTCTAGGGATGTGGCGCTCATCTCGCTCTATGGGCAGATGGAGCTGGCGTTTGTCCGCAGACAGCTTCTGGGTCATGTGGCCAGCCTGACTAAGCCGCTTCTGGCAAACCAGAGCAGCGCATGGAAATGCCGTTTACCTTCCCGCCGGAGCGGTACCTACTTATCTACTTGCACTTTGATGTGCTTTCGAACTGCTAGGTTGGCAGGAGCTGGGACCGAGCAATGAGAGCTCACCCTGTCGTGGGGATTCGAAACGCTGACCTTCTGATCAACAAGTCCTAGGCTCTGTGGTTTAACCCACAACATCACCCCTAGTAGCCATCTATATTCCATGTTGTTTTTTTAATCTTCTTTTACTACCATCCAAACTGATAGTCATCTCTATATATTGTGGAAGGGAATTCCACATTTTAACTACGTATCTGCTGTGTGAAGAAGCACTTCCTTTTTTTCCTGTCCTAAATCTTCCAACGTTCAGCTTCATTGCTTTGCCCTGGGCTCTAGCATTATAAAAGAGGAATACAAAACTCTCCATATCTGCTTTCTCCATGGCGTGGCTCCTTGGGGGAACTCTACTTTCTACATTGGGAGAACTGTCCAGTTGTTCGTATGCTCTACTTCCAGCTCCTCAACCAGTTACTGATTCACTGAAGGACCTGTCCTCTTGTCCCATGACTGTTAAGTTTCTCAGGAGTTTTTGGTGAGGAATTTCACCAAAGTGGTTTTTTTTAAAAAAAAAAAATCTAAGTGTACAATATTGACTGGAACCACCTCTCTCTATATGCTTGTGGATACCTTAAATAAGTCTGAAAAGTCAGTGAATATTTATTCATTTATTTTATTATGTTTATATCCCAGCTTTCCTCCAGGGAGCTCAAAGTGGTGTACATGTTTCCTCTTCCTGGGAGGGAGGTTAGGCTGAGAGACAGTGACTGGCCCAAAGTAACCCATGAGCTTCATGGCTGAGTGGGGATTTGAACCCTGGTCTGCCAGTTCTTAGTCTGACACTCTAACCATTACACCACACTGGCAAAAGCGATGCTGGTTCTGCTTCAGCAAGACTTGCTCTTCTGTATGCCTCATAATTCTATCTTTAACAATGTTTTCCATGAGTTTTCCCAGGAGTGATATTTAGTGAACAGTCCTGTCATTTCCCAGATCTCCTCTCTATCTCCTTTTAAAAGTTGGTGTTATATTGGTCGCTTTCTAGTCCCAAATTATGGAGGCTGATCTTAGGGACAAATTACTGTGTGTGTGTAAGAGAGAAGAAGAAGAAGAAGAAGAAGAAGAAGAAGAAGAAGAAGAAGAAGAAGAAGAAGAAGAATTTAACTTTTTAGTTACTGAAGAACTCTTGGTTGGTTGCCATCTGGACCCAGTGATTTGTCAATTTGTAATTTAGTTGGCATGGCTAGAAACAACAGTTGAATTTTAAATTTGGGATAAGACAGAGCTACATAGATAACTAAGAGTTTAGCTGTGGTAAGCCAAATCTGAAATATTGAGCAAGGAAGCAGGGCCAGACCATTGGCTCTAGTGAGGTGTCAGTTCCATCAGGCTGCTTCCTTCATCAACTGCTGCCTGGAAATAGGCTACAGAGCAAGAAGAGGTCAGAGGTGGATTTCGGGGAATGTGACCAGTTCAGCTGCACTGGGTGCTGAGTCTCAGCGTGCTGCAGGGGATGCCACAATTATGCTTTAGTATGGAGTGTGAGAGGCAAGGGGTGCCCAATTTGGGCATGGCACAGGGCTCCACTCAAATTGAGACCCCCAATGTCTACCGTTGGAGAGGTTGAAAGCAGGACCACTTTATTGGCTGTGCTGAGAAACCATCTCTAAGGAGTGCCTCCTGTTCCTCAATTGTCAACAGACTGAAGGAGAGGAGGAGAGATGAGGAGCACCCCCTTTTCTTTTTTACATTTTGTGTCTTTTAGATTGTAAGTGTGCAGGCAGGGGCTGTCTTGTTTCTGAGCCATTCTGAGATCCCTTTTGGCTGAGAAAAGGGATGGGAAAAATGCTTTAAATAAGTGCACTCATTGGGAATCTGATGCAGGATCAATGGCTGTGTTACTTGAAACCTGCTCTGCTCAAAAAAACAAAAACAAAAAAACAAGCAAACCTAATGCTAAGCCAAAATGGCTCCCCCGAGCTTGCCACCCTTTATTTATTCCCCTTTTTTATTTAAAGAAACACCTATATCCTGCCTTTCATCATCAAGCAATCTCAGGGCAGGTGGCAGGTCACAGCAATAAAATACAGCACAGTATGACATCGATCAAAAACATTTGAACAGTGATGATTATATGCCATATTGCCTTCCTCTTCTCAGTTCAGGCCAGTGCCTTTAGGAGACTTCACCCCCAAAAGCCCAGAGAAAAGAAGACATTTTCATCTGGTACCAAAGAAATAAATGAGTGTCATTGCCAGCTGTATATCGGGGGAGGTTGTTCCATCATAAGCATGCCATCACCAATAAGGCCCCATCTTGGGTCCTGACTCCAAGGACCTTACTTGATGGTAGTAATATTATTGATGGCAGAACTGTAGGTGAACAAGATCAGATGGGCACCTAGAATTAATTCTAGGAATATACGCCCCAAATGATGGAAAATCGGAATTTTTCAAGAAGCTGCATGAGACTATGCTGGACTATTTGGATTACAACAACATTATCATGTTGGGAGATATGAACGGAGTCGCCTCAGTGAATATGGATAAGTCGCAAAGTGCTAATATAACGAAAGACGGCAGACTACCAAAAACCTTTTTCGAAATGACTGACAATTTGGATTTGATTGACATATGGAGGATCAAGAACCCTCTAGGGAAGGAAGGAACTTTCTTTTCTGAGGCCCACATGACATGGACGCGAATCGACCAAATATGGATAACTAGAGGGCTGGCACCTAAGACCAGAAAAGTGGAAATCTGCCCAAAAACCTGCTCCGACCACAACGCTTTGAGAATGGAATTGAGATTAAATACAACCGGATCTTTCAGATGGAGAATGAATGACGCTTTGTTAAGAGATCAGGAGATTGTTAAGAAGGCCCAAAAAGTTTTAAAGGACTATTTTGAAATAAACTTAAAGACAAATGTGGAAAAAAGAACAATCTGGGACGCAAGTAAAGCAGTTATGAGAGGGTTTCTAATACAGCAGAACACGATTAAAAAAAGGCTCTGGAATGAAAAGAAGGAGAAGATTTTGGAGAAAATAAGAGAAGGAGAGAAAAAACTGAGATCCAGGCCTAAATCAAAGGAAGTATTGAGAGAAGTGAAGTTTTTCCAGGCACAATATTCGAAACTGATAAATCAAGAGGTGGAATGGAAAATTAAACAAATGAAACAAAGATCCTTTGAATCTGCTAATAAGTGCGGGAAGTTGTTGGCTTGGCAGTTGAAAAAGAGACAAAAACTTAATACAGTTACAAATCTAGAGATTGAAGGGAGAATGGTTCAGAAACCCGAGGAAATTAGAAAGTGTTTCCAGAGATATTTCAAAGAACTTTATTCACAAAGGCCACAAAAAGGCTCGGAGGTGGACCAATTTGTCACAACTAATGGATTACAAAAAATACCCCAGGAAATGAGAGCAACCCTGAACTGTAATATTACAATCCAAGAAATTGAATGCGCCATTCAGAACCTCCAACTGGGCAAGTCTCCGGGACCTGATGGACTTACTTCCAAATATTATAAGGCATTGAAGGATTCATTGATACAACCATTGTTGGAAGTTTGTAACCAGATTATGGAGGGGAGGAAGGCACCGGAAACGTGGAAAGAAGCTTTCATCACGTTGATACCAAAATTAGAAACTGAAAAAACTCAACTTAAAAACTACTGTCCTATCTCACTCCTAAATGTGGATTACAAAATCTTTGCAGACATTCTGGCAAGCAGGTTTAAGAAAGTATTAAATGAAGTGATTCATAAGGACCAAGCAGGCTTTCTCCCTGGCAGACATTTATTTGATAACACAAGAAACATCATTGACATTTTGGAATTTTTACAGACTAACTCAAATACAAGAGCGGTGTTGATCTTTATTGATGCGGAGAAAGCCTTTGACAACATTTCTTGGATGTTTATGAAGAAAAATTTGGAAAGGATGGGAGTAGGGCGGGGGTTTGAAAATGGAATAGAAGCAATTTATTCAGAACAAAAAGCTAAATTGATAGTAAACAACGTGGTGACAGAGGAGTTCAAAATTGAAAAAGGGACACGACAGGGGTGCCCTCTATCTCCTCTGTTGTTTATTTCAGTCCTGGAGGTGCTATTGAACATGATTAGAAATGACCGGTTGACACAGGGAATTGTGGTCGGAGAGAAACAATATAAACTGAAAGCTTTTGCAGATGACTTGGTATTAACATTACAGGAGCCAGCCTCTAGTACTAAAAGAGCGTTAGAATTAATTTCTGACTTTGGTCGGGTGGCGGGATTCAAGCTGAATAAACAAAAAACTAAAGTTTTAGCAAAAAACTTGACAACTACCGAAATAGAGGAGTTCAGAAAAGAAACAGAACTAAATGTGGTTAAAAAAGTAAAGTACTTAGGGGTGCACCTGACCTCCAAAAATTTGAATTTGTTTAAGGATAATTATGAGAAATGTTGGTCAGAGATCAAAAGAGACTTGGAAACATGGTCAAGACTGAAACTTTCCTTGTTGGGCAGAATAGCTGCTATAAAGATGAATGTTTTGCCGAAAATGCTAATTTTGTTTCAGGCCCTCCAGATCGTGGATAAGGTGGAATGTTTTGGAAAATGGCAGAGGGATATATCTAAATTTGTCTGGCAGGGCAAAAAGCCCCGAATAAAGTTTAAAATACTAACAGATGCGAAAGAAAGAGGGGGGTTTGCCCTGCCGGACTTGAAGTTATATTATGAATCTGCAGCCCTCTGCTGGTTGAAGGATTGGATTTTGTTGGAGAACACCGATGTCCTCGACCTGGAGGGATTTGATAATGCTTTTGGGTGGCATGCATATTTGTGGTACGACAAGGTTAAAGTTCATAAATCGTTCAAAAACCAT
Source organism: Podarcis melisellensis (assembly GCF_964234715.1). NCBI lineage: Eukaryota > Metazoa > Chordata > Lepidosauria > Squamata > Lacertidae > Podarcis > Podarcis melisellensis. The sequence goes on from NC_138540.1 coordinate 32,668,081, forward strand.
ATTGTCAGAAGGGCAATTTTTATGGTCTGGTCAAAATATAAAGACTTATTGGAGAGTAAAACTCCGAGGTGGCTCTCACCGATGGAGGCCAAAGCACGTAAAAGACTCAATATGGAGGCCCATTGGCCTAAATATTGGGAAATAATTGAAAAAATTGGAGACAAATGGAGGTTGCAGAGTATGGAAAAGTTAAAAAACAAGGTGCGAGATTGGTTGCATTATGCTCAAATCCAGGAAGTTTTTAAAGCGGACAAAAAAGTGGGTTTCCAGGAGGAAAAATCGAAACTAGAGACAGAGTTGCTTGAGCCAAAATCTAAGTTAATTTCGAGAATGTACAACTTGCTGCTTAAATGGAATACACAGGATGAGATTGTTAAATCCTCCATGATAAAGTGGGCGCAGGACTTGGGGCACAACATTATGTTTGAAGACTGGGAAAGGTTATGGAACACCGGAATGAAATTCACGGCATGTAGTGCCTTGAAGGAAAATATTATGAAAATGACATACCGGTGGTACATGACCCCAGTCAAGCTTGCAAAGATATATCACCTGTCTGACAATAAATGTTGGAAATGTAAAGAGGAGGAAGGGACATTTCTACACCTCTGGTGGACCTGCCCGAAGGTGAAGGCCTTCTGGGAGATGATACATAATGAACTAAAAAAGGTGCTTAGACTCACCTTACCCAAGAAACCGGAGGCCTTCCTCCTGGGCATGGTAGACCAGAGGGTGGCTAAGAAAGATAGAACTTTCTTTATGTACGCTACTACAGCAGCAAGGATCTTGATGGCAAAGCACTGGAAGACACAAAATCTACCCACATTGGAAGAATGGCAGACGCAGCTGATGGATTATATGGAACTGGCTGAAATGACTGGCAGAATTCGAGACTCGGGAGAAGAAGAAACGGAGGAAGTTTGGGAAAAATTTAAGGACTATTTGAAAAAGCATTATAAGTTGTATGAATGTTAAAAAATGCTTCTCTCTAGGAAATTATAGCTTCAGTATCGGTAAATCTTTGAATTGGTAAATAAGGCACAACAAGACAGAAGTGGTGTAATGAAATAATTTTATTGTGTTGAAACTAAAAATTAATGGATTTGGATTGAAATGTTTAGAGACCAGATATCACGATAAAATGGAAGATATATTATTATGTTTAAAATAAGTCAACAAATTGCTGAGGTTTTGGTTTTACAGAGAATGCAGTGTCCGGAAGATGGGGGGAGTCCATTAGATTTATGGAAACATGTACTTGGAATTTGAATTTTGTATATTATAAACCTAATAAAAATTATATTAAAAAAAAAAAAAGATCAGATGGGCACCAAGTTGTAGAAGGAGGCACTAGACCAGTGTTTTCCAAACTTTTTGGTGCCATTGCCCCCTTGGTTCCATACACTCACCCCCACTGCCCTCTACCCCACCCTAACGGAAGCAAGATTCAGAACAGTGCTTTGCACAACCCACCAAGGAAGATCGTAACACAATGAAATTCAAAGCAGCACCTATTAATTGCATGTTTACTAAAAGTCCAATTGAAACTATTCAGTTGAATTAATTCAACAAAATTGATGAACTTGTTCCAGAGATTCCAGCTTATCAAAGTCTGGTAGTCGTTTGGATCTCTTGCATCCATCTGCCGTTCCCTTGCCTGTTAGCACTCCAACCATTCATTCCATTGCCCCACCCAGGGGGTGGTACAGCCCACCTTGATGACCACTACACTAGATGGTCTCTGGTTGCCTGGAAGGGAGGGGGGAGGGAAGGAGACAGGCAGGCAGGCAGGCAGAGGAGACAGAGGGAGAGAGAAGACGGACATAAAATAAGAAACGCCAGGCGTCCTTAAGAGAAAGTAACTCTGAACTTGCATTTTTCAGAGTGTGGGAAGATTCAAAAAAAGCATATTCCTTCCCCTCTCACTCTTCAATTGACATTCTTACAGCTGTCTTTGATGCTGCTTGGGGCGACTTTATTTAGCCTTTGGTGTCTGCCTGGTTGAACAATCTTTGAAGCTGCTTGAGGCAATTATTATCTTGCCTCTGGCTCTTGCTTGGTTGGACAGCTTTTGTGAGTGTTCTGATCATCCCCCCTTCTAAATATGATGAGGTCTTGTGCGTCTCCTATTGTATCTTTTGTCCGTCCGGCCATTCTTGTGAAGGCTTGATAAGATCCGTAGCTGGGCTCGGTGATATTTGTGCCATTTTAATGGTTTTCATTTCCTTCTCCTTTTAACTCACGCTCAAGTAACTTACTCTTCAAAAACACCTGCGTGGAAATGCTTTTTGAGCTCTTTCCTCTTTTGTAGGGGATCGCTTGTCTTGATTGAATTCTTCGAGATCTGGGCTGTGCCAGGGGAACTGCAAACACACCCACCTCTGCAATAGGAGAGTGGCTGTGACTCCCCAGGTAGTAAAGATGTGGAGCAAGCAGTCCACGTGGGTGGGGACTGAGGAAGCCAAGGTGCTGCTGGACTAAAGATGGGTGAATCTGTTGGTTTCTGGTTCTCTCATTTTAGGAGCATAGAAAAAAGTCCTCTACTGAATCAGACCACTGGTTCATTTGCTCAGTACTGTCTACACTAATGTCAGTGTGCTGGAAGAAGCAAAAATCACCAGCGTCAAAGCAATGATTCTTCAACATCAACTTCATTGGACTGGTCATGTTGCTCGGATGCCTGATTATCATTTTCCAAAGCAACCACTATATTCCAAATTTAAAAATGGTAAGTGTAACGCTGGTGGTCAACAAAAGAGGTTTAAAGACTTGCTCAATGCAAATCTTAAAAAATGTAGTATAAACACCAACAATTGGGAAACACTGGCCTGCGAGCGCTCCAATTGGAGAACAGCCTTTACCCAAGGTGTCATGGACTTCGAAGACACTTGAACTCAGGAAGAAAGGGAGAAACGAACTAAGAGGAAGGCATGTTTGGCAAACCCTCACCATGGTCAACTTCCACCCGGAAACCTATGTCCCCATTGTGGAAGGAGGTGTGGCTCCAGAATTGGCCTCCACAGTCACCTAAGGACACACCATTAAGACTGTGCTCATGGAAGACAATCTTACTCAGCTAAGAGTGATCGCCAAAGAAGAAGACAAGCAAGGAAAGTTCTCAGTCCTACCTGGAGATGCCTGGGATTCAGTCTGGCACCTTCAACCCCTGAGCTACAATCAGCTAACCATCAGTGATATGTTCCAGAACACATCTACAGAAACCCCCCCCCCAGTCTGGAAGAGCCATTTAATCCAATGCAGGAGAAACAACTGCAAAGGGAGGGGGGGAGATGTTTCAGTTGTACATCCTTAGGCCGAGTTACAAGAGGACCTGAGAACTCACTCCTCCTCTCAGTACCTACTCCTCTTCCTTGCTTCCTTTGAGCATCAAATGCAGCCTGATCTACAAAGGGTTTCTCTCTCAATACACCAAAGTTATTTTAAGTGTTTCCCTCGGTGATCCCTGGAACTCACTCGGAGGAGTATGATATGAGAGCTGTTGATAAGCAAACTGCCTCTAGGTGCATACAGGGTACGTATCCTTTTCCCCAGTAGCGTTTTATTTTTCTTATCACCAAATCCCCAAAACTTCGCTTTTAAACTCCAAAGGATTGAAAGTGCCGTTTGGAGGTTTGCTGGAGGCTGATGTTGACTGGGAAGAATTCAGAGGAGTGATTCACATGTAATGACTTCCGAAATGGCTCCCACACCTATGCCAGGAGATGTTATTTATTCCATTTTTATCCCAAACTTCCAGGACCTGCAGACTATCCATTTTGCATGCAGAGGTTCCCAGGTTCAGTCTCCAGGCAGGGCTGGGAGAGACCCCTGTGGCTGAAATCCTGGAGAGTAAAGTGTGTCATTTTAGGAAGTGAAACTTAATTTTTGCAAATTACAGTGGTACCTCGGGTTACAGACACTTCAGGTTACAGATGCTTCAGGTTACAGACTCTGCTAACCCAGAAATATTACCTCAGGTTAAGAACTTTGCTTCCGGATGAGAAGAGAAATCGCATGGCGGCAGCAGGAGGCCCCATTAGCTAAAGTGCTACCTCAGGTTAAGAACAGATTCAGGTTAAGAACGGACCTCCAGAACGAATTAAGTTCTTAACTCGAGGTACCACTGTACTTCAGTGAGAGGTCTTAGAAATATATATTTGGGTGTGAGGAATTCAAATCTGCTCTTATTTTTGTGATCGAACAACATTTAGCTTGGTAAATCTATTTGTTTTATTTTAAAAACACATAAACTGCTCCCGGAAAACCAAAGAATGTTAATTTTACGTTCTAAAAATGTCAGGCAAATTAAAACAGTCCTAATTCTCTTCAAGTGGATGACACCCCTATCATTTTTTTGTTTTTGTTTTAAATCAGTATCAGAGGCGGGGAACATTTTATAGGTCAAAGGCCACATTCCCTTCTGGTGGACCTTCTGAGGTCCATGTGGTTGGTGGAGCCAGAAACAAAGATGGGTGGCACAACAAGTGTAAATTATATCTGTGTTCAATATAGTTGTAATTAAATTTATTAGCCACTTATTTGTCCCGGCAACTCAAAGCGACATAGATTTATTTTTTTTAAAAAAAAGACAAGCACATACAAATATTAAAAACATAAAAAGGAACATTAAAACATGCCACCTGTGCAACAAAATGAAAACAAGACACAGTTAAAAGCCAAAGGTCTGTTTAATGTGGGAAGAGGCGGTCCTTGAGGTACTGGGAACCTTTTTTTCTACAAAGAGGTGCCGGCATTGCTGTGGACGCATTACAATGTCGCTGCCCAACAGCCTCCAACACAAAGCCATGAGTGGCATGCAGCTCAAAGGCTCCGAAACAAAGATCTGGAGGCCATGCCGCTATACGGCAGCCAGTGCACTACAAGGAGGTGCTAGAATGCACCAAAGAGGGGGCAGAAATCAGCTCCGATGAGTTCTGGCCGGAAAAAAGCCCTGCCTAGTTGCTATACACACACACACACACACACACACCACCTCCATCCACTATCCGGGGAAGCAAGAGACATGGTCAGCCTTCAAGGACACACTCCAGCCAGGCAAAAACATTCAGGATGTTAAAGTGGGGCAAGTTACAGATAGGTAGCCATGTTGGTCTGCCATTGTCAAAACAAAAAAAATTCCTTCCAGTAGCACCTTAAAGACCAACTAAGTTAGTTCTTGGTATGAGCTTTCGTGTGCATGCTCCCTTCTTCAGATACACGAAGTGGGGCAAGGGAGGGATGTGGCTGAGGACAGAGGGTGTGGCCTGGAAAGCATTCCAAGGGCCAGGTAGGGAGGCCTTGAGGGCCACATTTGCCCCTTCTCCTAGCAGACCTAGGGTTCCCCATGTGACACTCCTCCAACACACCATCTGTGCCCATCTTACACAATCAGGATTCTGTGTGGCATAATGCGCTGTTGTGGCACGCAGCTTCGAAACGCCTGGTCCTCTTGACATGATTTAATTGTCTGGCTCAATTAACCTTTCCAGACTCCCACCCCCACAAATTATATTTGGAAGGATGAAAGCTGACAGAAGCAACAACTGGGAGAGGGGTGGGAGGACGTGCAGCGCGGTTGCCGGTGCCAAAGTCATTATCGCAAACGTATCACAACTAATTCATAACACTTCGCTTTGATACCTTTCGCGTTGTTTGTATTCATGCAAATTAGCTTTTCACTTGCTTTCGGTGACAGCTGCTTTAAGCAGTTTGAACTTTTCTAATGCTAACTCTCCATTAAAAAGGCACAACAATCATTTTTGAAGTTGGATCTCCGGGCTCAGGTAGATAGGAGACCACGGTTCCAATTTGTAAAGAACTTCATTGATGCATGCCTTCTTTTCCCCTGGCTTCCTGTCAGGGATTCAGCTTTATCTCTTTTCACCAGCTTAGAACTTTTCCTTTTACTTTTTAAAAGAAACAAACTGTTTGGCAAAGCTTAACCTTTGCAGAACTGTCTTGAAAGACCCAGCCCAAAATGTGGCAACTTAGTTTTGCAAGGAGTATGTTCTTATTTATTATTTGATTTATATCAGGACTGGGGAGTGTTGGGAAACACTGCTTTCTGAAACCCCTTATGGAGAGCCGCTTCTACTCAGTGCACACCTGTGTTGTGAAACCTGTGAACTACCAGATTTTGCAGGACTACAGCTCCCATCATCCCTGCCTACTGGCCATGCCAGCTAGGGCCAATGGCGGTTGGAGCCCAACAACAGATTCACCAGTCCTGCAGATTCACCAATCCTGGTTCAGAGCATATTGCATCAGACATCGATTGGCTGTGTCCTGTTTGTGACATCATGCCTATGTGATGCTGACTGGCTGAGGGTTGCCTGTGTGATTAACCCAGGAAGAAGATGCATAATGGAAGGGGGTTTGGTGGCAGCAAACCACAGTGGTGCTGAAACAGCAGCATCAGATAGGGGAAATGATAGGAGAACAGAATGGAAAAAGTGATGCACTTTTCCCAATAGAGGAAATTTACATTTTTAATTACAGTGGTACCTTGGGTTAAGTACTTAATTCGTTCTGGAGGTCTGTTCTTAACCTGAAACTGTTCTTAACCTGAAGCACCACTTCAGCTAATGGGGCCTCCTGCTGCCACTGCGCCGCCAGAGCACAATTTCTGTTCTCATCCTGAAGCAAAGTTCTTAACCTGAGGTAATATTTCTGGGTTAGCAGAGTCTGTAACCTGAAGCATATGAACCCTGAAGCGTATGTAACCCGAGGTACCACTGTAACTCTAGATTCCTCCTGGAGAAGGAATTCCAGTTCTGAAACTAGAGCAGACATTAGCAGTTGACAATTTTTAGAACTGGTTTCTCTCTCTTTTGGGGGCAGGGGCGGGAGAGGAGGAAGCTGGAAAGAAGCTCAAAGCAACCGTTTCCCAGCTCAGAATCTACACCTCACTGCAGCATACACTCCAACATTTCTCTGATGAAAATAGGGGTTGGCCTATTCCAGACTCTCCAGCATTTCTCCGATGAAAATACAGAGGGGTTTGATATGGCCACATTCACACCATACATTTAGAAGACTAGGATACCACTTCCAGTTGCTTGGAGACCCCTCTTCCTCCTCACAGAGCTACAATTCCCAAAGTGGTTTAACAATACATTCCCTGGAAGAGTTCCCTGTAACTGTAGCTCTGTGGGGGGGAGAGCTAACAAATTTCAGCACCCCTTAACAAACTACAGCTCCCAGGAGTCATTGTGGGAAGCCACGACTGTTTAAAGTGGCATCATAACACTTTAACTGCACGGTGTGACTATGGCCTCTCTCCATGCACAGAGTGCAGCAGGATACTCTGTGCCCCTGGGAGGTCCTCTTGACAAATCTATATGCTTTCCCTCCACATACACGCCACCCATCATAAATGTGGGTCTTTTATTAGTCACTATATAAACGCCAGGTGCTCTTTGTTCCAGGTCTATGTTTGAGCTGGTAACAGGTGCAACGATAAAAATGAAATACACAAAGGAAGATCAGCAGTACAGCAAGTATCTTTATCCCCAGACTGTCCCATAAAACCAGCATCCCGAGCAGCCTGGGTCCAACCTCTTCCAGGCCCGCTGCAAGGCTGTTTCCAGTGCCGCTCAACTAAAAGGCTCCAGCTTTTAAGAGTACAAATCATCAGTTATCCAAGCTTATATTTGACAAATTAAATTGCTCGGAATTAAAAAAAGCTGTAGATCAATACGATTTGAATGATCAATTAATCATTCCCTTTAATTAAAACCAGCAAATCCCAGTGCATTTCATTTACATTTTATTACACTATTTCTAAGCGGCAGCTTTTAGGCAACGATATCGATTGGAGCCATACTCTCCGTACCTGGGGATCAAGTAATTTATTAATCAGCAGCACACACCTCGCTATAGGATATATTGTTTAATTATCATAGGCCGCTGCTCAGCGAAGCCTTAGACTGTGAATTAACTAAGATATCAATGCCTCGCAATCCTAGTATGTGCTAATTGTTGATGGCGGCAAATGCAATTCTCAAGGATGAAATCTGGGGGACAATCAGGCAGAGGGTGGAGTCTGGCTTGTTTTTAGGGTTGGTATCCAATCGTAACAGGTCCCATCAGTGGAGGGGTTTCAATTTGCAGAATGGGTCCTTGCCCCCTTCCTACCTCACATGTCTGCTCCACACCTTCCCTAAATCTGCTCTGGAGCATCTGGGGAACCCCTAGAACAGATTCAGGGGGGATGCCGCAGAAGAAGAGGAATGAAGTCCTATTGAACAAGTGAAATTCAAAGTACTCCGGGAACGGGAATTGATTGTTAAACCACTCTGGGAATCACAGTTTTGGGAGTTGAAGAGGGGTCTCATAACAATTCTTTTTTAAAAATAATTTTATTTATAATTTTCATTTATAACAAATAATCATTTTAACAACAAAAACAAACAATTCTCACATATCAAATCTTGACTTCTCTCTCCGCTTTCAGAGATTCCATGAATTTACCCTTTTTCTTTCTTCTGAATATCCCAATTAACTCTATTTATTCTTCTCCTCTTCTATTTCATATATGTTTTAGAAACTGCAAGTTTTTACAATAATCCTGCTAATGTCTTAATTTGTATACAGTTTGTTTGTAAATATTCAATAAAGGATTTCCATTCCTTAATTAAAAGTTTGTTGTCTTGATTACTTATTCTTCCGGTAAGTTTCGGAATTTCTGCATAATCCATCCATTTCCGTAGCCATTCTTCTTTCATCGGGACTTCTTCTTTCCATTTTTGGGCGAATGTCATTCTTGCAGCAGTAGTTGCATGCATAAATAAATTTCTATATTGTTTAAGTAACTCTGATCCCATAATTCCCCAAAAAAGCTTCTGTTTGTTTGTTTGTTTGTATTTTAACAAAGAGTCTCCTTACAGTTCTTAGCAAATTACATCTGCTAGAACTTTTGGGGGGAGCTATGACTATTTAAAGCGATATCATAGTGTTTTAAGCATATGGTGTGAATGTTACCACCGTGTCCTTGACTGCAAGACCAGTTCAAATCCCCCTTTACAATTTCCCGAGTTCCTTGTGAGGAAGTATTGATTATTAAACCATTCTGGGGATTGTGAGGGAAATAGGGAACCAGAATTCTTTGGGCAAATTTCTGACTGTTCACAGTGGTATCACAATGTCTTAAAAGTATGGTGTGAACATGGCCACAATGTGGTAAATGTGTTTTTGACTATGACACCAGTGAGGCTCGAACCCTTGAGGTCCTTGAACCAGTCACCCTCTCTCTCCTGGCCAAACCAGGGGCGCTGTCACGAGCTCCTTAAAGAAAGGGCAGGATAACAACGTAAGGAAATAAAGAAATATATAGGGCAGTCCCTACAGCACTAAGTGGGATGGAATTTCACTCTCCTTGTTTCCCCACGTAACAATTGTTTGGAGACATGGGAAGTAGCCAGTCAGCTGCTGCATGCATGTAGAGTCGTACTGAGGCTAGAGATTTTATTTTCAATGATAACTGCAGCAGAAGCATTTGTGTGCCCTGCTAATCTTCAATGATGAGAATGAATTTCTCAGGGATTGTTTGACCTCTAACTGGATCCAAAAAGAACATGAGCAATACAGGGGGGAAAACTGAGGTGGGGGTGGGAGAGAATCAGACGATGGCGACAAGCAGAACTAATGTGTTGTAAAAGAGAGTGCTGTTGAACATGGTGTACAATGCATGATTTACAACTATTTTTCTTATGATAAATTGGAAAATTATCACTGACCTTTTCCTTTACTTGAAAGTGGCATCTTAAGAGCTAGAGAGGTAGTGGGAGGGAGATAAGTAAGGGATTTTTTAAATGATTGTTTTGGGGAAAAGAGTATGCCTGGAGGAAATAAAAACGTTACATTAAACAGGGGAGATTTATTACTTTGTTAGGATAAAGTTGTTTGAGGTCTTAAAATACAGCTGAACCAACTGCAATGGAAACATTCAAGTATCTGGACAACTAGTTTTTCATATCATTACAGGTTTGACCAATAAAATAGTTATGCTGGAATATTTTCTTCCTTGGAATACCAAGCAAGAAGTATACCAAGACTCTGTACTTCTATGTGATTGCCTTAGTGAAGGAAATTCATTGCACCCTCAGATGCATTTCTGCATGCCCGTCACTGGTTGGCACATGCTCCAGTGAAGTCTCCCCTTTGGCCTTGCTGCTTTGCATGACTATGATACACAACACCAAGCGAGAGCTGGACCAAAAAGAAAGCTGATCGCCGAAGAATTGATGCTTTTGAATTATGGTGCTGGAGGAGACTCCTGAGAGCCCCATGGACTGCAAGAAGATCAAATGTATCCAATCTTAAGGTAATCAGCCCTGAGTGCTCACTGGAAGGACAGATCGTGAAGCTGAGGCTCCAATACTTTGGCCACCTCATGAGAAGAGAAGACTCCCTGGAAAAGACCGATGTTGGGAAAGATAGGGGGGCACAAGGTGAAGGGGACGACAGAGGACAAGATGGCTGGACAGTGTTCTTGAAGCTACCAGCATGAGTTTGACCAAACTGTGGGAGACAGTGGAAGACAGAAGTGCCTGGCGTGCTCTGGTCCATGGGGTCACGCAGAGTCGGACACGACTAAACGACTAAACAACAACAACATTAAATACACACATAGTATTAATTCAGCCCTTGCAATTGTTTTGTTTTTTTTTAAGTAATATTTATTAAATTTTCCATTAAGAACATACAAATACAAAACAACTACAATGAAAACAAACACAAACAAAAAACAACAAGTATAATTTCAAAACTTATTTTCTCAACCTTATTTCCCCGACTTCCTCATACCTCACCGTTTTGTATTCTAGTTTCATTATCCCATCAGCAACTCCATTCCCTTATTTCCCAAAAGTTTCTTATTAATTCCATTCCTTTTCTTACTCTAATGTATCTGAAAACCAGTATTTTTAAATCCATGTCAATCTAGCATTCTTTAATCTTATAATAATTGTTAAGATAGTCCTTAAATTTCTTCCAATCTTCTTCCACTGTCTCTTTCTCCTGGTCTCGGATTCTGCCCGTCATCTCTGCAAGTCTAATTCAGCCCTTGCAATTGTAAGCCACACACCCTTTCCTTCTTGGTATGGTTTATTACCGACTCAGGAAATTGTATGGCTGCATCCTGTACTGGACTTCGAGCGTCGGAAGAGGATCTGGGAGAGACGAGGGTTGAAATTCCCCTGCAACTGGCCAAGAAGCTCCCTGCGTGTGACCTTGTGCCCATCACTCGGCTTCTCAGCCTAGCCTACCTCACAGGGTTGTTGTGGCAATTACACATGCTACCTTGAGCCCATTGGAGGGAACAAGCAGTATATAAACAAACTTCCTTATAGGCAATTGTGACAATTCACCCTTAAAAAACACCACCACCAATTTCATTTCATTCTCCCCTGTTGATATTATTAATCATTTTATTAGCATTGCTATTTATAAAAAGTTCTTTTTATTAAAATTTAGTAAAAAGTATTTAGAGAGAGAAGAAACACAAGTCCCCCCCACCCCCGACTAGGGTCGCCTGCGCAGGCGCAGCTCAAACTTCTTACCCCATTCTCTATCATGCACGCAATGACGAAGGCGGCGACAGAGACTCCAACTCCTCTACGACCACGCCCCTTGGCCTTCTCGTCACTGCTCCAGCCACGCCTCTCCGTTCGCCCTCTTTCTCTCCGGATAGGAGAGGGAGGGGTAAATTCCTCTAGCGCGCCTGCGCCGCTTCTTCTACCGGCGTCTGCCGTCATCGCGTGTGCGCGTCGCACAGCCTTGACGTCGGAAGCGAAGGTGACCGGCCGGAGGGGGAAGAGAGAGGAGAAGTTGACTCCGCCGTCGCCATGTTGTCCGTGGCCGCTCGCTCCGGCCCGTTGGCACCTTACCTCTCGGCCGCCGCCCACGCCGTCCCGGGCCCGCTGAAGCCCCTGGTGACCGGGTTGGCTCCGGCGGCCTCGAAGCTGCCGCTGGACCCGAAGCGGCCTCTGCTCTGCCGGGAGTCGCTGCAAGGCCAGGCCGCCCGTGGGGGGCTCGTCGCCACCGCCAGCCTCAATGGTGCGGGCGGGGAAGGAGGGCGGGGGGCGGTCGGCGCTGCTTGAGCAGGGCGGGGTATGGGGTCGCTTCGCTTTCTCTCTGCCTCCCCTCCGTCCCTCTCCCGCTTCATTTACCGAGGTTTCCAGGGTGGCTCAGAGGCGTTTTCTGTGTCCCCTCTGGGCTTCATGAAGACTAGGGAAGGTGACAGCAAAACGCCCGTCGTGCATCATAGTAGTGGGCATGCAGTGTCGGGTAGAGGGCTGCCCCACTTCATTGAGTCATTGATTACATTTATATCCCACTCCCCCCCGCCCAGGAGATCAGTGGGGTGTATGTGGTTCTCTTCCTTCCACATTTTATCCCCAGCACAACCTTGTGAGGTAGGCTAGGCTGAGAGGTGGTGACTAGCTCAAGGTCACCCCGCAAATTCCATTTGCTGAGGGGGGATTTGAACCCTTCTTGCCCAGGTCCTAGTCCAATACTTTAACCCAGACTTTCTCAACCTTGTGCCCCCATGTGTTGTTGGACTACAACTCCCGTTTTCCCCACCTAGTAGGTCCAGTGGTGAGATGATGTGAGTTGTAGTGCAACGACATCTGGGGACCCAAGGTTGAGAAAGGCTGCTCTAACCACTACACCACGCTGGCTGTCACACACCTTTAGGCTGAAGGGTGCTCACTTGATTCAGATGCTGCGGTGTACAAAACAGTTTCCCCGCACACAAGTCAGGCTTCTCCTGGCTTTCTATACTGAGGGAGAACTTCCTGAATGGAGTGGTGCTGGGTCTGAACTGTGCCACCTCAAACTTAATATGCCAGATCGCCTTCCTGACGAAGTTGGTGCTGTGCAGTCATTAGAGTAGCAGTCCCCTAAACCTGGTGCTATCCAAATGTTTTTTGGACTACCATCCTTTGCTTGATAGTCATGCTAGTGTGGGTTGTGGGTCAAAATATCTAAATGGCACCAGTTTGGCTTCGAGTGTTGGACTACGACTGGGGAGGCCCAGGTTCATATCTTCACACACCTGTCAAGTTCACTTGGTGACATTGGACAAGTCAACATAAACTGCGTTATACAGAGTCAGACTGGGTCCCTCTGGCTTGGTGTTGTCTATACTTGGCTGACAGCTGTTCTCTAGAGTTTCTATCTCTCAATCTAACCTACTTTGCAGGGTTGTTGTGAGGATGAAATGAGTTGCTGTGGGGGGGAGTTGAGATATCTGTAATAAAAAGTGTGAGTTTTCTTTACGCAGGGATTTATTATTTGCTTCATTGGGGCTGTCATGCTGAAGATGGAGGCTCACATTATTGAATGTTCCTTTGTACAGAGCAGAACAGAAGTCCCTGCATGCAGGCTTGGTTGTAGCCTTCTACCTTGGTTTCCTGTTTGTGGGGAATATTCATACATGGAGCATTATTTTCTGGCTTGTACTACTCCAAGACTGCATAATGGAGCTTGCATGATTGACTATCCCCACCCTGGCAAAAAGACACAACCAAACCCTCTACCAAAACCTTAGGTATTAGTAAGAAATCAATATGGGGAAGGGATATTTTTAGGTGTAGGCCTACTACCACTGAGTGAGATAGATCAAAAGTCTGACTCAGTACAAGTGTTTTCTTTGGAAGGAGTATTAAATCACACAAGTTTTTACCTGCAGCCTCAGAGATGCAGTCCAGAGAAAGATTTACCATATTAAGAATTATTCCTAAAATGGGAGTTGGAAGGGGTTAGACTTGTATAGTGTAAGGATTGTATCTGTGTTTATCTGTTGCCCCAGCATAATGCTTACCACCCCACAGGTTCCCCGTTAGCTGGTTCTTCATCTCATATCACCAGGGGATAGTCTTTTTGTTCTCACTGTTGCAGGATCACTAAGTTCAGCCCTTCGCTTTACACTCCTCTAGAGAAACTAACCTTTCACTTGCATAATAGGAAGTAAGAGCTATACTTGGGGATGCTGTTCGTATATAGCTGAATTTGTTCCTTTACCCAAATTGAAAAATGGGAGTGGGGTGGAATGTTGGAGGTTGACTTTTTGTATAGAAGAGCCCTGCTGGATCAGAGAGCATCATTTCTAGTCCAGTATCCTCTTTGTAACACTCTCCAGCCAGCAGTACTGGAGGAAACAGTACACACACTGCCCCAGTTGCTTGTTTCCAACTGGTAGTTTTCTAGTTTATTGTTTTATGTATTTAAAATGTTTATTTTAGTCATTTAAAATGTTTTATTTATTTAATATATTCATTGATTAAAATATTTATATACCACTGTTTCATTTAAAAAGTCAAAGCACTTTGCAACAGTAATACATATGTACAATAAAAGCATGTAGATATTTAAAAAGATTATCAATTATTGCAGAAAGATGTTTTCTTAATTGACTACATAATCTTGGCAGGAAAGAAAAGCTGTCAGCAGATGTTTAAAGGTTAAAACAGAAGGTGGCTGCTGAATTTCTTTTCAAGGGACTGGGCTGATGACACTAAAGGTTTGGTTTCATGTGTGTGTCAGATGAGCCTTACCAATTGTCTTTCACTTGAAATCACAAGGTGGTGTTTAGTAAAATTACAGTACAAAATGAAGCAGCAGCCAGTGGGTCAGTGGAGGCCTATTAAATGTGATCAACTGATACCTATTAGCCAGCAAATAAAGTGAGTTCTAGTTTATAAAAGGGCAGGTGCTAAGTTGTGGGACTGCTTGGAAGTCGTGGCAGTTATAAAAAAAAATCTGATACAGTATTTTCAGCGTAGACCCAGTTTGGGTTATTTGCTACAAGGTTATAATGTAAATATCCCGTGTATTATGGGCCAAGTATAAAGGGAAGGATAATATGCTACTAGAGGGAATTGCAGAAATGGGTTAAACTTTCTTTAAAAAATTGTGTTGCTTCATTAGCTTTTTATTGGATGTAAATAGTCTTCTGTTTAACTTTAGACCTTGAAATTAAGTGTGTATTAGCTTGTCCTGAAAATCTTAACACAACCTTCATTTAATTTCTAAGGAAGCAGTCTTAAAAAAAAATCTTATTATAAAGAGATGCTCTTATCCCTTCATTAGTTCAAGCTTGTTGCAAACACTTATTGTAATCTCTGCACAATGTCCCAAGAGATCCTAATTACCTTGAGCTTGATTCCGGAAGCCCTTAGTGTTATTGCCCTTAAGTCAAAAAATAAAACTTGCACTTGCATTCTTACGAAGTTGCATTTTTATGAAGTACCCTCATTTCTTAAAAAATAACTTAATGAAAGTGGATGGTATTGAGCTGTTGTGTCTTAAAACAGTTACATATACTCTAGTAAAAATAATTTTCCAAATACTCCTTTGGATTTGACAGAGTTATCATGCTAAGTGATTCCCCCCCCCCCAATCAGATATTTTAGCTTAACTAATTCCTGCAATTGGAAAGAGTTGATAATATTTTCATAAGCGACATGAAATCAACTATCCAGTTTGATTTACCAAATATGTCAAGCATACAAAATTGAATTTGAGTCAGTTTGCATTTGGAAGCTTTCTTATTCAAAGTTTTCAAAAAAACCCCACTAATATTACTGCATCTAAAAGAGATACTAATCCTACTCTAAACTTTAGATGTAATTTCATAGGCTACAATGTAGCTAATGATGCAAGCATAAGTTCACTTGTTTGCTTGGCTAAATGTAAATCAAGGTACTTTGGTTTAACTGGTTTGTAGATTAGGCCATAGAATTCCCCATAAAATGTAGAGAAATCTTCTAAATTTGTAAATTAAAAGTGTCTTTTAAAATTTAATCAAGTTCTAAGGTTGCCATATTTTGAAGAGCAAAAAAGAGAACACATTTGCTGACTTCTACTTTTAACTATGAATCGCTATGACGACACTCATTTTACATACTCGTGAAAAAGAGGACATATAGCAACCCTATAAAGGGCTACTGGAGTGGGTTTAACAAAACACTTTGGAATATTAGGGATTTCTTTACAGCATACAAAACACGCTAGATTTCTCCCCCTTACTCCAATATACAGTGGTACCTCGGGTTAAGTACTTAATTCGTTCCGGAGGTCCGTACTTAACCTGAAACTGTTCTTAACCTGAATCACCACTTTAGTTAATGGGGCCTCTGGCTGCTGCTGCGCTGCCGGAGCACGATTTCTATTCTCATCCTGAAGCAAAGTTCTTAACCTGAAGCACTATTTCTGGGTTAGCGGAGTCTGTAACCTGAAGCGTATGTAACCTGAAGCGTATGTAACCTGAAGCGTATGTAACCCAACGTACCACTGTAATCATATTTGTGTTCTTTTCTGCTATTTACTATCATTGATGACAATTTATAGGCTTCCCAGCCAGGAGATAATAGATTTTCATGTATAATTGCAGGAAGAAATAAATAGAATGCCTGCACCTCCATAAGGTGATTTAGTTCTTGTATGGAACGTGTATGAAAACCAATAGTTAAATGTTCATGATAGTTAGTGTAGTACCAAAAATATAAATTTTATGGAGTCAATCTGGTACCAGTATAATGTCCTGTAATTTTTAAAAAATCAGTAATTGGTTTTCTCCATTCTTTTGCAGCTCCTGCTAGCATTCGTTACGTCCACAATGATGTCGCTGTGCCTGACTTCTCTGACTACCGTCGTCATGATGTAACAGATGCTGCAAAATCATCCCAAGAGAGCAGTGAATCCAGGAAAGTCTTCTCCTACTTTATGACAGCAACAACCTGTGTGGCGACAGCATATGCTGCTAAGAATGTTGTCACTCAGTTCGTCAGCAGCATGAGTGCTTCTGCTGATGTGTTGGCATTGTCGAAGATTGAGATCAAGCTCTCCGATATTCCTGAAGGCAAGAATATGACTTTCAAGTGGAGAGGGAAGCCTCTCTTTGTGCGTCACAGAACCGCAAAAGAGATTGAGCAAGAAGCTGCAGTATCTTTGACTGATTTAAGAGACCCCCAGCATGATTTAGACCGAGTAAAGAAACCTGAATGGATCATCCTGATCGGTGTTTGCACCCATCTTGGCTGCGTACCCATTTCAAATGCTGGGGAATTTGGTGGCTATTATTGCCCCTGCCACGGGTCGCATTACGATGCGTCTGGCAGAATCCGCAAAGGTCCAGCTCCATTAAATCTCGAGGTTCCCTACTATGAATTCCCTTCGGAAGATTTAGTTATTGTGGGTTAAATTTCTGGATGCCTGGCTCTTTATTTCCTGTATGTATGCAGAGGAACGAGGCTGGTGTTCATGTAATGTATTTAAAAAACAAAACAAAAAGTTGAGTGGAAAGTATGGCTAACTGTCCCAAGTCACTGTTCAGATCTGATTGTTTGTGTACTTGGTCAGTTTTAATAAAGGATTAAAGTGCTTTCCCATAATGATGTGTAGCTTGTGTATAATTAGTAAAGCAATTGAATGTTTTCTAAGAGAAAATCAATACTTCTTAATAAAAAAATAGTAACCTTTTTGGATGAAAAGCTATGAACCAGACAACTGAGGTTTTGATGGGCCAGTTTGCACAGGAGTTTTTGCTTTATGTGTGAGTAGGCCCAGCCATCCTTGGACTCATACTGAGAATCTCATGAGCTTGTTGGGTTGTTTTAAAGCTATAGCAGAAATAAGCTTCTAATGCCTTCCATCATTGTGTGCCCCTGGTGGAGGTTGCACTTGCACTAGCTTCTATATGATGACAAATACAATTTATTGACCTTGTGCTCTGACATCTTTAGCCTCCTGGATGCATTTGGAGAACTTAGGCCCCTCACCTTGACTGAAGAAATAAAAGAGCCCAGCCATCTTCTGTTGTTATCAAATAAACAGCTAGGCCTTTCTCAGTCACTTTCCCATGGTAAGATAAAGGACTCTGATTGATATGCCACTCATGGGAGATTATGGGACACACTGGACTCCCATCATTGCAGTACTGTCTCTAGTTCCTGTAGATCTAATTGGCCATGCTGACTGGGGCAGATGGGAGTTGGAAGTCGAGCAGTTGTTTGAGAGCTACAGAACTCCCATCCCTGGTTGTAGATAGAGATCAGGGATCAGTTACCGTACTCTTCCACATTTATGTTGGAGAAATAGAATGAAAATATGTGGAGTAACATCTGGTCAATGCATCACTGTAAGTTTCAAAATATACCATGCAGTTCGAAAGCTAGCCAAACATGAGTGGTGGTGGTGGTATTATTATTTTTTTTAAAAAAAAAAAATATATGACAGCCCTTTGGATTGTGATCATACTTTCTAGATTTGTGTGTTAATGAAGCAGCCAGATCTGAAAGTAAATCTGGTCTTTGTCCAGAAACCTTTGAATTAAAATGAGGCAGCAGTTTCTGAGCACAGAAATGCCTTATCCTGCAAATTTATTTTTTATTTTGCTAGAGAATTGTTCCTTCTCTTTTGAAGACTCACTGATTGATTCCCTCCCCACCGCACCCCACCAGGAAATAGAGATGTAACAACCACAACCCTTTTGCTTCAAGCACTGAACTTCTTACACGACATTAAAGGCGAGTCTGACACATGAAAGTAAAAGTTTGCATTTGTTTTTTCAGCTTTATTCCAGCTTACAAATGATGTATATGGTCAGCAAAGCGGTCAGTCAGAATACTAGGATACATAAAATGCAACTTAAATACAAAATGCACTGATGTCCCAGCTACACTGTACTTCCCAAAGCAACTCTTTGATCTCATGTAGGCTTCCCTGATGCGCATGGTGTCTGTGAACATTTCTGCACTTTGATTTTTTTGTCACCCAGTCTGTTCCACCAGCCAATAACAATGATACATGGAATGTTGAGGTGTGACCCCCCGTAAGGTGTTAACACATAATATAAATAGATGTTAGAAATATTTGAGAAATATGCAGGCTAATAATATGTCTGCCCCAAAAGCACCACTTGGGCAGAGTGTCAAGCATTGGCATTACTCTAGAAAGTCAAGGTTTGGTTGGAAGTAAGCTACAACAAAAGAATCCATGACAAACAATGCCACTTGCTTGTTTCTGCAAAATTGTGCCATGAAAATGAACAGAAGGACAGATTAATTTAATGGTGCAATGCCAGTTATAAATATCATAAACCAATGCCATGCACCTTGTGTTCTAACAAAGCTATTGTGGCCTGCCAAATACAGAGATGGTGTTTTTCAGATCTGAATAAAGGTAGGTAAAATACAGAACACAATTCTGTATTTTGCACAAGAATTCTGCAAAATCTTGAAAAGACTAATCCTTTAGCAACTGCTTAGTATAATTATTTTAGGCCAAAATGTATTGTGGTTGCTTGCATCTATGTTGACATGCAACTCTTTTTTTTTTTTTTGCATTAACTGGATTTAAAAAATGGTTCATTGGTTATAGAATGCTCTGGTGGATCAGAGAATCATAGACTTGTAGAGTTGGAAGGGATCCAAAACCTCATGTAGTCCAATCCCCAGCAATGCAGGAATCACAGCTAAAGAGTCATTGACAGTTGGCCATCATCCCTATGTTTAAAAACCTCCAATTAAGGAGAGCCCATCGCCTTCTGAGGGAGCCCACTGTCAAACAAGTCTGAATGTCAGCAAGTTCTTCCTAATGTTTAGTTGGAATCTCTTGTCCTTTGAATCCATTGGTTTAGGTCCTACCCTCTGGAGCAGCAGAAAACAAGCTTGCTCCATCTTCCATGTGAAAGCCCTTCAGATGTTTGAAGACTTGCTTCTGGCTACACTTACCCAATTCCCTCAACCATTCCTCATAAGGCTCGTTTTCCAGATGCTTTATCTTGGTCACCTTCCTTTGCATTCGTTCCAGCTTGTGTGCTTAAGGCAGAAGGCAAATCCATTGACATTAAGTTCTTTTATGGTTATTTTTAAGTAGACTACAAGGAGATTTGGAATGGCTCTTAATGCCAGAAATCTAAACGCCATTTAACTGTTCCTCCCCTACCCCGCCATGAAACTTTGAGAACTATGGTGGTATTAAAAGGGATTTGATATCCTGTAACAACATTCTGTAAAGTGCATTTCTTGGAGTTCTCCTATTTTCAAATTATATTTATAAGAAAGATGCAGCCTTTGTCATGCTCAGAGTTTGATTAAAAAAAGAACCCTCTAAAATCTAATTGTTTTCATATTTTAAAAATCCTCAGAATCCTTACGTACCTCTAGAAGCTAGCTAGTCATCTTGGACGGCTTTCAAAGAGAATTGAACAAATTCATGGAGGATAAAGGCTACTGATGGCTACTAGCAATGAAGGCTATTGTCTGCATGCTTGGCCAGAGGCTGTAATATTTCTGAACACCAATTGCTGGAAGCTGCAGTACGGGAGCTGCTCTTGTGCTCAGGTCCTACTTACAGACTTCCAACTGGGGCATCTGATGGACCACTGGAAGTACAGGATGGTGGGCTGTTGGCCTGATCCAGCAGGCTCTTATGATGTTCTTTTGGTCCATTTGAGAGCCTGCCATAATGATAGCAGACCAAAACAGGTTGACAAATAGCAAAGAA
This sequence comes from Podarcis melisellensis, assembly GCF_964234715.1. Classification (NCBI taxonomy): domain Eukaryota; kingdom Metazoa; phylum Chordata; class Lepidosauria; order Squamata; family Lacertidae; genus Podarcis; species Podarcis melisellensis. Next base: position 32,688,595 of record NC_138540.1, read on the forward strand.
CTTGCTATTGCACATTTAGTGAGCTGCTAATGTGAATCATTTCCCATTTTTATTAACTGGCCTGCAGAAGAATGCTCTGCTAACTGTTACATTACCAAGATACAGACAATTAAGTTATATAAAGGAGATGAAATGATAGCAGGGCTGAGGACTCAGACGGCAGCAGCACCCGGTGAAAGCCCAGGCTGACAATGGATAGGGGCCTCTCTGCAACACAGTCCAAGATGCCATTAAAGTTAGAGCCCAGCCTGTAAAAGAGAGAGAGAGTTTAGCCAAACCACTCATCAAAATGTCGGCACAAAGTCTCTGTCATGAAATATGCAAGTGATCTATCTCTGGATGTCTGAGCATGTTGTGTTAGATGTGTTCTCATTGAAACAGCATTGACTGGAGGGGTGGGAGAAAGAATTCTAACAGCTTGAAGAAAGCAATTGAGGCCTTAGAATCATGCACAGTGCTATTTTAAGAGACATTGGTGCTGCTTTGATCTCCCTTCAAAGAGGCCTCGCCTAGCCACTTTCGGTATGCATCCAATTTCTCCTACCTGATAAAGAGCCCAGGCGCTGCAGTGCACAAGACTGAACCCAGTTGAGGCCATGTTTTGACAGGGAAAACCTGTGCAGGCTTGAGTTCTTACTTTTTGTACCTGTGAGTGGGGCTTGATAGGGGCTAACTGCAAGTGCTGTTGCCCACCCACTGTCTTGAGGAAAGGCCCAAGCTCAATGGTGGTGCATCTATTTTGTGTGCAGAAGGTCCCAAGCTCAGCCCCCAATAACATCTCTAGGTAGGGCTGGAAGAGACTCCTTTCCTGAAATCCTAAAGAGCTGTTCCCTGTTAGTTTAGACCAGTGTTTCCCAAACTTGGGTCACCAACTGTTTTTGGACTACAACTCCCTTTATCCCTAGCTAGCAGGACCAGTGGTCAGGGATGATGGCCACAGTAGTCCAAAAACAGCTGGAGACTCAAGTTTGGGCAACACTGGTTTAGACAATAGTGAGCTGGATAGCCCAGTGATCTGATATGGTATAAGGATCTCAGATCCACTATCCTTGAAATTCATACATTTCTATTCTTGCTTCGTGCAATGCACAACATGCCTTAGTGGTCGTTGGCATCTGAAATTGGTGTTTTCAGTACCGCCCCATTCCTGCAACTACAATTTGTTTTCACTGTTTTTAATTCTGAATTTTAAATACACTGGGACCTCCTGGTGAAGGGCTGGTAAGAAATGTATCATTATCACCTGTGCTTTCCTTCTAGAAAAAAATAGTGCCAGTACTCACCCCGAAGTTGTAACAGTATGTGCCACACTTTTAACCTGTGCTTTTCTTCTAGAAGAAAAGGTAACAATATGGTGTACCCTTGAGCATCCCTAGAAAAAAGCAGTGATGATGAGGACGATTGAGAATAGGAAGGAGGAGGAAAAGGTTGTGTGTAGCCACAGGAAAGAGTATGATTTGGGAATAGGCTCAATCTATTGGTCGACATTGCACATATAAAATGCAACCACTTGCTAGTAATAGAGCACTAATGAAGGCCCTAGAAATAATTTCTCTCTCCTCCTTCTCCCCATGAAAGAAAATCTGCACAGCAGGACCTAACGGCAGGGATAAGAGGACTAAATATATAAATGGTAGTTCAAAAATCTTTGATTCTGCTTCTGGCCTCATAATAAGCTTGTACTGGAGGCATCTTTCATGCACAGTTAATCAGCGTGATCGCCCAAATGTTGACATTTAGCCCATAATCTGCTATGTAACAGCTTTAAACTGATGAGAGAACAGGCTGAGTCCTGCTGAGTAATGTACATAATAGAACTTAGGGGTGTTTTTCTGGGAACGCTTTGGGTTTCTTTGGGTGTGGGGGGACGGGTGGGTTGGCAAATCTGTAAACAGCAGCTTTTTTAAATCCTTATCAAGCCTAAGAAGGACTGGTGACTTTAAATTATATTTGGCTTATTCACGCTGTAAGTGAAATTGCTGTTGCTGGCACATTTCAGAGTGGCACGTGGGGTGGTCAGGTTCCTTTAAACGCATTTGCAGTTCTTTCAGTGGTTTATTTTATTTTATTTACAAGAGAGATAGGGAGGTTGCCATTCAAGCAAAAAATAAAAACAGAATTGCAAGCTGAATATCCTTAGCTCGGCGGCAGAGCATCTGCTTTGCATGCAGAAGGTCCCAGGCACAAATGCTTACATCTCCTGGTCGGAGCTGGAAGGACCTGTGTAAAACTCTGGGTAGCTGTTCCTAGCCTATGCAGACATTACTAAGGTAGCTGGACCAATGATCTGATTTGGTATAAGGCAGCTTCTTATTTTCGCAAGATGAAAATAAGTGCCGCCCAAACCTCTGGTTTACAGTATTGTCATTTCTTGTCTTGACTGCCGCAATCTCCTCCTCTCTAGTCCATCTGGGTCCCCTCAGCCCTGCCTGCTGACTCAGTTATGAATCCCTCTCATATTTCTGGGTTTGCTGTGCCCACGCTACCCCCAGTCCCTATCTTGGTTTGCTAGCTTTTTGTCCTTACCTTCAAACCTCTCTATAGTCTTGCTCCCTGCTTATCTCTCTGCACTTATATCCCAACTACATTTGCCAGGTGAGGAACATCCCAGTCCCTGAGATTTCAGGGCCCAAACCTGAGACCTAGGGCTGCTACCTGGTGATGTTATGGGGGCAAGCCCTGGACAGGGAAGTGTAGGGGAGATGGGCAGACCCCATGCCCAGAGTGTCTATGCTGCAATTTGCAGCCAGCTGCTGCTCTGCTGAAGCTTGCAAGTTGTATGCACACTAATCATCATCATCATCATCATCATCATTAAAGGTACTCTCATGCACCTGGAGATCCCCCTGTCATCTAGAGGGGACCAGGCAAACCTGGAGAAACTAGGTCACACCTGAAGGTCTGGCAGCCCTAATCCCAACAATCCATCACCTTTGCTCACCGAAAAGTCTGCTGCTCCCTCTATCACTCCTTTTTCTCCCTTAATGCCCCTTATGTCTGAGACTGCCTCCATAATGTCTCTGTAAGGCCACCTTTCCTCCTTCCTCCAAATTCCTTCTCAAAACTCACATTTTTCAGACCTGTAGGGAAGACCTTTCAGTTTAGTGGTTAGTACATTCAAGCTAAAGACTCCACTTCCTACATCTCTATATTGTGAGAATGGTCCATTTATTCCTTCTCTTATCCCATGGCTGCTACACTTTAGTGAGTGTCTTTGTCAAGGTTAGTGAGCTTCCCTTGTAAAAGCCATACTGGTCCTTCTTTAGCAAGGCTTGTTCTTCTATACATTTGTTGATTCTATCTTTAGTAATGCTTTCCAGCTGTTTTCCTGGAACAGCACTAAACTAGTGCGTCTGTAATTTCCTGGATCCCACCCCCACATGGATTTCTGTTTAAAAATTGAACTTTCATCGTTCACTTTCGAGTCTTCAGGCGCAAAGACTGATTTATCACATTACATTTCTTTTACTGTATTGTTATTAAATTCACGTGTGTGAGAGCAGTATTAAAATCTGACAGGGTGATCTTTTGTGAGCTGACACTCTGGGTCCCTTCCAACTCTACAATTCTATAATTCTATGTGCTTGAGTGCTAAAACTGCCACTCAAGTGTGAGCCCCACAGGGGAGGAGCCATAGCCCAGTGATAGAACACATGTCTTGTATGCAGAACATCCTAAATTCAGTCCCCAGCTTCTCCTCCAAGAAGGGCCAGATACTGGGTGAAGAGAGAGAGATCCCTACCTGAGACCTTGGAGAGCTGATGCCAGCCAGAGTAGATGCTACTGGGCTACACAGACAAATGATTTAGTCCTTTAGTCATGTCCGATTCTTCGTGACCCCATGGACCAGAGCACGCCGGGCACCCCTGTCTTCCACTGCCTCCCGGAGTTTGGGGATCTTTGTATAGTAGGTTATATACACAACACCAACCATCAACTGCCCTTCACAGGGAACTCTGGGAATTGTAGTTCTGTGGAGGGAACTAGGGGTCTCTTAACAACTCTTAGCACTCTTAACAAACTACAGTTCTCTAGGGTCTTGGAGGTGGGTGGGAAGCCCTGACTATTTAAAGTGGTATCATAAGACCTTAAATGTTACAGTTTCAATGTGACCATAGTCACAGTTCAGTGATGCATTCCATGCAGGCAAAAGCATTTGAGGAAGATGTGGAGCAGGACCAGTGAGGTGCACAGCCTAGGGACAGTCCTGAGGGCCACACTGAGAGGCATGGGGGCCACAACTGGCTGCTGGGCCTGTGGTCGCCCAGCCCTGAAGTCTTCTATGTTCCTACAAACTTGCCCTGAATCAGATCATTCTTCAAACCCATTTGGTATTCCCAGCAATATTTTGTTTTTGGACATGTTACCTCCACATACTTACGAGTCCTGTCCATAGCCATTGTTCATTCTGGCATATGCTTTATAAATTATCCTCCTTTTTTAAAAGAAGAAGAAGCCTGAATTTCATGTCATTTCCAGATTGTTCGTCTGAGGTCATTAAAGGTCGGAGCTTCAGGTGCCATTTATCTTCCGATGCGATTTTCCCTCGCAACCATCCTAATCTGCTTTATTTCCCAGGCAAATAGACTTTCAATTATTTCAATAGGTCACCCACTCAGTGATAGAGACCCATTTCATTAACTTTTGTCATTGACATGAGTGGCACCTCATGAGGTTCTGAGCTGCGAGGCCATTTCTTAAGCCTCGGGCCCCTTCACCTCCGCCTCATTCCACATCCCAATTCAAAATGCAAACTGGGAGAAAGTTGTCAATCTCAATGAAAGTTCAGCAAAGGGACAAAACCTCCTCAAACCTAACTTTCCCATGAAGCTTTTGGCACAAGTCCATCACCCCCAGATCCCATGAACCCAAACTTTAAAAAATGTAGAACTGAAATAAACGCATATTATTTCTCTCTTTACCCCTTTCTCCATTTCCCTGGCCTTCCCTGTTGTGCCTCTGGGAATCCTAGTTCTCTGAGGGGGAAATAGGAGTCCTCTGACAACTCAGGTGAGATGTTCCACAAGTTAGGAGGGTGCTGGACAAGGTAAAATAACAGACGGAAGAGCAGAATCATTAGTTATGGAACTTGCTCCCACAGGAGGCAATGATGACCATCAGCTTGGCTGGCTTTAAATGAAGATTAGATAAACTCACGGGGGATAATGCTACCAGTAGCTACCAGCCATGATGTAGGCTATGCTCTGCATCCATTGCCAGAGGCTGCAATGTTTTTGAATACCCGTTGCTGGAGTCTTCAGAAGCAGAGAGTGCTCTTGTGCTTGAGTCCTGCTTGCACGTTTTCCATGGGCATCTAGGTGGCCACTGTGGGAATGGCATGCTGGTCTAGATGGGCCATTGGTTTTCTTATGTTCTTATGACTCCTGCCCCCTCCATTTTATCCTCATGGTGGGTTAGGCCAAGAGATAGTGACTGTTGCCCAAGGTCACCCAGTGAGCTTCATGGTTGAATGGGGATTTGAGCCTAGTCCAGCATTCTAGCTACTACATCACACTGGCTCTCTGTGTTCTTATGTTTTGCTGTGCACATTGCATTCTGTCATATGTGACGCAGGAAGATGCTGGCCAGGCCAGCTACGACTCATTGTCCCTCTGCAAAAATTGCAAGGACCATCTAAATGGAACCCAAGGGGGAACTCTGGGTTTCCAGGGAAGATCTGTGGCTAAGAGCCAGCTCACTTTCAGGGACGCTTGTCTGCTGTTGTCGATGTGCTCGTTTAAAAACTCCCGTTAAGCTTCTAAGAAACTGGAGGGTTTCCCTGGAGCACAGCTTTTGATAGCCACCACTTTAGAGAAATGCCGTAAGATCTTGAGATGATCGACTTGCTTCAACTCTCAGGCCCTTTGAACTGTTGGGCAAATTCTCAGAGGGTGCTCACTTTGAAGTCTTTTGAGCTAAACAAAAAAGTCGCAGCAATAAGAATGGCTTTGACAACTGATTGCAGTTTTTGATCTGTCCCCTCCCACCCCGCTGCTGCCTTTAGCTTTCTGCTCCTTCCCATCTGCTCACTTTCCATTTCCTTTTTGGAGGACATAAGTTAGAGCGATCTTCATTATTCTCAATTCATGTTTTATTTAGGAAAAGATTAGCTTGTCACTCACTTGTCTTAAGTCAATGCTGTCCCGGAGATGTATTTCTGTGTAACTACAGCAACCCCTACAGTTCTAAGAGAACTTCTCTGCTGGACAATATTCATAGATGCTTTCTTCCAGATGTATAGGTCTACTTCACAACACATTTTCCATTACTGCCATTTTCTCCTCTGCTTCCATTAAATATGCTTCAGCATATTTTTGTAGCCTGTGGTAGCCTTCCAGGAAAAATAAATTAGCGATTTTATTTAGAGCTGCAATGAAGCTTGAGGAGCCATATTTCTTAATAATGTCCCCTCCACAACTTAAATTTTGAATGTAATGGGCAAAATCCATCCATAGGAGATGAATCATTGGAAACACTGCAGCATAGTGAGTAGATCTGTTCCCCACAACCTGGTATCCTCTGGATGTTGTTGGACTCCAGCTCCCATCAGCCCAAGCCATCATGGCCAATGGTCAGAGGTGAGGGGAGTTGTAGTCCAGCAATGTCTGGAGGGCACCAGGTTGGTGAAGGCTGTAATGGAGGGATGAAACTTGACCAGGCAAGTGTGGATTTAAATCCCCATTCAGCTGCAAGGCTTACTGGGTGACCTTGGGCCAAGCCATCTCCATCAACCTAAATTACATCATATGGTGTTAGAACTTGACCAAGTTTGGAGATAAGCTAAAACTAGGATTCCAGTCTAGCACAGGAAGATCAGAGGGCAGGATGCAGCTATTGTGGTTGAAGATGGACCAGTGATTAAATTCTAGATCACACAGAGAAGACTCCAAAGGGCCAAAGGCTGATGGTGTGGTCTAGGATGGACTAGTGCCTTATGTTGCATTCAACCCCTTTGTACACTATCCTGAGCCCCAAGGATGATGTAATCTGTGTCTTAGATTACAGATGGAGTTCGCTTGAGGGATTTGGTTTTACAAGTTTTAAATCCAACGAAACACTGAAAATCAGAGAGTTTGCTTTGAAGAGGACACATTTTTGAATGACCCCATCCAGTTTTGGAACTAGAAGTAGATCCTAGAATAGCTGATATTTGGGTTTAGCTGTATCTTTCCATTTTCAAACTTTCCCTTCTATTTCATTTATTTAATGCATTCATTTATTAAATTTCTATCCTGCCCTTCCTCCAAAAGAATTCTAGGGCAAAAATGGTGGCTAGTGTCCATTGAGACTCTTAGGGTTAAGACAGGAGGCCAACAGTAGGTGGAGCCAGAGCCAATAGCAGGTGCAGCCACAGCCATAGTCAATAAATTGTCCCCATCCTCCTCCCTGCTGAGTTCTATGAGGGCAATACTGAAACTAAGGTGGGGAAGCTGACAGCCTCTGGACTGATTGTTAAGTAAGAAGGCAGGCAGGCAGATGAGGGACTGACTGAGGATAGACTGAGGTTCATGGGCTGGTGCCCCATTCACCATAATGGGCTGGCCTCCAACTGCAGGGTGGCCTCCACAACAGCAAGGTAGTAAAACCATGCAGTTAAAATAAAACATGCCATATTCAATGTATCTGAAATAATGAAGAACATCTAGACACATTTAAAAGCAGTCCCATACCCTCACAATTTCAGGGCTGCTGTGAACTCTAACCAACATGTTTCTCTTCACTGAACTGTCAAAACACACTGAGCCCATGCTTGCTTGCTTGCTTGCTTATTTATTTATTTATTTGCAAATATTTCTGTATCACCAACCTTAAGGAAAAATACTATGGCAGTGAACAGCACTACACTGACAATCAAATCGCACCCATCAAACAAATACAAAACATGTCACAAATCAGTAGATCTAATGAAGACATCACCATAGCTGGACCACTCATCATGAGGACAACAGCCGAAGAGGTGAATTTTAAGCTGGTGCCTAAATGCTAATGCTTATGCTAAAGCTAATAATGGTACCCTACCCATCTGACTAGGGACGCAGGTGGCGCTGTGGTCTAAACCACTGAGCCTCTTGGGCTTGCCGATCAGAAGGTCGGCGGTTTGAATCCCCGTGACGGGGTGAGCTCCCGTTGCTCAGTCCCAGCTCCTGCCAACCTAGCAGTTCGAAAGCAAGTCAAAGTGCAAGTAGATAAATAAGCAGGAAGATAAACAGTGTTTCCAGGCGCTGCTCTGGTTTCGGTGTTCTGTTGTACCAGAAGTGGCTTAGTTATGCTGGCCACGTGACCCGGAAAAACTGTCTGCGGACAAACGCCAGCTCCCTCAGCCTGTAAAGTGAGATGATCACCGCAACCCCAGAGTCATCTGCAACTGAACTATACTGTCAGGGGTCCTTTACCTTTACCCATCTGACTAGGTTGCCCCAGCTACTCTGGTTGGCTTCCAAAAAATATAAAAAGCATAATAAAGGATCAAACATCCAAAACTTCCCTATGCAGGGCTGCCTTCAGATGCATTCTAAAAGTTGTATAGTTACTTATCTCCTTGACATCTGATGGGAGGACGTTCCATAGGGTGGGCACCACTGCTGAGAAGGCCCTCTGCCTAACAATACCCTAGGTGCTTGCATGGTGTTAATTGGAAGCGCATTCCAAACTACAGGTGCCACTATGTTAAAGACCATAACTTGAGAGCATAGATCACCAATAAATTTATCTCTCCTAAAGATCAAATGACCAAACTACTCCAGCACAAGCATTTCCATCTAGTCTAGATCTTTTTCATCCCAATGCGTGGTAAGGAATATCAGATATCATTTGCGGATGGATGATACAATGTATGCTAAAATGGTCACCTGTATGGACTCAAGAAGATGAACTCTTGCTCAGGAGAAGAAAAGGACTGGCAGCATCAAAAGAGGTTAGGCAGTGAGATTGGCACGTAGGAATCATGTAAGTTTGAAATTAATAAACCAAGACCCAGATGTGCAACCAACTCAACAATTTTGTGATTTTATAGGGATTCTATAGGTGTGCTTTCATCATTTCAGGAGCTTGGATTAGATATCCCTTTGGGTATCTTCCAGCTCTACAATTTGATGATTCTAATTATAATATGGTCTTGTCCTGACAACAGGTGGATTCTGCCTATTACCCTCCCCACCATGACTCGCCAAGCAAGGTGGCCTACTTTTTAGAGTAATTATCGGTTTATTTCAATCCAGCAAATCTACTAAAGGTTTCTGAAGCAATTAAGAAAACAATGCTGCTATTTAAGCTCCTGTAAATAATGTATTAACCAAAATTCAAATTACAGAAAATAATTAGCTATCAAGAGTTGTGCCCTGCTTCAGGGGATGGGGGGAAAACAAAACCACACCCTAGTTTAAAATGACCTCTAATCTTTGATTTTCTTTAAAGGATGGCCCGTTAGAGGGCTTTTAATAAAATCCAATTGTTGTACATTTTAATCATGTGGTTTCTGACAAATGAAACTAATGATCGATTGATGATCTACCACAACACATAATTCCTCATAAAAGTTAATAGACAACCCAATGACTTACATATCAAAAGCATGCATCACGGTTAATGCTGTTAACAATTAAAGCTAGAATTAAATAATCTGCCACAGTGTTTTCCAGACTTTCTACCATCAACAAACCTTTGATCTAGGGCTGCCTTCCCCAACCAGTTATTCTGGGCTGCAGCTCCCAATAGACCCACTAGCAAGCATGACCAATGGTCAGCAATTATGGGAGTTGTAGTTCTATGAGTACAAGATACCGGAGTAGATGGGCTATTAGCCAGATCCAGAAGGCTCCTTTTATGTTCTTATATGATGCATGAACAGGGCTATCAAAAGTTCATGTTGAACAGTGTTGGTGCGTTACAGATCTACTCCTCTCTTTTTTTAAAAAAAGAAATATGTTTAACAAGTATTATGCTTTCTGTTGGTACTACTACAAGAAGTTAATAATTCAGAATCTTCAAATCCCCGCTTTTAGCCAAAAGGAATGGCCATATGCAAATTTCAGAATAATTACAGAAAGTTGCATTGCTCATGAGCTTCCTATCTGTCCTGATGTTTAATTCACTGCATGGAGACATTGCTTATCCCTAGAGGCTGGCTAAGATAGAAGCATTTATGCACTTGTTCTTGGGAAATAAACTTGAGAGGAAGAGGGGGAGTTCTCCTCATTTTGCCCTGCATACCTCTTGACCTTCCTTCCTGACCTCTCTGATCCTGCTGTTGCCTGACTGTTGCTCTCTCCCTGGGTGCAAGACAAGGCTGCTTCTAGAATAATGCCCAAGAACCTTCACTCTTACTCAGTGACTTCCTGCCATTTGAGCAGATGAGAAAGCTGGGATCCATTGCAAACTCCCAAGTTATCTGGGGCTAGGTTCTGCCACTTGCTCCCCATCACTATTCAGCCAAGTTTATCGTACACAACCAAAAGCCTTTACAATAAGTAAAATGCAAAATTTCCATATGGCGCAATGGCTCAGTGTGCCTGGCTGTTAACCAGAAGGTTTGTGCTTCGAGCACACCTAGGGACAGCTGTGAGCAGGATTCCTGCATTGCAAGGGGCTGGACTAGATGACTCTTGGGGAGAGCCTCCCACCAGCAGGGAGCCACCACAGAAAAGGCTCGTTCTTCTGTTGCTTCCCTTTGGACCTCTTGCAGAGGAGGCACATGAAGCAGGGCTTCAGATGATGAGCGCAGGGTCCAGCTCGGTTCATAGAAAGAGCGGTGGTCCTTGAAGGATTGCTCATTTTTCTGAGCTTCAGTTCTCCCCATTTCCACATTGGTTTGGAAAATTTATACCAGCGTTTTTAGTGCCAGTTCCCCCCAATATACTATCTATCATCTATCTATCTATCTATCTATCTATCTATCTATCTATCTATCTATCTATCTATCATCTATCTCTCTATCTATCTATCATCTATCTATCTATCTATCTATCTATCTATCTATCTATCTATCTATCATCTATCTATCATCTATCATCTATCCATCCATCTATCTATCATCTATCTATCTATCTATCTATCTATCTATCTATCTATCTATCTATCATCTATCTATCTATCTATCTATCTATCTATCTATCTATCTATCATCTATCTATCATCTATCTATCTATCTATCTATCTATCTATCATCTATCTATCTATCATCTATCTATCTATCTATCATCTATCTCTCTATCTATCTATCTATCTATCTATCTATCTATCTATCTATCATCTATCTATCTATCTATCTATCTATCTATCTATCTATCATCTATCTATCATCTATCATCTATCTATCTATCTATCTATCAATCACCTATCTATCTATCTATCTATCTATCATCTATCTATCTATCTATCTATCATCTATCATCTATCTATCATCTATCGATGCAATTTTGCCAATATGCCAATAAGGCATTTCTGATGTTATTTTCACTAATGTGTGCCCATTTTACCCTAGTATATGCATGTTTTGTGTTCATTGGTTGGCTGGAAAACCGCATATCAAGATTTATAGAAGTTTATTCACCTTGCATATTGTTTCAGAATGTGAGGATTTCTACAGTCAAACTGAACTGAATTCCACTCCCCTTGCTTCCCTGTGTACGCTGGAAGTTCCCTCTCTGCTGCAGTGTGATGCCTTATGTGATCCTGCCCTACTTACTGTGACTTCTCAAGCCACCTTGTCCTAACTACCTTCTTTCCCTTTCCATTCCTTTCACCTTCCTCTTTCCTTACGGCCCTCTTAAGTTTATCAGAAAGAAGCGAACCTTTGCCTAGGAGACAGCATGTAGAAGGAAGGGAAGGGAAGAATGCCGAACAGGAGGTACTCTGTCATTGACAGTGCCTGGGGAGGCTGTTTGGAGTAAAGCATCTATCACAATGAATACACATTGTTTATCCGCTATACTTTATTTGGCTCTGCACGATAAAAATCACTTTCCACCAGCCAGTTAGAGCCAGGAGCCATGTTCCACATTATTTTGTGCAACAAAAAGGAAAAGGGGAAGAAAATATCAAATGATAAATTATGTATGAGAGCGCCAAATTGAATAACAAGCAGTAAATTCCTATTCTTATTCTTTTTTAGAAAAGAAAGAAAGAAATCCGGTAAAAAAATAAAATAAACAAAGGGGCTTCAAAATCAGGAGGGGTGGGTTAAAAGGTCTTAATTATTCTGCATGATCCAGCACAACCAACGGCTGAAAGATGGTGTGGTACAATGGTTAGAGCTAGAATGGACACTGTGCATTTTGCCCTCTAGATGTCGTTGGACAGCCATGCCCATCATCTCTTTTGTACAAATCGATTGTGCAAGTGCAGTCGGAATCATGTGTGCAATTCTGGACACCTCACTCAAGAAAGAATATTGTTTGAGTTGGAAAAGGTCCAGGAAAGGGCAATCCCAACTATCAAGGAGATGGAGTGATTCCCCTGTGAAGAAGAGGAGGAGGAGCTTGGATTTGATATCCCGCTTTATCACTACCCGAAGGAGTCTCAAAGCGGCTAACATTCTCCTTTCCCTTCCACCCCCAGAACAAACACTCTGTGAGGTGAGTGAGGCTGAGAGACTTCAGAGAAGTGTGACTAGCCCAAGGTCACCCAGCAGCTGCATATGGAGGAGTGGGGAATCGAACCCAGTTCACCAGATTACGAGTCTACCGCTCTTAACCACTACACCATGAAAGGTTGCACAGCTTGTGGACTTTTTAGTTTAGAGAAGATGTGAGTAAGAGATGGCATGACTGACGTTTATAAAGTTGGGCATGGCATGGGGAAAGTGGACAGTGGGAAAGTTTTCCTCTTCCTCTTGTAACACTAGAAGTCGTGGACATCCAAGGAAAATGAATGTTGGAAGATTCAGGACAGACAAAATGAAGGACTTAGAAGACAGGTTGGAAGCAAAGCATTGCACTACTCAGAGTAGATCCACTGAAATTAATGAATTTAAGTTGGCCATGTCCATTAATTTCACTGTGTCTACTCTGATTGGGACTAGCACTGAAGTCTACCCAGGAAGAAAGAAAGTGCATTATAATTGTAGCCTAGATCAGGGACAGGGAACCTCTGGCTTGCCAGATGTTGTCGAAGACCTTACTCCCTTTGGCCAGCATGGCTAATGATCAGGGATGATGGGAGTTGTAGTCTAGCAACATCTGGCCTCCCCATCCCTGATCTAAATTGTCACAAAGATATATGGAGCATTTGATTTGTGATGTATTAGGACTTTAGGTTAGGAGGTTAAAAGGTGATCTATTTGGGGCTCCTTTTTCCACTATGATGGTATGACTCAGTGCTTATATTTTGTTTTCATTGTTCAGTATATCTTTTTCCAGCTGAATATAATTACACTTAATCACATTTCAAAGCAAGATGATAATTATCTGCATGTCAAATTAGCTGCTTCTGAATACAAGACTGTTGGTGCTAAAAAAAATATCAAAAAATTCCCCCCATGTCTTTAAAGTCGAGGAATGGTCCCCAGATCTTCCCATCATTTCTCTGTAAACATCAGCCTGTGATAAGCTCCTTTTTGAACAAGGGCTGGGATGCAATTTATTTTACATAGCTTTGCATAATAAAGTGGCATTTTAGATAACTCATTCAAAGGGCAGATAGCAATTCTCTTCAGACTTCATTAAACCCTTTCGTTTCATGTTAAATTAATGTGTCAAGTATATTTGGAATAAACAAACTGAAGTATTCCCTTTTGTTTGGGGAGGAAGATATAAACTGGGTTGCAATGATTTTATCAATTAGCTTTACGTTGAAAATCTGCTAATAGCCTCATGCAGCTCATCTCCTGCAGGGTTTTCTTGTTCTGTAAAAGCCAAATATTCCCACGCTTGCTCCGTGATAAAAGAAACTAACTACACATCCTGTCAAATTGACAAACATACACAACTTTTGGAAAGTTTGTTTGAAGGGGCTGGTTTGATCCATATGCTTTTTAAAACTTGCAGCATTTATAGCTTCTGTATGTGAAAATGTTTCTGGTCCACTAAATGCAAAGAAGGGAAGCAGAGCATGCCCACTGCTAATGCATTTGACACAACATCTGAACAGGGGACCCTGTGTGTTAATGTTCGGAAGGCGTTTTGAATGTCAGCACCCATCTTTCAAGACTTATGCCCTCCAGGCAGATCATCACCAGGGCTTAGTCTGAGTATTGGAGAAAAAGGAAAAATGTGAACTGAAGAACAGAGACAAAATTATTATTATTTGTTAATTTATTTATTGCATTTATATCCCACCTTTTTCTCCAAGGAGCTCAGTGTGGCATACTGTACAGTAGTACCTCGGGTTACAGACTCCGCTAACCCAGAAATAGTACCTCGGGTTAAGAACTTTGCTTCAGGATGAGAACAGAAATCGTGCTCCGGCGGCTTGGCGGCAGTGGGAGGCCCCATTAGCTAAAGTGGTGCTTCAGGTTAAGAACAGTTTCAGGTTAAGAACAGACCTCCGGAATGAATTAAGTACGTAACCAGAGGTACCACTGTATATGGTTTTCCCCTTCCTCATTTCACCCCACACCCAGGGGCATCTTACTCATAGAGGCTAGTGGTGCGGGGCACCAGGACCAAGTTCTGGAGGGTGCCAGGGAAGAGGCGGAGGCTGGACGTGGTGCCTCTTGGCATCAGCTCATCGCCCTCGCCCACCTCCGACATGCCGTGCCAAAGTACTCTGTCTGCCATGGCACGAAGCGTCCAGCTGAGCTGGCAGGCTCTGCGTCCAGCCTCCGTCTCTTTCCTGCTGGAGGAGCTGCCCTCCAGCCGCTGCCTGCCTCCTCCAGCCCCACCGGCAGCCCCACCCTCCCTAAAAAAGGTTGACAACTCTGGGAAACTGGGGAGGGGCACCAGAGGGAGCTTTGCACCATGGTGCCGAATATGCTTAAGATGGCCCTGCCCACAGCAACCCTGTGAAGTAGGTTAGGCTGAAAGAAAGTGACTGGTCCAAGGTCAGCTTCATGGCTGCATGTGGATTTGAACCCTGGACTCTTAGGTTCTAGTTCGATGCTCTAACCACTACACCACACTAGCTCATTAGCATAAGCTCTCAGTGGATGTATATGAAGGTCACTCGTGCACATGTCTAAATGAAGAGAAGGTCAAAATGAGAGAAGCATTCTGGGGCCATGCAAGAGCAAATAAGCAAGGAGTTAATGGTCACCATCCCGCACAAATGTTTCCAAATGGGAAATCCCAGAGCCCTGCTGCTTGTGCAACTGAGCAAGACAAGCGTCTCATTCTGGCGAGTGCTTGAAGCCTGGCTTGCATGTCTGAGAATAATTATTTGCATTATTGTATGTGCAATTTTGAGGGTCATTGCCTGTAAATTTGTTTGAAACACTCTCTCTGGGAATCAAGTGTGATTTTGCCTACAAGCCTCTATTTGGCTGCGTGAGAGGGTGTTGATTTGCTGCCATGGCCCATCACAATGCAATCAGTTTCCATTGCTATCATCAATTTATTATTTCTTGGAAATGAACCGCAGTGTGTTGAATTTAATGAAAAATACACTTATCTCTAAGATAGACGGTCTTGTTATTCACCCCCTCCCGCTGTTGTATAAAATATTAAAAGTCATGCACATTTGTAGATTGTAATACACACAATGCTGATTCAGGGGTCTGATGCTTCCATTCCACATTTGTATCCAGGCTCCTTTGTGTGCATAGAGCTCCATACAACTTTTAGCTAAGTTTCCTTTCCATGAATCATAAATCCCTGTATGAAGGGGGATGTCCATGCAAAGATTTGTGGGAACATTCAAGTGCCACAGGTATTTGGATCATCGCCCAGTTTAATAGTAACCCACTGCTTCATTGTGTGATGACCTGAGGTGGGTGGACAGGAACTCCCAGAGGAATGTCCCAGACCACCAGGGCCTACAGGGTCAGAGCCTGGACTCTCGCTGATGCCTTCCCTTGAGCAAGAAGAACCAGATGCCTCCTACAGCACATCACCAGTCCAGCAGTATTGGGAGCGTGATAGGAGGAGTGGGCAATTTCAGGCTAGAGGGTTGGCCCTTTAAGTCTCCTCTCTCCAAGGGGGTGGAGGCTAGAGGAGGTACTCTGGAGAAAAAGGCTTCCAAGTCCTCTGTGCTCTAAACTTTCAATGGAGTAAGTTGCTCACTTGGAGCTGTCCATGGTCCTGCAACCTTTAAGCTGCCCTGCCTGGGTTATAGAAATGGGCCAGAACTTGACACTGCCTCTTCCTGACACATCCTTTGTCACCCAGTCCTGTAAGGGAGGTTGACAGCCATTGTGACCCTTGACAGCCCACTGGTGGGAGCACCTAGAAATGATCAACTGAGCCAGGGAACAACAAACAGGCGGGCACTGGGGACAAGAGCCATAGTGCCAGTTTGAAACCTAGGAGGTCAATGAGGTGAGATGTCCAGCTGTAGTAGGATCTGTGGTAGTCTGAACCATGATTCAGAAAAAGCCTGAATCCCTAAACAAATTTGGTGGAGATGGTCCAGAATTGCGCTGGGTTGGATTGTTATGGGGTGAGGCATTGGGCACCCTGTAGGATCATCTAGAAAAATTGATTTGGGGCTAAATCTGGGATGGGTGTCCCTAGGCTGGGCCCCTGAATCAGATAGGGGTGGGCTGTGCCTCAGCCTAGTCTTCCCCTCCTTTCCTCTCTCTCCTTTCGGGTGAGGCACATGGTGGTAGATAGCCCCATGGAGGTTGAGGTGGGATAATCCAGCTGGAGCAGGCTATGTGGTGGCTTTTGCCTGCCTGCCTGCCTCCTCCCACCTGGAATTGGCACCCAGAAACAATCCCACCCCTCTCCCCATCTGGAAACTCATTGCTTGTCATTCTGTTGAAGAGAAAGGAGGCCTACTGGCAGAGAAGTCTGTTTTTCAAGATCTCTGTAAACCTCAAGGTCCTTGCGCTGGCCTGACTAAGCATTACTGGGTCCCAGGGCGTGTGGGATCGGCTATCACGTCGGCCTGTAAATAATTTATGTTGGATGGTTTTCTGGCATTTTCCCTGAACAGAGCACTATTTACCTGACATTTGACACTGGCAAAGCTATTACAAGAGGCACCCCAGAGACTACGTTAACTGACAAAATAGGGGCACCTCAGCTGGTTTACACGCTTGTGGCAAGGAAATTCAGAGGAGTCTTGGGACAGGGACTCATTTTTATGCATATCTGACTGTCAGCAATCCAAATTAACCCATACTTCACATTTTGGCATTTCCTTTGCTTCTATCCTAAATAAGAAGTTGTTGGTCGAGGTAAACTCAAGAGACTGGAGAACTATTCATCTCAAAATCCTCTGTTACATCTCCCTCTCTTTGCCTCTCCAATGCTTCCCTGGCATAGGCACCAACTTGTAGGGGCTAAGGCAGTTTCCCCCCCCCCATGTATTTTTAGAGGAAGCTGGGCTCCCTCAGTTTTCAGAGAGTGTTTGGCTTTGCCCCCTGATTCCTCACATCATTGCACATGCAATGTCAGGATGTTGCGTGGCATCATGATGCCCCCCCCCCGCAAATCCTCTGAAGAAGCTGGTGCCTCTGTTCCCTGGCTAGCAGACAGCCTTTCTGTGGTCAGTTCAGATGTGGTGACTCCAGCTGCATAAGCCATGGTTTATCTGCCTGGGAATGAACTGGGTGTCTCCATGCTCCCTTCTTGACACAGTAGCTCATTCCTGTGTGTGCCTGGCTACAGAGAACAACGGTGTCCTACTTTCTGAAGTCACAGTTTACCTTGACATCCAAACTGAGAAACAGTGATTTAAGGCTCTCATGCTGGCCTCATATGCAGGTTTGGAAGGACTCCGTAAGTCATAGTTTCCTGGTTCAGACATCACATGAAACCGTGGTTTGAGAAATAAATATAGTTTCACTGAAGCCAAGTGCATGAGTGGAGGAGGGAAGAAGAGGAGGGAGCATATGGGCACATTAGTACTTAACAAACTGTAGTTCCCAGGACTCTTTGGGGGAAGCTGTGAGGGTTAAAGTGGTATGATACTGCTTTAAATCTAAGGTGAATGTGTGGCCTGTATCTTCTTCTCACCATAGAATACTGACAAAAAGTCTCTTTGTGTGTTTTACATGACTTTCAATCTGCGAAAGGGTCCAATATAGATAGACAAAATAATTAACGGGTATTTTCCACCATGACAAACCAATCAGGATCTTCTTGCTACTCTCTTTGGTACACTCATTACCGTGTGGTGTACATTAAAAAGCGATATGAATTGCATTACAGTGTAAAAGGGGAACCATTATGCAATAAATCAGAACCAAATGCCGAAACAGATAGGCTGAGCGGTGGAAGCAAGCAAATGATGATGAGCAAAGACTCTATTATTTCAACCGAGCTTTCAATATTTAATTTCCTCATGTGTTTCCCTCCTTTTATATTCTAATAAACTTGCAGTACTGTTGCAGCTGCAGTGACTCAGCAGCAATTCCGAGGAACTGGGGCAAGGCATCTCCTATCTATCTTAGTTCATGAGCCCTGGGGCTTAACAGCAGAGCAGATTTTGCCTAGAACTGAGGTATCACTCAGGGGTGGCTGATACCCACTGGGAATGCTGGGGCAGAAAGTAGGGAAGCCAACGGTAGAATCATAGAAATGTAGAGTTGAAAGGGACCCGAGGGATCATCTAGTCCAATCCCCTGCAATGCAGGAATCACAACTAAAGTGAAGTGAAGGCACAAGACAGGTGTTGATCATCATGTGAGCTGCGCACAGGTGGGCTGAAGCAAGCTGCTGGCCAGTCCTGTGGAGCCTCCTTTTATTGAGACAAATATGCAAGCTAGGCAGATACATTTTGGGCTGTGACCTTTACACATCTTCCATCCCGAGATCGTGGGGTGGTACAAAGTTATTTTGGCACCTGTTTCCACCGCGTCATTTTCCCCTTGCACAGTGTATGATGAAGGAGACAAAAGGGCTCAGGGACAAAGGTTACAGACAGCACACCGGCAACTACTGAGACTGCAAAAGGTTAGACAGAGGGAACGATGTTCCAACAGCCGTGGCTTGTCTGGGGGGGGGGTGTACCCCACACCCCAGGGTCATGCGTGCAGGCAGACTGCGACTGCCTGCTGGTGGGGAGTGTGCTCCCTCCGGACCCCACTGCCCACTCTGTGATATCCCTACACTAAAGCATTCCCGACAGGTGGCCATCCAACTTCTGTTTAGAAACTTTCAATGAAGAAGGGTCCTTCACCTTCTGAGGGAGTCCATTCCACTGTCCAACGGCTCTTACTGTCAGAAAGTCCTTCCTGATGTTTTATCAGAATCTCATTTCTTGCAGTATGAATCCTATCCTCCGGAACAGGAGAAAACAAACTTGTTCCATCTTTCATGTGACAGCCCTCTAGATATTTGATGATGGCCATCACATCTCTCAGTTCCCTCTTTTCCAGGCTAAACATGCTTAACTCCCACAGTGAGGTAGAGTCAAAACTAATGATAGGCAGACCTAACTCATTTTAGTTTTATCCCCATCCTGTTCCTTCCTGAGTACTACAGGGCAGCACCGAGACCCAGGAAGAGAACGCCAACAACCAGGACTATCCCTGGACTTGCTGTAAGGAAGAGGGCAAGTGGGGTTGGAGGAATCTGAAGTTGATGGAGCAGTGCACCATTTGTCCTAATGGACCACCCTCTTTAGCAGCGGGTGTTTGGGGCGGAGGCGGAGGGCAGGGGATTTCCCTGCCAGTGTGGTGTAGTGGTTAAGAACGGTAGACTCGTAATCTGGTGAACCGGGTTCACGTCCCTGCTCTTCCACATGCAGCTGCTGGGTGACCTTGGGCTAGTCACACTTCTCTGAAGTCTCTCAGCCCCACTAACCTCACAGAGTGTTTGTTGTGGGGGAGGAAGCGAAAGGAAATTGTTAACCGCTTTGAGACTCCTTAGGGTAGTGATAAAGTGGGATATCAAATCCAAACTCTTCTTCTTTTAGCTACTTCTGCTTGTAGTCTTGAAGCTCTGGCTCATCTCTTGTAACTATACCACTTTAGCTTCCCTTCAGAACAATTTTTGGGCAAAGTAAAGGCCTATTCTCAGCGTTTCCTGGAAACAGACATTGACTGTTGAGCCACTCAGGGAGTTGTAACTCTGTGAGGGGAATAGGGGTCTTCTAACAATTCTCAGCATCCTTAACAAACTACACTTCCCAGGATTCCCGGGGTGGGGAGCCAGGACTGCTTAAAGTGGTATAATAGTCCTCTAAATGAAGGGTTTCAATGTGACCTTATTATGACTCATTGGAGTAAGTGACTGGACGCAGGCAGCTTTCTTTAATGAATGATGTTCCCGAAGACTCCTCTCTCCTTCCAATCAATTTATGATCTCAGCTATTCTGATTCACAGCTGGGAAACTTACAATTTAATGCTCATGAAAATTAAAAACAAACAAACAAATATATATATATATAGATATATATGCATTGATTTAAAATGTTTGTTTCTTCCCCTCTCCCTTAAAAAAAAGGCAATGAAATCTATTACTACACATAATAAACGAAACCCTACTTTGAATGTTGGATGAGCACATTAAAATGCGCTATGATTCCTTTTATTTATTCAGTACATTTGTTCAATAAAACAAGCCACCTTCTTTAATTAAACACATTTTATATTTTCATTGCTGTTGCATAAAAGTTGAAAGACTGAACAGGGAATGCATTACTAAGCCATTACACACTTCCCAAGTGATTGAAACCACTTAGTGCACCTCGTACGTCATAATGCACTGGAGAAAAGGGATATGATGATGATTATTAATAACAGTAGCGGGAGAAATGCTAAACAGTCTTTTAGCTGCAAGCAATACAAAGAAGTGTCTTAAAAGGGCACTTTGTATTTGCACTTAAAAGATTCACTATTATTGGGTTGGAGGCCTGTGAATTTTTTAACCTGGTGGGGGGCTGAAAGGGTCATTTTGCAGCTGGGGAAACTGAGGCTGAAAGGGTGCCTCTTGCTCAAGATACAAAGCCCTAAGCAACTTGAGACCAAGACACCTAAAAAGATAACCTATTGATCTGTTCCAATTCCCCTGTGCTGCCCATAGACTTGGGCTGGAGTCAACGAGTCTGGCTACCTATTGCAGGCTCTATGCCCCTCCCCTACACCAGTGTGGTGTAGTGATTAAGAGTGATAGACTCGTAATCTGGGGAACTGGGTTCGTGTCTCCGCTCCTCCACATGCAGCTGCTGGGTGACCTTGGGCTAGTACACTTCTCTGAAGTCTCTCAGCCCCATTCACCTCACAGAGTGTTTGTTGTGGGGGAGGCAGGGAAAGGAGAACGTTAGCTGCTTTGAGACTCCTTTGGGTAGTGATAAAGCGGGATATCAAATCCAAACTCTTCCTCCTCCTCCTCCTCCTCCTCCTCCTCCTCCTCCTCTTCTTCTTCTTCTTCTTCTTCTTCTTCTTCTTCTTCTTCTTCTTCTTCTTCTTCTTCTTCTTCTTCTTCCCCTAAGGAATGGATGGGGAAATTGAAACGGGTTGATCATCACCACTTAGCAAGGTTCAGCCAGGTGCTCCATCAGAGGGATGGAGATTAATAGGCCCTTGGGAACAAGGACTGTGGCCCCTGGGGAGGGATGTCCTGCCTGCACCAGGATGATCTGTCTTTGCAAGGGGATCTGAATGATAAAGTTCTGGGCTGGTGTAGTTGAGATCCCAGAGATGCCCAGGACTTCTATGCACCCTACTTTCTGAATCCATGCCTGTTTCACTGATTGAAGCTGGTACATGATGACTCCCTGTTTCACTCATTTAAACCGAGGTATTCTCCCAGCCAACTTCCTGAAGTCTCACCTTAGAATCGGGCATACCTGATTCAAAGCTATGAGACTGATTGATGCAGAAGACTGTAGGTCAGTGGGAGAGTATATGCTTTGCATCCAGAAGGTCCCGGTTTTAACCCCCCTGTCTCCAGGCACAACAGGGAAAATCTCCTACCTGAAAACCTTGGGCAGCTGCTGCCAGTCAGAGTAGACAATACTGAGCTGCAAGGATCAGTGGTCTGGCTTGGCGTAATACAGCTCCCTGCCTCCGTAACTAATGGGTTTTAAGTGATGAATGAATACAATTTCATCAAATGGGAGAAACTCTGGTCTAAATGCAGGAAAGGGTATTGATTTCTTAAAATCCTATCAAACTGTGGCAAAGTCCAATACATACATAAAGGCAGGCCACAAAATGGCCAAATATCAATTATTAATCTGACACAATTGGCTTTTATGATTTCTGTATTATTTGTCTTGTGGAACGTGGAAAGTGGTGCCCTCCCTGTAAATTAATCGTTCCGTAAAGATTTGGTTCTGCCGAAACAACAACACATCTTTTAAAAATAAAAGAACAATGCAGTTTTACTTAAACACCTGTCTCTCTGTTTTTGCTAATCCCTGTGAAATGGCCACCCCCCAAAAGTCATGTCTGTTAGTCAGCAGCGATGAGGAAGCAACAAATGCCTTTTTGTTCAATGTGAAGCTGCAACCCAATGTGTTTAATTGATTTTTGAGTGTGTTCAGCATGTGGCGAAAGCAACTTACGAGAGACCACACAGGGGCCTTCAGGGAACTTGGTGAAATAATATAATGTCATCTCAGCTCACAGATTATTTGCAGGTATTATGCATTCCCTGAGTGATGGCATCGAGTGAAACAGCATGGCTTTTGAAGCCACTGTCCGCTGCTGCAGGAAGATTAAATTGGATAAGGAATTCTCATCCCAACCAGAAAGTGATGAGAGGCTAGCTGAGACATTTCAGGCTGTGTTGGGCCAGCACCGTCTCTGCTGATTGGCTATCTGCCCCTTGTGGGTGCAGACTGTTGATATCAGTGAGGCAAACCAAGCAACAGTCAGCAAGCACATTCCTTTCCTTGCCTTCACTTCTGTCTTCTACCAGCAATCCTAAGGCCAGCAATCTCTTTACCTTCCATTTGCTCATATTGTTATCTGATATTTGGCAAGCTTGAACATTTATGCTGCCTTATTTGTGCTTGGATGATGGTGGCTTGTTGGATACCATGAATGAGGCATCCAGGATGGGAAGGGAAGTAGCCAACAAAATGGCCATTGTTGTCAACCTTACCCCTTGCTGCTTCAGTAGCTAAGACTCCCTCCGCCTTCCCCTGCTACAAAAGCCACCAGAATTGGCAACTCATTTGATGGTCTTACAGAAGCTATCAGAACCAATTGCCTTGTGAGGAGGAGGAAGGGGAACTATCAAGGTGAAAAGTCATTATCTCCACCTCGTTAAATGGGCTCTTTGGGATGTTGCACACTTTTTGCCGTTGAGATGATTTGTTGCTGCTTCTATGAGCTTTGCAAGTGAGTTAAAGTACCTTAAATAATAATGAATGAATAAACCAGCAAACAGCAGATCGTCTGCTTGAAATTCTCCTATAACAAAGACTTGGTTTTCCAGATGGCATAAGAACATGAGAACATAAAAAGAGCCCTGCATCGTGTCCTCACAGTGGCCAACCAGATGCCCCAATGGAAAGTCCATAAGAAAGACCCAAGTACAACAGCACTCTCCCCTCCTGTGGTTTCCAGCAACTGGTATTCAGAAGCATTGCTACCTCCAACTGTGGAGGCTAGCAGCTATCAGTAGCCTTCTCCTCCACGAATTTGTCCAGTACTCTTTAAAAACCATCTAGCTTGGTGTCCATCATTGACTCCTGTGGGAGTGAATTTCATAATTTAACTCTGCACTGTGTGAAGGGGCATCGGATTGTTCCCTGGAAACTCAGAAGGGAGGATGCTGGACCCATCAGATACCTTTCCCCCACCAAAGGCCCATCACTATATACAGAAGGCTCTGAAATGGTATCTGTCAGCGTGTTGGGAATAAGCAGGGGGTATGTCTCTATGGTGGCAAAACTCAGAGCACAGCAATGCAGCTTATATTCTGCAAGTAGAAAAATCCCATATGCAATCCTGGCAATAAAGGGTTTTGAAAGCTGAGCTAGTAAAGACACCAGAGTCTGAGACCTTACAGAGCCACTGTCAGTTATTTATTCATGATTTATTTATCAATAATACTTCTACCCCAGTTTAAAGACCTGAGGGATTTTCCAAAGTCGCTTACAAAACATTCTAAAAACATATTCAAAATCACACTCAAATCTGGTACAAGGACAGAGCTAGGCTCCATCTGCACTATACATTTAAATCAGTATTATGCCACATTAAACAATGATAGCTTATGCTAAAGAGTCCTAGGAGCTGTGGTTTCTTAAGGGTGCAGATAGTTGTTAGGAGATCCCTGTTTGCCTCACAGAGCTGCCATTCCCAGAGTGGCTTAACAATCAATCCCTCTTCCCAGAGTACTCTAGGTACCGTAGCTCTGTTTGAGGAATGTCTCTCAGTTCTCTGAACGATCTCCAGTTCCTAGGATTCAAGTTTGCAGGCAACAAGTCCTCTGAGGCAAGGGACTGGGACAGAGCAGCTGGAAGTTATTCCGGCTGTGATGGAAGCAGTCAGAGCAGGGTTGATGAACCTCCAGCTGTCAATATACTCCAGTTCCCATCAGGCTCAGTGGGCATGGCAGATGCTCAGGGATGATGGGATTTGTAGTTCAGCAGCACCTGGAGGGCCACAGTTTTGCCCCCAGGGCACAACAAGTGATTTTATTCAGAAGGTCACAGTTTCCGATGTGAATGTGATGAGCAGAGGCTGAAGTTAGTGGCATACATCCAACCCCCTCCAGAAGTTCCATGCAAGGGTAGCCAGCGTGACTTCTGTAGCACATGGCTCCTTTGCCAAAGGGAGCGTTGTCCTTTGCGAGCAGATGAATGCTCAGAGCGTCTGTCTCTGCAATGCTGGCGTAAAAGTCATTTATCACTCATCACAGGTGATGCTGCAGACTTCCACTGTCTTCCAGTTAATGCTCTCTCTGAGTGCACAATAATTAATTAGCCGGCTATTTCCAGCTCGATTACAACCATCCATCATCGCTCCCAAAAATCACACAAATTGCCATCTGTAATGCCCACTTAATATTTTGGCTCAGAACGTCAGACAATATATGAAGTCATTTGCTGCCGAAAGTTAGTAAATTTGTCGCAAGGCTGTAAAATATTAATTGTCCTGTCCTTTCCTTTACTTCTGGAGCCTACCTCCGCCATTTGTCTTGGTGTAACAACCCCATATTGAAATGCACTGGGTATCCAGGGGTGGGTAGCCTGAATACAAATGCAGAAGGCAAAGCCATTATTAACCTGGCTTCTCCTTCATGCTGGCTGTGGGGCATGTCTGCACTGTCTTCTTGGGCACCAGGAGGCCAAAGAATCTCACTGCATTCTCAATGGGCAAATCTGTCAATTTTGGTTTTGCCAATCTGAAGCTCAGTTCTCCACATCTCCTTTTGTTATTATTTAGTCATGTACAACTCTTCATGACCCCATGGACCAGAGCAAGCCAGGCACTTCTGTTATCCACTGCCTTCCGCAGTTTAGTCAAACTCATGCTGGTAGCTTTTAGAACACTATCCAACCATCTCGTCCTCTGTCGTCCCCTTCTCCTTGTGCCCTCCATCTTTCCCAGCATCAGGGTCTTTTCCAGGGAGTCTTCTCTTCTCATGAGGTGGCCAAAGTACTGGAGCCTCAGCTTCATGATCTGTCCTTCCAGTGAGCACTCAGGGCTGATTTCCTTCAGAATGGATACATTTGATCTTCTTGCAGTCCATGGGACTCACAAGAGTCTCCTCCAACACCATAATTCAAAAGCATCAATTCTTCGGCGATCAGCCTTCTTTATGGTCCAGCTCTCACTTCCATACATCAGTACAGGGAAAACCATAGCTTTAACTATACGGACCTTTAACTAGCTTTAACTTTAATTAGCTTTAACTATACGGACCACATCTCCATAACAATCTGCAAATTCGTTTTTTGAAAAGTCTTCATGCAAATTCCTTGGTACTGTTGCACACACCCCGATATCTGAGAGCAGCAAGAGACCCTAGGGGTCCCAGCACATGCCCAGTTTTTTAGTTTCCTTAGAAAGAAGAGGGCTACCGATGACTACTATCCACGATAGCTACAGTTGGTGGCAGAAATACTAATTTATGGAAACCACAGAAAGGGGAAATGTTCTTGTGCTTGAATCCTGCTTCCTGGTTTCCCACAGGCAACTGTTCTGCCACTGTGAAAATAGGATATGGACTAGACAGGCCTGATCCAGCAGGCTCTTCTTATGCTCTTAATAAAGACTGTGGTGTCTTTGGGAGTTGTAATCCCAAAACATAGGCTGAGTTTGCCTATGCCTAGGATAGATGGTTTTATTTACACATATATGCAACCTGAGTATAGGATAGAGGGGCTCACAGCATTACTCTCTGGCAGATTTTGCCTTCCCATTAGGTTCCAAGGAAGATCCCCAAGCCATACCTTTGGGTCCAGCACAGAACAAGACAATCCTCTGTGTCTCCAGCTTCCAGCATTAGCTAAAACTCTGTCACACAAATAGCCCCTCTTGGCCTATTGTTCTCCATCCTAGGATATCCTGGCATCCAGCCAGGTGTGGTGGGAAAAAGCCCACCCATTTGTCTCTATGGCAACAGATCTCACTCTTTAAAGATGCTGATGATGGGTACTTGGCTGAGCGGCCAAGGCTGCTACCTTCACAAATGAACTAGTTTGACTGCTTCAGCTGATTTCCTCTTATAGATTCGAACCCCACAGATAAAGAATCAGAGTTTTGGAATGGACCCACAAATATCTTCCAGACTGATGACTCCCCAAAGAATACACTCCCCCCCCCCAATTCTTCATAAAATAATTAATTTTACTGTTATTTTCAGAAATATATGCATATTTGTGAACACTTCCTCCCTCGTATCCATGGTTGTGTATACATGTTTGGAAACTGCTCTGCAAAATTTGGAGAAGTGTGAATTTGGAAGAAGGACAGTGTTTCAATTCATGTATTTTTTCATAGGATGTGAATTTTGGTAGATTTGCCTTTAAATGCAAATGGAACTGAATTTCTCCCCCACTCTTAGTAGTGGCCTGTGAGGTGGGGAGGTAGCATACTGTGATCTCTGCTTACCATAACTCTCTCATGCCAAATTGATAAACTCATTCCCAGTGACCCTGACCCTATTCTATAAAAAGCATTATTCAGAAGAGTGGTTTGCATGACTTACTAAGGAACACGCTAGGGTTGCCTATTTTTATTTTTTTTTAAAAAAAGTTGTTGAGCTTTTTCTAGTTTTTGATCTATTTTTTTATTGCCAAAATCTACACTACCAACATGGGCTGCTATATGTCCAGATTTTCCTGGACGTTTAAGCAATTTCTAACCAGACGCTGTTTACGAGGGCTGAATACTGGCTATGTCCAGGAAATCCCAGGCGTATGGCAACCCTGGAACAATAAAATTCAAAATGCTAACAATGTGTTCAAAATCCAATGGAAACTATTTAGCTTAATCAATTTAACAAAAGTGATTAACTTAATCCAGTGATGCCAGCTTTTCAAAGACTGGTAGTCATTTATACAGCCAGTGACCTCCTGTTTCTTAGTAATCCCACCTCGCCGTGGGATGGTCCCACCCAATTTGGGAATCACTGGTGTAGACACTATTGAGTTAGATGGATGATCTGACTCAGTCTCAGGCTGCTTTCCACATTCCGTTCAGGAAGCGGCACTTCCTGCTTTGCTGTCTGAAACGATACAGTCGACTCTCCCACCTCGCCTGCTTTTCATTCTGCCGCCTGCCTACCCTCAGCTGTATCAAACACACTCCGAGCTGTGCTCTCGGGGTGGTAATTGTTCTTTGTTTGCTTTGTTTCCTTTTGTATTTCCTTTCAGCCGCAGGTAAACAGGTAAACAGAAGAAAACCAGCTGAGCTAATCCGAAAGCTTACTGGGGCTTTTGCAAGGGGAATAGAGGAGGCGGAAGGAGAAATTTCATAAAAATAAAGCATTTATTTATTTATTTATTTATTTATTTATTTATTTATTTATGGGCTGCCTGAGCTTTTCATCTCTCTGCCCCCCACCCTACCAAATTGTCAGCTTTTCCTCATATAGCTGTTTGCTCCTCCAGCCATCACTGCAATGAATCTGAAGGCAATCTGAAGGCAGCTCTGTTTAGGGAAGTGTTTAATGTTTAATAGATTATTTTATTTTAATATTTTGTTGGAAGCCGCCCAGAGTGGCTGGGGAAACCCAGCCAGATGGGCAGGGTATAAATAATAAATTATTATTATTATTATTATTACTAGAAAGAAGGGAAGACTTGATTACCTTTTCAGGCTGTTGTTTTCAAGCCAATTTGGAAAGATGGGGAGGCAGAGGAGGTACCCCTCTTTCCTTCAGGCCTGTAGCTTTATATAGGACTGGATTGCACAGCTGTAGGGCAAGAGGTAAGTCCTTCATTTCAGTGCTAATGCAAAGAGCATAAGGGACCTCTGCCTTTTATGTAAACCAATTAAGATTGCTTATGCTTCCCCCATGGCCTTCATTGCCCCCCTTCCCTGCTAATATATTTGTCACATTAAAGCCTACAGCAGATATGCAGAGAGAGGGAGAAGTGAGCTAATGAATTGCAACAGACTGGTCCATCCATGCGACAAGAACAGATGAGTGTCAAGCAGATAACACCACCAGCCCATCTCCTGACACTTATTGTTTGTCTTTTCCGCCTCTGCCTCTTCTGCTTCACCTGTAGTTCAGGTGGAAGGGCAGGTGAGTGAGCTGTTTCCTTTGGAGTGCTCTAGGAGGAAATGAAAGGAAGCACTCTGAGATGAGCATGCCTTGACACCTTATGGTCAAGGGTGGACATCAGGCGAATGTTCTAAAAGGAGTCACCAATATGATGCTTCCAGCAGAGAGGACAAAAGCCCTTTTGCCAACATAATCTGAGGGGGTGGACCCTGGGATCACATCTCATGTTGCAGAGAAAGTTGGGGTGCAGGTTTTGAATGGCAAGTGGCTGTGCTCAGCCTGAGAGTTCTGACTCAATGGCCTTGGAGACCAGTGAACAGCACAGCATTTCTCAGGGTCCCCCAAGCTTTGGGCAACATGTATTTTATGAAGTTCTTTCCTTCTTCAACTAATCCTAAACTCCACCTATTGTTATACCAAAGTGAAAATCACAAATCCTGTAAGGTTTTTCCATTTGGTGGCAATTGAGGTTCTGGCAGGTTCTGGATTGTATCCTCTATACAACAAATATGTAGGCACACATATTCCTCTCCACAGTACATAGAGGGAAGCTGATGGGAGGCCATTGAGGCCACCTGAACCTCAAATGACAGAAGTACTCCCAAGCTGCGTACCCACTTCTTCAGAGGAAGTGTGACCCCTTGAAGAGCAGGGTGTCAGGAGCTTGTCCTACACTCAAGTAGGACCCTGGCAGAGACACATGCCCGAATGGCATGTTCCCTCCCTCCTGGTCGATCATTCGGGAGCTTCAAAAGCTTTCTTCTGCCCGAACATCACAGCGACGGATGCCAACAGACATTGGTGCACTTAGGGATCCACAGAGTCTTTGTAGCTTGCGTAACAGAACTCAGCAACTCAGCATTTTGGCTAATCTACTTTATTTACATATTAACACACACGGAGCACTGCAACATGGCTCCCTCTCTCTCTAGCATTAGACAGCAAAGAGAAAGAACAAAGGACAATAGTCCCACTTCACAGAACACAGTAACACAAACATCCTGTCTCCATCGCTTCCCATTTTGTGGAATCAAAACAGACACCATCATGTGATAGACAACAATCTCATGACTGCAATCGTGGAGAAGGAATTCTAACACAGGCAACCACCCACTAACTGTGCCTCTGTCATATCAGGATTGAATTTCAGTTTGTTGGCTCTCTTCCAGTCCATTACCAGGACAAGAATGCAGGCCAGCACATCTACTGCCTCACCTGCAGATGTAAAGGAGAAGTAGAGGTGTAACTTATATATACAGTATCCCACCTTTTCCTCTAAGGAGCTCAAGGTGGTGTACATGGTTCTCATTCATTAACCCCCACAACAACCCTGTGAGTTTGGTTAGGCTGAGAGGCAGCAGCTGGCCCAGGGTCACCCAGTGAGATTCAAGACTATGGATTAGAATCTTGCCCTCTCCTAGGTCCTAGTCTGACATTCTAACCACTACAAAACACTGGCTTTGTTGGCACACCTATCCTTATTCTCATCAGGGCTCTTTTTTTCTTTTCTTTTTTTCTTTTGCTAAGACTGGAGCTTGCGTGATTACCTATAATAACACCCCCTCCCTGCTTTCCACATAGAACATTAGCCTGGCATGGTCCCTTGCTAAGTCATTTCAGCTGGCTGATATGAAGAGGCAAAAAGAAATTCTTTCTGAAGCTGACATCAAAGATGATAGAAGATCAAAAATGTTTTAAAGGGGGGAGTATTAAAGGCAGGACCCGAAGCGATGCAGCTAATGAAAATGCAAGAAAGGGGCCAGGGAGGAGGGAGTTTAAGGGAAGGATGTAGAGATCGGACCCTTTTGTCGAAAACGAGTCTGTTTACTTAAGAAAGTACGCATACACCAATCCAAACGGTCGGAAGGTGCTATTAAAACTCATGAATTCAGATGAGAAAGTGATTTCTATTGGGATGTAAATTTATATTCATGAAAGAACTTTGGCGATGAGGATGATTTTTAAAAACCAACAAAACCAAACCGTGGAGAACCTTGTTTCTATTCAAGGTGTAGCAGGCTGACACTCGCATCTCAGAAATAAAAGGCGGCTCCCATCACAACACCAGGGTGAATATTCATAGCTGCTTTTAAAAAAACTGGTTTCTGTGGGCTATTTCCCTTAACAGCTCAACGAAGGCTCACATTCCCTCTCTTTTTCCCACTCCCATCTTCCACAGCCCCCCTCCCCAGAATCCCTTTTTTGTATGTGTGTGTGCCTATCTTTTGTGCAGAGAACAAAGAACATTGCATCTCCCCCCCCCCACCTCTCCATCTGAACAGATTTAATCTCTGATGCTTAGAGGCAAAGGAAACTCTGCGCAAAACAAAGACACACAGCATTTTATCTGCCATGTCAAGGTTCATAAAACAGTTATTCCTCTCTGCAGGGCAGGGGGGGGGGAAAGAGGGTCGGGGAATAAAAAAAGAGAAGTTTCCCGGTTTGGGCACAGGGTTGTTAAAGAAGGTGGCATCTCACAGAAAGGAATCTGAGTAAGAAATGAAAGTTAAGGGTGCATTTAGATGTGGGGAACATTGCACTGGTTTTTCTGACTATTATGCTAGTGGTTCTCATGTTCTGTTCACACTGCAGGACCTGTTGCATTACAGAACAGGCTTTTGGACCAAGATACCAGCATGTTGTGCTAAATCCCATTCACAGCAGTGGGTGTAGTGTAGCACAACAGTGAATATAATTGGACAACATCATTACTCCTCCATCCTTTCTACACCTGAGTGCTTCGGTTTCCCCGTGAAAATGACAGGAAATAACTGCATGCCAGCACAGTACCCCAAATTTCATCACTTTACTCCCAAGGTTTTCTGGGTCAATGGGGTTGCACATGGATTTTTTTTTCCTGGAACCAATAAACACAGCTGGGGGAGAAATTCAATCCAGTTTGTATTGAAAGATGAACCCTCTGCATCCTCTGAAACAATGTGCAAACCAAAACACAGCTGTCTCTGAATTTTGCAGTTTGGTTCTCTAGCCATGTAATGCATACCAAAATGTATATATTGGGGGTAAAGTGTACATACAAAGACCTATGTTATTGAAAGCAACATATAAAAATGCATTTTATTAGGGGAAAGTGCATTGCAAAAAAAAATTGTATATTAGGCAAAACTGCAAAAAAACGGTTTTAGGAGAAATTTGCACTAATACTTTCCTGAGTTGTTTTTTTATAAAAATATTGTGTTTATTTTGTTTTCTCTTATATCTTATGTCCAAGTGGATAGCTCAGTTGGTTAGAGTGTGGTGTTGATATGCTAAGGTTGTTCCTGCATTGGGTGATCCTCGGGGTCCCTCCCAATTCTACAATCAATGATTGTCTTCTAAAATCAATGAAAATAACAAGAAGGTAAATGGAAAATAATAAATGTGGACTGATCATGGAAATGTGGAGAACTGGATTTAAGACTGGAAAAAATGAGAGAATCAAAATGGACAGTTTCATCCTTCCTTAGCCACCAGGTTTTCCACAAAAGCAATATGTCACGATCTTCCATACTCCAGATGACGTCTGAATGAAGTGAGACTATTACTCCTCAAGATTTGGAAACTATGGTTCTGTTCATGCAACTTAAAAACTAAAATGCAGGGCTTCCTGCCCACCTCCAAATCTCATTCAGTTACAGCGGCTGAAAGCGTTTGAAATGAAAATGTAAACATGAAAGCAAATATGTCAAGTTCCACTGTGGGATCAAACAGTTAAACAGTTTGGAGCCATGTGACTTGAATGGATTGCTTGCACTTGTAAGATCCCTCCCATAACCAAAGTTCTGCACTTACAGTTCTGCTTGTGTGTCTGTTGGTGAAATCAGTTAGCTTGACAAACACACAAGACAGGGTCTTCTTGGTGGTGGCTCCACCATCATGTAACTTTCTTCCAGTTACCATTTGCTTGGGCCCTTCAGTTCTGCCATGGGAGAAAGCTTTTTAAAACTTGTGTGATGAGTCTGGGAGAGATGCTAAGGCATCTTGGCTGTCTGCCTGTGCCATCTCTCTGGAATTAAGCCCAGGTATACTGTTTCTGGTTTACAGGGGGGAAATTGAGGATAGGAGACAGAAGGAGGAAGCTGAAGGACATTGCAAAGAAGCAGAAAGGGTTGCTAAAAGAATATTGTAATAATAGTTCTTTGGTTTGTAGGAGGGAGCTAGGCAGGGCAGGTTGTCCACAGTCATCTTCTAGGATGAGTCACAGCTCTCAGGACAGAAGCTTAGAGCATCTAAGGAGCCAAGAACCCTCAGAGGAGATCCTGGTCTTGCAGAGAAATTCACACTTACATATTTTCCCACCTACCTTCCCTTGCAAGAGGCTAGGTGATCAAATTACATACCTGCCATACATCTTTTCCTCTGCATCCACTCAATACTCTCTCTCTATAGATATATATTTAGAATTAAATATTAATTGTTACATATTGGGGGGGGAGGAAAGGCAAACTGAAAATCCCCCCTGCCTTTTACACAGCCTGAAGGCACCGTTTAGATCTCAATAATTATAGCAACGTTCATATAGGCACTGAAGTAGAGAGAGTCTGAAAGTTGCTGATCAAGCAAGACATTAATACAAACATATATTATGGAGTGTGGCAGGTGTCGTTTGTCCTGTAGAGTCTTTGTTTGTGTGCTGGCTGAATGGCCACCAGTCCGCCAAGAAAGTCTCTTGGGTTTTTTCCTCTGCTCTTTTGCGACACACATTTTTTGCACCAGTTTTTTTTTCAGAAGGCACTATCTCCCAAATGATGAGAAAGGAGATTCTGACTTAGGAAGAACGTTCTGATGGGAAGAGCTGTTTGATAGTGGAACCGACTACCTTGGAAGATGGTTGTCTCTCCATCATTGGAGATTTTTAAACAGCAGTTGGATGGCCATCTATTGCAGATTGGTCAGTTGATGAAAACCTTCCTTTTGATACCTATGTCGGAGAGGCATCAGTGATGGGAATCACAGGAGAACAGAGGACCAGGCATTTATTCTTGATGGGTTATAGGCCGGAGTACTTATTCATTGGACATGGGTGGAGTTGTGGTCTAAACCACAGAGCCTAGGGCTTGCCGATCAGAAGGTCGGCGGTTCGAATCCCCGCGATGGGGTGAGCTCCCATTGCTCAGTCCCTGCTTTTGCCAAACTAGCAGTTCGAAAGCATGTCAAGTGCAAGTAGATAAATAGGTACCACTTCGGTGGGAAGGTAAATGGCGTTTTCATGCACTGCTTTGCCAGCGGCTTAGTCATGCTGGCCACATGACCCGGAAGCTGTCTGTGGACAAACGACGGCTCCCTCGACCTATAGAGCGAGATGAGTGTGCAACCCCAGAGTCATCCACAACTGGACCTAACGGTCAGGGGTACCTTTACTTTTACCTTACTTATCCATACTGGTTTCTCTCAGTTTCTTATTTTTGCACTCTTAATTTCTTCACGTTTTCACATGTGAGTTTTTTGGTTTTTTTATAAAAAAAACTCTCCTGAAAATTCATCAAGATTTCAGTTCACATTTCACTTAATATAATGTATTTTGGGGCACACTTTACATGAGTATATGTATTTTCGCACTCATTACTTATCTGGAGAGTTGCAATGTGGAAATGTCTCCATTTCGAAGGATGGCTGTGTTTTAGTTCAAGTAATGCTTTGGAAGCTGCAAATCAGGCAGGTCTGCCTTTAAATGCAAGCAGAAACTAATTTCTCTGTATATTCTTCACCCCCCAGTTATGAGTACAGGAGGCCTGAACTCCCATGTTTCCCATATGTGAAATGTGGGAGGCTATGGAACTGTCAACTCCTCCTGAGACTGTTCTCAATTAAAATGGGAACTCTTTAGCAACATTTAACACTGCATACGAACATCAACAAAATATGGAAGAAAAGATGTTTATCATAACTGAATGTCTCCAGGGAGATGATGGGGGGGGGGGAGGCAATCCTATGGCAAGATCCACCGGGACGAGCAGCTTAGGCGATATCCAGCTCAGTCTTCAAGCTTGGCTCAGCTAAAGATACTATACCATCATAACTTGCTCTTCTTGGCTAGTTGAGCTACAGCTGAGCCAAGGCCAGTGTTAACTAAAAGGGGGGTTACGGAGGTGTAGCAGGGGTGCGTCCTGCACAGTGCGAACTTCAGGCTGGATCCAGGGCCATTCAGCTCAGTCACATGACCTAGCAACCCAGGGTATTTTAAAGCCTTGTTTTCCCTCTGCCAGGTGTAGGCAGAGCAGAAGCAGCCACCCCGCTGCCAAACGGGGTTTGCTCCCGATGTAACACCAGAATAATATACACTGTCTCGCTTTACACCAACTTCTTAGACTCGCAGGACCATAGAAGTGTAGCCTGGGAAGGGAACCAATGGGCCATCTAGTCCACCCCTGATGATGCATAGGAATGAGCATAGGATCACACTCTTAGTAGCTCATTCAAACTTATTGGCCTTCATTTCTTCTCGTTTGGTGACAAGCCCCGACCTGGGTGCGTCCTGCACACAGGGTGACGTTGCCTGGTGGCAGAGGGCTCAAACAGCAGTGGAGGGGGCGAAGTTGCATTTCCCCTTGGGAGTTCTTGTGGGATCTCATGGGATGACAACCTTCTGCACAAAACAAAGTAGGCCTTAGAAGACCTCACCCACAAGGACTTGGGGTCACTCACCCCTTGCGAGCTTCTCACCAGCCCCACCTCAGTGTTACCACCTCCCTGGAATACTTGGCTGCTGGTTGACAGGATTGGAAATGTATTTATTTTATTTTTTGTTACCAACCTTAATTGGCTCCAGGGATGGGTGCCCTCCCCCCTTTCAGTCATTACATCAGTTTATTTCTGTTTGGCGGCATTGGGACTTTGTATACTCTGGCGGAAATGGATTGGGTAGGATCAACATAGTAAAGGGGACCCCTATAAGGGGCTTGGGATGGAGGACTGGCTGTAGTTTGCCCTAAGCTTGAGTGTGGTCCTCTGCCTGCCTTGAATCCCCCACTCTGGTCTTCTAATGAGACCTTGGATGTTTCACGTGAACCACATTAGGGCTCAATGCTCGGTTTCTCCTATGGTTTGGGGCTTGGATGCTTCTCAACTCTGACTGAGCGCCTTTCCATCAGCAAGAGCTGCTGGACTAAGGAATTGAATCCATGACCTATTGCTATGCCAAACCAGCTTTCCTCCTGTAGTCGATAAAGATTTGGGCTGATTTCTCCCAACCTCAGTGTCCAGTTATTTCAGTGCTGCCACGGGACCACAGAAAGCACCTACCTGGGCAATGTCTTTTCACAAACTGTTCTTGACAACTTCATCTCTGCAATCCCTAAGCCATTTGTGTGGTTTTTTTTAAAAAAATAAAAAAATAAAAAGTATATTTGTTCCACCATTAAATTTTACTTTTGGCACTGTTGTTTAAAACAGCGATTTCCCAACACTTCTGACCTAGAGATTCAGCTAAATGTGTATATTCTCTCGGAAAGCCTTCAGAATATATGGCCGTGTCTCAGGACTGCAGGGGTTATGGTGAACAATGTCATAAAGTGCTCTGGAGTGTTCAGGTAATATAAATGTCCAAGTCTGAGTTTGATGCATGAATTTTGGGTTTCACTTGGAGGAGTGGAAGTGGAGACACTTTATGCATGCCCCCCCCCCCCCGCAAAGAAAGGAATGACATTCAGGATGTTGACTACATAGCAGAAATGTCTTTGCTAGGTCTGCCTACATGTCCTACCTTCCAGGGATAGTCCCTAGTCTTACCATTTGAGGACAGCTCATTAAAATGTTTCCCATGAAGTTGTTCAACCAAAGTGATCCAAGGAATGGAATGACTTCCCTAAGTAGAAAGATGGTGGCGTTTGGGGCTTTTGAGTTTAGGGAAAAGGCAAGTAAGGAGTGACATGATCAAAGTTCATAAAATCATGTATGGCATGGAGAAAGCTGATAGAAAATCCCCCCCCCCCATATAACACTAGAACTCATGGGCATCCTGTTGGGAGATTCAGCACAAATAACATAAAGCACTTTTCCATGCAGTGTCTAGTTAAACTATGGAACTCACTCCCACAAGAGGCAGTGATAGCCACCAACTTGGATGGCTCTGAAAGAGGATTAGACAGATTTATGGAGGAGAGGGCGATTGATGGGTGCTGGCCTCCGCAGCTGGAGACAGCAATAGCTTCTGAATAACAGGTGTTGGAAACCGCAGGAGGGGAGAAGGCTCTTGTGCTTGGGCCCTGCCATGTAGGCTTCCCACAGGCATCTGATTGGCTACTGTCAGAACAGGATGCTGGCCTGAGTGGGCCATTGGCTTGATCCACCAGGCTCTTCTTGTGTTCTTGCATTCAAATAAAAATCCTGTATTTTAATATTGTTGCTACCCACCCTGGGACCTTATGGTGAAACCCAATTGTTGTCATTGCAACAAATGCAAAACCCCGTTCTTGTCATTGTTAAAAACAATACAGTTATTGCCTTTAACACAACATCACACTACTTTTACATTAAACGTGAAGCATTGTTAAATCCTTTTCACTGGTGCTTTTAATCACGCACGCAAACACAAGCACACACAATGACTTAATTAGTGCGTATTCAATCCTATCATCAAATAGGGGCTTTTTTATTTCCCTTACAAGGATAGGCAATTTTTTAAAAAATAAAAAAATCTGTTATTTTGCATCCTGTAGTGTTTACCAGCTCCCAGTCTTTCTCGCCTTGCTCATAGCCTCCAGCAACAGGAAGGAATCAGTAGTTGTGGTGCTGAATTTCAATCACTTCATAGCTGGGATTGGCTGGTTTTGCTAAATAGTTTCAAAGGGTTGGCTTGCTCAGCAGGGGGGCTGCACATCACAGAGATGTTTAAAGGAAAACTTGAAACCATTTTGTCTGCTTTCGCAGGATTTTTTTTTTTAAAAAAAACTTAACACTACCCCTTTCTCATGAATGGATTCAGCCAGCGCCGAAATCCATCCCTCCTCATCTCATTCAAGTCACATCTCCCTCCCCCCCCACTCTTCTGTAAAAGAGGCCGCTGGGATATGTTGAAAAATTTAGCTGGTTTAACTAGGATTAACCTGAATAAACCATTTTTCCTCCTTTTTGATTTACCGTCGAGATTTTGGCTGTCTGGTTATTTCATGTAAATGATGATCAATGCATCTATAAAAGGCTTGTATTTAATTCATTAGCATGGTTTGACAATAATTACTGCCCTAAAAGATGGAACGGATTCAAGGCGCCGCTGATTTGATTCTCAGAAGGCACGAGGAAGGGACCTGAAAGCAGTTGCTCTTGTTCCTTGGAAGCCCCTCTGCCATCTTTAAATTGGACGTAGGCCAAAGCATTGACATGCTAGTCTCAGGGACAACAATCTTTCAGCATCTTGAAGGCTAGCAAATGGTGGCATGCTGTCAGGAGTTGGCGGGACTGCAACTGGAAACATTCCATTCTGTGCAGAGGGCTGTCCCTAGGGAAAAGTTCTGAGGATCCAAAGCTTTGATCATCTGAGGGAAGTTCTGGCCTGGCTCACCCAGACTGACCATTAGGCATTCCCAGTGCTGAATGTTTCTTTCTCAGGTGCTGAGACTCTGCAGTTCCAGGCATCTTATGATTCTATAGCTGGGAGTGAGTGGATGGGAGCAGTGAGAGTCTGCTCTGGTATAGATCTTGGCCCCTCTCAGGTGAGGTATGGGAGAAGAATATTTGATGATCCAGTGGGTGGGTGCCATGAGTCCATTAGAGCTTCAGAGATTAGGAGAGTTCTGCAAAAGTGTATGTTTGGTAGTGGCCCTTTCTATGTGGGCTGTAATATAGCAGAATGTGAGTGTTTTATGTATGAATGGTATTTTTGAGGTAGTAGATGGTTGTAGCAGTTGTGTGAACTGGATGGGGAGTGACACTGTGTGAGTCATTGTACGGATGTTGAGCTGATTGACATTTTACATTATACTGCCTTGGAGTGCTCTCTGACCTTGTTTATTTTATATTGTGTTCATGGTTATGATTCTTTTCCTTTTTTAATGCATTATGTTATCTGAATAATTTGATAAAGTTTCTATCATTCTCTATGTAAATCACTTTGAGATCTTTTGGATAGTAAATGGAAACAACAACAACAACAACACTTTATACAGAATAGCCTCTGTTTCCAAGAGTTCTGTGTTTGAAAGGCTGGGCAGTCCAAGTCCAATTTAAGGATAAAGACCCAAGGGTCTGGCCCTTGGAAATAGCCTATCAGCAGTGAGCACCTGGGTAGCCAACTGAGCAGCCACTTAGGCAACCTGAGTCTTCTCTGCTATGGTGAGATGCATGCTATTTCTATTTACATTATACTACTTCTTTCCTAAACTGAATTTTAAACAAATATGCAAATTTTGTATCTACTTTAGTCCTCTTTTTTTCTTTGTGGTGATGCATTTCCTCTCCTTTGGCAGTGTGTAAGTAGCCATTCTAGAACACTGCTCAGTTGCAGTGGCTGAATGGAGGGTGCTAGTGAGTTTAAAATACCAGCCCTATCCAGGTGACCAGTACTTGTGGGTACCATGTGTGCGAAGGAACCAGTGGGAATGCATTGGACTGCCCCCTTGAATATGACAACGTGAGGGTGACAATGTGATGGCAATGATAAGTACGTGATGGGCTCTGTCTGGAGGGAGCCACT
The DNA here is from genome assembly GCF_964234715.1 of Podarcis melisellensis. NCBI lineage: Eukaryota > Metazoa > Chordata > Lepidosauria > Squamata > Lacertidae > Podarcis > Podarcis melisellensis. Next base: position 32,727,905 of record NC_138540.1, read on the forward strand.
TCAATATTCATGGGAACCCTGATTGGCTAAGATTCCCATGGGAACCCTGATTGGCCAAGGTCCCTGTGTGATCCCTGATGGCCAAGGTTGCCACATCCATGGAGGAAACCCTATTTGCTTCCTTCGGACTCAGCTGACAATGTGGGAGGATGCTGCCCATTCTCTTGAATACCTCATTAGGGCTACTTCCAAGCCATTCCAGGCATGTATATCCTGGCCAATCAAGGTTCCTGCTGAGCTCGTGTGCAGAAACCTCTGCCTTCCATGTGGCTGCAATGTAGCCTACTCTGCAAAGACTGGGTGTCACAACCTTTTGCTTCCCCCTTTCGCTTCTTGAGCTGCTGACTCCTGCAAGACAGACTGTTTGCAACCCTGGCTGATTCCCTTAATACCCCTTGAGGTGTAAGGTCACCATGTCCAAAACAGCAAAGCCTATCAGTACCACTGGTAGCCATGGAGGCTCCAGCAGCGGATTCTGACAATCAACGCCAGCTAAAGGTTTCAGAGCATTGAAAAGCACGTAATAAAATCTGGGTACATGGAAGTGAAGGTCACCCCCTGTGCAGGGAGCTGGCAAGGCATTTCTTCTTTGGGATTAGGAAGCAGGCCTGGCTGCTTTGCTGCAGGCTGAACATAAAACTGAGTCAGAGCGACTGAGCAAGAAGGAGACTGGAAATAAAGAACTCGGAAAGGAAGCCAGTTAGGCAAGAACAGCTGTCAAATTAGCTGAGGCGAGCCGCATAGTTAATCGGAGGAGCAGAATAAGAAGTGTGCAGGCTGAGATTATCTTCGATAACATGGAAAGGGGGCCAGAGACTCATTTGCAAGAGGCAAATTTCTGGAAAAGAACCAGGAGGAGAGATAAAGAACAGCGATGTTACAAGAAAATGGTGGGTGGTTTTTTAAAAATCTAATTTAGGCATAGGGAACCTGCAGCATTCCAAATATTGCTGAACTACAACTAGGGCTTTTTTCAGCTGCAACTCACCGGAACTCAGTTCCGACACCTTTCAGGTGGGCGCCATTGCCATTCTAAGAGAACAAGGGCGGTGTTCATGGTGGTCTGTAGTTAGTGAAAAATAGCACTGACTACAACTCCCATCAGCCCCAGCAAGCATTCTGGGGATCAGTGGAACTGGCACTGCTACAGGTGCCACAAAAGACTTGTTCCACCTTGGCTGCACCTACACCTTGGAACTCCCTGCCTATTGGTATCAGGCAGGAGCCTTCACTGTATGCCTTTTGGCACCTGCTAAAAACTTTTTTTTTTAAGACAAGCATTTGCAGATGTTTAGAAAGTTGATCCAAGTCTTAATCTGCTTTTAGCCTATCGTCATTTTATATTTTTAAATTATTACCTTTGTCAATTTCTCTTAGTGATAATTTTATTGTTTTATCTGTTTTTTTCAAATTCTTTTGGGGTGTTTTAGGTGTTGTTGTTTTTTACAAAAACACCCCCATCGTTCAGCCCGGACACTGAGATCCAGCACCGAGGGCCTTCTGGTGGTTCCTTCATTGCGAGAAGTCAGGTTACAGGGAACCAGACAGAGGGCCTTCTTGGTAGTGGTGCCTGCCCTGTGGAACGCCTTCCCTTCAGATGTGAAGGAAATAAGCAGCTGTCTTCTCTTTAAAAGACATGTGAAGGCAGCCCTGTTTAGGGAAGTTTTTAATATTTAATGCTGTATTGTTTTTAACACTCAGTTGGGAGCCGCCCAGAGTGGGTGGAGAAACTCAGCCAGATGGGCAGGGTATAGATAATAAATTATTATTATTATTATTATTATTATTATTATTATTATTATTATTATTATTATTATTATTATTATTACAACCAAGCAGTGTAGAAATCTTATGAATTAAATGGAATATGAATTTCAGAAACATCTGGAGGGCCACAGGTTCTCTACCCTTGTTCTAAAGGATCCTCTTTGCTCAGTCGGCGTGGGTGGGTTGTATTTGAATGTGCTGCAGCTGAGAAAAGAAATGCACAGCACAAAAGGAAAAAGTGGATGGGGAAGAGGAAAACAATATGTGGATGACAAGGCTGCTAATCAGATCCAGCTAGGTCATCCTCTTGAGCCTCATGCTACCCTCACTGGCCCTGCCCCATGCCTTCCTTGACTGCTTTTGCCTAGCTGAAATAATTGCCCTGTGATAATGCCTCTTGCTTGCTAGAATGGTGTGTGTGTGTGTGTGTGTGTGTGTGTGTGTGTGTGTGTATGAGTGAGAGAGAGAGAGAGAGAGAGAATGAAGCCTAATATATGCAAACAAAATTCACACCAATTGCTCCATCCCCCTTTACCTCTGCTTTACTGACATTTGTCTCTGGTTCTGCCTGTCACTGGAATGTGGCCCTCAAGATGTCCCCAGAGAGCAAATGTGGCCCTTCAGCTGAAAACAAAAGCTGCCCGCTCTCAACTGCAAGAAACCTATTGAACCCCCATGAGCCTTCCCTTCAGATAAACAGACACAGGATTGGTCTGGAAAACGAATAACCCTTTCCCATCAATGTCAAAGATTAATGACTCCCCGCATTAATATTTCTCCGTTCTATTCCAGTCTTAATGTTCTCTCACTAATTAACCGGAATTAAAGTCATTCTTCTTGGCTTCTTTGTCAAATAAAATGAGAAGAGGACACTGTGACAGGAGTTTGGGATCTCTCAGTGCAGTTCGGTCACAAATCAGGTTTCCATATCTCCTTGCTGCCTCATGGGCGGCTGGGGGGGTGAGTGTTGAGTGATCTGTGTCCCTCATTATGGTAGAAGCAGAACATATGGTCATAGCCTGCATGTGGCTTAAGAAGCAGTAAGACCCCCTCTGAGCTTATGAGATTGCTTCTTGTAAAGCTTAGCTGAGGAAAATGGGACACATGCACACTTCAGGAGAATTACTCTTAATTTGCAGTAGTGGGCATGTCTAAGAGTTGCGGGAGGGGACGACGATGAGGAAGAAGACTGTGAAATGAGGAATTGGTTCAACCCCTGTGTAAAGTCCCTTTTAAGAGCTACAGGGCTTCTTTTTTCCAAGGATAACTTTCACTGAATAGGTAAACTTATGTCTGAGAATGTCCAGAATGAAAAAGGGGCTCACACAATATTTTAAAAACTAGGTAGGTACATGGGTCGGTCAGTAGTTTGTTGCAAGTAAAACAGCAGCAACCTAGCACTTCAGGGAAAATGCTAGGTTACAACCATTCTCCCCAACATCTAGAGAATCCCAGGCTTTAAAAATCAAGCCTGTATCAGCTTTCTACAGAAGGCCATCTTGCAATCTCGTCCTTGTTAGAATATGATGGACCATCAGGACAATTAGTTATGTTGCTGTTACTCTATATCAGTAACTGCTGGATGAATATTCTCAGCATTCAGCCATCCAGTCTCCTCCCTGTAGATCAATGTTTTCCAAACTTGGGTCTCCAACTGTTTTTGGACTAAAACTCCCATCATCCCTAGCTTGCAGGGTTTGGAAAACAGTGCCATAGATGCAGCTGACAAAATGTTGTAGTTACTCTGTAGTAACTTTGTCGTTAATATCCTTTAGTAACTTTGTAGTAAAGCAAAGTCTGTTTTTTCACAACACAAAGTCTGTATAACGAGCACAAATAAAACATTGGTAGGAGAGATATGACTCAAGCCCTTCCCTTTGTGCCTGTCTGGTCAAAGTCTAGTTTAAAAATAAAGCAACTTTAGGAAGGGGTATCAAGGGCATTGAAACTGCCCATCAGCAGTGACCACTGGGACCCTTAACTGAGCAGGCACAAAGGTCACATGGTCACATTCTTCCTCTCTATGGTGGAATGTATTGAATTATTAGCAAACTTATTATGTTCAAATTTCCATCTACACGTATAACACAACAGAGGCACATCATATACAAATCTGTGTGACCATTTGCTCTCTTTAGCAATTTGTATGTGGCCACCCTAACCCCTCCTTCAAATAGTTCCCTCTCTGGCCAAGTTTCTCCTAGGGCTCAAGTGCCAAACACATTAGATAAGCTTGAGTCCCTCTGAGCCCAGGGAGGTCCTCTTTCACTTTAAGCAACATGCACATTAGTCAAAGCCCAGTGGATTTCGGCTTTAGAACCTTGTCAAAGTTCCCAGCAAGGGAACAAACCCCAGAAGCAGTGAGGCCAAGCCAAGCTGGTCTCGGCAATGCCAGTGTTTCAAATTGGCTTCCTGATAGACTGAGAAGCTCAATGAGCTGTCTATATCTGGGGATGCCAGGGGTCTGAAGGATGGTTGGACTTTCTTAATTATCCCATTTGGTAGCCAGCTGCCATCACTGGAACAAAGGCCCACAAGCTTAGTCTGTGTCCTGTCCTTGCAACATGAATGCTGAATTATGAGGAATAGGAATCTTTTCTTAAGCAACAAAACAGGGATGGGAAACCAGTGACCTTCCAAATATTTTGGAACTCCAACTCTGATCATCCCCTGACCATTTTCCATATAGGCTGGGGTAGGTGGGAGTTGGAGACTAAGAGGAGATATGATAGCCATCTTCGAATAGCTAAAGGGCTGTTGCATGAAGGATGGAGCAAGCTTCCTTTCTCCTGCTCCAGAGGCTAGGACTGAAACCAATGGATTCAAGTTACAAGAAAGGAGATTCTAACTAAGCATCAGGAAGAACTTTCTGACAGTAAGAGCTGTTTGACACTGGAATGGGCTCCCTCGGAATGTGGTGAACTCTTCTTCCTTGGAAGTTTTTAAGCAGAGGTAGGATGGCCACCTGTGCTGTATGATCTGGTTGAGATCTGGGCACTGCAGGGGGTTGATCAGGGGTCTGCAAACTTTTTCAGCAGATGGCCAGTCCAATGTCCCTTAGACCTTGTGGGGGGCTGGACTATATTTTTTTTGGGGGGGGGGAATGAACAAATTCCTATGGCCCACAAATAACCCAGAGATGCATTTTAAATAAAAGGACACATTCTACTCATGTAAAAACACGCTGATTCCCAGACCATCCGCGGGCTAGATTTAGAAGGCGATTGGGTCAGATCCAGCCCCCCGGCCTTAATTTGCCTACCCATGAACTAAATGATCCTCAGGATCCCTTCCAACTCAACAGTTCTGTGAAGATCTAAAGGCCTGCAGGTTAGCCAGCCTGCAAGGTGAATCACTTCTGGTTGAAACAATTCAGATTAAAAGATCTGGGCCATAAGAAAAGAAAACAGAATGCAAGCATAATGCTGTATGGCTGAACCTTGAAAATAGTTTCCGGGACTAAACCCTGCCTTAAACTGAAGAAGGCAGAGGAGGCAGAGTGCCCTTGTGAGCAGGTCCTGTTTAACCATTCTCCACAGGCATCTGGTCAGCTACTATAAGGACAGGGTGCTAAACCAGGTGGACCATTGTCCACATCCAGAAGGCCCCATCTTATGTTCTCTGGGTGCTGGGCTTGAGGTCTAATGCACTAGGGCTCTTCTTCTCTTAAGGAGAGAGAAAGGAGTTCAGCCAAACCTGCATCTGGTGTGCAAATGAGATTCTGCCCCTTCCTTGAACTACGCATATATTCTTTTTTCATTATCAAAGTTCTGTAAGTTTTTGACAAGGGGGAGAAAAAAAAGCTAATGTGCAGAAAAGTTCTACTCATCAAGGTCACTTATCATTCCCTTCCCAAGCCGCCCGGAGCTCCCTTTGGTAGGTGCAATCTTGCGAATTTTCACCCATCATCTGACGCCTGTGTCAGCTTGCCTCGTATTTTTAAGATCAGCTAGGAAGTGCAAGCAGACCGTAGCTTGCTCTTTTAGCACTTCCAGGTGCTGCTGGAGGTGCATCTTAGCGCACAGCTAATTTGTCAGAAGGGGGAACTGTGTATTTTTCCTCCCTTCCCAGCTTGCGATTTCCTTCCAAAGGTGCAATTATATTTCATCACCAAATCACTGAGAGCTGAGTTAGTGTTTTTCCCTCCTTCCTCTGCTCTGTGGTTTTAATCTCTGCTTGAATTTGGATGGATTCAAACATGTGGAATAGTTGGGCACCTAGATAACTAAAATTCATTTAAAGGAAAACAAACAGCAACGGGACGCTTTTGAAACAATAAATGAAATAGTGTAATGTGGTCGAAATGCCTGGTCTGCTGTTTCTGGCAGAATCCACTTAATATGCAGGGTGAGATGTGTGTGGACTTTGTGTGTATCTCCTGGGTCTGAGTTTTGCACACTTTGAGCTGTGTTTGTTGGCAAGCACAGTGCTATCACTCCTAGAGATAGACTGAGGGAGAGACAGAGAGATTTAAAGAGGGACAGCTGTTTTCCTATAATCATTGTCAAAGGAGGGGGGAAAGTGAGGTTAAAGATCTAGATGGAAGGACCATAGCTGTCAGACTCCTGTCCCCAAAGTGCAACAACAGCGACTCCTAATTGAAAATAAGGAAGAGATATTTAGTAAGACAAACACAAGGTTCAGAAGTCAAGATTCTGAGCTACATGAGCAAGGCAAGAGGTCCATAACTGAATGGAAAGCTAGGGAGATGTCCCGACAGCTGGCATGTTCTGCTCAGCAAGCTTTTAAAGATGAAGCAGGGTGAACTCTCATCCTATGGTTCTGCTGTGCATGGTCATGCTCCATCTGAGTGGATGCATCTTTTGTGTAGCCTCCTCTTCATGATACTGTCCAGGTACCGTGTTGCATAACCCTGTAACAGTAGCAGATTGCGTGGTGAGATTCTGCCCAGCTGATGTCTTGTTGGTCTCACTGCAGCTGCTTACCAGGGGATAGAGGGAAAGGATGAGGCAGTGAGGTCAGGATGGTGCAAGCACATCACTGGAGTCAAATAATTGTTCCTGCTGGTGCATTTGCGCCTCACTGGTTTTCCCATCTGCTCATCCCTCCCCTTCTACTTCCTGCTAAGCTACTAATGCAGGGCTGGTATATGTCCGGGGGGAATTACCAGAATTTCAAAGATAGAATTGATGTTTGGGGGGAATTTTCAAAAGGTGGTGCTTTGTCCTGGATCTTAGGCAAGTCAATTGAAAAATCGTGGTTTCCTAATTTCTGTTTTCCTAAAAAAAAGGGGGGGGGGAGAAAAGCTAAACAATTTTGGGGTGTCCTGGTTTTTACTTTTTGAAATATGACAACCCTAGCTGATGTGGCTGTCCAAATGACAGGTAGGACATCCACCCCAGCATGCCATCTTCTACTGCCATCTTCTACTGCCCTTCTACTATTGGGAAGATATCACTCCATCACGGGCTGGGCTGCTCTGTGATCCAGCTTGCTTAGCCCCACTGCCTCCAACCAGAGGATATCAGTGGGCTGTGAAATCTTGCCCAAAAAAAGAGCAAGGTTGACAAACGGGGAGACCAAGACTAAGAAGACCAAGAAAGCCAGTGAGGTGTAGTTGTTAGGGGGTTGGACTGGGACCTGGGAGATGAGGGTTCAAATCCCCACTCAGCCACGAAGTTGACTGGGTGGCCTTGGGCCACTCTCCATCTCCCAGTCTACCCTATCTCACAGGGTTTTTGTGAGGAGATAATGGAGAGGGAAGAGAACCACGTGTGCAACCCTTGAGCTCCTTGGAGAAAAAAATGTGGGATCAAAATGCAATTATATGTAAAGGAAGGAAGGAAGGAAGGAAGGAAGGAAGGAAGGAAGGAAGGAAGGAAGGAAGGAAGGAAGAGGAAATATCCTTGGAGAAATCCTGACACTATCAAGACACCCTGCTATTTCGCTTTCTGATACCAGATTTTAATGTGACTTTTATTGGGTGAATTATGCACCTGGAGAGCCTCTCTGGGCTACAAATTGCAACATAAATATTCTAAATAAATAAAATGGAAACAAACTCATTTCATGAGGTTGATTACGAAGTATAGATCATGATTATTTAAACTTTGTCTAACTCCCCACCCTTCTTTTTTCATGGATTCTTAGAAAACTTGTGATAAATATATCACAATTTTCAATTTGATATGCACATTCTCTATATAAAACCTTTTTAAAAGGGGGGGGGTGAGGAAAATGGTTAGTTATTGGATATTGCTTTGCATTAAAATGCCAAGGTGCTTTTCCGTTAGGATGCACTGAGGCTTGTTCAGAGAGCATGTAAAACATGACTGACAAGGGCGGAGATGTTTGTAACAGGTGGACAATAAATAACTCATTAGCATTTGCATAAGAAAGAAAAATGACGCCTCGGCTATTTAAGATAAAGCGCCTTAATATTCTCACAGAAGCAAAACAGGTGTTAAATTACTTTTGGTTTGCATTCCATGCTGTGCTGTTAACTGAGTCCATACTTCATTCAGACTTATGAATATTCATAATTGAGAAGAATTTAAAAAAATGTTGCTTAACAATCTTATTTCTCATCACTGTTTCTTTTTTTAAGCCTCCCTCTTTTTAAGACTCCCTTTTCATATATATTTTTTGTTTCATTTGCTATTCTGGCAAGTTGGATCTCGATTGTTCGGCACCTCCTTTCTCAGTCCCTCTGAAGTTGGTACTTTCAGCCAGGATGGATGAGAACCTAGGAACACAAAACAGACTATTGGTCCTTATAGCTCAGTATTGTCTACACTGACTGGTAGCAGCTCTCCAGGGTTTCAGGCAGGAAGTACCTCCCAGTGCTACCTGGAGACGCCAGGGATCAAACCTGTGACCTTCTGCATGTAAGGCAGATACTCTGCCACTGAGCTGAGGCCCTTTCCTGGAGGGAGCTGGCTGAAAAACACTTCAATCCTGTAGTGATTGTGCCAGTCCAGTCTGATGCATTCTCATGGTGCCTTTGGTCAGCTTGGGATGGTGGTGTATCATAGCCATGCGTCATCACTCACCCTTGGCCCCATCTGCACTATATGTTTAAAGCAGGATCAGACCTATCCAAAGAGTCACGGCTTTTCTCAAAGAATCCTGGGAACTGTAGTTTGTTAAGTGTGCTGAGAGCTGCTAGGAGGCCCCCATTCCCACATCCTAGAATTACAATCCTCAGTGTGGCTTTAAACAAAAAAGCCCTCTTCTCAGGGAACTTTGCAATTGTAGGCTGTGAGGGGAATAAAGGTAAAGGTAAAGGGACCCCTGACCATTAGGTCCAGTCATGACCGACTCTGGGTTTGCGGCGCTCATCTCGCTTTATTGGCCAAGGGAGCTGGTGTACAACTTCTGGGTCATGTGGCCAGCATGACTAAGCCGCTTCTGGCGAACCAGAGCAGCGCACAGAAACGCTGTTTACCTTCCCGCTGGAGCGGTACCTATTTATTTACTTGCAGTTGACGTGCTTTCAAACTGCTAGGTTGGCAGGAGCAGGGACCGAGCAACAGGAGCTCACCCCGTCGCGGGGATTCGAACCGCCGACCTTCTGATCGGCAAGTCCTAGGCTCTGTGGCTTAACTCACAGTGCCACCTGCATGCCGTGAGGGGAATATGGGCCTCCTAACAGCTCTCAGCATCCTTAACAAATAATAGCTCCCAGAATTCTTTGGGGGAAGCCATGGCTGTTTAATGTGGCATTGTGTTGCTTTAAATGTGTAGTGCAGATGGGGCCTAGTTCCATCCTGTAGCAGATTTGAGTGGCATCACAGTGCTTTCAATTTATGGTGTAATAATCCTAGCACTTCCCTCTCACTTTCTAACATTCCTTTCTCTTCTTAGGGAACTCTCTGGGTGAAGCCATGACTGTTTGAAGTGGTATGATATGGTCCTAAATGTATAATGCAGATGAGGCAAATATCTTGGGCAGGCTCATGCCAAAATAGTAGTTCACAAGAAACTGCCATCGGGACCTCCTTAAGATCTGACGTCCCCCCTCATACCTACAACCAAATGCAAAGCATAATTATAGAGAATTGATTGGGCATATCCAAGCTCCTTTCACAATGCGACTCCTGCAGTCGCTGGAGATAGATTACATCTTCCTAACAAGCATTTGGCATTTCAAACAGCAGGTTGACTCCAGGATAAGCAGCAGGGGAGCTCGGAGCAAAGAGAGCGCACCAAATGTCCCCCTGGCAGTTACCATTATTCAGCAAAGTCTTGGTACCAAAGCCTTTGCACAGGACCTGCGTGCTCCATGCAGAGAAGCTGACAATGAGCAGGTTGATTGATTGATTTAACACACTCACATCCTGCGCTTCCTCGGGGGCAACTTGGGGTGACATGCATCCTGAGAAGCAGCCACAAAGGACTGCAAATGTACTCTTAATGAGGATATGAAAAACGCTCGGGCCTCCGGAAAATGGCTACAACAGGGGCCACCAAATATTTTCAGCTGAGAAAGCACCATAGGTGCAAGTCACAAAATGGCTTCAGTGATGGGGTGTGGCATATCACAAAGTGGCTGCTGTGGAGGCATGACGTACAGTGGTACCTCAGGTTACAGACACTTCAGGTTACAGACGCTTCAGGTTACAGACTCCGCTAACCCGGAAGTAGTACCTCGGCTTAAGAACTTTGCTTCAGGATGAGAACAGAAATCGCATGGCAGCGGCACAGCAGCAGCGGGAGGCCCCATTAGCTAAAGTGGTACCTCAGGTTAAGAACAGTTTCAGGTTAAGAACGGACCTCCAGAATGAATTAAGTTCTTAATTTGAGGTACCACCGTAGTGGCTTCAAGGTAGGAGAGGCTGGGCAATCAGGAACGGAGCAGGAACAGAGCCTCTGTTCTCCCCCATAGAGCTACAGTTTCCACAGTGGTTTAACAGTCCATCCGTCTTCCCAGAAAACTCTATGAATTGTAGCTCTGGGAGGACAATAGGGGTGAAGCATATTGCAGTCTCCCGGGCAACCCAGGCTGCATGGGCCTTGTATCTCTCCTAGTGCAAAGTCCTCTGACGAAACGGTGAGCTGCAGTTCACCTGGGGAAGCTGCATAATCTCCACAGCTGTCACCCTGGCTTTGGCACTGTGGCATTACCTCCAGCCTTCCCACACGCCTGCTTGCCACCTAATGTTTGGCATCATCCGGAAGCAATAATTTATGCAGGTCCAGTAGCAAATCACACTTCTGTTAAGTTGGCATGTTTCCTGACCAGCTTTTCCTTTGCTCTCATTGATTTGCCTGTTTAAAGCTATGTTGGGATTTTGATATCAATATTTTATTGGTGTCTTTGAAAGCTTTACAAGAAGTCATAACAACCCTTTTGGAAGCTGGTAATGTGTTACTGTAAAGCATCAGGATGGCATTATCCCAGGCCGCAGGGGATAGTGGCTGGTCACCATAAATCCATTGCAAAGACCCTGAGCATCCTAACACGTGACCCAGGACCAAAAAAATAGGAGTAACTTATACTGCAACTGTGTAAACAATGGCTGACTGAGGCCACATTCACACAATACATTCAAAGTGCCAGGATACCACTTAAAAGAGCCATTGCTTCACCCAAATAATTCTGGGAGGTGTAGTTTACTAAGGGTCCTGGGAGGTGTAGTTTACTAAGAGAGTGGTTAGGAGGCCCATATTCATAGAGTGACAGTTCTTAGATTTCTGTGTGGAAATGGGTTGGTTGTTAAATCACTCTCTGCCTTTCTTCCCTTACCAGTATGTTATAAATAGATGAATGCATGTGTGTGCATACACACACACACACACACACACACACTCTTAAACTACAGGGAATCCAATCCCTGAACTATGCAATTTGATAGAAATCAGTTGGAGAAATTAACTGTGAGTGACTAAAAACCTATTTCATAACAATTTATCAATGGTTCTCTGGATTGGGGCTCAATATATCACTTTCTTGACTCCTAGCCCTCCAACAAATGCTTAGCAATATTGTATGAAACATAACCAGATCTCATTAAAATAATCCAACCTTCAGTCTTCCCTCCAAACCCAGTAAAATATAATGAGACACACTTTGAAAGTTTCCAGTGAGTCCCCCAGCTTACAAATGCTGGGGATTTTCAAATAACGAATTCTCATAAACTTGTGGGAAATTCAGTATCATATAACCAGCATGCTTAGCTCTAGTTAATGCAAGAATGGTTTAAGACCACAAAGTAAGCTGTTTTGCCATACTTGACTACATCACACCCCCTCTCCTTGAGGGATGCAGGGTCATCAAATTCTCTTTGTTTAGTCTCGTCCACCATGTGATTCTGACCAGAGAAGACATCTGGGCTAATTGGTCCAAGTGCAGACTGTGTGTTTAGAAACATTGTACCAAGTTTTGTAACTACATGTTTTTTTCTACCTGGGTTTTCTTGCTGCTGTATGGAAAAGCACATGAATCTAACCTTTGACAAGTCTGTAAGTAAACCATTTTTTTAACTTACCAAAACTGTGTGGTATTTCCTATACTGAAAGGGAAAATGATTCAAAAGGGACTTTAAAAGGGGGTGTTTTAAAGGTCTAACAGCCTACATTTCAATGCTTTGCCTTGCTGCATGTTTTGTGATTTTAAATCTCTGCTGGGACTCTCTTACCAGAGAATGCTTGCCCTGTGTTTGGATCTAGGGATCCAGGGAATTCTTCTTTAAATCAATCACAGAATGCAAAGCATTAGCCTCCTACAAAATCACAGCGCTAGAGCAACCTATGAAAGAAAATAAACATTGAGGCAATATTTTGTACGTTCTATTGGAACATGTCATGAAAAGGTTTGGGAATATACAACCATGATAAAGCTGACTTATTATTTAAAGACCAAAGAAGGAGAATGCTGGCAAAATAGGCTTATGAGAAACTGGCTAAACTTTATTTAACATGGAAGATCTGGATCATTCATACCCAGCACTAGTTAGGGATTTACAATCAATTTAACTGCTAACGAACAGTTTGCAATAAGGCTTAATTTAGGGATAAGAACATTATGAAATTGCTCTCATTGTTTAATTCATGTATTACACGGTTATAATGTGTATGAAAGGGATGCGGTTGGCGCTGTGGGTTAAACCACAGAGCCTAGGACTAGCCGGTCACAAGGTTGGCGGTTCGAATCCCCGCAACGGGGTGAGCTCCCATTGTTCGGTCCCTGCTCCTGCCAACCTAGCAGTTCAAAAGCATGTCAAAGTGCAAGTAGATAAATAGGTACCACTCCAGCGGGAAGGTAAACGGCGTTTCCATGCACTGCTCTGGTTCACCAGAAGCAGCTTAGTCATGCTGGCCACATGACCCGGAAGCTGTCTGCGGACAAACGCCGGCTC